>NC_069390.1:10832500-11457500 GCF_027475565.1 Acinonyx jubatus
TTTATTTACAACTTTTAATAGTCATATTTTAAGACAGAAGCTTTAGTTTCTCTTCTTTTATAATATTTCATTAAGTTCTGGTACCATATTAGGGTTCCTTCATGTCAGGAATTTAGAAACTTTTACTATGTTTCAAGGCCCTCAGTTTAAATACCATTGCAGAGAGACTTTTTTTGAAAGCCTTGATAAACTCTCCTGTGCATCCATCTGGTAAAATTTCTCTGTTGTTTCTGGGAAAAGAGGAGACTTATTTGCAATCTCTGGTGTTTCTTCCAATATAATTGGTCTGTTTAACATATTTATCCCAGTTAGGGGTAAGTGTTAGTAAATTGGGATTTCAAATTTTTGTTTAAAGGTTTTTTAACTGCATTTTTTTTCTCTTGTTACTAGTTTATTATTTCAGGGTCCTTGTCAGTTGTAGCAGGAATTAGAACTACAAAAGTTCTGGTAAGTAATATTTGCTTTCTTCATTTGTTTGTATGTGTGTTTTTGTTCCAAAAGAGGGATTAACCAAGTATGTATTCTGCCCGAATAGAAAATAGAGTTTGTTTGTTTTTTAAAAATCAAGAGAGATTGTAAGTTTTACGTAGCTGCATTGGTCTTCCAGAAATTATAATAAAAAAATGGCTGATCATAAAATTTCTGATACGGGAAGGCAGTTGCTGAGAAACTCTTTATGAAAATAAAGAGAATTCCTAAAAAGGAATGTCAAAATGGGACCCGTCAAACAGAGCCTGCACCTTGAGACTCAGCCCATAACAGTGGCACCACGTGCTGGTGTGGCAAAATATTTATTGACTTATTGATTAAAATGTGTATTCTGACTGTGTACAGAAAGGATTTTCTTTTGGTTTGTAGGGGAAGGAATTCACGTTAAGTCTGTTCAGTAAGGAAAAACAAATTTCAAACATAACTCTCATGCCAATATGCCTTTCACAAAGCCAATAAAAGGCAAAGGCCTAGATCTCAACCAATGTTTTTGCTGGCTAGAGACCATATTTGAGTTTTCTTTGCTCAAAGGATAAAGATCAGACGATGGAGCATGATCTGTATGGTTTTTCCAAATCTGACCTTGGTCTGTCTCCCTAGCATCTTGTCGAGCTGTAACTGTTAAAATCTCCCTCACACTACAGCCACATTAAGCCTCTCATGCTTTCTTGGAGAAGTTTGGTTGTTCTAAGAAGCTTCCACAACTTCACCAAGAGAAGAGAATGTAGAAAAAGGAATGCAGAGCAGAGGGAGGTCGTCCACAGAAAGCGCAGAGGCGTCAGAGGCAAGCAGCATCTGGAAAAGAATGTGCAGCCAGGCACCTGACCTAGAGGGCCGTGGGAGTTGGGCGCAGACAGATCTGTCCAGCTGGCATGTGAAAAAGAGTTTATCAGCCTAGGGGTTGTCTGAAGGATTCAAGCTTGGGAACAACAGAATCATATTTGTGTTTGGGCAGGAGACAACCTGAAAGGGCTTGTGTTTCAGGGAAGAAACAAGTGAGGAGACAGTCCAGTCATCAAGATAGAGAAGGGGGACCGTTGCAGGGGGGTGGCGGGGGTGGGGGGCGGGCAAGAAGTGATGTGTGCAGCATGGCTAATGGAAACACCCCCGTGGATACTGTTGGATTGTTGACTTGATTTTCCTTTCTTTCTAGATTCAAACTAGCCTAGGATTAAACATCTTCAGTTCTGTCTTGGCCGGAGTAGGGGTCCCCTTCGCTATCTCCTCCTTGGAAGACTTTCAAGCAGGTGTCTCTGCCTGCATCTTTTATCAGAGGTTGGAGAGTTGTTCCATGGCCATGGCCATTTTACTGGTGAGCACTTCCTCTCTTCCTGCGATACTGTAGGGGAAGCCAGGCACAGGAGCCCTGGCCCTGGCAAAAGTACCACACTGTATTCCCTAACTGATAAATGACTCACTTTGGGAAATTGGAAATGATTGAAGAATAAGGCCATCTTTTATTCAGAAGGCAGGCCCACATCTCATCTTTTTGTTGTTGTTGTTCCTTTCTGCTTAATTCGAAATCACCAATTCTGCAATCCACTGTAAAAAGGGAGCCCAGATGTCAATCCCTCTGTGTCCCCAGGGCTCCCTGATGGAGTTACCTGGTTCTCTAATAATAGAGTAAAATTGTCTTGAACATTATCCAATGAGTGGTGAATGACCTAGTACCCCTCCCCACCTCTCTGGATGCTCTTGAAAGATTAAGCCCTTTGAGCCTCAGTATCCCACTCCTGGCAAATTCTCAATTTCCACTCTGTATTTCACTACTTGGCTGTAGCACCTGCCCTCACTTAGGTATTATCATAATGGCTCTGTTCTCCAAATTGCCGCTTCCACCAGAGTGTGCGGGTTGTGAAGCTGTGGGCCACTGGGTAAGCACGGGGAGGGGGGCGCTATTGTGGCACAGCTGTGACCAAAATGCAATAGCATCTTTATATTAAAAAGTCTAGGGGCACCTGGGTGGCTCAATCAATTAAGCGTCCAAATCTTGATTTCTGCTCATGTCATGATCATGCAGTTTGGGAGCTCAAGCGCGGCGTGGGGCTCCAGGCTGACAGTGCAGAGCCTGCTTGGGATTCTCTCTCTCTCTCTCTCTCTCTCTCTCTCTCTCTCTCTCTCTTTCTCTCTCTCTCCCCCCTTCTATCTCTATCTCTATCTCTGTCTCTGTCTCTGTCTCTATCCCTCTGCCTTTCTCTCTCTCTCTCTCTCAATAAATAAATAAACTTAAAAAAATTTTTTTTAGGTCTAGTATCCATTCTTAGGACCACTGAATTCCTTTTGTCTCTCCTGCATGAGACCTTCCGGCCTTTCACTGTGCTGCCTCATCTCTCCCTCACTGACCCTTGTCTTCACCCACACGTGGAACCTCCGCATTCTTCCGAACTTAATCCCGAATGCAGATCAGTTGCACTGCCTCCTCTAATCCTAGATATATCCTGAGTGCCATCCAGTCACACCAAAATAATCTCTTGAGTGTCTCTGCTAAACTAATTTCCACTCCTCTTAAGATTTCTAACAGCTCTTATGGAGTGCAAGTTTATTTCCTGCCGCTTCCTCAGAATCAGAGGGTTTCTTCCGAGAACTTAGATGCTTCCCCCCTAAGATCAGATGGTGAGAAGTTGACAAGGGCAAGATGAGATTCTGTGCCTTCCTGCCTCTGATGCCTCTGTTTGTATTTATATTCAAGTGTCCTCTCTCCTCCTCCTGAAGAAGAAGCCTACTTTCAGTTTCTACAGTTGTCTCCACTTGAGGTCTACAAGGGCACAGTAGACGAGGACAAAATCTGGAATGGACCAGCTGCGTGGGGCTGGCTGCCTGGGTGTGGGACCCGCACAGGCACAGGGGGCTTACCAGTTAGAAGAGTGATACACCTGGTTTACTGCTCTACTGTTGCCGTCGTAAAGTTCTTAATAATTTTTGAACAAGAGGCCCTATAAATAAAGTAGCTGGTTCCACCTCCTTCTCAATCACCTTCTCCCAGAGGCTGTCACGTATCCCTATTGTGTGAACACTTTTTCTGCCTGGCTTTACAGCAGAGCAAATCCATAAGGGTTCCTGGAATCTGAAGTATCTGGTCTGTTCTTACCGGGGCACCTGCACAGTCATTCCACAGACCTGTGAGCCCATATTTTATGGTGGGTCCTACAGATGGCGCTCTGGGAGATGAAAGAAGGGGACCAGGCTCCTACCAGTAGGAAGCTCCTTGGAGGAAAATATAGAAATACTGGAGAGCACAGAGCTCCTGGGTGGCTCAGTCGGTCAAACATCTGACTCTTTTTTTTTTTTAATTTTTTTTTAATGTTTATTTTTGAGACAGAGAGAGATGGAGCATGAAGAGGGGAGGGTCAGAGAGAGAGGGAGACACAGAATCCAAGGCAGGCTCCAGGCTCTGAGCTGTCAGCACAGAGCCTGATGCGGGGCTTGAACTCACGGGCCGTGAGATCATGACCTGAGCCGAAGTCGGACGCCCAACCGACTGAGCCACCCAGGCGCCCCAAACATCTGACTCTTGATTTCGGCTCAGTCATGATCTCACAGTTCGTGAGTTTGAACCCCGTGTCAGGCTCTGTTCTGGCAGCGCAGAGACTGCTTGGGGGATCCTCTCTCTCTCAAAATAAATAAACATTAAAAAATGTTTTTAAAAGAAATAAACATTGGAAAGCAGCTAGAGGTTGATGAAGGCCCAAGGGCTTACTTTTGAATGTGATTCTAAGGAGAGTGAAAAAGTGAGCTCTTTGTAGGAAAGAGTAGAGCACACACTATCTGGAGTCATTAGGCAGAACAGTATGAAATTGCCAATGATCAACTCTGCTTGATCTAGAAAGACAGCGGCTTTATATGGCTCAAACTCATGTATTATATATATTTTAGCTACTTTTTGTTGGAAGTCCAGCCTGACTCTTTTTTTGAATATAAAGTTTTATTGGAACATAGCCACATCCATTTGATTGCATATTATCTGTGGCTGCTCTTGTACTATAACTGGAGAATTGAGTATTTGTGACAGAGACCTTATGGGCTGTAAAACCTAAAATATGTGTTAGCTGGCCCCTTGTAGAAAGTTTGTCAATTCCTGGTCTACCCTACCAGATTGTAGCATCCTCAAGGTTAGGGAAATCGTCTATTTATTTGCTGTTCTGTCTTCTGTGCCTATGACAATTCCTGAAACATAGAGGCTACAATATGTTGAAGAGATGAGTAAATAGATAAGGAAATGACAAATGCAAATATTCTCAAGGCTCAGCTGAGTCTGTGTCACACTGTGTCACTGTGTCTGGACTCTTGGGTCTATTGACTTTTCCACAAGAAGATAGGTACGATCCCTATCCATGGAGAGAAAAAGAATATTTAGACCAAAGAATTCCAGGCATCCAATTCAGATTTTTAGGGTAGTAAGAGGACTACCTAGTGTTTCTCAAATCTGACCATATGTATTGGCTGAAGATAAGCCCAAAGCCAGTTCTCTGGGGAGATGGGTCACAGACTGACTAACTGGGTGTTCATTGTTAGGTTAGTTTCTTCTTGTCGCTGTAACAAACTACTGCCAATTTAGTGACCTGAGACAACATAAATTTACCATCATACAATTCTGGAAGTCAGAAGTTTGGAATGGTTCTCACTGGGTGAAAATCAAAGTGCTGGCAGGACTACATTCCTCTCTGGAAGCTGCGAGGGAGAATCTGTTTCCTTGCCTTTGCTGGCTGCTCGAGGCTGCCTACATTCCGTGGCTTGTGGTCAAATCCTGTCTTCGAAGCCAGCAGTGCAGCATCTTCAAATGTCTCTTGGACTTTGACTCTTTTGCCTCCCACTTCCACTTAGAAGGATTCTCTAACTATTTGGGGCCCACCCAGATAATCTCAGAATAATCCCTCCATCTCAAGGTCAGTTAATAACCAACCTTCATTTCATCTGCAAAGTTAATTCTGCTTGGCTATGTAACGAGACATCTCCAGAGCTTCTGGAGATGAAGATGTGGACCTCTTTGGTCTATTGATATTCTGTCCACAATTATGACTCTGCCTATAACTACCAAGACGGGAGATGATACTGTTGTGTCAGCTCTATGGAACCTCTGGTGCTTGAAAGAACTAAGTTATCTTTATGCCCCTAACCCCTCCCCCGCCCCTTTAAATAGTTTTCACATTCTGTACCTACAATAGCAGTGGAAGGTAGAGTGTAGGGAAAAGTGATTGTTTTATTAATGGAAAAACTGGAAGCATGAGTGGTACTCAACAGGCCAAGAATTGGCCAAGGGTATGGCTGCCATTAGGAGCCAGTATTTCTGACCTCAGGCCAGTGCTTCTCTTTTGGCATTGTAATCAGATGGTCAGCGCTTGATTTCTTTTCTTTTCTTTAAGTTTATTTATTTATTTTGAGAGAGAGAGAGAGTGCGTGCGAGCTAGGGAGGGCAGAGATAAAGGGAGAGAGAGAGAATCCCAAGCAGGCTCCACACTGTCAGTGCCAAGTCTGATGCTGGGCTCGAACCTACAAACTGTGAAATCATGACCTGAGCCAAAACCAAGAGTCTGACGCTTAACCAACTGAGGCACTCAGGTACCCCAGACGGTCAGTGTTTTAAACGTGTCATCTCTGTTCCTCACGGTTCTTGGCTATGCATTTGTTCCTAGAGTCTGGATGCTGTGGTGCTCCTTTTAACCGTGCTAGAGTTCTTCGTTGCTCTGACCCTATCTGCCTTTGGATGCAAAGTCACCTGTTGTCATCCTGGCGGGGTGAGTATTAGGCTTCCCTTGAAGCTGTCTGTATTAGTTTCCTGTTGCTGTGTAATACATTACAGAAACGTAGAGGCTTAAACAGCACACATTTATTACTTCTCAGGTTCCATGGGTGACGAGCCTGGGCACACCTCAGCTGCCCCCCCTGCTCTGGGTCTGACAAGCCTGTAGTCAACAAGCGGGCTAGGGCTGCGGTCTCAGCAGAGCCCTCTCATCCTCTTCCATGCTCCCATGACGCAGTTTATTTCCTCTCAGCAGTGGAACTCACAACTCACTTCCACTTTGAGGCCAGCAAGAGAGTGAAAACCTCTGATGCCTTCAGTTCCTTTTAAAAAGTTCACATGATAAGGTCAAGTCTATCCTGAATAATGTCCTTCTTTTAATTGAAGAATAATTTTTTTAGTTTTTTTTAAGTTAATTTATTTTGAGAGAGACAGAGCAAGTGGGGGAGAAGCAGAGAGAAGGAGAGAGAGAGAGAGAGAGAGAGAATATCCCAAGTAGGCTCCCCACTGTCAACTAAGAGCCCAATGCAGGGCTCAAACCCACGAACCTTGAGATCATGACCTGAGCCGAAATCAAGAGTTGGGCGCTTAACTGACTGAGCCCCCCAGGTACTCCTGGTGTATAATTAACATACAGTGTTATGTTAGTTTCAGATGTACAGCTTAGCGATTTGACAGTTCTATTCATTACTCAGTGCCCACCACAGGAAGTGTGGTCACCATCTGTCATACAAGGTTCTTACAATATAATGGATATATTCCCTAACTCTGCATCTTCGTGACTGATTTATTTTATAACTGGAAGTTTGTACCCCTTAATCCCCTTCGTCTATTTTGCCCGTCTCCCCACCCTCCTCCTCTCTGGCAACTACAAGTTTGTTCTCTGTGTTTAAGAATCTGGTTTTGTGTTGTGTTTTAGATTCCACGTGGAAGGGAAATCATATGGTCTTTGTCTTTCTCTGCCTTATTTCACTTTGCGTAACCATCTGTGTTGCTGCAGATGGCAGGACAGCATTCTTTTCTTATGGCTGAGCTGTGTTCCATCTATATACACATACGTACCCATCTTCTTTATCTTTTTATCAGTGGACGCTTGGGTTGCTTCTGTGTCTTGGCTATTGCAAATAATGTTGCAGTAAACACATACCTTTACAAATTCGTGTTTTCGTGTTCTCTGGGTAAATACCCAATAGTGGAATTACCGGATGATATGGTAGTTCTATTTTTAATTTTTTGAGGAACCACCATACTATTTTCCACAGTGGCTGCACCGATTTACATTCCCGCCAACAGCGTACAAGGGTTATCCTTTCTCCACATCCTTGTCAACACTGATTTCCTGTCTTTTTTCATACTAGCCATTCTGACAGGTTTTTAGGTGATATCTCATTGTGGTTTTGACTTGCATTTTCCTGATACTTAGTGACGTTAAGCGTCTTTTCCTACGGGCTATCTGTATGTCTTCTTTGGCAGAATGTCCAAAGAATAATATCCTCTTTGATAAACTCAAAGGCAACTGATTGGTTATCTACTCACAGGAGTGACATCCCATTATACACAGGTCCCACCCATACACAAGGAGAGGGAGTCACACGAGGGCATGGGTCACTGGGTGTCATCTTAGCATCTTGCCTACCACAGTGAATAAAGAAAAGCTCATTTTCTCCATCCTCGCTCCCACAAAGGGCCTCCTCTCTTAGTCCAGATCAGAGAGTACTTCACAATGGAGAGGACCCCAGAGAGTGCCAGGTTTCGACCCATTACCCCTATCATAGCAACCTTCCCTGGGCTACTGAAGAAAGTCAGGCTTTCAAACTTTTCTACCAATGTGCACACATCTGCCTATCTCTTACCCGGAGACTGGCAGCAGATCTTTCTGGCCACTGAGCAGAAAGAACATCACGTAGAGAGAGGATTGGTACATGGGAAGAGAGAGAGAAAAGACCAAGAGGCACCAGGAAGAAAAGGAGAAGGATCCCTTCCATGAACTGAATTAAAATGCCAGGAGCTGCTCATTAATTTGATTACCCAAAGGCAAATCATAAGACAGTAATCACTTGGCGACATTATTTCTCTCTTGCTCTTCTCCCCCATTTTGTGCCTCTTTACTTTCTTTTGGGGTTTCCATGCTCCACCATATCTCCTGCCCCACAGAAGAGAGATGGACTAACTCTATTAGTGGATGTCTGCATGTCAAGGCCCTAGAAGTTAGGGTTTTCAGCAATTCGTAATGACTGCAATTTCATTAGGTGAAGCGTCTTATTTTCATTGACCAAAGCATTTGCACAAGGGAGCAAATGCTTTAGTGTCGTAATGTCTAGACCTGAGCTCCCTTCTGCTCCTGGAGTTACAGAGCTGGAAATGCTGCTCCCACAATTCTCTTGGTGTGGAACCGGAGGAGCAAGGTCTTTGAGGCATGTGATGCCTAAGTTTCGTCTCTTCCCGGTTCCATCCCACCCCGCACCCCTACACCCCCACACAATTTCACACTGAGTTTGGGGAAGAAAGACCAGCATTTTCCTCCGTTTCCTGATGATTCCTTCCATTCTGAGTCAGCGTAGTTTTTGAAATGATTGAGTCATGGCCAGCAAATCAGGATTTGGGTGTGTTGTTGCCATCATACATAAAGAACCTAATTTGGAAGAAGAGCACTAAATTTCCCTTAACACCTTGGTTTACTCCACTTGCTGGGCAGCATCATCCACTTACAGGGTCACTGTCAGCATCTCATGCCAAGAGCTATCAATGCATATTCTTCCAAGATCCAGTCTGATCTCCAGAATGCCAGAGAAACCCCACCAAGTTGATCTAGAGATCGAATCCAGAGAAGAGAGAGTAGGGTCTGATGATGATATGGCTACTTGGTTGACTCACTCACCTGCACCATTCTGATTGATTTCACAGGTTGTGTTGATTCTGCCATCGAATCCTCATGTGGCGGAAACAGCATCTCCCACACCATTTACAGAGGTCTGATGTCACCAACAGATCGACAGCAAAATGTTCCAGAAAACCTATCCTGCCAGTTGGGCAAGGACACCACTTGGGGAAGTACCAGAATCCAACTCTGATATATATATACATATATGTATATATACGTATATATACATATATGTGTATATATATATATTTCAGAATCATGTTCTCATTTTCCCCCAAGACCTCAACAACTCATTTACTGGCTCTTTATCAACAATAGCAGAAATTAAATAAATAAATCATGCATTTAATGAGTCACTGGTGCTTGAAAGTTTTTATCCATCTTCAAAACTTTAGATAAGGACATTAAGTTGGTAAGTTAGATTCAGCAGAAGGTCAAAAAGATATTGCTGAAATGAGGACTCCCTGAAGACTACATTTTTCTGCTTCCCTAGCCAACACTCCTCCTTCTGATTTAACTTTCTTCTCCTGCCTTTGGAAGTGCAAGGTGGGTTTTTTTTTTTTTTTAATGTTTATTTATTTATTTATTTTGAGTGAGAGCACGAGCAGGGAGGGGCAGAGAGAGAGGGAGAGCAAGAATCCCAATCAGGTTCCGAGCCCCACGTGGGGCTTGAACTCACAAACGGTGAGATCATGCATGACCTGAGCTGAAACCAAGAGTTAGGTGCTTAACTGACCAAGCCACTAGGCACCCCATATATGTGTTGATTTTTTTAAATGACAGCTCCCTCCCTCACTTATCATTTTTTCTCCAATATTTCATTTACACTGTACAGTTTTTGGTGCACAGCATTTATTCCCATTTGTTCTGATATCATGACCTGAATTTCCTCTAAAGAACCACCATTCCCTTACTCCCAGTTCATGCACAGGGTGAAGCTTACTCTACCCCCAACTTCTCCTAGATATGGGCAATGGCAGAATTACATCAGCCCTACTAAAGTGGCTGTTTCTGGAGTAGGTTAGTGACCTAAGAAAAACCAATTGTATAAACGACACATTTCCGATCAAAGCTAATCCCAGCATTTTTGCTTCCCACGGACCAGGAAAGAGAGTCTTCCTCTTTTCTCTTTCCTGTTGGGCTTGGAGCTGTGCCGATAGAAATCTGATGCTGTTAGCAGCATCATGCTACTGTATGAGTCCTAACAGAGGCAAGTGCTTACAGAAGAGAGCAACACTGAGAGTTTCCAAGTGAAAGATTAGTCCCTAACAAGTCCTTCAAATTTCTGATTCAAGGTGTCCCTGGAATTGGGCCAACTTCTGGAGTCAAGCCAATCCCTGAAGTTTTAGACATATAAAGAAATTAAAATAGATCTATTCAAGTACTGCAGTAACCACATGAAATCCTCCTATGGCTTCTTCTCTAATTCAGAATAAAAGCCAAAGCTCTTGGGGTGCCTAGATGGCTCAGTCGGTTAAGCATCCGACTTTGGCTCAGGTCATGATCTCACAGTTCATGAGTTCAAGCCCCACATCAAGCTCTGTGCTGACAGCTCAGAGCCTGGAGCCTGCTTCAGATTCCATGTCTCCCTCTCTCTCTGATGCTCCCCCACTCACACTCTGTCTCTCTTTCCCTCAAAAATAACTGAACATGAAAAGCCAAAGCTCTTACTAAGTCCTACAAGACCCTAAATCACTTGATTCTTTGCTGTTTTTTGATTTTATAAAATACCCTATACTCATATTTGCTGAGATGTTGCTTTGAGTTCATATTAAATGGCCAGAGAGTGTCTTTGGTAAGAACGTTTGCATACATAAACCTTTTTATATTTATATTCACATAAGCACTCTAAGAGTAGTGCATTTTCAGTTGTAAAAAGTTTGTATGAACATTCCAGCCTATTAGAGGAAGATGTTTTGGTTCTAACTTTTAGAGAAGACTGCCGCATTTCGCATCATATCATTTTAAACTTCTCAGTAACCTACAGGTCTGTTTCTATTGATTCGTTTTTCTCCTGGTTATTGTCATTTTTCTGCTTCTTGGCATGTAAAATAACTTTTGATTGGATGCTAGATGCGGTCATTTTTATGTGGTTGAGTGCTCAAACTTTCTTTTTTCGGAGTATTACACTTTATTTCGGGGAGGCAGTTAAACTTGTAGACCAGTCTGATTCTTTTGAGGCATTTTTTTCTCTAATCTAGGTTTTTATTGTAGCAGAACACTGTAACTTGTAAGTCTTTATAAGTCCTAAAATTTATAAGGAAAGTAAAGTATGATTTGTGATATTTTTCCTTTACCTTTCTTCTAATTATAATACTAGTTCACTACAGAAAAAAACAGAAAATCTAGGAATGTATGAAACAAAGCTCACCAATAATCCTACCATTAGAGATAAGCATTGTTAACTTGCTAATGTATTTACATATACACATATATGTACGTAAAAATTTAAAAAATAGTTTTGGGTTTATATGGCATTTCTAAGCCTATATTTTAATGTTTTTAGAAGTCTTTAGAGGGAGGCTTTAGAGTCATTATTTTAGGCCAGTTTACATTTATTATTATTATTTTTTTAATGTTTATTTTTGAGAGACAGAGCATGAGCGGGGGAGGGGCGGAAAGAGAGAGGGAGACACAGAATCGGAAGCAGGCTCCAGGCTCCGAGCCGTCAGCACAGAGCCCGACCTGGGGCTCAAACTCACGGACCATGAGATCATGACCTGAGCTGAAGTGGGACCCTTACCTGACTGAGCCACCCAAGCGCCCCATAGATTTATTATTAAGACTTAACTTTTCTGGAGGTCCTTACATTTTAAGTGTTCATAGAAGACTCTACATTCCAAGTTATAGGAACTTGAATGTCTCCCAGTTCTGTGTGAGTTCTGGTAATCACTAAGCTTGCAACTACTATCTACCTGTTATTCTTTGATTGGACTTTTGCAATTTCAACTCATAAATGTCAGCTCAGTACCTGACAACAAATTCAAGGGGATTTTCTTGCATGTTTGGGGAACTCTGATCTCTGCCCAGCTGCCTCCTTTATGGTTCTCCACTCACTAATTCTAGCTCCCTCAGCTCCCTCAACCTCTGAATTCTGCCTTCTCAATATAGCAAGAGCAGCAAGGGAACCATCTCCCCGACCATGGTCTAAACAACTTCTTCATGCAGAAAACCAGACCACAATTGTTATATTCACATTTGTTACCTTTTGCTAGATGTTGAAAGCCCTGCATTGACTGCTGTCAAATGTCTGAAAGTAGTTGTTTAGAATTGTTTCAGTTTTCTAATTGTACAGAGTAGTCTGCAGAAGAAGTCAGGTGCCATGATGACAGGAAGAATTGATTTTTTTTTCCTTCAATTATAAAAGGATCTCTATAAACATAGTTGTTGTATTTTTTTTATTTTGTTTTCCAATATTTAAAATTCATTTCAGGGTGTCTAAATTGGTAATATCATTAAATCAATACTTGTTTGATCATCTAAAATCTTCAACCATAGAGCTCAAGTGTAACAGTTTTCATATGCTCATTTTCTTAAGCCACCCTATATAGATTCCTTAAGAACTAACTCATAGAGGTACCTGAGTGGCTCAGTCAGTTGAGCATCCCACTGTTGATTTCAGCTCAGGTCATGATCTCAGGGTCATGAGATTGAGCCCCATGTCAGGACCCACGCTGAGTATGGAGCGTGCTTGGGATTCTGTCTCTCCTTCTCTATCTGACCCTGCCCTGCTCACGCTCTTTCTCTCCCAAAACAAATAAATAAACACTAAAAAAAAAAGGAATGAACTCATGAAAGACACTTGCACTTTTCAGTTGTTATTTTATATTTAAGTTCTGATATTTTCCAATGTCTTCATATAGTAATATCTGGACAGTTTTGATCCATGTTCAAAAGTTTTTGTTTTCAACCAACACAAATGGTGGTAACATAATGAGACTAAGCTATACAAATTTCTGGACAAATATTTAAATTTTTGAATTAATCAAAATGTCCTTGGTTTGATTTTTTAAATAGCTATATGATAAACACAGAAAAGATATATGAAGTCACTTGCTTCTGATTTCGTGGTGGATGGGGGAAAATATGACTCTTAAATTAGAGATATGGTCTAAACAAAGCTGACAGTGTGTTTGGCTTCCTCTGGAACTTCTTCAAGGTCAACACTTTGTTTTTTACTGTCTGATATTTGGTGGGATTGCTACAGTTCATGTGATTCCCAGGAACTTAACTAATTTTGATTAACCTGTAGGGCTAAAATTTAGACATTTTTTTTCATGTCCAATAAGTATGGACATCAGGCAGAGAAAGTTCTGAAAGTCCCTGTGGTTGCCCCCTGATCACCTACAGATGTGGATGTTCCCATTTTCTTTGTGAATGTTAGCAAAGTGTGGTATTTTCCCACAGAGAAAAGGTCAAACATCTTGTTCCAATTCTTCTCAGTTACCACATACAGCTTCACCAGAACCACCCCTTCTTTTTTTTTTTTTAAAGTTTATTTATTTTGAGAGAGACAGAGCATGAGTGGAGGAAGGGCAGAGAGAGAGGGAGAGAGAGAATCCCAAGAAGGTTCCCAGCGAAGTCAGCACAGAATCACCCACTTCTTGAATGGACTTCTTCAGCTGGGCCAGGTGGGCTGACGGTCAAGAGGAGGAGAGTCACAGTCTGGCTGAGGGTCACCCACCTCTTGGAGCTTTGCAGCCCAGCTATCATCCAGGCTGTTCTCCTTCAGCTACCAGACCAGAGTGCCTCAGTCCATATTGACTACCTTTGAAAATTGATATTTTTTTTAAGTTGTTTTTCTTCTAAGTATTCCTTCCCTCCCAAATTTGATTAAAGATGATGGAGAGCAATGAAAATTTTCCCACTTTACCTCAAGTTCTGAAACCACAGAGGCTGTGCCCATAACAAGATTCTTAAATGAAGTATATTGCATATTGCATATATACTTGTGTATAATATATATGTTATATATATATATATACACATAAATTTTAAGTATACACTATATATGTGTATATATATATTTTTAAGTTATGAAGTCATGGCAAGGTCTGGGTGTAAGATCAGAGTCCTTTTTTGTTGACAAAGGCTATCTTTACCAGATGAAAATTATATCTGGACTACAAAATTTTGTTATTTAACACTTGGTTAAATTGCCACCTTCTTTTGATTGCTTGGTGGATAGAGAAAAATATGACTTCTAAATTTGAGATGTGGTCTAAACAAAGCTGACAATGTGTTTGGCTTCCTTTGGAACCTCTTCAAGGTCAACAATTTGTTAATTAGAATATCATTCTACTTAAATTTATTTTGGAACAAGGGATGAACTTGGGATACAAATGATACAAATTTGCATTCAAATCCGTCATGTGGGTACAACCCAAGTATTCTCCTTTCAGTTTAATTCTGTAGAAGTTTTATGAGAAATTTGTTTTAGTTTTAGTTCACCTAGCCAATGGGGGTTTCATATTTCAAATTTTTTTTTTCAATTTTTCTGTTTGGAAGACATCTGGCCCAAAAGAACATCGGTTCAAAGTGTTTGTTAGCAAATATTATTGCTTCTCTATGCTTAGATTTCCCAAATCAGTCTTGTTTCACCAGTTTGCACATTTGAAAGGACTCACCAGACTGCCTAGAATGTCTCCCATGAGACTTTAATCTAAAGACAAAAGGTACTGTGCAGCAAGAGTCAGTGCAGGCTAGCGTTGGAGACATTCCAATGCTCCTCATTGACCCAACCAGATACGTGAACCATGCTAGCTCTGGCTTGAACTGCCCAGATCTGTGCAAGAATCTCTCAGCATCTCCTTAAGTAGTCCAGGCAAGGCTTATTAAAGCAGTTAGGCTAGTTGCAAACTATTAGTCAAGAAACTGATATGGTGGCGGGGGGCTGGTCACCAAGGTAGTTTGGGATTCTAAACAGCACATTGTAAACCCCAATGTTCTTGTCTCAACCAGGAGTCAAAATCCAGACATTCATTCAGACATTCAGGAATCCCCAGGGATAAAGATTGAGGTTTCCCAGCACGGCTGCAAATTAACTCCATCTCTATAACATCTTTCTTCAACAAATATTTATTGAGCACCCACCACCTGCCAAGCATGTGGCAATGAACTCCCCAAGCTGTCTGAGACCTCACAGAGCTGACATTCTAATTATTTCCGAAGTTACAGTTTTAACACATTCAATGGAGAATTCTCAGTTAAAAGTGACCACGGAAAGTTGACATCATCTCTCAACTTCATTTTCCCCATTATAATTAACTTCCCTTCTCCATACCAAAACCCCTCTGACCCGCAAACTCAGGGGAGTTAATACACATTTAATTTAATGCCTCCGTCCTGAGGTTATGTGTTACCCAGCGATATGACACAATAACATTGAAGAGAAGGCTGTTAAATAGCAAAATTCAACCAAGTAATTTAAAAGATCCAATTGGCTTTATTGAACAGTTCATGAATCAAGCAGCACACATTCCAACAAAGAGAAAGGTGTTCCATCAAGCTACATACAGAAAAGGAAAGGCTTTCAAAGGCTGAGAGGGAGCAGAAAAAGGAAATTATTAGCAAAGAATGCATTGTTTTAGACAAGGTCATGATCCTGAGGGGGGATGGGAGGGGTCTATCAGTAAATTTCCTAGAGCTGACCAGGAAATTCCATGTTGACTGGTTAGAGGTTACATTATTGGTTAGGTGTTAAGTCTGGGTTTGCTGATGTGGGGATTTTTAACACAAGTGATTCCATTAGGGGCCCGTGGTTTTCTCCTTTACCAGGGCAAGCACAAAAGAATACATGCTATATGATTCTATTTATTGAAATATCAAAACCAGGAAAAACAAATCACTGATATTAGAAATCAATATGGTGGTTACCTTTGGGGATGTAATGGCTGGAGGAGAGCTCAAGGGCCATGTGCCTCTGAGCATCGGCACTTGTCTAATTTTTGATCTAGGAGAGGGTAATGTAGGTGTATTCCCTTCATGGTGATTTGCTGGACTGTCTGTTATGATTTATGCACTTTTGATAGTCCTCTAACTAAAATATCAACATTAAATCCCTGTCTCCAGCTCTGTTTTAGGGAGAACTTGGGCTGAGTCCATTAAAAGTTAATTTTAGAGGCGCCTGCGTGGCTCAGTCAGTTGGGTGTCCGACTTCGGCTCAGGTCATGACCTCACGGTTGGTGAGTTCAAGCCCTGCGTCAGGCTCTGTGCTGACAGTTCGGAGCCTGGCGACTGCTTCAGATTGTGTGTCTCCCTCTGTCACTGCCCCTCCCCCATTCATGCTCTGTCTCTCTGTCTCTGTCTCTGTCTCTGTCTCTCTCTTTCAAAAATAAACATTAAAAATTTTTAATTAAAATAAAGTTAATTTTAAAAATAAGGGTTCTGCATCCTCAATGCAAACAGATTACATATGAAGAGATTTACCTAATATGTAATATACACATAAATTGTCTTTGTGTTAATCAGTTTCTTCAGGCTGTCTATGCAGGGACAAAAAATTGCACCAGCATTGAAATTATCATTCCCGGTTTAAAAGGAAGGAACACAAACAAGCAAACAGCAGTCACCCACATAAGGGTTTGGGGGATTCAGCATTCCACATTTTTTTCTTAACTTTCTGGTTTCCAAGGAAATAGGACTCTGAATCTACTTCTAGCCCAAACTTAGCAGTAACCCCTTTATATATAGCTCTGCTTTGATTTAAGCCAATCAAAATACTACATTTAAAGTTTACCTAAATACCACCTTTCCTCAAATCCTAAGATAATTCCACCTCTTCCTCTGATTAGATGGTTCTTAGTTCCTATAAACCCTACCCGCCCCACAACACACACACTGGAACTGATGGTCAGAAGCGTTTTACAGATATACACATATATGCATATACTGCTGAATCATTTGGAAGTAAGTGTTCGACATCATGATAGTTGGTCCCTAGATACCCAGGGCATATCTAAGCCTAAAATTCTCCTATATAACCTTACCACTATAATTATATCCCAAAATTTATTAATATAATAATCCAGTATGTAGTTCCTCAGAAACTCTAAGATCAAGCTATAAATGTTGTATCTTTCTTGGGAAGGCATAACTGTAACAAATTCTCTTAAATAAATTAATCCTAATTATGTTTTAATGTTTATTATTTCATGAAAAAATTAGCCTAGATCTTGTGTTAGTCTGTCGTGGCACAGTTTAACCCATTTATATATTTCAGGTAGAGCAATGTTTCCCCAAGAAGCTGGGAAGTTGAATGCAGATATTGACTTATTCAGAGAGCCATAAACCTTGGCATGCCCATAAAACTGCTGTCTTTATCAGTTGGGCCACATTAAATTTGAAGGGAAATATTTCAAAACATTTTCAGATATAAGCCATTAAACAAATACCAATAATATATGTGGGACACAGATACCTCATTCTTTTTTATGGCTGAGCAATATTCCACTATATATATTTTCCATATATATACATATATACATTTCCATGTATATACATATATACATATATATGTACGTATATATGTATACATACACACACATATATACATATACCATATCTTCTTTATCCACTCATCTATCATTGAAGACTTAGGCTGCTTCCATAATTTGTCTATCATGAGTAATGCTGCAATAAACATAAGGGTGTATATATCTTTTCAAATTGGTATTTTCATATTCTTTGGGTAAATACTAGTGGAATTACTGGATCATATGGTAATCCTATTTTTAATTTTTTCGGAAACCTCTATCCTGTTTTCCACAGTGGCTGTACCAGTTTTCGTTCCCACCAACAGTGCAAGAATGCTCCGTTTTCTCCATATCCTCATCAACACTTGTTTCTTCTGTTTTTGACTTTAGTCATTCTGACAGGTGTGAGGTGATAGCTCATTCTGGCTTTGAACTGCATTTGCCTGATGAGTAGTGCTGTTGAACATCTTTTCCTGTGTCTGTTGGCCATCTGTATGTCTTCTCTAGAGAAACGTCTGTTCGTGTCTTGCCAATTTTTTAATTGGATTGTTTGTTTGTTGGTTGGTGTTGAGTTGAATAAATTCTTTGTATATTTTGGATACTAACCTTTTATTGGCTATGTAATTTCTAAATATCTTCTTCCATCCAGTAGACTGTCTTTTTGTTTAGTTGACAGTTTCCTTTGCTGTGTAAAAGCTTTTTATTTTTATGTAGTCCCAATGGTTTATTTTTGCTTTTGTTTCCCTTGTCTTAGGAGACAAATCTACGAAAATGTTGCTGTAGCCAATATCAGAGAAATTACTGCCTGTGCTCTCTTCTAAGATTTTTATGGCTTGCTTCAGGTCTCACATTTAGGTCTTTAATCCATTTTTAGTTTATTTCTCTGTATGATGTAAGAAAATGGTCCAGTTTCATTCTTTTGCATGTTGCTGTTCTGTTTTCCCAGCACCATTTGTTGAAGAGACTGTTTCCCATTGCATATTCTTGCCTCCTGTGTTAAAGATTAATTGACCATACAGTCATGGGTTTACTTCTGGATTCTCTCTCCTGTTCCATTGATGTATGTGTCTGTTTCTGTGCCAGTACCATTCTGTTTTGATTACTACTTTGTAGTGTATTTTGAAATCTGGAATTGTGATGTCTCCAGCTTTTTTCTTCACTTTCAAGATTGCTTTGGCTATTCAGGGTCTTTTGTGGTCCTGTACAAGGTTGAGGATTATTTGTTCTAGTCCTGTGAAACATGCTGTTGGTTTTTTGATAAGGATTGTATTAAATCTATAGATTGCTTTGGGTAGTATGGACATTTTAACAATATTTGTTCTCCTAACCCAGGAGCATGGAATATCTTTCCATTGGTTTGTGCTATCTTCAATTTCTGTCATGAGTGTTTTATAGTTTTCACAGTATAGGGTTTTTTTTTTTTTGCCTCCCTTGTTAAGTTTATTACTAGGTATTTTATTATTTTTGGTGCAATTGTAAACAATGGGATCACTTTAAATTTCTCTTTCTGCTACTTCATTATTAGTGGACAGAAATGCAACAGACTTCCGTATATGTGGAATACAAATAGAAAGCAAATGATCTGAGACTATTCCTTAGCTAAAACGAACAAGGTTTTATCCTATTAGATACGCCCTGTTGCCCACAGAGATCAGAGCCAGGGGACCATTTCTTCAAATCACAAAGATCCTACACACTTTAGTCCACTTAATTCTCGGTTGGAGGACCGTTTTCCCCTTTCTTACTGTCTACTACCTGCTTCTTCTTCATTATGTGAAGAAACTCTTCACTTATGTAGGATTGTCTCAGTCTTTGCCATGAACTAGCTTGTGCTGGGCTCTTGCCCTTCCTTCTCCAAATCCCTTGAAGGGTAGAGCAGGTGGTCAGGCTGTGTTTTCATCAGCAGACTTCTTGTTGCCCAAAAGCCATTTATCCCCAGCCTGTGAGCAAGACTAAAATTCTTGCAAGATAATATTTGTTTTTTTTTTCTTTCCCAGTCCAAGCATTTAGGACTTTCTTAGCTTTTTCCTCAAGATAACCTACTAATTAGAGATGAGGAAATAGCGGGGGAAGTACAGAAATATGTATAAATGGAGGAAGGAAAAGACTATTGTGTCTACTAGTTTATAACTTTTGTTTTCCAAAAGTCCAAAGAATAAGATACTGCTAAAGAGGTTATGATAAGTGCTCAGAAAGAGACAAGTTCCCAGTGTTTGGGTACACGAAGAGAAATGGAATGGAAGGAGTAGTCATGATAAAGAGAATAACAGATGTCCCTAGGGACTTGAAGAAGATTCCTGTTGTCCTGAAGAAGACAAGGGGGCAAATGCTTGGTGATGAAAGCTGAGAAGGCAGATGGGACCTGGATAAAACAACCAAGCTCCAGATGGCTGTTTGGGGTCCAAAGAGTTTGGGCCTTCTTATTTTCCAAGTAGAGATCCTTATCACAATGACCTGCTTTGATAGATGAACACCAAAATTACCCGCCAATCCAACTCTTCGTCACTTATACACGCCTGCTTTGCCAGCTCTGCCACAGGCAGAAGGGAGACTTCCCACCTCTTAGCAGAATAAGATAAGAAGAAATTAACTTGAGTGGCAGCAAGATGGTACAATAGGAAGCCTCAGGCCCCCATTCTTCCATGAAGACACCAAATTAACTATATATGGGCCAAAGTGCCTCGTGAGCTTTGTGGAAACCAGTTAAGTCACAGCATCTCAGGCAAACCCAAAGCCAAGGAAAGATGCATCCAAGTGTGTGAAAAAGCATGTGATATATTACCCACCCTGGCACAGCGTGGTATGATGGGGAGAAAACTCTCCTCCAGCTCTTTCCTCAGGAGGGAAGGAACAGTGGAGGCAGAGTATGTGTCTAGTATTCGGGATTTTCAAGGGGCTTCCAGAGAGATTGGTTTCTGTCTCACTGGATTCAGAGTGCCGATGGAAACTGGCAGTTTGGCTGCAAGGTTGAAGGTCACTAAGAACAAAGGCAACCACTGCGGCTTGTCATAGCGGCAGTGACTGTAGTACCTCAGACAGACATCAGGGGAAGAAGATGTATGGGCTCCAAAGAGGAAGTGAGCAAACCTCTTTAACTGGGGGGTCTACATGTACAAGCCCAGAGAAGACGCATCTCAGAAAAGGTTGGAGGGGTCCCCAGAATCTCTAGCCATGCTGATTGGCAAAGGTCTTCCCCGTTATGAAGCCAGTTTGAAAGACTGGAGGAGGTGGCTTTTTTTTTTAATGTCCAAATCTCAAAAAAGGTCACAAAGCAAAGAGAGGAACAGGAAAGCATGGACCAACCAAACCAAAGTAAATCTTTAGAAACTGACCCTAAAGAAAAGAAGGTCTATGGGTTACTTTATCCCAAAAAGATTCCACACTCATTATTTATTGCATCATTATTCCCAATAGCAAAGAGGTGGAAACAACCCAAATACCCACTGGCAGGTGAATGGATAAACCAGAAGTGGCACATGCATACAGTGGAATATTATGCAGCATTAAACAAGAAGGAGATTCTATCACACGCTACAATGTGGATGAAGCTTGAGGACATCATGCTACGTGAAATATGCCGGTCAAAAGAGGACAAACGTTGTACGATTCTATGGCTGTGAGGACTCTAAAGTAATCAAATTCATAGAAACAGGAAGCTGAATGATAGTTGCCAGGGGCTGAGGGTGGAGGAAATGGGAAGTTGTCATTCAATAGGTATAGAGCTTCCGTTTTACAGAAAAACGTTCTAGACATCTGTTGCATGACAATGTGAATGTACTTAACACTAGTGAACTGTAAATTTTATGTGGTTATATAAATATAAATATAATTATAAATATAAATATAGATAAAATATAAAAACTAAATGGAGTGCCTGGGTGGCTCAGTTGGTTGAGTGTCCTCTTGATTTCGGCTCAGGTCATGGTCCCAGGATCGGGGATCGAGCCCTGCATTGGGCCCTGCACTGGGTGTGGAGCCTGCTTAAGATTCTCTCTCTCTCACTCTGCCCTCCACTCAAATAAATGCCATACAATAAGATAAATAAATAAATGCAATTTTGAAAATAAATAAATAAAAATAATAAAAATTTTAAAAATTAAAAATTAAATCAGTGAGTTAAATAGCAACAATGATTCATCTCTTGCATACTTGCCTTTGCACAGAAGTCACAGAAAAAAACCTTTTTGCTTCTAGATCAATGCTTTCTCAATGAGGAGATTTTAGTCTCCTCTCCACTGGGGGACGTTTGGCAATATCTGGTGACATTTCTAGTTATCACATCTGGGGTAGGCAGTGTTACTGGCATCTAGAGAGTGCAGGACTCCCCTGCCCTGCAAAAAAGAATTATCCAACCCAAAATGACATTAGTGCTTCTCCGGAGAAGAGATGTCCTAAATTATTAATCACAGGTGTTACTGCTCTGTCAGTCCTTTCCCTCCAAGTTGGATTGGTGGAGTCCAGACTCTGGAAACGAGAGATGGTCAAGGCAGGATGGGTCTAAGTCGAGAAAACAGAGAGAAGAGTCTCTTGTTCAGATATTACTGAAGCCCAAAAGAAAAATGAGGAGGAGAATGCAGTGGGTAGAGGGAGGCAGGGAGGGAGATTGGAATTGGGTGTTTGAATGGTGTGGATATTGGAGGGAAGACAGGAGATAAAGCCCTTTTGGACTACCACTCTGTATGGTCCGGTACTAAGCACCTTGCACGTGTTGTTTCATGCAATCCTGTAACTCGTCTGCGATTATTTGAAGCTATAATTGTATAGAGAGGAAGACAGACTGTAGAGGGAGTCTTTGCTTGGTTGATAGAATTAATTGGTTATTAGCAAGAGTCTGTTCCTTCTCTCAGACTCATCTCTCGAGTTTAACACAAGAGAATTGCATTAGTAATCTGTGCCATCTAGTTCTGGGAACTAAGCTAACCTTAATGGTGTTTCTTAACTCTTTCCTTTAATGTGTGGAGTTAAGTGCAGAACCCAGAATCCCTTGAGGTGACAGTGATGGGTTGCAACTGTGTTCCCATGGTTCCTTCTGGCTCTCCCCCAAGGGAAAGAGGAAGCTTATGGAATGGGGCTGTTCAGCCTCTATGACTGGCTCCAGTGCTGGCATCCTGAGCCAGCACCCTGATATATCAAAGTTGGCTTCCAAAGAACGTCCATCTGGATGCTTGAGGGTGCATAGGACCCCTCTGCTTCACAAAAGCATCCCAAGTCTGAGTTTGTTAAATCTGTGCAGGTCCTTCCCCAACTACGCCCCCATCTGGTTTCACCACTTCCTAGAAGTGTCCAACCTTTCTGGGACACAGAGATCCATTGCTAGAGAGAGAGAAACCAGAAAAGAAAGACCACCCTATAGCAGGCAGCATCTAGGCAGTGGGTGCTGAGAGGCTGGTTCAGCCTGTCCAGAGCCTAAGGAACTGGAAAAAGAAAAATTTACATAAGTAACAAAAACATTTTTTCTATATTCTATTATTACTGTTATTACTTATATA
Organism: Acinonyx jubatus; assembly: GCF_027475565.1. Lineage (NCBI taxonomy): Eukaryota > Metazoa > Chordata > Mammalia > Carnivora > Felidae > Acinonyx > Acinonyx jubatus. Next base: position 10,855,571 of record NC_069390.1, read on the forward strand.
TTATTGAATGCCTCTTGAAATCAGCATAGTCATTATCACTATTATTATGACTATAGTTAGCTATATGTTATTTAATATTATTATTTATCAATATCACTATCATGATCAATGTTACTATTATTGAATGCCTCTTGGAAACAGTAAAGGCCTTCTATAAATATTTTCTCTAAACTGATTCATAGCAAATCTCCAGTGTTGGTACTGTTGCCCTGTTTAAGAAACTTGAAAACTGAGGCAGAGAAGAACACCGACTTGTCTGATAACACAGAGCTAGGAAGTGTTGGGGTGGCAATGCACACACAGAGCTCAGAGAATCTCACGTTCTCCCAATCTTTAGGTTTTCTACTGGAGACTTTGCTGAAGATGCTAAGAGTTTGGGGAAAAAAGGAAGTGCAAGCACATTTCACAAATCCACAATCTGTAAGTATCACATCCTGTGTGGCTATAAACTCTGGACTGAGGAAGGGCTGGTGATTTTCAAAAGGTGAAGACCAGTAGAAAATTCTACAGGACTGTGTGAGAACCGAGAGTCTCCTGGGAGTTTGAGAGACCTCAGCTGCAACCAACAGGCTGGTCCACGGGCACAGGTAGGCAATGTCCAGAGACTGTTTTCAACTTCTGACTCCCCTGCTGTGCCTCCCTTAGAGGGGATATTGGATTGGAAGCTCCTGGAGAGAAGTTAAGAGGCACCAGATTATTTTGGAAATAGAGCAGGCAGAGGGAAGGAGTTCTGGATTAACTCTTGCTGCTGTTTTCTAACTGTGTGATCTCAGTGAGTCCCTTACCTGAGGTCACATGATCAATGAGAGCACAGCTCTTGCCCCTTCAACTGTTCTTGGGCCTTGTACAAACTGGACAGTCCAGGGGCTGAGAACGGTGCTATGAGCAGAGATGCAGGCTGAGCTCGTCGCTAATACTGCAGGCAGTTTGGTCACTTGAGGCTGGCAAGTGGAAGGCTCGGGCCTGGAACCTGGCTTTCATGACTCTGGTCCTGTTACCGTATTTCTACATGCTGCTGCCTCTCCAGAATGAGTCAACACAGGCACAGGCTGCTGTTGCCAGGTGGAAAGGATGAAGGGGTCACACGATCTAGTTAATTGTGCAAAGGCTCCATACTCAGGGGGAGCTGGGGTCCAGTCCCAGCTCTACAGCTCTCCAGTTATGTGAACATGCCTGAGTAATCATCATAACTGCAAATATCTCTTCGGCATTAACTCTTTGCCATGGGTTTTATTTCCCTTCACAACAAGCTTTTTGATTCCGAGTTTCCCTCACTATGGCATGGTTTTGGTAACTAAAGAACCAACTAACCTACAGGGTTGTTGTAAGGATTAAAAAGGCATTATAGGGTGGGGGCACCCGGCTGGCTCAGTCCATAGAGCATGTGACTCTTGATCTCGGGGTCATGAGTTCAAGCCCCATTTTGGGTATAGAGATTACTTTAAAAAAAAAGGCACTGGAGGATAATGTCTAATAAAATACAACTTAAAAATACTTGGGATTAATCCTAATAAGTATTATTATTGGGCTAAAAAATGAACAGTTAGGTAGCGTGAGAAGTACAGAACCCGAATAGGAAAACGCTGATGAATAGAACCCTTCCTGCATCTCATAACTGGTAGGGACGTTTGAGGGTGAAATTCTTGGAATATTTGGCTATTCATTTGTTGTGAGTAGAACCAGGGGAGAGATTTCAACGTATTGCAAGTTTTATGTGACCATCTGCCTCTCGAGATTGGTGTGCCAAACGCCGTTGGGAAACAAATATTCATGATGCCAAGTATTTGTGGTTTTCACCGCTGCATGCTGTATAAATTCCCTTCCCTAAAAGAATAGGTCAAGTCCAGACTAATGGGCAAATACTGATTTAGTAAATAACTAGCTTAATCAAACCCCCCTTACCCCCCGTTAACCTTATTTATAATAATACGTGCCTATTTATGTCCTGCCAAACCCCAAAAACAAGACTAGACCGTACCTCCCAATTTTGGGAGGCCTGAGAGCTCTATACTTTTTAAGAACTGAATGTGTTTATTTTCTCTTCCAGGGTTTGTGGCACAATCATGCTATCACGGTCCATGACCAATGAGGCCATTGCAGTTCTGACACCAAATGGCATCAGCTTCCCCCAAACACGGGAACCTAAACCCACCAACCAGAGGCAATACAACCTCAAGAAACAACTAAAGGCAGAGGTCAAAGTTCTTGGGGTAAGCCCAATTCAGAACGTGCTGGAATGGGATGGGGAGGGGGGCGGGGTACAGGAAAGAAACCGTAGTCTTTAGACTACGCCATGGTGGCTCTTAAGTTTTGCCAGAGGGACTCTGGGTTCATGAGTAGTCCAATGGAAGCCACTTGTAGAGCCATCCAAACCTTCCCCAGACGTAAGATGATATTAAAAATGTTTTTCCCCTCTTCTGAATACTAGCAGTTGAGTCTTTGTTGATGTTTCCATAGTTTTGCAATAGCACACTCCTCTTTTTATAAAAAATCACTTTCTCTTTTTATTGTTTTTAATGTTTCATTTATTTCTAGTAGAGAGAGAGAGAGAGAGAGAGAGAGTATGGGCAGGGTAGGGGCAGAGATAGAGTGAGACACAAAATCTGAAGCAGGCTCCAGGCCCTGAGCTGTCAGCACTGAGCCTGATGCAGGGCTCGAACTCATGAACCACAAGATTGTGGCCTGAGCCAAAGTCAGACGCTCAACTGACTGAGTCACCCGGGAGCCCCAAAATCACTCTCTTGAAGTGTAATCAGGGTACAAAAAGCCATATGTCTACATGTTTTACCAGAGTAATGGTGATAAATAATTCCATATTTTATGTATGTTTTTTTCTATGTGTTCACCAATTGCATGCTTAGGCAACCTGACTGATGTTTTTGAAGGGAATTTTTCCCTCACCACAAATCATGAGAAAAATAAACTTCTCTCCCCTCTTTTATCCTTCCCTTCTGAGAACAGGGATGATATGTGTCTTTTGTTAGCTTCTCTCCTCTCATGCATGATTTGCCAGAGCTCTGCGGACTGAAGGGAGGAGAGCTGGGAGGGATATATGTAGGACTGGAATTATCTCTGCAGTTATATGATCTAAGGCTGCAGAACCTGGGGGGACCCATTGCCTTGCCTCAAATACATGATCCTGTGGGGTACTATGAGGTTCGTGGGACATAATGTTTGGAAAACTGCTTGGCAAATATTCACAGGGCTGGAAATATCTGCGGCGGGTGTCAAGGAGGCAACCTTGGCTACTTGGAAGCCAAGATCCACAGCTGTAGGGACGTGGACTGGAGGGGTCAAGGAGCCGACCGGAGGGTCAGGTTCTCTGTTGTGTCCAGCAGGGTGTGGGAGATGAAGGGAGGGACTTCCACATCACCAGTGCCAAGGCGGTGTGAGGGCTCTCAGATCGCCCCTGTTTCCATAAGAGACAGGAGAGTTGGTAGTAACAGAATGAGAGAGCCAGGGAAAACAGTCCAACACTGAGCCGGGAGCAAGGCCCATGAGCCAGAGAGGCAGAGATGCTCGAAGGCTTGCTGAACACCTGCCAGATGGCCCGAGACTATAGTTTTCTGTGACACAGCAGCATCTCCTCCAACGTCTTTGTGGAGCCCCCACCCCAGACCTTTTACAGTGTCTGTATCCTTGCTGGGATCCTGTAGACGGTGATGATGTGCGAGGACCCTGGGAGAGATAGAGAGGCTTTGCCTCTCCAAATGCTGACTTTAATCCTCTGTCTCCCTTCTTCTTCTTCCAACAGGCTATTCAGATCCTGTGCGGGGTGATGGTGTTGAGTTTGGGGATCATTTTGGTATCTGTTCCGTCCTCTCCATCCTTTACCCCGGTGTTTTCCACCCTTTTGAAGTCTGCTTACCCATTCATGGGAGGCTTGTGTGTGAGTAGAGATCCTTAGGAGGACAAGCGGGGTGGAAGTGGGAAGAAGATGCCAGGAGGGCAGGCTGTGCACCTGTCAGCTCACTGTGTGCCGGGAGCAAGGGGTCAATGGTAGAACATGTTTCCCTGTGTGTATAGCCCAGGGAAGAGTTGAGTCGGGTGGGATAGCAGGAGTCACCTGATTGGTTGGCTCAAATAATCATTTCTTCTGAAGATCACCTTACTTTTCATCTCATCACCTTGTGGCTAACACTGCGGCTTCGTGTATACGTAGAAACTGACCTCACCGTTGTCTCTCCTTTCTGAGTAGTTTGTCATTTCTGGAACTCTGTCAGTCATCATGGAGAAAAAGTCAACTAAGCCTTTGGTGAGTATAAGAACTCTGACCCACTAATGAGGGATCGAAATGAAATTTAGGGAGAACTCTCCAGGGTCAATGTCTCCACCTTGCAGGTTCAGAGCAGATATTTATCAGAGTCAGGAACTGAGTCTGGATTATCCATATTCCTGTCCAGTGCACCCTCAGTCACAGACTTCATTCAGGGTACTGTCTTATACTCTAGATCAGTGCCCAGGAATCTATTCTAGAAAAAGTCTGCCTCCTTATAATGCACTTTTGACGGTGACTGGACTTTAAATTTAAGTCTTCAGGGACGAAGACGGTGACAGTGCTACAAAGAGGTGTATGTGTTGTGGATTCTGTCCAAACCCTTGAGAAAAGCCAGTCAAAATTGTTATGTGGGGAATTCTCTCTCATTCTTTTATCTATCTGATCTAAAACTCAATACTTTTGGAGGATCTGAGTATAAACTCTCGAGTCCTAAAAGGTGTAATTATTGGTATTGGATAAAAAAAAAACAAATTTTCCTGCGTTTAACTCTTCCAGGAAAGCCAGGATTGGGAGTGGCAGGGAGAGGAAAGATGGATTGTAGGGAGGTTTCTAATCTGTAAAGTTTCACTAAATCTTCACTCAATCCTAGGTCCCTCAAGTAGTTTGATGTTGGGGGTCACATGTGAGAATGCCATAGAACAAAGTAGCAGAGAAACTCCATTTGGAAGCTCTGCTTAAAAAAAAAAATCTCCTGAAGGCAGCAGGAAATTAGAGTGAGTGCTCAGGACAATGCCAATCCCCCCCTCTCTCTCTCTTTCTCTCTCTCTCTCTCTCTCTCACTCTCTCTCTCATCAGACTTTAGAGTTTGATTACTCGGAACCCTTACCTAGCCCCCAAGCTGCTAGATCAGTGCTGTCCTATAGAATTTACTGGAATAGCAGAGATGAAGCAATCACACTGCCAGTCACATGTTGCAACTGAGAACCGGAAATGTGGCCAGTGAAATAGACAAACTGAACTTCAAATTTTATTTCAGTTTACTTTAAATATAAGTAGCCCATGTGGCTAGTGACAACCGTATTGGATAATGTTTCTAGGGGCGCCCGGGGGGCTCAGTCGGTTAAGCATCCAACTCTTGACCTCGGCTCAGGTCATGATCTCATGGTTCGTGGGATCAAGCCCCGCACTGGGCTCTGTGCCGACAGTGCAGAGCCTGCTTGGGATTCTCTCTCTCATTTCCTTCTGCCCCTCCCACACATGCACATGCTTGCTCACTCTCCCTCTCTCTCAAAATAAATAAATATTTTTTTAAAGACTAACGTTTCTAGATTACCAGGGAAGCTTATGGGACTCTTACCCCAGAGAAGAGCAACACCAGAGTGAACAGAGCAGCAAACTCAAGGCCATGGGGGTGTGGGCTTTGGGTGCACTCAGGCTCACCAAGTCATGAATCTTGTAGTGAATTCTACTGTGTTCACACATTATACCAGCCCTTTCTGAGGTGGAGGGAGAGTGCTGTCCCAGAACAAACCTAAATTATTCTAAGAAACCTATACTCTAGAAATCAGGTTATCAGGAGGCCCAGGAGCGTGCACCTTAGTCATTATTTTAGGGAATGGGGGTTAGGAGGAGAAAAATGCCCTGCCTATTCTCTACTGTGCCCGAAATCTCCAACTGCTGAGCCCCTAAAGGAAGAGAAACCTAGACAGGATTATGTGATATTCTAATTTGTGGCTACTGGGAGTTCCCTGGACCACACTCACCTATAAATATAGCTTTCAGGATCATCCTTGCTCGAGTCCCCTTTCCTGTGAGTTGGGGTAGAAGAGACCACATCTCTGAGCTCAGTGTATTTGTTGCCCTCACTCACTCCGTACATGTGGAAACGAGACCCAGAGTGGAAAATGGAACTGGGGAACGGAGCACTCAGGAAAACTGAGAGGGTCGCAGGCAAAGCTACTACCATGATGTCAGCTTCCTAACATCCCTGCCTCACCCTGCCACTCACATGCTACACCATCCTCGGGCCTAAGACTAGAACTTTTCTATATACTCCTTCATACAGAGCTCTGGGTGCGACCACTCATTCATACAGAGCCCTGGGTCTGTCCACTCCAGGGCTCACCTAAGCCTGACTACACTATGTCCCCATATTCCTATCTGGGTGGCTGGGCATTGAAGAAGGTGGGGTGCAAGGAGGAGCGCCTTGCTTCATCTGGCTCCTCTGTGTGGCTGATGCTTCCACCAGGAGTTTCTGGATGAGTTGGGGGAGAAAGAAATCACATCTGCCTTTGGTCATACCTTTTAGGGGATTCTGTAGACACGGCCTCAGGAAGCCCAGCCATCAGTCCTGGGTAAAGAATTCAGGAGAGGAATATTCTCTGTCACCTACTGAAGTCCTACGTGGGGAGAAACATTTCATTTATTCATTCACCTAGCCAAGATGTACCTTCTAGGTTCAGAGATGTTGCTAAGTGCTGGGGAGACATACAGGTTTTAAGTCTACCCATGCTAGACTTCCTGAAGGACACAGATTAGAAAGTAAGGTTCTGCAATGCATTGGCAGAGAGGGATGATAGAATGTTGGTTGCTCATCGGAAGTGATTCTTACTCAGCATTTGTCTGTCAGGTTCAGAGCAGCGTGGTTGCAAACATTCTGAGCTCTCTATGTGCTCTGGTGGGTTTCATTCTCCTCTCTGTCACGTTGGTTGCTGTGGATCCTGCCTTTCGGAAGTGTACCTTCAACAAAGAGCAAAGAAAACCTGAATGGACTACATTTAGCTATTTTATTAACCCATATATGGACAAACAATGCATCACGGCCAAAACCACTCTGACTGTAAGTATTTTTAGATGGGTTGTTCCAGTCATATGAGGTTTCTGAAAGCCTTGACTTGTCGTTACCCCTTCTTTTGAAAATCTGTCTAACTCTTTCTGGTTTGGGCATCTGGGGGAAGGCCAAGGCTCTGTCTTCCCAAAGAGGGGGGCACTGCCCGACTGAGATGACAGGGTAGGCTCTGGGGCAGTGAAATGGAGTAGAACAGGCAATGACAAATAAAGGTGATAAGGAAAAGCTAAAACTTACCTTGATAGAGTTTCTTAATAATCAAAGTAATTCTGTTGTTAGAATCATAAAATAGGAGTTTGCCAAACCAAAAATCTTGGCACGAGGAAAGGTAAATTCAGAAAGGCAAAGACAGCAGGAAGATGTAAGTGATCAGGAAGCACGGAAAGTATGTGTACTAGGGTGTTAACTTGGCCTGAGCAGACATCAGGCCCAGCACTGAGAAGTAGAGGGTAGGAACTGTGACCCTGGAGGTGAGGGCTTCTCCTTCCGGTGACTGCAGTGATGAACAGTATTGATGGAGTGAGAAAGCAGCATCATTGCTCTTTGTTATAACTTACAGAGGTGGAATTTATTAAATTGAGAAATATATATAGGAGGATGGAGAATGGCAACCAATAACAATTGCCACTGTTAGGGAAAAGAAAGCAATGGAGTTTAGCTAATAGAAATAATGTCTTAGGTTGGAGCATTGAAGGGTATGTGTGTGGTCAGAAAACCCTGAGAAAGACACGAATAAAGGGGCTCCAGAATATCTGTTGTCCTGCAGTCACAAAAGTGGGTGATGTCAAGGACACAGCTGGAGGATGGCCAGAGCTGGTCAAGCACGTGCTTGCACACCACTCCTTATGGAGCTGGCCCAAGGAACTTGCTTCCCTCCAGGTTCGTGATATGATCATGGGGAAAAGGTACCTGCAAATGAGGTTGGCAGTAATTGACATAAACCCACACTTGGTGGAGCCAGCTCATGGTGAGAATCATCCTGGAGAGAGAAGTTTAGGAGGGATTTGTATAATGAATCAAGTATGAATTGGTGAGGGATAATTTTGCTTTATAAATAAAGGGACTATAGTGAGCTTGCTGGCTAGGACATTTTCTCGTTAACGTCCACGAGTTGCGTTTCCTCTTCCACTGTGTGTAAATAGACGAGAAGTTTGTGCAGTCACATTTGCTCTCCTGTCCTATCATCTCGCCAGATTTGCATGAAGGCTGCCTCAGGACAGAAATGGTAGAACCTAGTCTCTTGGTGGAGCATCTTTTTTGAGTTGGTTTGCTTTGTCAGTGAGGGTGGCGGCTTTGTTTATGCTGTGTTTATTGCCTTGATTGTTCTTTCTAACTCTCACAGACATCAAGAAAGGCTAAGAAAGCCCATCCAGAGGGGGTGTTAATATTGACTTTTACAAAGGACTTGCACCAATAAGGTCAAAACCTCATTGGTTCTCAGATCCCCCCTGAGAAGGAAGTATCATGGTGCACATTTGATAAATGAGGAAACAAGCTAGAGAAGTAGAGACTTCGGGCCCACTCAGCTGCTTAAGCGGTAGAGGTGAGGCTGAGGCAAGAATGGGAGCTGGCCTTTCCCAGCCCTGGGAGTTATTATACCACTAGCTGAGTCAACGATGTAATCAGATACAGCTATGTCTCCGAGCGAAACGTACAGTGCACAAAGTGGATTATGTGTAGCTGATGTAATTACAGTTCATCCTCCCTCTCAAGGGTCTAAATAAGCAAAGGGATTAAACTAAGCCAATTGCTAGGCTGGGCAGGAGCAGTGTGCTCTTCACTCTGTGATGGTTGAGGCCTTCATCCCTACAATCGCCGCCCAACAAGGGATGAGGGCTTCAGTTGACTCAAGCACTGCCAATCTTGTATTTCCTCCACTGCAGGGAACTCTGTCTGTGATGCTGATTTACACGGCGCTGGAGTTCTGCCTGGCTGCGCTCTCTGCCATGATTTGGTGGAAACAGGCTCACTCTGACTTCCCTGGGGTGAGTGTGCTGGCCGGCCTTCCCGAGTCCTGCCAGGTGTATTTCAGGTTCAGGGTTGTGTTGAGTGATGTCAGCTAGAGTGACTGACGGGCTGGCAGTTGTCGGTCATGAGATATACATCGGAGCTGGTTTGATGGGGATGGAAGACAGATGAGGAAAGCAGATAATGACTGGGGAGCTGACTGGCTGAGGGTCAACCAAATGGAATGGTTGAACCTGAAAAATGGACCAGTTCGGTGTCCTATCTTGTAAATGCAGAAACCTGGAAGTTAAGTGGCCTGCCTGGCATTGTGTGTGAGTCCGTGCTGTGCTTGGGTCCCTAAACTTGGCTTGTGTCTTTCCTAGACAGCCCCAGTCTCCTTAACAGTCTTGACTCAGTGAAAGATATTTGCACATGACTGCATTTGGCAAACGTCCTTTGCTCTGGCTTCACCTTCCTGTGATCTTCAAATTCTTTTTTCACCTAAAAGATACTTTTAAAAACTTGTTGTTTCAAATTCCATGGGACAGCACCCTCCCACCACCATAGACTCACAGCTTCATTTAACCAAATTAAAAAGCCTTGATTTATCCAAAATTTTATTACAGAAAGCAGAATGAATACTAAGCTGATGAGCAGCACTTATTTAAAGAGCTTAATGACATGCTACACTCATCTTGTATAACACACATGCATACACACACACACACACACACACACACACACAGATTGGAGGAAATGACATCGAGAGATGTATATATTAAGCTGAACCTTAGTGAAGTCTGAAGAACTAACATATTTTGTTTCTTTTAGCGTGTGCTTTTCCTGCCTCAGAGTTGCAAGAATAAATCCAGCACACCCTCAAAGGCATTTTGTGACCCTGGATACGAAGAACTAGTAACTTCTTAGGGGAATAGTCATCAGAAATTTGGCTTTATGATACTGTATGAAGACCAGCCAGAGAAACTCAAGAAAGCAAAGTTTGAGTTCCCTGAAATGTAGCGTTTAGGTAATGAGTACTGGAAATGTATGTTTGTTTTCTTGTTGCTGAATATATGTGTTCAATAGGGGGGGTCTTGATTTGGCATTAGGTAAAAGCACAGATGTGTAAGTTACCATCGACTAGACCGCCAAATAGACGTTTACCAAAAACCTAGATAGGATTGTGTGATTTAGTGATCATGCCGAAGTAAAGGAGACAACTCTTTCCTGTCCCCCTTAATCGCCAACAGGAGTTAACTGACTTACGGTGGTGTTCCGACTCTTTCATAGTAGACAGTAGTGTTCCCTCACAGGATTTTACTCATCACTACATGTAGACAAGCCCCCTACAATTAAACCTCAGGAGCTCTGTAAGTAATTGGCTTCAAAATAAAATCTTTATTTGATTTCTATGATGTGTATTTTATCAATACCACCAATTAACTCAATTCTACCTGGAGATAGCATCTAACCCTACAGGTTAAGGGCTCAGTCCTATTAGACTGTGACCCTACCACCCTCTTCCCACTTCAGATGCCAGTAGTAGGTCCAGATTGTCACCTGAGCTTCTGGCCCACTAGCTACAGGTGGAGGTTCCCAAGCCCCCTCCTTAGTTCAACTAATTTGCTAGAGTGGCTGTTTCTCTTACTATTACCAGTTTATTGTAAAAGGATATAACTCTAGAAAAGCCATAGGGAAGAGATACAGAGGACAAGGAATGGGAAACGCTGTGGAGGACCACTCTTCCCGAATCTCTTTGTTTTTACCAAGAAGCTATCCCAATCCTGTTCTGGCGTTTTATGGAGGCTTTGTTACATACCCATGATCGATTAAATCACTGCCCATTGGTGATAAAACTCAATTTTTACCCCCTCTCTCCCCTCTCTTCTTTCCAGAGGCCAGGGGGGTGGACGGAAAGTTCCAATCCTCTCATCAATCATAAGGTGGGTTTCTCTGCTTGGGGAGGGTCCCCAACCTATCCTTAGGTTCCCTGAGGGCTTTTCCCAAAGCTAGACTTCTCTTAGCTTTGACTCCTTTCTCAGAAAAGGCAGCCAGCCCTTTAGGCAACACTCAAAGTCACTTCTTACCATTGGTTCAACATAACCAGCATGTTAACCACCTGTGTCTTTTAAGCGGCCACGCCCCTCCAGCCTGAGTGAAATGAGATTGGTGTCTACCTTGAGATCTGAAGATGTATTGAAAACACGTGTGTTTCACATAGAACATGCTCCATTAAGTTTTATTTTCAATTTTCTTCCACCGCCGCCACCCCACCCCCCACCAACTTTTTCCCTTACGCCAACTTGATTCTCTAAACAATTTGAATCTCTGTCTGCCTCTGGATTTTGAAACTGATTAATCTCCTAAGATCTTTCATTCTTCCAAGAGTGTCTGTACAGGGCTCTAAACAGAGAATCTCAGACTGCAGCAATTTATTTTCTCTTCCCTTTGCTGCCAAGGAAGATTTTAGAATTAAAGGCATTTTTCAGAGCTTCTGCACAGGTGACTCTACTTACATCCAGTGGTGAGAAAGAGAAATGCTTTCCCTCCCCCCCCTCCCCGAGCCCCCCAAATAAATAGAAAAGGCAAGCCAGGGTAATAATTCAGTGTCCATGGAGAATTTCCCTGCGGGCAGATAATATGACAGTATAAAATCACACCTGCAAACTTTGTCTGCATATGTCATCAGTGAGAGGGGACAATGCATCTTTCGGAAATAATTTATTATTTGTATCTTCAAAAAGACACGAACCATTACTATAAGAAGCTAGAATACCTATATTATTATGAAATAAAATAGGCTTTAATATGAGACATTATTAGAGAGAAACAGGGATATTTTATCATGATAAAAGGGTCAACAGAGCAGGAAGAAACAAGGGTAAATGAAGGTGTAATTAACAGCAGAGACCCCCAAATATAGGAAGCCAAAACTGACAGAATTGAAAGAATTCAGCAACTGCAATTGGGTTTCAATATTTTATTCTCAATCATTGATACGAAAGCTAGACAGAAAATCAAGAAGGAAATAAAAGACTTGAACACTATTAACCAACTTAACTTGATGCACATATATATATAAGATAAATCTTAATATAGGGGCACCTGGGTGGCTCAGTCGGTTAAGCGTCTGACTTCGGCTCAGGTCGTGATCTCACAGTTCGTGGGTTCGAGCCCCGCATCAGGCTCTGTGCTGACAGCTCAGAGCCTGGAGCCTGCTTCAGATTCTGGGTCTCCCTCTCTCTCTGCCCCTCCCCTGCTCATGCTCTGTCTCTCTCCCAAAAATAAATAAATATTTTTAAAAATCTTAACATAATATAATATATATTATTTGTAGTAATGCATTTGTTATACAACAATAGAAAACAAATATAGATCATATGCTAGAACTTAAGACAATAAATTTTATAAGACTGAAATAATATAAAGTTCTCTGAAAAAAACAGAATTAAACAAGAAATCAATAGCAGAGAGACTTGGTGGAATACCCATATAGCTGTAAATTTAAATCACTCATTTCTCAATTGACTATGGGTCAAAGAAATTTAAAAAAAAAAGAAATTGGAAAATATTTTAAATTGAATAAAAAAGAAAACATCAAATGTATGGGCGACAGCTAATCCTAGGCCTAGAGGAAAATTTATAGCTTTCAGTGCATATATCAGAAGCAAAAATGTCCCAAATCCATAACCTTAAGCCCCCTCCCATGAAACAGGAAAAAGAGAGAGAAAACTAAATCCAAAGTAAAGAGAAATACGGAAGTAATTAAGGCTAGAGCACAGAAAAATAATGAAGAAAGACTAAGGAAAGCAAGGTTAGTCCTTTGATTAACAAACTTCAGCTACACAGACCAAACAGAAAGGAGAGAGAAGACACACATCAAAATCAGTTATGGAAGAGGAGACCCGTCACCAACTCTACAAAAATTAAAAGCATTATAAAGCCCTTATATATAATTCCGAACAATTTTATGCCAGCAACTTACACAAATAAATGAAACTGTAAGATAGACATAAATTACCAAAACTGATCCAAAAAGAATTAGAAATATATGAATGTATCTATAACAAGTGAAGAAATTGAAATAATATGCAAACACTTTGCCACCAAGAAAAGCTCAGAACCAAATAGCTTCACTGGAATATATCAGATACTTAAAGAAAAATAATAACAATCCATTACAAACTTCTTCACAAAAGAAAGGAGGCAGGGGGCGCCTGGGTGGCTCAGTAGGTTGAGCGTCCGACTTCGGCTCAGGTCATGATCTCACGGTGCGTGAGTTCGAGCCCCGCGTTGGGCTCTGTGCTAACAGCTTAGAGCCCGGAGCCTGCTTCAGATTCTGTCTCCCTCTCCCTCTGCCCTTCCCCTGCTCACGCTCTGTCTCTCTCTGTCTCTCATTAATAAATAAACGTTTAAAAAAAATTAAAAAAAAAAAAAGAATGAAAGGAGGGGACGGTCTCAGCTCATTCCATGAGCCAAAGCCAGACAAAGACATTAGAAGAAAGGAAAGCTACAGAATAATGTGCCTCAAGACTGCCATTTTTTTCCATTCTCCTGAGTTCACAAGGGCAAAGTCAAATAAGATGCCCATTCTGGTGATACCTCTTTTATCACAGTGTCAGTCATAACCCAGGCAAGGGGCATCTCACCTGGGGGGGCTTGTTTCATAGAGTTTTTGTAGAGCCATTCTGAAGCCGCCAGCTTTTGAGGTATTTCCATGGCTTCAGTAGGCGTTGACCATCACAAGGCAAAGGAGGGACAGTAGAGCATTTGCCCTCTTTTGAGTGTAAATGATGCATTTCTCCGTTAGTCCATTATACACTAAATTCTTAGGAGCCATTTTTATAGATGTAGACAATTGACCGGTGTGATTTCTCCCCGTTCCTTTGGCTGGCGCTCCTCCTACTGGCCAAAGAGAGAAAAGCTCACTCTTGGTCTTGTTAAGCAGGAACGCTAAAAAGGAATGTTCAGCTGACTTGCCATTCTTTTGCAGTTCCTTACTCATCCATTTTGCTAGATCCTCAGGTCAGGTTTCTATCATTTCCATATTATACCGGGAAGTCCTATTATCAGCAACTGATTTTAAAGCCTGTGCCACCTCAAACCGAAGGGGTTCAGTAACCACCTGGGCATTCCCTTTATCAAAACCACCCTTTGTACTTATAAATAAATCCTTAGCGATATTTTCAGTTAAAGACGAATCTAGGTCTTCAATGCAATGTCACTTCTGATGCCCAATGTTCCAGTGGTAGCGGTTAGGGTTTAATTTCTTTTTATTTAAAAAAAATTTTTTTTTACATTTATTTATTTTTGAGAAACAGAGTGAGACAAAGCGTGAGCAGGGGAAGGGCAGAGAGAGAAGGAGACACAGAATCTGAAGCAGGCTCCAGGCTCTGAGCAAGAGGTCAGCACAGAGCCTGATGCGGAGCTCGAAACCACGAACTGCAAGATCATGACCTGAGCCGAAGTCGGATGCTCAACCGACTGAGCCACCCAGGCGCCCCAGGGGTTAATTTCTAACGAAGACTCAGAGGATCCAAATGGACTATGCGTCCCACTTTAAGATCTATTTTGCAGGACTAGGACACGATATAGCAACAGCGTTAAGCTAAAAATGTGTGTGCCAGCTAATGACTGCCTCATTGCAAGGGGTCCATAATGACGGGCTTGTGTTCCAATTGCCCTCCCTTTCCCCCTGTGATGCACGTTTGTTTTTGATAAGGCATCCCAACAGAAAACCTCAGGACCAGGACCAAATTGTATTGGTTTGGGGGCTTCTTATACCTGGCTTGTCACATGGGCATGCTATTGCAACCAGCCCCAATAACATACCATTCTGTGGTCTCGCTGAAGCCACGTACACATCACTAGTCACACTGTTATCAATAAATAATGCTGACAAGCTGGCACAAGCCACCCAGAAACTCCTCAGACCCCTGGTTACAGAGCAACACAATGAATCCATGTGTCCATGCCTTGACTAAGGGTCAGTGCCCCGCAGGTACTCCCGAAAAACCTCTCAGGTCTGTTTCAGGCTTGCTGAAATTAACCCCAACAACACAGGCATGGGTTTAGACAGACTTGGTTTGACTAATTACTCCTTGTGTGATCTTGGATCAATTCTCAGCTTCCTTTTTTTTTTTAATTCTAATATATAGATAATAAGTAGATCCTTGTATCTGTCATGTAAGGACTGAAAAAGAAATTCTGAGCACTATTCACTATACCTCGGATAAACGTTGAATCTATAGGTGTCACACTCAGATGTTTGAGATAAGGAAAAGGAAACATTTTAGCCTTTCAAAAGCATACTCTCAGCAAGGAGAAAAAGCATTTGGCAGAGAAGAGGCCAGGGTTTGAAGGCATCTTTTTTGGTAGGGGCGCCTTAAGAACAGAACTAGAATTAAACAGAACTATTTATATAAACGCGAATCAGGGAGTTTGGGTCTAAATAAAAGAATCAAGTGGAAACCGATACAGTGGAATATGCACCATCAGAAGAGTTCAGAAAGCTGTTATCTCTGTTTCTGAGCGTGGTAGATTGTTCATTATCTTCTGATAATATTAAGACTAGCTTATCTTTACCGCCCTTATATCTAACCTAAAGTTGGAAATAAAGAAGCCTAGAGTAACAGTTCTACCATAACAATCCTTCTCCACAGAGGGCCAAGGGCAGGGGGCAACTCCATGAAAGATATGAAACACAAGGTTGCAAACCAGAACAGCTTGCTACTTAAAACCCACCAGCAGCCTGGGATAGACATCAAGGTAGGTGCAGCTCATTTTTGGTTGTATATATTCTGGCTGAATTTGGCAATGATTCCGGGCTTGAGTCTGGGCTGGGGATAGGCAAAATCCCTGGATTGGGAGCAGATCCAAGCTGGAAGAGTGAGGACCCAGGGAGGGGAGGAGACAGCAGAAAAGTCTTTCTCTGCCAGCTTGGCAGTGGCTCTGTGTCAGTATTTTCTCTTACTGTCATTTGTTTTACTAAGGATATATGCACAGACAATATGATTACAAATACGTTATCTATTGCCCAGGGTCAGCTTTTTGCTTCATTTGCTTCAATGTTATAAAATTAAAAAAAAATTAATAAAACTTTGTGGGCAGAGTTGGAGCCTCAGCCCTGAGCCGCCAGCTCATTTTCCTTCCTTCTGAACTCAGAGACAATCGTTAATTTTTCCCTTCCCATCTATGTAAGACTTTTACCACATGTAGGTATATGCATGTTCATACACATGAGAGGACAAGGTTTTATTTACTTTTTTTAACGTTTATTTATTTTTGAGACAGAGAGAGACAGAGCATGAACGGGGGAGGGTCAGAGAGAGGGAGACACAGAATCTGAAACAGGCTCCAGGCTCGGAGCTGCCAGCACAGAGCCCGACGTGGGGCTCGAACTCACGGACCCCGAGATCGTGACCTGAGCTGAAGTCGGACGCCCAACCGACTGAGCCATCCAGGCGCCCCTTACAATCAGAGTTTTGAAAAATAAGATTATCTTCTTCATCAGAGGCTGAATGTGACTTTTTTTTTTTTTAACTCTTGAGATACACAGAAAAGTTTACACGGAGGCAAGTGTGTGATAGAAGTAATTCAGGAAGCTTTTAGAGCAACATGCACCACCCTTAATTTCTGTCCGTCCTTTGCATTGGAATTCATAATTTACCCATTAAAGTGTTACTTGTTTCTGTTTTACAAGGTCAGCAATAGATTCCAATCTTCCTTTCATTGTTTACCATTAATTCATTTAAAAAGTAAAGGATGTTCTCCCGTTACATGCCGAGCGATGTTCTAGATGCTAAAGAAACAGAGATCAAGAAAACCTGGTATACTAGGATGTCAGCCAGAAAATGAAACATTTTGCTACTACTTTTTATATTTCACTTGAAATATTCTGCAGTTGATTTCATCGTTAGAAGAGAGGTGTTTCACTGAGGGTGTCATAACCCGATAATCCAGGTATTTCTAATGACAATGTAAATAGAAAAAACCTTTTGGCATGGAATTTAGGATGTGTAACACTTGCTCTTATCCTTATGCTTTGATCCAATAATCCCACAAAAGGGAATTTATGAATATGAATGTTAAAGGGATACTTATTTACAGTAACAAAAATAGGTCACTTAAAACATATACGGCATCTAGGGGCACCTGGGTGGCTCAGTTGGTTAAGCATCTGACTTTGGCCCAGGTCATGATCCCACGGTTCGTGGGTTCGAGCCCTGCATCGGGCTCGTGCTGACAGCTCAGAGCCTGGAGTCTGCTTTGGGTTCTGTGTCTCCCTGTCTCTCTGCCCCTTCCTGGCTTGTGTTCTCTCTCTCTCAAAAATAAATAAATAAAATTTAAAAATATACATATATGGCATCTTGAAAATGCTTAATAGATCATACCATTATTCTTTTTTAAAATATTGTGCAAACAGAAAAGTGATAATTAACAGACACTTGGATAGATTTTTAATATATAATGTGAAGTGTAAAACATTTAGAGACAAGGGTGCACGTAAACCATAATTAAACTCTCAAAAACCATTTATGTGTATCAGCAAAGACTTGGAATGAAGGCAAATATTGCTAGTTGTGTGTGGTTAATATACCTTTATGTGAACTTTTCTCTGTTTTTTCAAAATCTTATAATGTAGCCATTATGTTAAATACAGAAAAATAGTATGGCTTTCTGACGAAAACAAGTAATGTAGGCTCAGAGGAAAAGGCCAATCGAGTGAGATCCATTCTGTTCTATTCTAAAAATCCATCATATGGAAATTTTAGGCAATGATACAGAGAATTCATAGGAAAGCTTAAATTGCTCTATTCTGAGGAGAAAAGAAACGAACTGGAAACGTGCATCACGTTGCAGATTATTAAATAACTTCGATGAATTGTCTCAGTAACATGACGTGAGAAAATCTTTATGAGGTCACAGAAACGTTGCTATTCCTAAATCACAGCTGAAGAAATAGAAACTCGGAGAATGTACCTGAATTGTCCAAAGCCACCGAGCAAATAACAGGAAGTCGCGATTCACGCAAGGGTGTGCCTGACCTTAAGGTATGCATTCTTCCAGTCCAATCCACAGCTCTTTTTTGTAGATATGTGAGAAACAACGGAGGCGTCCGCTCTACAGTGGTGAACATCTTGGGTTTCTAGAAAGTGTAAGGAAGCTGTCCAAGCCCCCGTGGTACTATTTTCCCATCCCTGCCTGTCTCCCACTGCTGTGCTCCAGAATTCCATATTACATTGATTCCATCCTGGAGGGCTGCAGAACCGCCCCCCCCCCCCCCCCCCACGCCTGCATCGAGGCGTCAAGTACAGGTCTCTTACAGAATGAGTGATGTCGTTGCTACTGAGGGGACTGCTGAGGGCATTTCAACAAATGAAATTCAAAGTGCGCAGGTGGAACGAGCAGACGCACCCGATTTAGCTCAACGTCTACACAGCAAGCTGCGTGATTTCCTTAAAAAGAATCTGCAATCCCTGGGTGTAAGTTACCTTTAGCCTTGTAGACGTTAGGGGGTGAGTATGGAAAATTAAATGGTCTACAACTTTATTGGGGGTGAATTATTTTATGCCAGCTCATAAGACTGGGTAAAAAGTGGGTAAGAAAATATATCTGGGAGTACACTTAGGTCAGATGTTTTGCTTTGAAGGTGTTTCAGGCTCCCAGAGTTCAAATGGGATGTTTGTGCCCAAATATAATATCCCCATGACGTAATATCCATCCACAGGGCCTGGGAAACCAACACCTTTTTTTTTTTTGGATTTCACTCTTCCGAGGATTATTTTTAAGACCCAGTGAAGGTGGAAAAGATAAAATGCGATTTGTATGTGGCCTTGAGATCGAGGGAGAAAAGTCTGTAATGTAGAGAGTTTTTCCACTTCTCCCCTGTATTCTATTTTTGTTCCTCCAGGTAGCTCAGATAATGATTGGCCTGAAATGTTTCTTATTTGGGATCATTGAGATTTTTCTTTACTGCCACTCTGACTTAAGGAATCTTTTATTCTGCTTTTATATTGGTTACCCGTTCTGGGCTACAGCATCTGTGAGTATATCTGTTTGAACTACTTTGGGAATCAAGGAAGTTATTTAGAACTTGTAAATAAAGGAAAAATATATGTAATTAGTTTATCCTCTCTTTTTGTAGACAATAGCTGAGACTCCTTTTTAGACTCTGTTAGAGGCACTGTGCCAAGTAGATAGGGAATTTGTTAGGAGAGAAAGTGACAAAGCAGCCTCAAGACCAATTGTAAGTGTTTGGAGGAAAAAAAAAAAAATGCTCCTGAGTCCCATGCTCCCTCCTTTGAAGGAAGAGATCATTCCTACTTGAGAGGATCCAGGTGTACTTTAGATAGCAAATGAGGGGCACCTGGGTGGCTCAGTCGGTTAAGCATCCGACTCCGGCTCAGGTCATGATCTCACAGTTTGTGAGTTCGAGCCCCGTGCTGGGCTCTGTGCTGACTGCTCAGAGCCTGGAGCCTGCTTCGGATTCTGTGTCTCCTCCTCTCTCTGCCCCTCCCCTGCTCATGCTCTGTCTCTCTCTGTTCTTAATAATAAATAAACGTTTAAAAAAAATTAAAGAAAGCAAATGAACTTTCAGGTTGGAATAAATTTGGATAGGTCAGGATGGGGGTAGGATGGGGGTGTGTAGGGCAGAATCATCCATCCTATCCAACTCTATTACGGTCAATGGCATCTACCTTGAGTTCTTGCCTCACTTTCTCTCCACATCAATATTCTTCCATCCACATGCCCCAAATGGACACACATTCAACTTGGTTCGATTCAATGCGTTGTTCTTTAGGATTATTCTTTTGGACTGGGAGAGATATGGGGTTAAGGTTAAGTCATCCAAAGTGGAGGTGGGTGATGTGGATAGGAAAGTGTTCTCCCCCGTTAATGTCTTTCCTGTCTCATGAACAGTTCATCATGTCTGGATCTTTGACCATCTCATGTACAAGAAAACAAACAAAATTTCTGGTGAGTATCAGTTTCCCTTTTGCTCATTTAATGAGTTAACAAGAACAGTTGACTCTGACTCTCTACAGGAGGCCAAACCAAAACAAGATTTGGATATTCCAGTCTATTTCGTCGACTTGCAACTTTTTCTTCAATGATCTATTTCATTGGCTTGCAACTTTTTCTTCAATCATCTGTTAATTCTTTAGAAAATGAGACATACACTTATACACTTAGCTTTTTTAAGAGAAGAAATTATCCAGGGGTGCCTGGGTGGCTTAGTTGGCTAAGCGTCTGACTCTTGACATCAGCTCAGGTCATGATCTCATGGTTTATGCATTCAAACCCTGTGTTAGGCTCTGTGTTGACAGTGCAGAGCCTGCTTGGGATTCTCTCTCTCTCTCTCTCTCTCTCTCTCTCTCTCTTTCTCTTCCTCCCTCCCTCCCCCACTTGCTATCTCTCTCTCAAAATAAATAAAAATTAAAATTAAAAAAAGAGGAGAAAGTATCCAACTGTCTGAATTTTAGCCTAGTAAGAAGCAAAAGAAGGGGGTCTTTACAGATAGATCCTTGTTTCAATGGTTGAAGAGACGCATTTTGGAAGGCTAAGATGGAGAGGGGTGCATGTTTGTGTTTGTATCAGGGAGCTTCTAGTTCAGGGTGGACATATTGAAAATCACTCCTATCAGTGATGTCAGAACAAACAGAACCCCCATAATGTTGGCTCCATGGGCTTTCATTTCCGGAGGATCACTTCTTCCCTTCTCTCCCATGATGTAGAGTGGCTTGCCAGAAAACTGCTTCAGTAAAACAGGAAATTGAATTCCTCATGAAGGATCCCTTACCTTAGCCTGTGGAGCCAGGGCGTGCCTCCAGGGTACTGCAGAAGATGTGTCTGGAAATACAAAGGGCCCTGAGTATTTCCATTAAAGGCTTTATTCTCTTCCAGATCGAAGTCAGTATTGGAGCTAACATTATCAGCACACTACTTTCAAGCACTGGGATAATTCTTCTCTCCGTGAATTTAGTTGACATAGTCTTACTTGAATGCTGGGAGTTACCGGCGTGTTCGTTGGTTAAATCTTTTATAACTGTAAGTACTAATTTGTTGGATGGTGTCTTCACACGTGATGTTTGTTTTCAGTTACCTCAGCCCTCAGCGACTAAAAGCCTATGATGAAGTTTCTAAACGTTGAAAAGTGATAAGAAAACAAATAAATATAAACATGACATTTGTTTTTAAAAAAAAGTGAAACAACCTGATTTCAGAATTATGTGTGTGTCATTTTATTTTTTTATTTATTTATTTTTAAATTTTTTTTTTAATTTTTTTTTCAATGTTTTTTATTTATTTTTGGGACAGAGAGAGACAGAGCATGAACAGGGGAGGGGCAGAGAGAGAGGGAGACACAGAATCGGAAACAGGCTCCAGGCTCTGAGCCATCAGCCCAGAGCCCGACACGGGGCTCGAACTCACGGACCGCGAGATCGTGACCTGGCTGAAGTCGGACGCTTAACCGACTGTGCCACCCAGGCGCCCCTCTGTGTGTCATTTTAAGAACACGTATTCTTATTATTCCATATTTTCTCTGATGAACATGGGCTGTTCTAAAAAAAAAAAAACGATAAAAAGACTGCTCACAGATCAGTGTGCCCAGAGAGGAGGGACCTGATCTGGAACATTGAGGGCTGGCCTATGGATTTCTAGTAGTGAAAATGATACAAAATTTGGGAGCTGGTCTGAGTCATTTTAATGTTAATTTAAAAGATCAATGGAGGGGCGTCTGGGTGGCTCAGTCAGTTGAGCATCTGACTCTTGATTTCAGCTCAGGTCATGATCCCAGGCTCATGGGATCGAGCCCTACATCGGGCTCTGCACTGACTGTGGAGCCTGCTTGGGATTCTCTCTCTCTCTCTCTCTCTCTCTCTCTCTCTCTTCCTCTGCCTCTCTCCCCATGCTCTCTATCTCTCTAAAATAAAAAAATTAAAAAATAATAAAAAAATAAAAGACCAATGGAATGTTAGTAAATCCATCCTTTCTGTGAGTAAAGTTGAGTCACATGATGTGTGTATGTGTATGAATGTGTGTGTGTGTGAGAGAGAAAGAGAGGAGAGAGAGAAAAATCCTGGTGTATTCAGTGTTTGACCAATGCGTGTGAAAAAATGGCTGAAATAGGAGTAACTAACTCTAGAACGTTAAGGGAGTTCTTTTGCAGAGCTCTGCCATTTAGAATTCCTAGAACTCATATTTGTTTCTGTAGGAGTTTATTTATGGTTGCTCGCTGAGGCAAGGTTTGTGCCAGATCCAATATTGTGTCTCAATGGAATGGGCATATCTTAGATAGGAAGTGCATTGTCCTCAAAATATCCACTAACCCTGGCCCCTTGCCCCCCGCCCCCGGACAACCAGGATGAGCACATTGCAGACTAAAGCTGGTTGGGGAAATCTTAATTCTTGCCCTTCTCTTCTGTAGAATATTGTGATCCTTCAAATGATGCTGACTTGTGTGCAGATTTTTATTTCGTTCTCACTCTGTGGGCTCACTTATACCGTGGATGGCAAGGAGATCAGCTGGGTGAGTAGCCTTTTTTATTGAGAAGGTGAGGAAGCATTTAAAGCATCACAAAGAATCAGATGTGTTAATAGTTAACTTCAATCTCTGGTTGTATAGAGAATTGGCAAAAACAACAACAACAGCAAACACCCCCCAAAAACCCTCTTAATGGCAAGATGGGAGATGGGAGGTTAGAGAACAACAGTTACATGTTACATTCACCAGCCACTCCATTTTCGAAATATTCCTTTGTATAGATACTTCGTTCATAGTCAGTTTCCCTTATTCACTCACACATGTATTTCTTACTCATCCATCTAAAATATACTGAACATGTATTACATTTACTGTGTTGGGATATGGGGAAACAGTGGCTTTTCCCGTATCTTTAACAAGTGGATGTCATACTAGATCGAATAAATACTTAAGGAAAAAAGTAGCAGCCAAGTTAGAGATACAATAGCTCTAGGAACACGTAAGTGTGATTTCGATATTAATTCCATACCTCATAATTTTTCATGGAATCCCATCAGTCATACACACCCCAACACGTCAATGTGCTCACACACACAGACATATTCATACGTGTATATGTAGTCTCCCACATCACCACATGTGCGTTCCTCCATATTGATTCTGCAAAGCCTTTGTAAATGGTTTGCCTTTGCTACATGCAAAATGTATCATACTGATATTTCTGTTTCCACGTCCCTAGGACAAAAGTCAGGGGGACATATCTCATTGTGTTCACGGATAGCATTTTATTATTTTTTATGGAATGACTATCTCTCTTGCTACTACTCAAATCCCTGTAGATGCTGGCATGGACTGTTGGCGACATAAATACCTGACAAGATCACCGAAAAAAAATGTATTTTACGGTGGTTCCAGACATGGCTAGAATTGCCCTATCTCTGCCTAGGCTGTTGTGAAAACATTGGCCGGCCAGGGTGTTTCAGCTTTGGCATTGTAGACATTTTGGAATGAATAATTACGTGTTGAGGGGTGGGGGGGTGGGTGGGAGGAGGGGGCATGATCTGTTTAGCAGCATCCCTGGCCTCTATCTGCTCGATGTCAAAAATTCCTCCCACCCCCAATTTTGGCAACCAAAATGTCTTCAGACATTGCTAAATATCCCCTGGAGGGTAAAGGTACCACCAGTTGAGGATCAGTGGGCTATACAGAACACTGCAGCAAAAAACTTACAAGATCAAATAAAAATCACTGAAAATCTGGTTGAAGTAATTGTCGATGTTGTGATGTCCTATTTCTAGGCTTCTGCACTAAGTTGCTTGATCAGATCACATTCTGAAGATCCTTATCAAGACTTACTGACTCAACCTGAAACTTACGAAGATTTAGTGCTTCAAGACATAGACCAGGTTCACTCTCATCCGTGAGACACCATCGAAACATTTTTTACCACACCAGGGCATCTTGGATCCATGATGGCAACCAAAGACAGATCTGATAGGAATCTTCTACAAATCCCCTGCTCCCCATGTCTTTTATTATGCACTTTCACATACACAGACACAATTAGCACGGATATGTGCTTAATTTCACAGGTGACCAGCAAATACTAATATTAGCATTCCGTGGCCTAATAGACCTCTTTTCATTGGGAC
Organism: Acinonyx jubatus; assembly: GCF_027475565.1. Lineage (NCBI taxonomy): Eukaryota > Metazoa > Chordata > Mammalia > Carnivora > Felidae > Acinonyx > Acinonyx jubatus. The sequence goes on from NC_069390.1 coordinate 10,879,726, forward strand.
GGTATTACCATTTTTGAGCCAATTTCAGTTCTTAGGCCTCAGAGAGGAATTTGTTGTTAGCCACTTACTCCTTCCTAGAAACTGTACTTCCCTCTGGGTTGACAGTTTATTCAAATGAAAAATCTTTGTGCAAATAGTTTGGGTGAGTAGTGGCATACCATCTGACACTGGGTCCAATCTAAGTTTCTTTGACTGTTGAATGTACTAGGTCTCCCTTGCTTGTGTCAAGGTGAACTTGACAAAATGTAATGCGATACAAAATGCACACTCTAATGTATGACACATAGTAAAAATCTAATGCAACCTCATTATTACCTGAATGCTGATTTAATCAACCTACTACTCAATCTTTTTTCTTTTTTTTTAATAGTGTTGCTTTCTTCTTGGTGACTGGGTATCATGGTGTTTTGTTTTTGTTTTTGTTTTTGTTTTATAAGGCACTATCCAGGGTTTGGTTTATCAAAGGCAAATTTTTAGATTGGGATTTGTGTGTCTATTTTTTAAGAAGCGAAGAAAAACATCAGTAGGGAGGAAGAGAAGATAGAAGATAGTCAAATGAAGATAGCAGGGGTAGACTGCTCAGGCTGCCATAAAAGAATACCACATAATCAACAACGGAAATTTATTTACTCATAGCTCAGGAGGCTGGAAGTCCAAGATCAAGGTATCAGCTGGGTTGCTTTCTCTGAAGCCTCTTTTCCTTGTTTGTAGATGGCTGCCTTCTTGCTGTGTCCTCACATGGTCTTTCCTGTGTATATGTCTGTGTCCTAACCCTCCTGTGATAAGGACACCGGTGACAATTGGATTGCATAAAATATGGCTTCATTTTATCTTAATTAGCTCTTTAAAAGACACTATCTTCAAATACAATCCCCTTCTGAGGTATTGAGCATCGGAACTTCAACCTATACATTTTAGGAGGACACAATTCAGCCCATAACAAGAAAATGCAACCAGTAAAATATACCTTAGCGAGCCAGTTTCACCTGTATACGAAGTGGATCTTAGTTTAGAAGGAAAAATCTAGGAACTATATATCAACTCCTAGCTGTCGCTATTTAAAAGCTGTTCTCAGGAATTATTAATTCCCTGGCAATATCTTCCTGCCATGTACATATGTAGGACCTACCTCTCTGGGGTTGGAGAAAGTCCTCAGGCAAAGAATCAAGAGTGTGCTCTAGAAACAAGGCCTGTGGGACATGGGTTGGTCACTGACCAGTGTTGGCCAAATCATGTCCTGCTCAACTACACTCATTTCCTACGCTAGAGCCTTTTTTCACATGAAAACTTCTCAAAAAAAAAAAAAAATATTGCAATAGAGGAACAAACAATGGTACCCACAGCTACAGTTGTTCTGAAGCTTCAATAGTATCCATCAATTCCTTCTTTTAAGCTCCATTTTAGATTCCACGCACCCTCACTCAGTACTTCTGATTGTCTCAATTTCTTCTCCATTAGGGCAGCCCAGACATTCTCCTTTGAGAGGTCTGAGCCTCTGGTTTCATGCCTCCTCCAGGCCATGGTTGTTCCATTTACCTATTTGTGGTTATTACGAGACATGGAAACATCAGGAGGCATCCTGGTGAATCCCATGAGTTCCTGACATAATCCTTTACACCCCTATCACTTAAGAGCAATACTAATTCCTCGAAGAAAGTGGGTTCTATAGAGTACCTTCTTTCATTTTCTTCTGATTCACTGGTTTGAAGATTCCAAAATGACTCACTGTTACTAGTTTTGGTGGAACCCTTACGGTGTACCTGATAAATGCCTCACCCCTCCCTCATAGGAACCAACACTCTACTTCAGCAGAGAATAAACTTCCGGGAAAAGCATAAACCTTACAAATGGATCACTGGGATATTTCTTGAGAGGGGTCACCGTATTCTATCCATTAGGGTTATAACAATACATAATAGCCACTGGCTCAGAGATACATATAGCCATTTAAAGGACAAAGCCCCAACTCCCCAGAGTATGACAGAGTCTTGCAGTATATTTAAGAAGTCATTCTGGCATTCTAACAGGAAGAAATTAAGAACTTCTGTTCATCAAAGGACACTCTTGGGACAATGGAAACAGAGGCCACTGACTGGGGTAAATATTTATAAAACATATATTTGATAATAGTCATGTATCCAGGATACATAAAGAACTCTCAAAACTCAATAACAAAATAGCAAACAACCCAAGTAATACATGTGAAAAATAATTGGATTTGGTGAATCTTCACTTCACCAGAGAAGATGTAGCAATTAGAAATAAGCACGTGACAAGGTACTCAAGATCACTGGTTGTTAAGAAATGCGAATTAAGACCATGAGATTCTTTTATACTCCTATCAGAATGGCTAAAATGAAAAAGACTGATCATAACAAGTATTGGCAAGAATGTGGAGAATAGAAACCTTCATATGCAGCTGGTGGGAATGTGAAATGATCACACTGGAAAACATTTTGGCAGTTTCTTAAAAATCTGAATACATACTAATGACCCAGATATTCCACTCTTGGGTAAATACCCAAGAGAAATAAAAGTATATGTTAACACAAAGGCATATGTACACAAATGTTCATAGCAGCTTTATTCGTAATAGCTTTCAACCGGAAACACTCCAAGTGTCTGTTAACAAGGGAATACACAGATTGTAACGTATCCAAACAGAGGAATGCTACCACCAAGCAGTAAAAAGGAATGATCCGTCCGTAGACAATGCAACATGGATGAATCTCAATATAATTACACCAAGTGAAAGAAGACAGAAAAACTACATGCTGTATGATTCCATTTATATAAAATAGCAACAGAAAGCAGATCAATAATTTATGGTAATGGGGATGGGGGTGAGGAGGGGCAGGAAATTTGGGGGGAGTGATGTTTCTGTTCATTATCTTCATTGTGATGATGGTTCATGGTTGTGTATATAAGTCAAAACTTTTTGCATGGTAGTCTTAAAACAATGGTGGTATTTATACACCAGTTGTACCTCAATAAAGAGTTTTGTTCTGTTTTTAAGACATTATTCACAGGCCAGAGGACTATTCCTCCAGAAAGCAGAAGCCGGAAGATAGATAGATGGCTAAGATGAAGACAGTTCTTCAGACAACTTTTCTAGCTGCCTTTACTCTCATGAGAATCAGTGCTCTCTTTACAGAAATTCAGAAATCACCCCTTGTCACTTGTAAAACTAAGAACATGCTCTTCCCTGGCAGGTGAGACACCATTACCATCTGGTTGGGTAGCTTCAAAAAGTTTGGATTCAGGCTCCAAGTCTTCCTCATATTACTAGACCCCGATTGCTCAGTCCTGTGTTTCTAGCTTTCCGTAATGGAGATTAGGTTATATCAGGTTACACACAACCCATCCACTCCCCTGATCTAGAGGGTGAGATCTTATCACACCTCGCTTTAGTTCCCTAAACTCATCTCCTGCTAGAGGAAAACAGCTCTTCTCCAAATATCCAGACAACAGGGAGGAGCTATCTCTGCCCCAGGACTACTCACTCGGGGTGGGTCTCCACCAAGCATGTTATTGACTCTCTAAGAGAGCGAGAAGTGGAAATTAGCTTGATTCTTTCCCCGGTCCTGCAACCAAGAGATGGCAAATGCTACTTTTAAATCTTCTGTGTTCCTTAGTGCAGATGAGGTACGCTGGAAGGTTCCCCTTTTAGGGCCTAATCTGATTGTGAGTGTCAGATGTATATATAAGATTGTTTAACTCTTGTGAGCAAATCATGCCATCCATCAGCTACAGAATATTTCACAACCAAGTAAACAGGGCATACTAATCTTCTTAGATATCTTCTATCTTTGGACTGTCCCTTGAACCAGGCCTTCTTGCAGCCTTGATCGTTTATAGAATTTGAAAGATACAACAACTCAATTAAGAGTAAAACAAACCATTAATCAGAGGTCCCAGTTACAGCTATCTATCTAAAATGGGAAACGTTGGGGCGCCTGGGTGGCTCAGTCGGTTAAGCAGAAGCCTGTTTCAGATTCTGTGTCTCCCTCTCTCTGACCCTCCCCTGTTCATGCTCTGTCTCTCTCTGTCTCAAAAATAAATAAACATTAAAAAAAATTTTTTAAAAATTAAATGGGAAATGTTTTCAAAATGAAAATTACTAGAGGAAAAAAGTCAAAACAAAACAAAGACAAAGGGGTATTTCTGAAGACTGAGCATTCTGGAAATCAAACAGGGTTTCCTTAAGAAATAATGAATAATATTGAGGACCAAGATTTGTCCTAAGGAGTTCAAATCTATTAAATGAATCAATCCTCACAACTCTTATCCGAGGACAGTGCCTATAAACAATGCTTTTACCAGTTAGGAACAAGAAATCTAGAGAAGTTAAGTGCCTTACACATGGTATGCAGGAAGTAGAAAATGGTGTGATGAGGGTAGACCCTGAAACAGACATATGGAAGTCTAACTCCTTACACATAATAGAAATTCATTTCTCAGGCACACAATAATTCACATTGAGCACCCTTAGCCAGAAGCAGCTCTTCCCCAGGTTGTGACCCAGTGACCCTGACCTCAACCGTCTGGCCTTCACCATTCCTTAGAACCCTATACGTATGTTAGTAAACTGTAAGGAAGGCACAACAGAGGAGGTCACCATGGGAGTCCATGCTCCAGACCTGTTAGTAATGTTCCAGAATAAGGTCTTAGTATAGAACTGCCTGCAGAGGATGCTAAAGTGTAGTTAACTCTGTGTCTAGAATGGATGGCAAAATAGACTCTGAGCAAGAGTGAGCTTTCTCCACCACCTGTAATTCTGTTGGCAAAATTACCCACTGGCATTTTCCCATCTCAAAACATACTCACTCTTCTCATCAAAGGAAACAACTCCACCCAGTCAACATACTCGTCCTGAGAACCGGAACCTTTGGGTGTATGTAGTCCGCTTCATCTGTTCCGGCTGTTATTCCTCACAGTCAGAGACCTCTGAATTAAAAAACAGCAACACCAACAACAAATCCGTTTATTTTCCATCGCCCTCTACTCTAATTCGTGTATAGTCAAAGGTGGGAAACAACAGTTCCAAAAAGGGAGGAATGGAAAACATGCAGACGTCCTTGGTCTACAAGAATAATGGAACTCTGTAGGGCCAGTGTCATGACCATTCCCTATGTTGTCAGTGAATGAGGTTGACTGTAGACAGCCTGCTTCAGTGTGGAATGTGCTTCTAGTCCACCGTCTCCTAGGGCCCTGGCTTAAGTGTGGGCTGGATATAAACCCAGTCACTCTGACTCTGATCCTATTACAGGAAACAAATAACAGGCACAGGTACATATTGATCTCAGGAACGATTTGCTCTGAGAGAAAAAGGACCCGTCACCTGCCTTATGAGAATATAAAAAACCAATAATATATCTATACACATTAGATACATGTAGAGATGAGAATGGGCCAGTTGAATATGCAAAGGCAATCTGGAAGCAAAGAGTGCTCTCCTGTAACTAATCTCATTTTCCTTCCTCCACTTTTATTCAAGACTGACTTTCTCTTAAGTTCTGCAATTAAAGGTACACCCACTGAAGTGAAGAATGACTTTTAAAAGAACGAGCCCTGGAATCAGATGCTAGTGCCGTTAGCCAGTGATCTTGCAAAATTACTTATTATCTCCATGGTCTCTAAAAGAGGACAATAGTAGACCTGTATCAGAAGGCTGTTTTGAGGAAAAATGAGATTTTTGTCTACAAAGTACATTTTGTCTGCAAGGTGCTTTATACATCTACACAGCTGGACATATGCTAAAAGCTCAGTGAGTATTAGCCAATATTCTATCAGGCCTGATACTAGCTCTCTATTTTGCCTTATTCCATGCTTTATTTAAATTCCTATTAAAATACATATGAGCTGCAACATTATGCTAAGTGTAAGAAGCCAGACATGTTGTATGATTCCATGCATAGGAAATATGCAGAATGGGTAAACCCACATAGACAGCGTGTGGACTGGTGGTTGTCAGGGCCTGAGGGAGGGGAGAAATGGGGGAGAAATGTTTATGTTATGTGACTTTCACTTCAAAAAATTGAAAAAAAAATACAGTATGGGCTTAGTTAGAAGTCGCTCTTGGATTTGCCATTGGAGAAGATATGAAAGGAGACATTGATGGCCGACCACCCCTTCCCAGACGGTGGCCCTTCGTCCTCCGCGGGAGTCCAAGCATCCGAAGTCATGTCTACAGGCTCACACATCACTGCACTACACCAGCGTAAGAACGCACCGGGGCACTGCTCGCATCTGTGCCTCTCGTTTCTCCCAGTATGAATTCCTTGGTTTTGCCATTTCACCCTTGCTACCTTGAACTCCCGATCTTGTCTCCGCTGTCACCCTTGGGGATTTGAAATTTTGTCTGGCATGCTTCTCCCTGACCCAGGCTCAGTGTCTAATACGGTCCCCTTCATGCCATCCAACGACCAAAGTGGTTAGCTCCGCCTCCAGGAATTTTTCTTTTTTCAGCAGGAAGTCTGGATGAAAACAGGAAGTGAGGGAAGACCCAGGTTAATGCAGTGATTTCTCATTCTCCCACCATATCTGTATTGTCTTTGCATTCTGTGTCTTGGCAGGGCCTCTCTGGCCATTTTTAATTTTATACCACAATAAATGCTTCCATTTCCTAACCAGGGATTATTTAAGCCCATGAAACCTGCCTACCTGGACGGTGGCTTCCTGACCACATCACTTGTTTCTGCTGGAGAATCACCCTCGCCAAATTCCTACACTGAAACCCCTGTTTCATATTTGGCTCAAGGCCCTAGTAAGTCCCTGACGCTTCTACCGTGAGTTTTTCAAGCCACTGTCTTTCTTTTTTCTTTCTTTCTTCTAATTTTATTTATTTTTGAGAGAGAACGCGGAGGGGGGAGCAGAAAGAGCAAGAGAGAGAGAATCTTAAGCAACCCCTGCACTGTCAGCCCCAGCACATGGGGCTCACGAACTCACGAGCCACGAGACCACAACCTGAGCCGAAATTAAGAGTCAGATGCTTAACCAACTGAGCCACCTAGGCGCCCCAAGACATTACCTTTCTTAACTCGTGAATGCCCCAGGTTTTGAGAAGCATTTCCTTCCCCCATCTCTGTCCACAGAGGCATATGCTGCAGCGATTTGTGTGTATCTCAATTCATCTCCTTTGTAGAAGCACCTTTTATCAGGTGCTTGAGTTGTGCCTTCCTTCTCTGACACCGAGAGGCTACCAGGATGTTTTCATCTGAAGGCCTTCCCTTAGAGGCTTAACATTGACCTTTCTCCTGCATATTACCTCAGGAAACAGTAAATGTCTATCAGCCTATCTAAAAGTGGTATACTCTTTAGAAATGCACAGACGTAATCTCTTTTTAAATCTTATTTTAGAGAGAAAGAGAGTGCACAAGAGGGAGAAGGGGGCAGAGAGAGAGAGAGAGAGAGAGAATCCCAAGCAGGCTCCATGCTCAGCACAGAGCCTGACACAGGGCTCAATCCCCCAACCCTGGGATCATGACCTGAGCCAAAATAAAGAGTCAGACGCTCAACGCACTGAGCCACCCAGGCGCCTCCAGTTATAATCTTTGAGTATGACTTTTGAGCCTCTGTACAAGCCTGGGGGTTTCAAATTCAGTAGATTGCCCTATTCTGTTTGCTTCTCAGTGCACGTTCTTCTTGGATGCCTTCCCAGACCAGACTGCCCATTTGAATTACAAGCTCATGAGTGCTTCAGAAAACACAGAAGACTCTCCTGAGCTGCAGGGAAAAAATAATTTTCTCCTCCTTGATGTGTGAAAGACAACTAGGGAACGCTTTTCTTCCTGCAACAGCCGATAGCCTACTGTCTTCTTTGGCATGTTTAGCTAGTTTCTTTACTGAGAAATTCTTCCCACGTGTTTACTGTGATGGTTAATGTTATGTCCACTTGGTTGGGCCACAGTCCCCAATTATTTGATCAAACCATTATTCTAGATGTTTCTGTGAAGGCATTTTTTAGAGGAGATTCACATTTAAGTTGGTGGACTTGAGTAAGACAGATTACCCTCCGTAATGTGGGTGGGCCTTGTCCAAGCAGTTGAAAGTCTTAGCAGAAAGAAGACTGACTTTCCAAGAGAAAGCAGCAGACTGCCTTTGGACTCAAAATGCAACATCTTTTCTTCCCTGGGCTGGATCTCCAAACTACTGGGCTACCCTGCAGGTTTTGGACTTGTGAGCCTTGATAATTGTGTGAGCCAGTTCTTTGAAATAAATCTCTCTCTCCTCTCTTGATAGATAGATGGATAGATACATGAATACATAGACAGATACAGAAATAGTTATAGATATCCCTTATTGGTTCTATTATAGTTTATAGATATAACTAGCCACCAAGGGACCATGATATTATACTCTCAATGGCTATCTTAGAAGAAACCCTGCATGGCCCTTCTACAGGGCAGCAAAAAGGTAATTCCTCCAAAAAGGTAACGTCCCTGCAGGAGGTTACCATCTGTGTGCATTATTCTACCCAAAATAGTAGTTTTGTTCTCTTTTGAGTGGTCCGGACTTAAGCATCAAGTACTGAGATTTGAGAAATACCCGATAAATATTATTTATCTTCCTTCATCATCTTTCTACCCTCTTGAAAAATAATCAAGTAAAACAGAAGAAGATCAAAAGGTCTGACAATGGTAGATGTGGCTTATAACTGGTGGCTGCTCGATTTCCCAAGAGTGGGTCTCAGAATGACACAACCATGCAAAGTCATGGCAGGGGTGGCCCCACACAGGGTTAGCACACCGTCACGGGCAGCAGCCCATTTTTCCAGAGGGAGCAGTAACTCTCTACATGATGCCAGGTCCCTCCTCCCTGGTGTAACAGACTGCTTCCTCCTTTCTGTGGAAGTAGGAAGTGATGGATAAGAAAAAGGCCAGAAATGTTGCTCTGGTGGAGCTCCCTCCCCCTGGAAGGAAACACCCTTGGAAGAGAAAGCAACCCTCCAGCCATACCACACCGCCCAATAGTTACCCCTGTTCTATAGATGGGAGAATTCAGATCTAGCAAAGATAAGATCTATTCCTGTAAGGGGTGCCTGAGTTGCTCAGCCAGTTCACTGAGTTGGATGACTCTTGGGGTTTGGCTTAGGTCACGGTCTCACAATGCGTGAGTTTGAGCCCCGTGTCGGGCTCCACACTACTAGCGCAAAGCCTGCTTTGGATTCTCTCTCTCTCCCTCTCCCTTTGCCCCTCCCCTGCTCTTTCTCTCCCTCTCTCAAAATAAATAAATAAACTTAAAAGAAAAAACCACTGTTGAAAGTCACACCATTCATAAGTAGTTTGACTATAGTTCATGCCCGAGTCCATCTATTGTGGGGGAATCTACTCATGCACTATTCTTTATAAAACAACACTAGCTTTTCATAGGAAATAGAGAACCCCTTTGGTATGCTTTATGCCAATGAAATGTGAGTTGAGGCATTTAAGGAGCTGGCATTGCAAATACGCACATTCTCATAAAGATCATGGCCTGGTGGTTTACAGAAAGATTCTCATAACTGGATTAACTGAAGGATATGAAACAAAATGAAAAGAAAAATAATGAGGAAATCTCTAACATGAATTATGGGGTAGGCTTAATTATCATTTTCAAAAATAATCAGAATCCTCTCTTTCCGTGGTCTGGGCATCTCCCCGTGAGGATAGACCATATGTGCCATTACTCTGCTTCCTCTGATGTGTCCCTCCTCGTTCTACTTAAGGCCCCTTCCTCGCTTCATCCATCATAGACCTACTGAGGTTGCCACATGGAGTTGTGGTTCATTAATTTTCACTGCTGTATAATGTTCCTAAGTGTGTACATATTCTCCTCTCTCGTGTGTGTGTGTGTGTGTCCATTTATTTATTTGTTCAAATACATAAATATAAAAACAAATGAATAAAATTTTTTTGACATCTTGTTTGACAAATTTTTCATTTGTATTTGTGTGTGTGTGTATATATAATCCACCATGCTATATAGATGGATGTTTGCATTGTTTCAATTGTTTGCTATCCTTCCTTTAAGATACCTTGCAGTGCCTGACTCCCAGTCTACATGAGTACAAGTGTACTCTTGGGTCTATACCTAGGAGTGCAAGAACTGGGTCTTAGGAAATGCAGTATGCAACTTTATGAGAAAACGTAAAGTGGTCTTCCGAAGTGCTTTTTTAAAATCAAATGTCTCCTTCAAAATAAGAGCAAATATTCACATTGGTCTGCATGTTCGCCAACAGCTGGAGTTACCAGGTTCCCTAGTCAGTGGGAAGTTGTGCCCCACTATGGACTTAACCGACATTTCTCTGAACACTGATGAGGTGAATTTTCTTGTGTTTCTTTTTTATTTGCATGTCCACATCTATGAAGTCCCTGTTAATATTTTTTGCCCTTTTCTATGTTTGCTTTTTAAATTGGTCTGGGGCCATCTGTAAAGACTCTGCACATTAATCCTGTTGATGTTTTGTGTGTTACAATTATACTCTAGAAAGTTACTTCTTGATTTTTCACTCTGTATTTCTTTTTAATTGAAAAATTAATTTTTCACGGACTGTATAAAACATACTTCGGGCAACTTTTATGCATCTTGTTTGACAAATTTTTCTGTGCCTCAACATAATAATATATCCTTCTACACTGCCTTATAGACTTTGTAGTGGTTTTCTTTTCTAAATTAATCCATTATTCATGCGGAATTGCCTTTTTTTAATGATGTGAGTTATGAGTCCAATTTTACCTTTTTTCCCCCTTAAGATCACTTAAGATTATTGGTCCAGCATCATGGATTTTCCCCACAATGTACTTCTGGATCACCCATTGTTTATTAACTGGAAGACAAACCAGTGTCTCCTCAAACAGGACAAGTAAGGATTGCTTAGTAAAGGGTTGTTTACATCTCGCTTTAAAATATGTAGATTCCTGGGTGCCTGGGTGGTCATTAAACATCTGACTTTGGCTCCGGTCATGATCTAATGGCTTGTGAGTTCAAGTACCACATGGGATGAGCTCGAGCCCTGCTTCAGGTGAGCCCTGCTTTTCTCTCTCTCTCTTTCTCTCTCTCTGTTCACCATGGAATTCTCTCTCTCTCTCTCTCTGCCCCTCACTCACTTGTGCCCTCTCTCTCTCTCTCTCTCTAAAAAAAAAAAAAAAAAAAGGGACATTCTCCTGAATTAGCTCTTGGGCCCAATATAATCACAGTCCTTGGCTCGAGCCCCTTCGAAGCCAGCAGTGGGGGGCCAGGCCCTTCTCACACTGCATGACTCTTTGATTGTCACATCACTCTCCATGACCACAACCAGAAAATTTATCTACTTTTAAGAACCTGTGTGATTCTATTGGGCCAGAAAGACAATCCAGGATTAGTAATCTTCTTAATTCTTTTTGCAATGTTTGACTCCCGTTTGCCATGTAACATATTTAATGGTTCTGGGAATCAGGATCTAAAGAGCTTTGAGGACTGATTTTTCTGAATACCACACTGCCCTTGTCTGAGAGTGTCATCAAGGAACATAGGAAGAAAAATATAGGTTATATTCTGTTTGACGCTAGCTAAGAATTCATTGGCAGTAGAAATGTCCTGGATCTTCATCCAGAGGGGCAGAATCTAAAAAAAACTAGGGACACATGGAGCTGTTGGAATAAGAAGTAACCAGCATGGACTTCTTTCCTCTGCTGAAAGATTCGGCACGACATGGACTGATACAAGAAAATCTGAATCAAGCAACTTATTTCCATTTACACAGATTTGGAGACCTTAAAATGACACTGTTTCCTGATTCCTTGAAAAGCTGGTAGATCGTACGGTGGGGAATCAAAAGAATAATCCTCATCAGCAAATAAAAGCAGTCTTTATTATCCTGTGTTTTGTCACAGAAAGATTCCATGTGTGTAAACTTAAGAACAGTCAGACAGATGTACTCTCAGTCTTAGTCCCATGTGGTAAACAGCCAACTGAGGGAAATTCAATAGGTCAAACTGACTGGAAATGCCACACCACAGGGATCTATTGAAATGCGACCTCGTCATACAAATGGTCAGGAGAGGGGCTGTTGTCATTATTTGGCAAGAAAACCACCACCTGTGGAAAAATCAGAACATTAGATTCTTGTAGTCGACAATAGGGAGAAAGAAGTCATCTCCTTTGCTTTAGAAACCATATGGTCACTGAGCACCTTCCTTCTGAATCCTGATACTTTGCAGGTCTAGGTCCCCATTCTTGCCTTAACCTTCCTTTCCCTACACCTCTTCAATAATGCCAGAAGTGACCTTCATTCGAGAAAAAGAGGACTCTTCAGTCTAGGGATAGTTCTTTGGCTGAGTGTGGTTGGCTATTTCCCTGTGTCTCCCCCTGTGTCACTTCCTTCAAAGATGATAAAGACTTTACACATGGAACAGCACTTTCCCTCTTCCTAATCTTCCCCACAAAAAGAATAGAGGACACACACAGAGAACGAAGCAGAGTAGAGAGAGAAGGAGAGAGAGAGACCCCATAAAGACCCAGAACACTCACCTTGTTGACGGAACAGGCCGCCCTGCACACAAATATGGAGAGAGCCAGAGCAATGCAGCCTTCCGCCAGAGACAAGAGCAGCAGTCCGGTTAGCATGCCCTGGAAAACACATGGAAAACCCCCACAGGCTATAGAAGACAGAAAAGCAGGTATTGTAAGAGAGAAAATTGTTGGCAAAATTTCACATCTGGCACTAGGAACCCCTTTCCTTAGGAGGGATTCCTGAATTTTCTCCCAATTCAAACAACTTGAAAATGGATCGTTGGAATTCTACTCTTACTCACAGGGTCTAGAATGGCAGGTAAGTCTGGGCGTGTCCATACTGATTTCTGGTGGTTTGTTTGCCTGATTGCTACCCACCTTTCATGACCAGTGTTGACTTTTGGGCCTTACACGTCTCCTTTGGTCCGTCTGCCGTTGTTCCTTATGACACACGACACCCTACAGTTAACCCTCTGAACTTCTCCCTCACTCTGGTTGCACCATGCAATTCAAATACCAACACACCCTCCCCAGTCATATCAGGTGGTTGTTCATGGAGCACCGGGAACACCAGTTTTTCTTTTTTCTCTTCGGATGGCTTTTCAAATCAAGAGAAAAGTGCCCCAGGGAAAACTGAGTTCTTCCAGAATTTTCCACTCACCGACCACACATCGGGGCCTTCAGACACGAATGGTACTAAAAAGCTAACTTTTTTTTGCTCAGTACTCCCAGCAAGACGCAAAAGGCTAGGTCCCTTAGCCTTCAGGAGAGTGTCCAGAATCTAAGTAAGCAACGGCTGCCAATTCCATGGTGAGAATTAAGAGAAAAATTCAAACAAAACCAGTTAACAGGTTTCCGTGACTGGGACCGGATATACTTACTATAAATGCAACTGCATAGGAAAACTTCCACATCACTGTGTCATACATGATTATTTCTTCAAAAATGATCACAATTATGCCAATGCCTGCTACGGTGGCACTGACTGTATTCATTCCCAGGCTGCCTTGGATCTGAAGGAGAATAAGAGAGAAGAGTTGTTGCAAACCTTTCTCGTGTTCTTCCCAGGTTAGATGTGCCAGTCGGGGACATTCAGCTCACCTGAGCTGAGTCGGGGAGTTGACTTGGAGATCTTCCCCAGTTTAAAAAGGAACTTCTGGTAAAGTCGTGGTTTTGACTCCCTCAGGCGCTCTCGTATAGCAAGCACGTGGGCACGTGGAACCTCACAGAGCACAGAGCTAAGCCCATCATTCTTGCCTAAGTGCCACGAAGGAAGCACTTCTAGGGACCCCCCTGGAACCACTTCTAGGGTCCTTCTCTAGAGAACCAGCAAGTTGTAGGTGCCTTAGCCTTGTAGCTGAACAGCTCCTTACTTCACTAGACCCATCCGAGCCTCCGCAAGGAAACACTTACCAAACCCTTGGTTACTTTCCTTCCAGCAGCAATGGACAGCGCTCCAGATATGAAGAACTGACCAGAGAGAGAAAACCCACTCAGAGCTTGTCCCATCCACCTGATTTCCCCCACTCCCCTGCCAGTGTTATCTACCCAGTCAGCCCAAGATTAGGACCTAAACAGCAGTGCATGGGTTTTTGAGAGACAAGGATGAAGGTCTTGAAGACCCTTGAAAAATTTGAAACACTGGAACAATCACTAATACTCACAGAGAAGGGTCCCCATAGGTGATAGCGTATTTCAGTGGTAATGCAAAATTGAGAATCATAGTCATATAGGGGGAAAGGACTGATTGTCACACCCAGGCACAGTATTATCAGCCCAATCAGGATCTGAGCTACCTGGAAGGTAAGAGACATCCTATGAGGGGCAGCTTCTCAGGAGGAAGATTCTCTCTCAGATCAGTGCCTGTTAACTTCTTCCCACCGCTGAGACCCCAAGCCTGAGAAGGTCCCAGGAAGGTGACAGTCTACAGAGCGAATCTTTTTCCTTGTCCAATGCAGGACACTGACGTTAGTCTGAAAGTATTTATTCCTATAATACTACCTAAGTAGAAAATTTTTTTTTTTTTTTAAATTCCAGTGGTGGACAGCTTTCCACCATTTCTTTCCACTTCCTGAATCTGTAAGGTCTCTGACGTTCAGGATGGTTCCGTTCAGCTCACGACCACCGTCGATGATCTAGAGAAGGGGGTATTGCGAGGAAACCCCAGTCTTGTGTCAGGAAGCCTGCCCCTCCCCACAGCCTGCACTCTGATCTCGGGCCCACTCACCCCTAAGACCTGGGGCTGCCCCTTCAGGAAGAGCAGCAGACTCTGCTGCTGCGAGGGCAAAACCCAGGTACCTGGCCAGTGTGGTTGGGTTATACTCTCACTCTCAGGAAGGTTTATCGTGTAGTCCCGGGCTGTCTCTGCCTCAAATGTCCCTGTGTTTCTGTTGGCACCAGGAAAGAAAACACTTCTCAGCATGGATTCACTTTTTTTAAAGGTTTATTTATTTTTGAGAGAGAGAGAGAGAGAGAGAAAGCAAGTGGGGGAGGAATGGGCGGGGGGGGGGGGGAGGACAGAGGATCCAAAGCAGGCCCCGCCCTGACAGCGGCCATCTCCACGCGGGGCTCAAACCCACCAACTGCAAGATTGATGACCTGAGCCAAAGTCAGCCGCTCAATCGACTGAGCCACCCAGGCGCCCCCTCAGCATTTCACTTTTAAATATCTCTTTGTTCCTCAGCAAAATCCAGGGACAGGGGATTTGGTGTCTCTGGCATAACCCAGAGTTTTCCTTCTATCCCGGTTCCCATACCTACCCAAGCAGTCAGCTCAGAATAATCTAGACTGCGTTCCAGCTGCCTCTCCTTGGCAATGTGCACACAGTTATTGATCCTAAAGCAAAGACTCTAAGCCTTGTAAGACTGAAAGCCAGATATTTACCTTCCGCTCATATTCCAGAAGCAAAAGCAACTGCCCGCTCACAGCAAGATTTCAAGCAAGATCTTTCCATTCACAAATTTTCTCTAGCTCAACTTACGGAATGCCCCATAGTCCGGACGCTTGTATGCCCCCACCTAGACGCCTTCTCGGAGACAAAGCATGGGGTAAAGATGAGAAAAGATTTCTTCCTACCTATGCATCTCCTCAGCACACACAAATGGGTGGTTGTGCCTTCTGCGGCGTGGTCTCGAATTCACAGCGTTCAAAGACAGTGACCTGCTCTGATGTATGATGCGTGAAGAAGACTCTGCTCAGGATCCCGGGTTGGCCATTTGTTTCCTGTGACTTATCTCAACCTTCCCAGATGAGTATCTGTGATGTGCTTCAGCTGAGATAATAATCGAGCTCCACTTCTCACACATAAAGACTGTATCAAAGGGCACACGTGTTCTCAACACCAGCTCCTCCCCACTGCTGTGCTCCTCTTCGGAACCAGGCAGAAGTCTGTGTTTGCCCAGATCCTCAACGACTGGGACCCACACCGATGGGGTGTTGGAGTGGTGGGGTTTCAGAGCTGTTGGCCGAGAAAGAATTGTTGAGATATCTTTGGTGCAAAAAAGGTGATTTTATCAAAGCACGGGGACAGGACCCGCGGGCAGAAAGAGCTGCCCCAGGATCGAACCATGAGAAGAGACTGGAGTTGGGGGAGGTAAAGTCAAGAGGAAGTTTCCAAAGTGATTTTCATATGCTAAAGACACAGGATCCTGGAGGCCCAGCTACTGTCCAGCTCAGGTTGTTTTTCCCCCTAGCAAAGCATCAACATTAAGACGGTGGGGAGTTCCTGGAGGAATGTTATGCTCTGCCTGCTTCAAGTATTTGTCAACGGGCTGCAGGTTATAAGGAAATTGAATTTTATCTGCCATTTCTTTCTGCCTCTGTTTCCCACATCACACACTATCCTGGCTTGATGTAGTAGAAGCTGGATGCAAATGATGAGTTTTCATAAATAAAGGCTTTGCTGAAGCCTCTGATGAGGGAGCTTGGGGCCAGCCGAGGGCCAAATACAGGCTGGCCTACCCTCCCCACCCCCCCGCCCCCAGCCCCGACCAGGTGGAATATGTCTGATATTCCTCGGACACTCCTGGCTACCCAAGAACAAAGGAAAGGGGTTTAAATGCTTGCCGTGGTGATGTGGGAAACTAAGGTAAATGATAAAATAAATTCCCTACTGCCTAAAGCCCATTGCCAAGTCCTGGAGACGACAGAGTGACCTCCCTCCAGGAGCTCAGCTGCCTCAAGGATGACGCTTTGCTGGGGGCAAAAGAGAACCTTGGCTTACCATTGTCCCAACCTCGAGGATCCTGTAAATCTACTTCCTTTATCTCAACTGCCCCAGGATATACGCTGGCAATCATGCTCCAAACTTATGCCTGACACCCCCCCCCCCCCGGCCCCCCCCCCCCCCCCCCCCCCGCCCTGAGATGCATCTGAGGGGTCTCATGACTGAGATTTTATTAAACAGTGATAAGTGGTGTTTTCTTAGCAACAGCTAACCCCTCAGTGTCCTGGAAGCCTCACTTCCAAAATTCTTTGGAGACTTACTCTATCCCTGCCCCCCTCCCAACCTGAGGATATATAATGAGTTACCCATCAGGACCCCAGTGCAGGTCTTCCTGCCCATGGGTCCTGTCCCCTTGCTTTAACAAAATCACCTTGTGGCACCAAAGACTTCTTCAAGAATTCTTTCTTGGCCGTTGGCTCCAGACCACTCACCATCACCCTAAAGCTTCATCAGCCTCTGTTTTAATTAATTCTATTTTATGTTATTTTATATGAGCAATAAAGTTGATTTTATTACATAACATTTTCAACTCCACAAGACACTTTCCATATTAAACTTTGGGTTGCATGGGAAATTTTTATCACAAGTTGATTTTTTCTGGACTTGTAGTCCATGGTAACCTCTTGTAACCCACTTCACAAAATGAAAACGGTGTTGTTCTTCTGCCCGATTCTAGCCGGATGCACCACGAGGAAGAAGTATCTCCGAGTTATCCGTGACATGTGTGCCTGTGAGAAACAGTGAGCATTTATGCGGATGGTATCTCTCTCCCAAATTCCTTCTTTCTCCTGTTAGCCTGTCCTCCTACAGGCTGACACACTGATTCTCGAAGGCATCACCTTCCATAACCAATATCCAACAGTATTTCCTGAATAATAGCAAAAGCCCCGTGATGGTGATGCTTATGCATTAGAATAACTCTCGAATTCCCCTACAGCTCCGAGGTCCTTGTAGGCTGACTTCCAGCCATAACCACTCCCCTGAGAAAGTGCTCCCTCTACTGTCCGTATTTAGGCTAGCAAGTCCTTTTCAAAATGATAAGGTGCCTTTAGGCCACAGTTTTGGTTTTAGGCTATAACCTACGCAGCAGTCCCACAAGAATCCTACTCTCTTGGAAAAGGTGTTTTGTTCTGGGCCTCATACTGACAAATCCCTCCTACATGGTGTGAATCTTGTTATCGCCACGAAGTTCCAGGGGTTTGTATGGTCTCAGCCCATCTAATAGTATTGCAATTGGCTAGAAATGTCTGGAGACACTCAGCTGGGCCCCTGTGAGCTTCCCACAGATGTCTCCCCTTTCCAAACCGATGTTAGGGATGGACCAACTTTTGCGGTTATTATGATTGCAAGACACCCTTCGGAAGCCATCTTCAGGAAATCTGAAAAAATAAAGATTTGTTACAAGACCAGGAAATTACACAGCACACCGTGGTCACATTGTGAAGTCAAGGGTGGGGGGAAAAGAGAAAGCAGGGGCCTGGGGTTCTGCTCTTATTGGGGACAGGGTGGGGGCCTAGGGTCTGGGGGACTCACTCTTTGCCGGTGAATTTAAAACACAAGAGTAGGAATTTCAAGCATGGGAAGGGAAAAAACAAGCGGCCCAAGGTATCAGGGAAATCGCCAAAGATCTCTAACATAAAGGGGTCAGTGCCAGAGGTGTTATGGCTCTTTACCAGATGGCTGGCAGTGTGTTTATTCTAGATGGTTATCTGGGAAGTGGATCCCTGTTTGAAAGAACGCCTCTCTCCAAATCAAAGCTTAAGTTGGCAGGCGCGTGCATTACCCAAAACAAAAACAAAAACGAAAACGTCAGGGCTTACACTATACCTGATGAGGTTTTTGGGTGATGAGGGGTTCATGGGGTTTGGAGCTGAAAGCCAAGAAAGCACTCTTAAAGACGTCTTTGGTGCAAAAAGGTGATTTTATTCAAGCACAGGGACAGGACCCGTGGGCAGAAAGAGCTGCACTGGGCTTGTGAAGAGTGGCTCATTATATACTCTGGGGCCAGAAGTGGTAAAGTCAAAAGGGAAGTTTCCAAAGAGAGTTTCATATGCTAAAGACTTACTGGAGGCCTATCTATTGTCAAGCTAAGGTTGTTTTTCCCTCTAGCAAAGCATTAACATTAAGACAGCAGGGGGTTCCTGGGCTTTCAGCTATGGATGGGATTGCCTTTTTCTTGTAAACTGTTGGAGACTTTTATCAGTTAACCACTTGGTTTTTTGTCCTTTCCTGTTTTGGGGTAGTCGGGACTGTCCAAGAGATATCACACATATCCCACCTGGGGCGGTGGGGTGCGCTAGCTTGTACTTTGCCCTCTGCCTGCCTTATGCTCCCTCATCAACACTGATGCATAAGAACTCTCCTCTGAGGGCAACTCTGTTGGATCCAGGCCTTTACCCACTGTGACAGGTTAAGTCACAATATCTGGAGCTCAAAATGTGCTTCCACTTAGGGATCAATCATGCACCCCCAAACGTTCCTTTCTACTCAGTCTATCTAGAATTAGTAATCTGTCTCCTTATTGTGATGTTAATAATCCGTGTCAGTAATGATCTGCCCTTCTGCTGATCTTTCTAGAAAGTGTCCTAATTCTTACACACTACTCTCTGGGGATTTCCTATCCCTTTGGCCCTAGTTTCTGGTACACGTACAGTTTTTGAGTGGAAGTGATTTTAACTGAGCAATTTCTGAGTAAATAAAACTCTTCTCAGGAGGTCATGGAGGCAGAAGGCTACAGATAGTAAACCTATCACCTCCTATTCTTTCAGACATCAGGCTTTAAGCAGGGGCACTAACAATAAGCAGGTAATGGGATCTTCAACTAATTTCGTACACCTAGTGCTCCCTATCAATGTGCCTTGGTCTGTTTTTCCCGAAGCCCACAAAGATGGGTGGGGAGCTGTCCTGATGAGGAGAACCGAGTCCAGAGAAATGGAGATAAAATGAAATTTCCTTACAACGGCAACCTACTAATACCCGAGACATGCACAATGTAACATTCCTCAAGGAACTCACAGCTTCCTTAATGTTAATACTTTGCTAGAGACTAAAAGCAACCTTATCTTGACAACAGCCAGAACCCCAGGATCCTGGAAGTCTTCTTTAACATAAGGAAATCCCTTTAGAGACTTCCATCATCTCTACCCACCCCTACTTAAAAATATATCATCAGTCGCACCTCACAATCATAATGCAGCTCTTTCTGCCCAAGGGTCCTGTCCCAGGGCATACTAAAACACCTTTTGCACCGGAGACATATCCAGAGTTCTTTCGTGACCACTGTTCTCAGTGAGCTCACATCAATCCCAACAGCCAATTCTTACCCTGTCCATTCACCCCTTCCTCCTTCTTGCCTTTTAATCCTAAAATTGCACCACCTCTTCTGAAAACTGACTAGCGGTTTCCAATAAAGCTGAATGTGTGTGTCCTGAGACAAATGTCTGGATAAAGAGAGCAGGTTTGATAGCGAAAGGAAATTTTAAATCCTGCCAACTCAGAATCCTCTCCACAAAATGTGGGAAATGATGTGGTTTGATGTGGGGTGCATGAGGGAACGGTCAAGAAAGAATTCCTAAGATGTTTTTTTGGTGCGAAAAAGGCGGTTTTATTAAAGCACAGGGATAGCTCCCCTGGGCAGAAAGAGCTTCACTGGGGTTGGGAGGAGTGATTGATTACACACTTTTAATTTGGGAGGAGTAGAGACAAAAGAAGTTTCCAAAAGGATTTTCGTATGTTAAAGAAGACTTCCAGGATTGTTGTCAAGTTAAGGTTGTTTTTGCCTCTAGCAAGGTATTACCATTAAGACAGCAGGGAGTTCCTGGAGGAATGTCAAACTCCCCTGTCTCAAGTATTTGTCAATGAGCTGCAAGTTATAAGGAAATTTAGCTTTATCTATATTTCCTTTTGCCTTTGTTCTCCACAGCAGAAAATACAGGAAACAACTTTACTTTTTTTTAAGTTTATTTATTTATTCTTAGAGAGAGAGAGGGAGAGAGAGCCGGAAAGAGAGAGAATCCCAAGCAGGCTCTGCAGTGTCAGCACAGAGCCCGACGTGGGACTCGAACTCAAGAATCATGAGATCATGCACTGAACCGAAGGCAAGAGTCAGATGTTTAACTGACTGAGCCACCCAGGCGCCCAGGTTTTACTTTTCTTTTTAATGCCACTGAATTTATTTATAGTTGTATTGCCAAGTCTACAATATCCACAAATTTTGCCCATAAAAAAAAAAAATGATGTCAAATTGACACACAATGTTACCATACCTTAGGTGTATAATATACTGATAAGACATGTCTGCACATTGCAGTGGGGGAGAGGAATCTTCCTCTGCCTTTCAAGTTCTTCCAGCTGGACTAAGAATTCAATTTACATGAGACAGATTAACAAGAGGAGGAAAAAAAACAGTTTTATTATGTGTGCACAGGGGTCCGATGATGAAATTGAGGCCCGAAGAAATGACCAAGGCAGGCAGTTTTTAGATATTTAAACAAAGGGGCGATCCATTTGGGAGGAATTTACAAGAGAAGGAAAATAGATACATAGGAGCTTTCATGAGTAAGGAATTCTAAGTGGAATTTGGGCTGAGGTAGAAGGTTAGGAAAAAAAGTAACGTGGTTTATTTCTACACCTTTCTCAATGTGAAAGTCCCTTTCTCGGATGAGAGAGTGTCTTTTTTCTTTTCTTTTTTTTCCAACCCTCTTTTACTTTAAAAGAAAATTTTAAATGTATTGTTGAGAGAGGGAGGGTGCAAGTGAGTGAAGGGCAGAGAGAGAGAGACAGAGGGAGAGAGAGAGAGAATCCCACGTACTGTCAGCATAGAGCCCAAAGTGGGGCTCAAGCTCAGAAACCGTGAGATCATGACCTGAGCCGAAGTTGGACACTTAACCAACTGAGCCACCCAGGAGGCCTAGGGTGTCTTTTTTTCTTCTTAGTACGGGAAGGCTACCTTTCCATACAGGAGCTTTGTTTCCTGCTTTCAGAGGGACAGAGGAGGGTCTGAGTGTCCTGGCAGTGACTGTTTCCCAAGTAGCTTTCATTCAATACAATCAATATGCCATTGCGGTACATTTGGGGGTGGTCTGCCCTTGGCCCCTACCATGTTAGGCTGTGCTCACCACAAGTGTAGCTAACACCTGTCACCACAGGTGATTACAGCACCACGGACTGTGTTCTCTGTGCTGGGCCTTTCACTCCCGTGACTTATTCAGGCCAGAACTGGAAGCCTGGACCTCCCACCCCCTTCACCATTTTCCAGTTTGACTTTGAACAAGCGTATATGCCAGTGTACCTAGTGCATCTGTAAGAGCAAATACAAGTTAGAAATAAAAGGATTAATTTGCCTTGGCGACAATAAGGGAAAAGTCTCCCCCCCTCCCCCTTGGGATATTTACCTTAGAAAACTAGTAAGTTCCTCCTCTGTCTTATGGAAATGTCTGTACATCTTTTTGAGACAGGAGAACAGAAAGACTCTATAAAAATCTCTTCGCTCCTTTTCCTGCTTCTATTCTCGCTAGGACCTGCACCCTTACCTCACTCTACACATGCCTCAGAACGCGAAGAAGTACGTCCTCCTCGAAAGGGACAAGGAGTTAGTGATTTCTCTAGAATAAATTACATCTAAGGAAGGACAGGTGAGAGAATGACGGGACACAAAGCCATCATATGTGTATTCCAGACCACTGACGTCAGACATCTCGATGCCAAGGCCCCCTAGCTCCAAGAAATGACACCTGGGCCCTCATCTGTGTTCTAACAGGTTCCTGGATACCTGAGAGGACACATACACCAGACCTCCATCCTCCATAAATCCCCCAGACCTTGATCAAAGACGAGGCTCATGCTCCTTTCCTTTGAGTCTCCTGGATGGTCCATCTGTATCTCTTCTGTCTAAATCTTCACTAAACTCTGTCACCTCCTCCTGGCTCACACTTGATTTCCATCCTTCTTGAAGCCAAGAACCCTCTTGGCTGGTCCTGCGGGACCCCCTCTAGGTCTCCAGATCCGGCCTGCCAGCATCGTCTTGAAAAGGCAAATACGTCTCTTGACAGTTTTAAGACCCAGGAATGTCTTTCTTAAGCACCTGGGAACCATCTCTTTGAAAAATCGTCATCAAGACAGTGCCCTTCACTCCTGGTTTCTGTGGAGGGTAGGACTCCATCTCCAAGAGGCAGCTCTCACTAGGTTGCAAAGCTGCTTCCCGATAGACTGCACAATGGTCATACGTGGATGTCTTTGTGTCATACATCTGAGAAACATTACTGGGGAAAATGTAAAAATTGTTGAAGGGTCTACATTGTCAGGTAAATGTGACGTGACTGATATAATCGACAAGAACTCAGTAGAACCTTGTTCGTCACATCACATTCTGGCTTGATGTTTATTCACTAGTGAAATGGGTTTTTTTCTCTTTCTCCTCTGTGGAAAGATTTTCTGGGTTGGGAGCAGACTTTATTTTTCATCATACTTCCCCAGCAAGTCATAGTTAATCCACCGAAGGGATTTTTATATAGCTAAGCAGATACAATCCTTTAGAGACATGTTCCCAGGAATAAAGACCATTGAACTCCTGGAAGAGGACTTGGTAGCACATACATTCTTTTCTATTTCATACTAAATTTATCTAGCCATCGGAATAGCCATCTGTACTAGCTAACTGTCTTTGTGTGAAGGAATAACAAGAATCCGGTATCTCTATGACAGGCAGATGGTTACAGTTTGGAGCAAGGCACTAAGCCAAACACTCATAGTGGCAAGGAAATGGTGATACTATCTTTCTTATTGTTTACATTTCAAAGAGATGGCTCTAAAGCCCGTAAGAAAAATATTCCTGCGTTGTAATTTGGGCAAGAGGTCTATTTAGCCTTTAAAAAAACATTTACATACATACCAAAGGGACAGAAGAAGGATTCACAAATACTAGGTTTCTCAAAGAAACGGTTTAAAAAGGAGATGGGAGCGGGGAAGAGAGAGGTCTATTTCCATTTGGCAACAGGGAAAGTTCTAAATGTTTTTATTCACCATTACAGTATTGCCGAAGCCCCAAAGTGGTGGCTTAGGAAGGAAAGTCTATTCCTTTAGGCAGAGAGGTAGCATCAGGAGTGGAATCCTAAAGGACTGAACGCCTCAATTCTGGTCAGGGAATAGTGGAGGCTACTTCAGAGAAGAAATGCGGGACCTAAGGATGACCATATCTTACCACCATCCGAACAATCCCATGTTGTTTCTTGGAAGTTGGTTGAGAAAAAGTAGATGCCCCATTAATGGTCTGTTGATATCTGATTGTCTTAGAGATGCTACACCCAAAATAAGTCTAATATTAGAAAAGTTGTATAGTGGAATCAGGGTAAGATTTTAAGGCAATTTTTTGAGGGCGATAGAGTCTTTTAGTGACAGTTTTCTAGAGGATAAGCAAAGGATTCAATCATCCATATATTGGGAAAGAGTAGGATTTACTTCAAATGATGGTTCAAGTCTTTTTTTTTTTCCCAAGATTGTATTTAAATTCAAGTTAGTTAATATATATAGTGTAGTGCTGGTTTCAAGAGTAGAATTTAGTGATTCATATCTTACATATAACACCCAGTGCTTATCCCAACAAGTGCCCTCCTTAATGCTCATCACCCATTTAGCCCATCCCCTCACCCACCTCCCCTCCACCAGCCCTCAGTTTGTTCTATTTAAGAGTCTCTTATGGTTTGCCTCGCTCTCTGTTTTTATCTTATTTTATTTTTCCTTCCCTTCCCCTATGTTCAACTGTTTTGTTTCTTTATTTTTTTAATTTTTTTTAATGTTTATTTATTTTGGACAGAGAGAGAGAGCATGAGCAGGGGAGGGGCAGAGAGAGAGCGAGGGAGACACAGAATCTGAAGCAGGCTCCAGGCTCTGAGCTGTCAGCACAGAGCCTGACACGGGGCTGGAACTCACAGAGTGCGAGATCATGACCTGAGCTGAAGTCGGACGCTCAACCGACTGAGCCACCCAGGCGCCCCCATCTGTTTTGTTTCTTAAGTTCCAAGTATAAGTGAAATCATGGTATTTGTCTTTCTCTGACTTATTTCACTTAGCATAATCCACTCTAGGTCTACCCACGTTGTTGCAAATGGCAAGATTTCATTCTTTTTGATCGCTGAGTAAGTATATATAAGATAAGTAAGTATATATAAAAATATAGAAGTATTATATATAAATATTATAAGTATATAAGTATTATATATAATATAATAAGTATTATATGCTTTATATTATAATATTATATTATATATACTATATTATATTATATATAATATTAATATATTATTATATACTTTATATATAATATAATACTTATATAAGTATAATTATATATATTATATATTATATATTATATATTATCTAACATCTTCTTATCCATTCATCTTGATTTACAACCTGAGAGCCATGTGCGGGTAACACAACCTGAGGTATGGCTGTGTAAGTGGATTGTTGCTTTTCCTAAGTGACAGCAAACTTTTCACATCCAGGAATTATGATGGAAGTAGAATGGAGCTCTACTACCATGAAATGAACAGAATCTGAAGTAGTGGAAGAAAAGAACAATTTTCTGATTGGAAATCATTTGTTAAAATGCAAGAGATCATCTTATTCACAGCTCTGAGATCCTGAACAAGCATAGCTTATTCCACGAAGTGTCTTTGCTAGTGGACCCCTGTCCACTATTAAACAGGCTTCTCTAAGATATGTTCAACCTTCTTTGTTTTTGCTCCTGCACAATTCATTCTAAACCAGTTGTGGCTTCTTGTTTGGGGTTACTGAAGGAATCGCATTTTGTGGTTGGTTGGTCGGTTTTTAGGATCCGTGGTAACTTTTAAGGGTTCAATAGTCCGCATCAGTGTTTCTTCTAATTCATAATATAATAAGGACATTTCTAGTAGATCAGACAAAATTGCAATAAGCAATCTAGAATCTAGAGCTGGGAGATCCAATACAGAAATATACCCCTTGTTCTGATACACATCCTGGGATATCTGCAGATAATCCACCTGAGCCATAGAAAATGGTATAACCCATTTACAGAGAGCATCTTGGCCTAATAAGACCTAACAGGGTTAGAGTTATTCAGACTATTCAGGGGCTTAAAGGACAGAAGTAGTTTGGAAAGTGGAAAGATCTATAGGTTTTAGAGGAACTTAAACAAACAGACTTTGCTAAATTTCTCTCTACCACCCCTTGCTCATCTTACACTGTAGTTATCTATGGTGATAACTCTCTTCCTGGAGAAGGTCCTCTGTCTGAATTCTTTTAGGCAGTTAAGGGGAAGGTCAAAGTTTCTTCCTGAGTGGTTTGGACCTTGTTTGTTTTCAGCTTGAAATAGTCTGCATGCCAGAGTGGATATCTTGAGGTGATTAGTTAGTTCTGAACCCTACAGTTCCCATTAATCTGGCTGATAGATAAAGATCGTTAAGTTCTTAAGGCTGTCGCTTTCCAGCTAAGGCAAAAACAATTGTTCTACTAATGTCCTTTTTCCTTATCAACATGATAAGCGTCTTTATCTACTGTGTATCACCTCATCACTGACTTTATCTACTGTGTACCACCTCATAGCAGATATAGAGGCTAAATAGACTGCCACTTTCACATATCATTTTAATTTTTTTATGTTTTTATTTTATTTTTGAGAGAGACAGACAGAGTGCAAGCAGGGGAGCAGCATAGAGAGAGGGAGACACAGAATCTGAAGCGGGCTCCAGGCTCTGAGCTGTTGGCACAGAGCCTGACACAGGGCTCGAACCCCCGCACTGTGAGATTATGACCTGAGCTGAAGTCGGACGCTTCACCAACTGAGCACCCAGGTGCCCGGACATACTATTTTATTTTATTTTATTTTATTTTATTTTATTTTATTTTTTCCAACATACTATTTTAAATAAAAGTTACTTACGAGACAGCCTGCACAAGAAGGACACTCAGCCTCTCCTCTGTCTCCCCTGAAATCAGGAAAGAAATCTCCCGTGTGAAAGATACCCTTTCACAGCAGGAGGGACAGAGATATCCTTTTCACCAGAGATAGAAAATTTAGATCCAAGAAGGCTGTATAAACGACACTTGTTACTTTTTACTAATTTACTGCCCCAGCTCAAATTCTGTTTAGAGTTCCTTACTAATTGAAGCTCCCAAAGTTAAGTTGTCTTTGTCCTGTCAATTCTTCACTGATTTATTGTCTGTCTAAAAGTATAAAAATTTCCTGCCTTGAACATTTCTTTAGGTCTCAATTTTATTCTCGGGCCTCCATAGGCATGTAGTAAAACTTTGGAGCTTTTTTCCTCCTACGAATATGTCTCATGTAGATTGCATTCTAAGTCCACCGGAAGAACTTGAAGGGTAGAGAAAGAATTTTTTCCTTTCCTACACTGATAAAACTGCAAGCCTATACATTTGGTTTGAAAGTAATCCTCTTGGTTACCTACAGTTTTCTCTGAACGTTCAGCAGGTTGTAATGGCAGTCAGGAGCAGTTATATACCGATAGTCTGTCTTTGCTCCTGTCCTTGGTACTGAGCTGCTACACATCCAATTGTATACTCAGCTTTTGAGTTCTTGCTTCGTTTTTGTATTCTTGAACAAAACATCTTGAAGACATTGTACTTACCTGTGTTAGATCATCACCATTCTCTCGTGAAACACCCCAATTCACAGCCTTCCAGTTGCCTTGATCTTAGTATTTAGAGCTCCTCACTTACAGTTCAATGATGAGACAACAGACATGATGTCACTGTTCCCTTTTAT
Source organism: Acinonyx jubatus (assembly GCF_027475565.1). Classification (NCBI taxonomy): domain Eukaryota; kingdom Metazoa; phylum Chordata; class Mammalia; order Carnivora; family Felidae; genus Acinonyx; species Acinonyx jubatus. The sequence continues at coordinate 10,907,184 of NC_069390.1, forward strand.
AGAACCTGAGCAGAGATTTCTGAGTGTAAAGTTTGTATTCTTTTTGTTCTTTGCACTAATTCCACAATTGCTAAACACAATTATTAGGACAATCTTCTTCTATAACAAGGATAGTGAAAATACAGAGAAACTAATTCTTGAACTCAGCCTCCCTCTTAGATGAAATGTCTTAAATCAGTACAAGAATTCTAAACTAATTATCTTTCTACAAATATTGAAGGAGACTGTAAAAGGGAAAATCACACATTAGCTAACCAATGTGAGCACTCCTAGGATTCATACTTGTCTCAAGATGATTCCCTGGGATGCTTATATTGGTTCCCTAAATAGCTACGAGGCAAATATCTTGGCCAGTTTTCTGTTATATTGATGGATAAGGTCTAATGCTAATTGGAAATAATTAAGTAACTGAGATCTTTTAAAAACATGGTCTAGAAGAATTCTTTGTAGTTTGGAACTTGCAACGTTAAATCTGTGGCAAGGTAATAATATTAGTGTTCTCTCCAAAATGAGAAATGTTTCAGAAAGGGGTCTGGCCTTCTCAGTGAATTACTCTCAGCACAGTAAACTTTCTTTAAAGGAATAATCTGTTCCTAAGATGTATCCCCTATTGGACAAAATTTCAAAACTGAAGCTCAAAAAAGAGAATTTGGATAAGCCCCAGAAATTGGCCTGGGGCCAAACTTATTTTCTATCAAATGGAGAGGATTTGCCATATGTGTAGTGACTTGGCCCATGAACATCATTCTGTTCCACCAGGGCCATAGGATGATACCTCTGTAAGGCATCGGTGTAGCACAGAGCTTTCCCTAGGAAGCAGTATACTGGGCTCTTTGGGGGGGTACAATGTGGTGAAGTAGCTGGGCATTTCTCTCATTTATGCTAGGTTTTCTCTTCAACAAAACTGAATTCCCCTGTTGTGTAAGAAAATAATTATGTAACACAGGCACCCTCTAGCCTCTACGTCCTCCAGAGAAGGTACTAAGATGGGTTAAGATGTGGAGTTTCGGGGCGCCTGGGTGGCTCAGTCGGTTGAGCGTCCGACTTCAGCTCAGGTCACGATCTCACGGACCATGAGTTCGAGCCCCGCGTCGGGCTCTGGGCTGATGGCTCAGAGGCTGGAGACTGCTTCCGATTCTGTGTTTCCCTCTCTCTCTGCCCCTCTCCCGTTCATGCTCTGTCTCTCTCTGTCTCAAAAATAAATAAACGTTAAAAAAAAAAAAATTAAAAAAAAAAAAAAAGATGTGGAGTCTCTCCGAGATAGCCTTTTAGCTTTTATTTTGAAACATTCAGACCTTTATCACAACCTACAAATGTTGATTCCCAGAGCCTGACACACATTTTCCTCTTCGGTCTACCAGTTGTCCAAGAAGTCAGTAGTGGGTTATGTGAGGGAATTATCAGTATTGGAACACTTGACATTTTGAGAATCAGAAACCACTTTGTCCACAGAACAATCATGACATGAGAAGAAGATAGGGAATATTCCCTGTGGAAGTTACATTGTCTTAGGAATCCTGTTTTTTAGAACTCAATTTTGACCTCATAAATAATGACATAAGGGTGCCTGGGTGGCTCAGTTGTTTAAGGGCCCAACTCTTGATTTTGGCTCAGGTTATGATCTCACATTTCATGGGATCAATCCCTGCCTTTAGCTCTGTGCTGACAGTGCAGAACCTGCTTCGGATTCTCTCTCACCCTCTCTCTCTGCCCCTCCCCCACTCATGCATGCATGCACCCTCTCTGTCTCAAAATAAAAAAATAAATTAAAAATAACAACAACAACTAGGGGCGCCTGGGTGACTCAGTCAGCTAAGCAACCGACTTCAGCTCAGGTTATGATCTCATGGTTCATGGGTTCAAGCCTCACATCGGGCTCTGTGTTGACAACCCAGAGCCTAGAACCTGCTTCAGATTCTGTGTGTCTCTCTCTGTCCCTCCCCCACTCACACTCTCTCCTTCAAAAATAAATGGATTAACATTAAAAAATATATTTAAAAAAAAACCCAAAAACATACTTCCTTGCAATCTTCTCAAAACCCCCAATTATTCTTCTGGAGAAGAATCTACAGATAAGGAACACCAATGCACCTGAGAGAGAAAACATGGCTGGCAATGACTTGTCATTTGTCTCTGTCTCTGTTCTTATCTTTCTTGCTGTTACCAGGAGGGCATGATATCAGGAGGGTTACTCCTGTTGGGGAAATATAATTGAAAACAAGATCTTCTCCCAACCATGAAAACCTGTCCACAAAAGTAGAAGAGAAAGAAAACATTTTGCATAACAGATGTTTCAACTGTTCATTCAAATTTCACAGGACAACACTGCTCTGAGGGTAATGAGCACAGTTGGTCAGCGTAACATTGAACCATGTTGCCAATCATTTTTCGTAGGTAGCATTAAAATATGTACCTGGCCAGCATCAATATACCCACAGGATCCAAAGTGACCAAGAATTCGTTGTTCCCACTCATGGTTCTACTTTTTCAGGTTGTTTCTTTTACAGGACAGGGAAGTCAAGACTAGAATAAGTGTCAGTCCTAGTTAATACCCATTCTTCGCTCTCAGAGACTACTAGGAGGGGTCTTCTAACTCCGTGCACTTGCCTTTCCATGACACTAAAGGGAATGTATTACCTCTCTGACTGTTGGCCCATGGCTGAGCACCCATATGCCTTTTCATTTCCTGAATCGAAGCATCAGCTAAGACGTCAACCCCCATATTCTCATTTCCTGAGCCAGCAGGTGCTTTTATTGTTGTTCTGTTCTCTTTTCTTTGGGAGGCACCAAGAGGAGCCACATTAATTCTTCCTCTAAATTTCTATGTAGATTTTGATAACAGAGTACCTCACATGGCGATGATCCTTCTTGTTTGGTTATCTAGGGCCAATACTCCTGATCATCTAGAAAGCCTGTTGCCTAACATCACCTCCACAACACGCATGTATGTGTTAATCTTACCCTCCTGTGAGGCCTGAGTCAGACTCTTCTTCCACAGCTAAATACGTTGCTATCAACTCTGAGTTACTCTGTCTCACTCCATCTAGATTTTTATTGCCTTCCAGGTAGCAATGTAGTCATTAACCCAGGAATTCCCATCAGTAAACTCTGGGACCTTTTTCACCTTCAGCAGGAGAGAATATTAGGATTCAGATCCCAGCAGTGGGACAGGGAGGTTCTCAGAGGGCTCCTCCCTTCCCTATTTTATGAAGCAACCAGATCGCACTGTGCCCTTGAAGATACCACCACACACGATGAATGAGTCTTTCTGTGCCACTTCCTCCGGGAAGGTCTGTCCGAAATCACCAAATATTTCTACCCTTTCCTTGCAGAAGCTGCTGTAATCAACTCAGTGGCAAACCAGCTGCCTCTCAAATGGATTCCAAAAAGAAATTGCCTCGGGCAGATTTTTTAAATTAAAAAAAATTTACTGTTTACTTCTTTTTGAGAGAGAAGGAGAGAGTGCACGAGTGTGGTAGGGGCAGAGAGAGGGGGGAGAGAGAATCCCAAGCAGATTCTGCACTGTCAGCACAAAGCCCGATGTGGGGCTTGAACCCACGAACCGTGAGATCATGACCCGAGCCAAAACCAAGAGTCAGACCCTTCACCGACTAAGTCACCCAGGTGACCTTGCCTCAGGCAGTTTTTGAGACCCAAACTCAGAACGCCTTCTCTGGGTAGACCTGTTTGATTCTTTCTCAAGGTCCCACTCTGTGTTCGGGTTGCAGATATATCTCCTTATATATATATCTATATATATCTCCCACTCCTTATCCTCCCAGCGGTTGGATCATAAGGAAACGGGAGGAATGTCTACACAATTGCTCTCTATAAATATTTTAATGGCTCTTCTGACCAAGAACCCACTCAAATTCAGATTTCTTGCTGGTGACTATGTGCATAGAGCCCCAAAAGATTTTTAGATGTGGGAAATTGCTATTGCTCCAGAAGGTATATTCCATTTGGCATGAACATTTGCTGTTTTTAGGTAGGCCTGCCAAACCGACCTGTTTTCCCCATCTGAATCTCTGCAGAAGATTAGCTGTCATAACATTTGAAAGCACCCACTTGTAAAAGGTTGCATACTACCTTTTGAAGTAGGGGCGCCTGGGTGGCTCAGTTGGTTAAGTGTCCAACTCTTCATCTTGACTCAGGTCATGATCTCACAGTTGTGGGATCGAGTCCTATGTAGGGCACTGTGCTTGGGGTAGAGTTTGCTTGAGATTCTTTCTCCCTCTACCCCGTTCCCCCGCTCACATGTTCTAAATGAATAAATAAATAAATGAGTAAAATTTACTGTCCCATGGTAATATCATCAAGGTATGTATTGAAGTAATCATTAAGGGAAATATCAGAGCATCATCAGTAAAGTGACGAATCAAAATCACGCACCACCCAAAAGATGGAATAGGAAAACCCCACCACCCTTCTGTAATATCCCCGCCCCAAATGCATACACTCATTCTATCATGGTGAAGCACCGGACAAGCACACTAAGAAACATTCTATAAAACAGCTAGCTTGGAATCTCCAAAACCATTCAAAATCATAGCAAAGAAAATACAAAACTCTTCTAGACTAAGGGGACCAAAGAGATAGGGAACTAAATGGGTATATGATTCCTTACCAGTTCATTTCGCTATAAAGGAAAGTATTTTTGGAGTAGTTCTGGAAATTAGATGGTAGTGAATTGCCTGGATTAGATACAAAGTTCTTCATCAAAGATATCATGAAGTTATGTAAAAAGCTATCTACTGTATGACAGAAGGTATCTGCCACAAGTATAATCAATAAAAGGCTTATTTCCACATGCATCAGCACCTCCTACAAATCAGTAAGTCAAGGAGACAAAACAATGGGAAAAACAGATGACACTTCAATAGACACTACCAAAAGTTTAAGTGTCCAATAAACACATGAAAAATAGATACTCTACCTCACTGGAAAATAAGAAGTAAAGCCAACATGAAACCAGCCTTGGTAAAGACCTGAACTGCTCTCCTCATAGAAAAAAATAGAAAAATGGGTGCAATCTATGAAAGGATTATTTCCAGAAACTGTAACGGAGGGAGCACAGGGATTTCATTTCTGAGGGGATGAAAAAAACCCGATGAGCCCTACATTCAGGATCTCTGCCCGGAGGAATAGTCCAACTCCCAGAGAAGAAAGCAAGATCAAATGAGGGCATAGTTGTTTTATTGATTTGAAAAGACAGAGACCTTAGTTCAGGGAGGCTTGTGTGATTTAGAAATTGCAGGGGGAGTTCGGAAGAGGAGGCTAGGTGGAAAACGCACTCTGCAAATCTGCTTAGGAGTCCCTGAGTCTGCTTTACAGTAAATCACGAGGTACAGGGCAAAACTCCACACACCTGGACAAAGGAGAAGTTGAGCCCAGTAAGCCCAGTGATTCCCAGAGTTTGCCTAATGGGGAAGGATGCTTGGGCTGGCGTGGAGAGTCCTTGGTAATCACTCAGCACATTCAGCAGAGACCACAAAAAGATCATGCCTGAGTAAAAGGGATAAAGTTTGCCAGGATAAGGCTACTTAGAAGCCATACTGACAAAGTATAAAAAGAAACCGTGAAAACATCAAACCGATCTGTACTTAAGAGAAGTGCCCAAGGCAATGAAGACCAGCATTACGTAAAAGAAGAAACAAAATACAGCCACTCCAAGTAGCATGCACAATATGCACTATCCACACAAAAATTCAAATTTTCCAGACCTAACACTAAGATGGAACTTGTGACCTACAGCCAGGAAAGCAATGAACTGGAATAGACCCATAAATGAAAGAGTTAATGCAATTACGTGACAAAGTTTTCAAATAGCTATTATAAATAGTATAAATATCCTCAAAGATTAACATAAGCATGACTATAAGGTATATTGAAATGAAATATATATTTTTTAAGAAATGAAACCTTGAGAGATAAAACATACACTCTCTGAAATGCGAATTTCACTGGATGGGGTTAAGAGCAGATTACATATAGCAGAGGAAAAGGTCAGTGAACGTGATGGCATAAAACCAGACAATATACAAACTGAAGCATAGAGAGACAATGCTTAAAATAAATAATCAGCACTACAGTAATTTGTAGGAGAACACCAAGAAATTTAACACATGTATAAATGGAGTCACATAAGAAGAAGAATGAGGCCCGTTGGCTATCTGGATGTCTTCTTTAGAGAAGTGTCTATTCATGTTTTCTGCCCATTTCTTCACTGGATTGTTTCCCAGGTGTGGAGTTTGGTGAGTCCTTTATAGATTTTGGATACTAGCCCTTTGTCCGATATGTCATTTGCAAATATCTTTTCCCATTCCATCGGTTGCCTTTTAGTTTTATTGATTGTTTCCTTTGCAGTGCAGAAGCTTTTTATCTTCATGAGGTCCCAATAGTTCATTTTTGCTTTTAATTCCCTTGCCTTTGGAGATGTGTCAAGTAAGAAATTGCTGTGGCTGAGTCAGAGAGGTTTTTTCCTGTTTTCTCCTCTAAGGTTTTGATGGTTTCCTGTCTCACATTCAGGTCCTTTATCCATTTTGAGTTTATTTTTGTGAATGGTGTAAGAAAGTGGTCTAGTTTCATCCTTCTGCATGTTGCTGTCCAGTTCTCCCAGCACCATTTGTTAAAGAGACTGCCTTTTTTCCATTGGATATTCTTTCCTGCTTTGTCAAAGATAGGTTGGCCATACTTTTGTGGATCTAATTCTGGAGTCTCTATTCTATTCCATTGGTCTATGTGTCTGTCCTCATCAGGGAAATACAAATCAAAACCACACTGAGATACCACCTCATGCCGGTCAGAGTGGCTAAAATGAACAAATCAGGAGACTATAGATGCTGGTGAGGATGTGGAGAAACGGGAACCCCCGTGCACTGTTGGTGGGAATGCAAACTGGTGCAGCCACTCTGGAAAACAGTGTGGAGTTTCCTCAAAAAATTAAAAATAGATCTACCCTATGACCCAGAAATAGCACTGCTAGGAATTTTCCCAAGGGATACAGGAGTGCTGATGCATAGGGGCACTTGTACCCCAATGTTTATAGCAGCACTTTCAACAATAACCAAATTATGGAAAGAGCCTAAATGTCCATCAACTGATGAATGGATAAAGAAATTGTGGTTTATATGCACAGTGAAATACTACATGGCAATGAGAAAGAATGAAATATGGCCTTTTGTAGCAATGTGGATGGAACTGGAGGGTATTATGCTAAGTGAAATAAGTCATACAGAGAAAGACAGATACCATATGTTTTCACTCTGTGGATCCTGAGAAACTTAACAGAAGACCAAGGGGGAGGGGAAGGAAAAAAAAAAAAAAAGGTTAGAGAGGGAGGGAGCCAAACCATAAGAGACTCTTAAAAACTGAGAACAAACTGAGGGTTGATGGAGGGTGGGAGGGAGGGGAGGGTGGGTGATGGGCATTGAAGAGGGTACCTGTTGGGATGAGCACTGGGTGTTGTATGGAAACCAATCTGACAATAAATTTCATATTAAATAAATAAACAAATAAACATTAAAAAATATTTTTTAAAAAAGAAGAAGACAGAATGAGGGCAAAGAACAGAAAAACACTGAAAAAACTATGGCAGAAAACTTTGTAAATTTGGTGGAAATCGGGGGCCCAATGACTCAATGCAAGATATCCTAAGGAAGATAAATGAAAAGATGACCCTGTTAAGGCATATGCTAATTAATTTTTTGAAAACCAAAAATCAGAATATCTCTAGAGTTGCCAGAGGGGGGGAAATGTGTACAAACAAACAAAGAGATGGATGGTAACAAATTTCATGTTAGAAAATACACACTAGGCAAGGAAAAAAAAATGGGAATTTATGAAGTGCTGAGGGGACTATACCTGATGAGTATTCCTTCAAAAATAGACATGTTATCAGAAGATCTAAGGCAATATTGAAAGGGTGCCTATCATTGAAAGGCAGAACTGCTTCTGGTAAGGATTGTTATATTGAGGATTCTTCTATTGGGTGAATTTTTCAAGCTTCATGCACCTTTAGCTGAATTTATACTCCCTTTCCAAGTGGTTGGTTGACCACTGGAGTATGGAGAAAAGACCCTTATGGTAGCCAAGGGGAAATGGAGAGAATAAATATAAGCATCTGCATATTACAGAAAGGACGGTGTCCAACATTTGAATCCTTATCATTGTGTTGTTATCTACCACCAGAAGCCAGCAGTCTTGAGAACAGCACAGAATACAGAATACAGAAAACTATGATGTCCAGTTTTAAACTAAAAATTCCTATGCATGCAAAAAATGAGAGGGGGTGGAGAAAAGAAGGAGGAGGAGAGAATGATGGGTGGAAGGAAGGAGAGAAAGAAGGAAGGAAGGAGAGAAAGAAGGAAGGAAGGAAGAGAAGATGTAACTCATGGTTAGTTTTAAAAAATAAAAAAAGATCATAGAAACTGATTGAGTTGAGCCCAAAGACCAATCATTAGTAACTCTGTGCTCTGAAAAGGGAAACCACTTTTCTCTTGCCAGCACTCTCAAGAATAAGGAAAATAATACAGTTGACCCTTGGACCACACAGAAGTTAGGGGCATCGACCCCCCACACAGTAAAAAATCCAAGTATAACTTTTGATTCCCCCCAAATTTAACTACTAATAGCCTACAGTTGACCAGAAGCCCTACTGATAACATAAACAATTACCACATATTTTGTATCTTATTTGTATTATATCTGGTATTCTTACAGTAAAGTCAGCTCAAGAGAAGAAAATGTTCAGAAAGTCATAAAGAACAGAAAATGAATTTTTAGTACTGTACTATATTTGTAAAAGAACAAATCTGTGTGCTGGCGAGGATGTGGAGAAACGGGAACCCCTGTGCACTGTTGGTGGGAATGCAAACTGGTGCAGCCACTCTGGAAAACAGTGTGGAGTTTCCTCAAAAAATTAAAAATAGATCTACCCTATGACCCAGCAATAGCACTACTAGGAATTTAGCCAAGGGATACAGGAGGGCTGATCCATAGGGCCACATGTACCCCAATGTTTATAAGAGTACTTTCAACAATAGCCAAATTGTGGAAAGAACCTAAATGTCCATCAACTGACAAATGGATAAAGAAGATGTGGCTTATATATATGATGGAATACTACTTGGCAATGAGAAAGAATGAAATCCTGCCATTTGCAACAACGTGGATGGAACTGGAAGGTATTATGCCAAGTGAAATAAGTCAGAGAAGGACAGATATCATATGTTTTCACTCATATGTGGATCTTGAGGAACTTAACGGAAGACTGTGGGGGAAGAGAAGGAGAAAAAAATAGTTACAAACAGAGAGGGAGAGAGGCAAACCATCAGAGACTCTTAAATACAGACACCAAACTGAGGGTTGATGGTGGGAGGCGGGGTGGAGGAGAGAGGAAAATGGGAGATGGGCATTGAGGAGGGCACTTGTTGGGATGAGCACTGGGTGTTGTACGCAAGCCAATCTGACAATAAATTATATTTTTAAAAATAATTAAAAAAATAAAAATAAAATCTGTGTACAACTGGACCCCCACGGTTCAAACCTGTTGAAGAGTCAACTGCCCTTCAGTGTCTTCCTGGAGGGATTTGAGGAGATGATGTTCCTAAAGTTCTCAGCACAAAACTTATGTCACCAAGTTTCTAAAATCCCATCTGCCCACATTTATTTCTGTCAGTTCCTTCTGAACAAGAGAAAGGAGACGTGGTACCAGCCTGACAACTACTGGCAATGCTCCTTCAAAGGTGTGTCTGAGGAGATGTTCCAGATGAGGCATGGACTTGAGGCTGAGGCTGCCGATGAAGGACTCATTTTAACTTATTGATGATGGGGCAATGAATAGAGTTTTTAGTCAGCAGACTGGAAGAACGTGGAATCTGAGGGGTGGCAAGTAAAGGAACAGGCTAGAAGGCTCCTAATTCTGAGCAGTGAACTTTGAGAAGTATCAGCACATCACAGCCACTTATCTGGAGAGTACTGGATGTGGGAGCACAGCCAACGAGGAGCCTCACAGAGATCAGAGTGGAGATCTGAGCCCCCACGTGATGACTCAGTCTGTGCCAGACACGGAAGAGAAGCCAACACCTCAGGAGACGCCAGGCCCCCACCTCTGTGTTTTGGAACACACCAGGTATGCACCGCTCTTCACTCTTCTTCACGATTCTGAAGGGCACCTGAGGGGCTTCTTGGGTAAATTCCGGGATGTGGAGACAGGACCCTGACTCTGAAGACAAACAGAGCCCGGGCAGGGGTGGGGCTCTGGTGCAAGGCGCCTGCTTCCCTGGGAAAATGGCAGCTCTGAGAGGGGCTACGTGGTTATTTCGTCTCCCTACTGCCCTGCCTCCCTTCCCTGTATCCTCACTTATGCTTTCCTGAGGGAACTGCCTTTGTGGTAAATAAGCTTTCCTCTGGTGGTGTTTCCCAGGGGACCCGTGCAGGAGTGTTGTTTGTAATAAAGGTGATTAGGGGAAAGTTTTTCTTTCATCGAGTAGGAAATAGGCTTTGCACAATTGTGTACAGAAGACGGTGGGATGCCTCCAGTAACATATTTTTGGACCTCAAATCGAGGAGAATTCGTGTTTGGATCATGTGAGCATCCTTTCCCACGCAGGGGGAAAGAGGGGGCAAAACTAGCCTCTGAATCCTTTAATATTAGTTTAATTACTGTGGGGTACAGAATGGACAAGATAGGGACCCTGGGTGGTGCGTTGGTAGTGTTTCACAAACATTGCCACGGTATAAACACAAGACCAATAAAACACATAAACGAGGTAAAATCGTACTTAAAAAGTGGTTTAGGGGTTCTCCTTCCAGCAGGAAGTGTGAGGAGGTTTACAGAGCTCTCCTCAGGCAAACTGGTAAGAATTCTTAAGAAGCATTTAATGTGTCTACAAATGGTCAGAGAGCAAGTGAATACTATTTACTGAAGACAAATCAACGAAAACACAGGGACAGAAAGCAAGAATCTGTGGTATTTGAATCTAGACTCGCTCCCTCTGTGACCCCTCCCAGCTCCCACTCAGACGGCCATCTTCCTGACCGGGGGCAGGACCTCGACATTTGGCAGCCTGCCCCCCACTACCTGTTGTGAGGCTAAGCTCCAGGTGAGTGTGCCTGAGACGTGAGGCTCCTTCTTTTCTTCTCGACCCCCTGCTTGAGGATGAAGGCTCTTCCTTGGGCACAGCATGGCTGAGAATACTGGGTCCTGACTGCCCCACTCCAACGCATGAGTTGGGTTCCATACTGTGAGAGGCAAGCTGAGGGGACCTGGGTCTTTTACCCTACCCCACTGAGTACGTGGCTCCTAAAGTAGTGGTGTCATTCATAGAGAAGTATGTCATTATTCCTATACCCCAGCACTAGAGCTATGATTTACTTTTGTTTGTTTTTGCCTGGGGGTAGGGAGTAGTAGACCATGGAACAGAGGTCTCCAAATCACTCCCCAAAGGAAGCAAAGTCGTTTTTTTTTCTATTTTCATTTTTCTTTTTTTAATTAATTTATTGTTTAACTTACATCCAACTTAGCATGTGGTGCAATGATGATTTCAGAAGTAGATTCCTTAGTGCCCCTCCCCCACTTAGCCCTTCCCCCCTCCCACCACCCCTCCAGTAATCCTCTGTTCTCTATATTTAAGAGTCTCTTGTGTTTTGTCCCCCTCCCTGTTTTCATATTCTTTTTGCTTCCCTTCCCTCATGTTCATCTGTTTTGTCTCTTAAATTCCTCATATGAGTGAAGTCATATGATCTTTGTCTTTCTCTGACTAATTTCTGTTAGCATCATACCCTCTAGTTCCATCCACGTAGTTGCAAATGGCAAGATTTCATTCTTTTTGATTGCCGAGGAATACTCCATTGTATAGATATCCCACATCTTCTTTATCCATTCATCCGTCGATGGACATGTGGGCTCTTTCCATACTTTGGCTATTGTCGATAGTGCTGCTATAAACATGGGGTGCATGTGCCCCTTCGAAACAGCACCCCTGTATGCCTTGGGTAAATACCTAGTAGAGGAAGCAACTTCATTTGAAATAGAGTGTGAAGGTGAAGCCTGAAGGTTCTCTCAAAAACAGTGTAGATGGTAATGAAAGGCAATTGAAAACACATCAGTAGATTAACTGGAGATATATGCTAAATCATACACTGGCAAGCTTCACAGGGGAAAATGGAATAAGGCCTGCCTGGGGCCGGAACAAGTTTCAAATACTGACTTGGAACTCTTTTCTTTCTTTTTTTATTTTTAATTTAGTTAACCCATAGTGTAATAATGGTTTCAGGAGTAGAATTTAGTGATTCATCACTTACCTATAACACCCAATGTCCATCCGGACAAGTACCTTCCTTAATGCCCATCACCCATTTAGCCCATCCCCTCACCCACCTCCCCTCCAGCAACCCTCAGTTTGTTCTCTGTCTTTAAGAGCCTCTTAAGGTTTGCCTCCCTCTCTGTTTTTGTTTTTCCTTCCCTTTTCCTATGTTCATCTGTTTCATTTCTTAAATTCCACATATAAGTGAAATCATATGGTATTTATCTCTATCTGACTGATTTGGCTTAGCATAATACACTCGTTCCATCCACGTTGTTGCAAATGGCAAGATTTCATTGTCTTTGATCAATGAGTAATAGTCCCTTGTATATATATATATATATATATATATATATATATATACCACATCTTCTTTACCCATTTGTCAGTCAATAGACATTTGGGTTCTTTCCATGACATAACACTTCCATAATATTGTTGATAGTGCTGCTTATAAACATTGGGGTGCATATGCCCCCCTCAAATCAGCATTTTTGTATCCTTTGGGTCATAGGGTAGTTCTATTTTCATTTTTCTGAGAAACCTCCATACTGTTTTCCAGAGTGGCTGCACCAGTTTGCATTCCCACCAACAGTGCGAAAACATTCCCCTCTCTCCGCATCCTGGCCAATACCTGTAGTTTCCTGAGCTGTTAATTGAGGCATTCTGACAGGTGTGAGGTGGTATCTCATTGTGGTTTTGATTTGTATTTCCCTGATGATGAGTGATGTAGAGCATCTAGAACTACCTCTTTAAAGAGCTTGATGTGTGTGTGTGGTGGGGGTCGGGGGGTGGTCACCTGGGTGGCTCAGTCAGTTAAACATCCAACTTTGACTCAGGTCATGATCTCACAGTTTGTGAGTTCGAGTCCCGCATCGGGTTCTGTGCTGACAGCTCAGAGCCTGGAGCCTGCTTTGGATTCTGTGTCTGCCTCTCTCTCTGCCTCTCCCCCACTCATGCTCTCTCTCTCTCTCTCTCTCTCTCTCTGTCAAAAATAAATAAACATTAAAAAGATTTTAAGGGAGCTTGATTTTGATTGCATACCTTTGTGGAGTCATTCAAAATGCACTGAAAGGGCACTGTTGAAAAGAGTAGAGCAGTCAGCCTACAATTAGTGGAGATTAATCACTGCTTGAGGGCAGGGAAAGAAACATTCAAAGCAAGCTCTGAGAAAACCAAGGTCATCCCAGGGTGACTGCGGGCACACCCACGGCTCTGTTCCCTGGAGAGAAACATCAGAGGCTTCATACTGCTGTGGGGAGAAATAAGCTTACTAAAATAGTCCTGCCAGGGAATATAAACGTAAACAAAGAAATAAAAATAGCAAGCCGAGGAGGGGTACAATTCCCAGAAATGCTACAGTATATTACCTAAAATGTCCATTCTCTAGCAAAAAATTACAAGACATGCAAAGAAGCAGAAACACATTAGCATAGACAAAGAGAGGCTTTTTATAAGGCTAAAGGGGTCAGTTTCACCAGGAAGACACAATTACAAACATATATGCAGCTAACAACGGAACACCAAGTTATGGTGTTACCGGTAGCAAAACCAGACGTTGAGGGAGAAAGAGATAACTCAATAATCACTGTTAGAGACTCAATGCCTCAATCCAATAATGGATCAAACAGTTAGGCAAAAGGTCAACACTGATATAGGAGGCTTGAACAAGCTATACACCAACCAGACCTGATAGACTTATGGAGAACATTCCATCCAACAACAGAAAGGCTTTCTTCTCTAGTGAACATAGATTAGTCTCCATAATAGACTATCAACTAGGCCATAAAGCAAACCTCAATATATTTACAAGGATAGAAATAATACAGAGTATGTTTTCTGACCACACAGGAATGAAGTTAATGGTTAGTAATAGAAAGGAATTCGAGAAACTCACACACACACACACACACACACACACACACACACTAAGTAGCACACTCCTAAAAAGCAGGGGGTCAGGGAGAAAGCAAAAGGGAGATTAGGAAATGCACTCATGATAAATACATATACTTACAAAATGCAGCTAAAGCAGTGTTCAGAGGGAAATTGGTACCTGAAAATACTTATTTAAAAAAGAGGAACAATCTTGGGGTGCCTGGGTGGCTCCGTGGCTTCAGCGTGTGACTTGGGCTCAGGTCGTCATCTCGGGGTTTGTGAGTTCAAGCCTTATATCGGGCTCTGTGCTGACAGCTCAGAGCCTGGAGCCTGCTTTGGATTCTGTGTCTCTCTCTCTCTCTCTCTGCCCCTCCCCTGCTCATTCTCTCTCTCTCTCTCTCTCTCTCTCTCTCTCTCTCCCTCTCAAGAATACATAAACATTAAAAAAAAAATTTTTTTTAAAGAGGAACTATCTCAAAATCAATAACCTAATACCTCACCTTAAGACACTGGAGATTAAAAAATAATAATAATACTACACTTAAAGCAAGCAGGGGACACCCAGGTGGCTCAGTCAGTTAAGTGTCTGACTTCAGCTCAGGTCATCATCTCATGGTTTGTGGGTTCAAGCCCCGTGTCAGGCTCTGTGCTGACAGCTCAGAGCCTGGAGCCTGCTTTGGATTCTGTGTGTCCCTCTCTCTCTGCCCCTCCCCTGCTCATGCTCTTTCTCTCAAAAATAAAATAAACATTAAAAAAATTTGTTTTGAAGCAAGCAGAAATATCAGAGCAGAAATTAATGAAATACAGAACAAAAATAAATACAAAAAAAGCAATGAAACTAAAAGCTGGCTCTTTGAAAAGACCAGCAAAATTGACATATCTTTAGCCACATTGAACGAGAAAAACAGATAGAAGTCTTAAAAATTAGAAAGGAAAGAGGGAACATTGCTACCGATCCTACAGAAATAAGGATTATAACCGTATACTATAAGCAATTATATGTAAATGAATTAGATTTCTTAGCTTAAATGGACGGATTTCTAAAAGACACAAACTACTGAAAAGACTCCAGAAAAAGCAATCTGAGTGCCCCTAAAGAGTAAAGACACTGATTGGCTTCTTAATAAAAGTAATTGCCCACAGAGAAAAATCCCAGGCCCAGATGGCCTCATGGGTGAATTCTACCAAGCATTTAAAGAAAAGTTACTACCAAATTTTCATAAACTCTTCCAAAAAAGTAGAAGAGGAGGGAACACCTACAAATTCATTCTATATGCCCCGTCTTCCCCTGATAGCCAGACAAGAAACTATATTACCATAAAGGAAAGCTACAGACTAATATCTCTTAGGTATCTAGATGCAAAAATCCTCAACAAATCACTAGCAAACTGAATCCTGAAATATATAAAAGAATGATAAGGTCGCCTGGGTGGTTCAGTCAGTTGAGCATTTGACTTCGGCTCAGGTCATGATTTCATGACTTCAGCCCCATGTGGGGGGCTCTGTGCTGACGGCTGGGAGCCTGGAGCCTGCTTCAGATTCTGTGTCTCCCTCTCTCTCTGCCCCCTTCCCTGCTTGCACTCTCTCTGTCTCTCAGAAATAAATAAACGTTAAAAAAATTTTTTTTGTAAAAGAATGATATACCATGACTACATGGGATGTATCCCAGGAATGTGAGGCAGATTTAAAGTCTGAAAATCAATTAATGTACTGCACCGTCACCTAGAAAAGTGTGCCATCAAAAAGAAAAACTTCACATGATTATCTCAACAGATGCAGAAAAAGCATTTGACAAGATCTCATACCCTTTCGTTATAAAAACACTCAACAACTAGGAATAAAAGGGAGCTTTCTTAACCCTTTACTGGGTTAAGAATCCCGCAGCTAACACAATACTTAACAGCGAAAGATTGGAAGCTTTCTTGCCAAGAGTAGGGATAAGATGAGGTTTCCTGTTGCCACCACTCCTGTTGTCAACATTATGCTGGACGTACTAGCTAGGCAATTAGAAAATGAAGTAAAATAAGAAGCATTCAAATGAGAAAGGAAGAAGCAAAACTGTCTCTATTGGCACATAACATCGTTGTGTAGGTAGGAAGTCCGAAGGACTCCACTCAAAATCTATTAGAACTAATAAACTAGTTCAGGAAGGTACAGGATACAAAATCAATATACAAACATCCCTGTAATTCTATACACTTGCAATGAACAAGCTGAAAATGAAATTAGTAAGACAACACTATTTACAAACATCCAAAAGAATAAAATACTTAGGAATGCGTTTCGTACAAGAAGCATAAAATTCAACGCTACAGAAACATTATTCAAATTAATAAGGTGTAGCTAAATGAAAAGAAATCCAGTGTTCATGGATTAGAATATTTAATGCTCTTACAAAGGCAATAGGCACCAAGTGACCTCTAGAGATTCAGTATTCTCTCTCTTACAATCCCAGCCGGCTACTTTGTAAAAACTTGATACACTGATTCTAAAATTCATATGGAATTGCAAGGGACCCAGAATAGCAAGATGTTTTTGTAAAAGAACAAAGTGGATGACTCACACTTTCAGTTTCAGAGCAACAATACAAAGCAATAATAATCAGGACAGGGTGGTACCAGCATAAGGATAGATCTACAGATCAATAGAATAAAATTGAGAGTCAGGAAATAAGTTCATCTGTCTGTTTATACTCAACTGATCTGTGACAAGAGTTCCCAAACCATTCAATATGGGAAGAAGGTCTTTCCAACAAATAATGTTGTTGGATATCCATGTACGAAATGATGAAGTCGTACCCTTAGCTTATACCGTAAACACAAATTAACCCAAAATGGATTAAAATCTAAATTTAGAAGCTAAAATTAGACTCTTAGAAAAGACTCTTAGAAAAAAATCTAAGAGATTTTTTTCTCTAGAAGGTCTCGATCTTCATGACCTTGGGTTTAACAATGGATTCTTAGAGATGAGACTGAAAATATATGAGACACAGAAGAGAAACAGATCAAGTGGACTTCATCACAAGTAATGCTGGTCTTCAGAGGAGACCATCAAGAGAGTGAAAAGTCACCCACAGAATGAGAAAAAAGTATTTGCAAATCATATGTGAGATAAGGGACTTGTATGGAAAAAAAGTAAGGAACTCTTTTAACGCAATACTAAGACAAATGACACAATTTTTAAATGTACAAAGGATTGGAATAGACATTTCTCCAAAGAAGATATGCAAATGCCATTAACACACGAAAAGATGCTCAAAATCATTAGTTATAGGGAAATGCAAATCAAAGCCACAATGTGGTCCCAGTTCATATTCACTAGAATGGTTATAACCAAAAGGTCAGTCAATAACCAGTGTCGGCAAGGATGTGGAGAAACTGGGACTGTCACACACTACTGGTAGGAATGGGAAATGGTGGATCCACCCCGGAAAACAGTTTGACAGTTCCTCAAATGGTGAAACACAGAATTATCCGATGACACAGCCATTCTACGCCACGTCTACACCCGAGGGAATTAAAAACATAAGTACACACAAAACTTTCACATCGTTGTTTACAGCAGGATTTTTCATAATAGCCCAAAAGTGGAAGCAACCAAAATGCCCATCAACTGATGGACAGATAGACAAAATGTGATATATTCTTACAGTGGGATCCTCCATGGTCTTAAAAAAAAAAAAAAGAGGGAAGCAATGCCCATGCTACAACACGGAGCAGTTCTTCCTGGGCCATCTTGCCCCCTAATCCACATAGAACTCGTGTTGAAACCCAGACACAGAGTGACATATTTCTATAACCTAGAAAATTTCCCAGACACCTGTTAAGTGACTTTTGTAAGCCTCCATCATTTTGTTTTTCCTTTCTTTTTCCTACTTTTGCTACGAAGGGCCTGCTGTGGGCACGGTATTGGGATCTACAATCGTAGACAAACATGACTTGGCCTAAGAGTCCTTTAAGAGCTGTAAAGTCTACAGAAACAGAAACACGAGTGTCTACTTCCCTACTAATACTTCTCACAGAAGAGCACAGAGCACTGTGCCTAGTGAGCAGTGAATAGTGAATCTGATGCTGTTAACGGCTGGTTTCTTCACAGAATGAGAGAAATTGTGGCTTCCAGTGGGATAGCTGTGGATGTTTCCTCAAATCAAAACCACGGTGTCCGGTTAGGGAAGGCTGTAACACCTGACACCTCAGGACACACACCAAACAAGCTGCAGAGATTCCTGAAGGAACATCTCAAACTCCTGGGGGTAGGTGAACCTCAGCCAGGTGCAAGTTTTAGTGAAGAGAAACTAGAAGGTTTTTGTTTAATCTTGGGGTGGGGGGGTGGGTGGGAGGGGCTGGGTAGCTTGGGAGATAGTAGAGTGCTGGGAATCCCATGGAGGAGGCCTTGAAGGACACCAGGGTGTATGCCTGTAGGGGTGACTCCAGGCAAGAGACAGGCAAGCTGTCACAGTGATGTGATTTTAGCTGTTGCCAGTACAGGGAGCAGATACCACGGTACCCAGCTCTACTTAGGAGCTCTTCTTAGTGACGTCTGACGGTCCAATCCACGGGTGGCCTCTGTGTTTGAACACAGAAATCTTCTCTCTTGGAATGTTCACCGACATCTGTATTTTATTCTAGTCTGTCTTTTATCCAGGTGGCTCAGATTATGATTAGTGTGAAATTCATCGTCTACGGGATAATTGGAATTTCATTTCTCCATTACGCAACACCCAACACCAGTTTCTTCTCATTTCAGACAGGCTTCCCGATATGGGCAGCTTTACCTGTGAGTACATCTGACTTATACCTAAAATAACTGATAGTCAATTAACTCTTCATTCAGTCATCCATCAAATTGTGCGCTGGCCACCTGCAAAGGTTGCAGAGTTTTCAAACTTGCCGATCTAAGGTTCGATATTTAATCTCAGCCATTGTAGACTTTCTATTGTCATAGGAGCCTTAAGGTCTATGTGTTGGTGATTATTTATTAAATTCTAGGCAGCATACAGCCATACAGTAAAATCCTACTCGTTTCCTTTAGGAGACTGTATTGGGTTGGGTTATTAGATAATTCCTGGTTCACCCACAGAGTTCTCTTCAAATATGCATAGAATATTGAAGTGTTGAAGATGATGGTCATGTAGTGAACAACTATTCCTTTGAACTTGCCTTTTTTCCTGGCCAAAGCTACTGAGATGAGAATCATGGGATATGAGGGCACTTAGTCCCTTCTCTGAAACTCAAGATAAATTTAGCTCTCTTTTTAAATTTTTCTCTACCTTCCATGGAAACATTCACTGGATTCCTTTGATTTCATCCCCTCTGCTTTAGACAAGGATTTTCACCTTTAGATAAGGATTGCCGATTATTTTCATAAGGAGGCGAAGGCAGCCATGAAAATGTAGTCACGCACTGTATGCAGTTCAATAACCTGCCCTACTCAAAGTTTTGAAGGGATTTTCATAGGAAAAGAAAATACACACTAAGGGTAATTGACCCTTTAGACATGGCCAGTTAATGTGCAGGAAGAAGTGCTAATAAGCTCGTTTCTCTCTCATGAGCAGTTTATCGTTTCTGGATCTATGACAGTTGTGTCTGCAAAGAAGCAAACCAAAGCTCTGGTAATGTATCAGTTAATTCATATTTCATTTATAGATAGTGTGTGGCCTTGCAACACTCTGATATCCTATAGAAGGCCCAATAAGCCAGAAGTTCCTTGTTTTTCAGTACATTTGAGGACAAGTACAAATGTCTTTTCTTTCCACGAATTCATCTGATCACTCTGGGTCTGGATACAATCAGAAGCCTCCTCAGGTTTAGATAAGATCTATTCCCTTGGGTTTTCAGAACACAAATCTCCATGAGTAAAATTTGACATAGACTTTATGGCCATGAGTAATGTTGATATAGAGAAATGAATCCCTTGAGGCTTGAACAGGGTAGGCATTTATTTGGGCTCATCCATATCAGGGAAGGGAAAGAATAAAGGCTCACAACTGATGCTTTTTCCTGTGGCATATTTTATTCCGCTGTCAGCTGCCTCCAGCTTTCCTTTGCTCAATTGTGGGTTTCCATTTAATTTAACTGTGACACAGTTAATTAGTACCCAGAAGAGGCATTAAGGATTATTTGTGAATATCTCTCCTGGGAAAGGTTTATGGAGGCCTGTAAGAAATCAGAAGTTAAGGGTCCTGAATATTTTCGGTGAATGGACTTTTTCTGTATTGCAGCTGAGAGGAAATCTGAGAGCTAACACTCTCAGCACAGTTGTTTCGAGTATCGGAATTCTTATTCTTTCACACAACTTAGTAAAAATCACCTTCATGAACTGTGACATGGAAGATTTATGTCTTGGTGTCACATCAGTTGTAACTGTAAGTATTTTTCTTCTGAATGCTGAAAAGCCTGCCTACGTATGAGGCCCAGGATCAGGAGATAAGAGATTATAGGCACAAGTCTAAAAAAGGTTCCGTCATTTGAATTGATCCATAATTTCTAGGTAAGTCCGATGTCGTTTTAACAAGAGACAAAATATTTGCATTCAATACGAACAAGGGCAGGGAACCCAAAATTCCTTTCTACCAATTTGATACCTTCACGAAAAATTGCAAACAAATGTACCAACGTTATTTACTTCTTGGTCCGTGATTGGGGTGATTTCTATTGTCTGCTTTATATTTTAATGTTCCTACAAATTTTCTACAGTAAATATGCATTCTGTATACAATTAGAACCCAGGTAAAACCAGGAAAACTCTCTGATTTGAGGAGAGCAGGGAGCTGAGAGTCAGGAGAAACCAAGGCATCTCGAGTTTGTGGGAGAGCACACTTGAGAAGAGAGATCTGCAAACAGATAATTCCAGATCTATACCTAGGTCCCTTTAAATATTAATCACAGTACTTATCAGTGCATGTGCATGAAAAAATACCTGAGGGCAGAGGAAGGATCACCCCAAATGATTAGAGGGAACAGTAGAGTCTGTTTCCATCTGCCAGCCTGTAAAAATATCTTGTAACTGACAAGATAACATTACAATGTCTCACACATAATAAAAAACGACCAGACATACAAAGAAGCAAAATAATATGTTCCATAACAAGGTGAATCAATTGAAACAGTCTCAGAAAAGACACAGATGTTAGAAGTAGCAGACAATGACCTTAAGAGTTACTTTATTCTGCGTTCCATCCTTTCAAGTTACGTGCAGACATGGAAGATATACGTTTTAAAGTCCCACATCAAACTTCTAGAGAAGAAAACTACCATGTTTGAGAAGAAAAACTGGCCGATAGGATTAATG
Source organism: Acinonyx jubatus (assembly GCF_027475565.1). NCBI lineage: Eukaryota > Metazoa > Chordata > Mammalia > Carnivora > Felidae > Acinonyx > Acinonyx jubatus. The sequence goes on from NC_069390.1 coordinate 10,928,660, forward strand.
ACAGAATTAAACTTTCAGGAAAATAAAATACTAACGAACTTGAGGAAATAATACTAAAAACCATCCACAGTAAAAAACAGAGGCACAAAGTACACGTGAAAATATTAAAAGAGCATCAGTGACCAACAAAATAACTTCAAGTTATTGAAGAGACATGTAACTGGAGTCCCCACAGAAAGCAAATGTAGGACAGAAAAAAAATATTTGAATCAATTGGGTGAATCTTTCCCAAAATTTGGTAATACTTGTATACTCACAGAATCTAAGAAGATGAATAAAGCATAAGAAAACAAAAAACAGGGCGCCTGGGTGGCGCAGTCGGTTAAGCACCCGACTTCAGCCAGGTCACGATCTCGCGGTCCGTTAGTTCGAGCCCCGCGTCGGGCTGTGTGCTGACGGCTCAGAGCCCGGAGCCTGTTTCAGATTCTGTGTCTCCCTCTCTCTGCCCCTCCCCCGTTCATGCTCTGTCTCTCTCTGTCCCAAAAATAAATAAAAAACGTTGAAAAAAAAATTTAAAAAAAAGAAAACAAAAAACAACTGTTATCAGGGCACATCATAGTGAAATTTCTCAAAACCAATGATTGAAAGAAAGTCTTTTTCTTTTTAGTTTTTTAATGCTCATTTCTTTTTGAGAGAGAGAGAGACAGAGTGCAAGTCGGGTTTGGGGGGTGGGGGGGAGGTGGCAGAGAGAGAGGGAGACACAGGATCGAAGCAGGCTCCAGGCTCTAAGCTGTCAGCACAGAGCCCGATGTGGGGCTCAAACTCACGAACTGTGAGATCACGACCTGAGCCGAAGTCGGACGCTTAACCGACTGAGCCACCCAGGCCCCCCTTTAGGTAAATATAAATTAAGAGCATTACAAGGTATGACGACCTACCTAACACAATATGCATAATTTAAAAAATAGTGGCAATACAGAATGCTGTCAAGGATGCAGAGAAACGGGATGTGTTCTGCAATCCTGGTGAGAATGTAAAATGGTACTCTGGAAAATATCCCTCAGGAAAGTAGTTTGTCAATTTCCTAAAACACTAAAGATACACTTAACATGCAACCCAGCAATCTCACTCCTGAGCATTAGTCTCAGAGAAATAAAAACTGAATTCCACACAAAACCTGTGCTTGGTTGTTCACAGAAGCTTTTTATGTCACACACAAAAACTGGTAACAACCGAGGGTCCTACCGCAGATAAATGATGACTCAGCTATGATACATACACACAACAGAATACTACTCAGCAAATAGAAGGAGTGAATGATTCACAAAACAGCTTCTCTGGATCTAAAGAGCATCATGCTGAGTGAAAAACCGAATCTCAAAATATCACCAAGTGTATGATTCCACCTACACAGTATTCTCAGAATGACGATATTATAGAGGCAGAGAACAGATCAGTGGTTAACAGGGGTTAGCGATGCTGGAAGGAAAGGAAGTATGTGTGGCTATGGGAGAGCAGCATGAGGGATATCTCTGTGGAGATGGAATAATACTGTCTTAACTGTGGTGGTGGTTACACAAATCTACGCACATCATGAAATCTCACGGAATCACGCACACATTATTCCGACATTAATGTCCTGGTTCGATATTGCACCATAGACACATTTGATATAACCATAGGGAGACAGTGGATAAGGGTAAATGGGACCACCTTGTGCTCTCTTAGCAACTGCCTGTAACTTCCCATCATTATTTCCATATAAAAGTTGAAAAAAATGGGGAAAAGGTAGAGTAGGCACTTCAAAAAAAGATACACAGACGGCAAATAAGCACCTGGAAAGATGCCACTAGTCATTAAGAAAACACAGGTTAAGATCACAATTACTGGGCACCTGGGCACCTGGGCAACTTCAGCCCAGGTCATGATCTCATAGTTTGTGGGTTCAAGCCCCGCATCGGGCTGTGTGCTGACAGCTCAGAGCCTGGAGTCTGCTTCGGATTCTGTGTCTCCCTCTGTCTGCCCCTCCCCTGCTTGCTCTCTGTCTCTCTCTCTTTCTGAAATAAATAAACATTAAAAAAATTTTTTTAAACATCACAATTACCTATTACCACACATCTGCTAAAAGGGACTGACGTCATTTATGAGAACCAGTACCAACTTGGCCTTGTAGACAATTTCAACCATCTTTCAGATGAATTACTATAAAAGAAACTTTAACCTCTAGGAGACTTCTGGTTTGGGTTAGGAGACCAGGTTCAGGAGGGGGATTGGATCCGTTTCTCCTTGAATCCCCAAATCCATTGAAAAGACTTGCTCCTATAGACACTGCATCTTTTCTGCTAGCTGAGAATGAACAATATTATAATATTAACAACATAAAGTGATCACTGTGGAAAGGAAAGTAACCAAGGCTATTTTTTTAATGCCGTCACTGTTGTGTTAAAATTCATAGGAACAGTGACTTTTTTTCTTCTGAAATCCAGTTTGTCAAAAGCACCACATATATTTTTTAATTCTGATTCAACCAGGTATCACCATTTTATATAATGCTAAGGTGCTCCCCACCATAGGCCTGAGGTGAAGCTCTGGGATATGGGTTTTCATAGGGCCATGGGAAGAAAATCCAATGCAACGGAATTTTATTCTCTTTAACAGGGTCTTGTGGTTATACTGATGATCCTGAACTGTCTGCAATTTTTAATTACACTTGCTCTGTCCATGCTTACCTACAATGTGGATGGCAAGAGAATTGACTGGGTAAGTAACAGTTCTTGAGAGAACGAGGGTGCAACTGATTGTTTTATTTAGTGATGTGGGCTATGATTATTTGCATAATTTTTGAGAGAAACAAAGACAAAACGGGTGGTGTAGAATTTCTGAGAACCACTCGTTTTTTGTTTTTTGTTTTTTGTTTTTAATGTTTAATTATCTTTGAGAAAGAGAGAGAGAAAGACAGATTGTGAGCGGTTGGGGGTGGGGGGCAGAGAGAGGCAGAGGCTCAGAATCGGAAGTAGACCTCCAAGCTCTGAGCTGTCAGCACAGAGCCTGACGCAGGGCTCAAACTCACCAGCCATGAGATCATGACCTGAGCCAAAGTCGGTCGCTTAACCAACTGAGCCACTGAGGTACCCCTTTTAATTTTTTAAAAGAGTTTACTTATTTATTTCGAGAGAGAGAGAGCGGGGTAGGGAGAGAGAGAATCTCAAGCAGGCTCCACACTGTCAGTGCAGAGCTCAACTTGGGGCTCGGAACCCATGAACCGTGAGAACCCATGAACCCATGAACCTAAGCCACGATCAAAAGCTGGACACTTAACCGACCGAGACACCCAGGAGCCCCATGAGAACCACTCTTTATATGCTAACCATACTTTCCAGCACACTGATTAATGCCTAGGACAATCAGAAACTTTCAACCATGTTGACTCTGAGTAATTCCATTTTTTTGTTAGCTTATTGGTTCATTGATTCATGTATGTATCATACACAGAACATCTACTGGTGGGCTGCACCATGTGGCATGGAAAAGATACAAAAATAAGTCCTCCGCTTGAATAATTCAAAGCATAATTAGGAACATCACCCCACGAAGGGGTAACTTATACTGTCGTGGTATTGTGCTGTAGAAACTCAGACTACCTCCAAAGTACCTGAAAGTTGTAATTTTATTCTCCTTTCCTGTAACAGCTCAGAAGTCAGCGGACCACATCTGGAGGTATAGCTTTAGCTTCTTCGTTGTGTGGCTTCTCTTTCCCTGTAGAAGTTGCTGCTCTGATGCCTTCCTTCGTCAGCTGGATCTTTGCCATATGGCCACACCGAATTGCAAAAGCTGTTGCATAATTTAGCCACAGGCTGGGCAGTTGTTTGTGTAGTTTAAACCTGCGAGTTGTGCTATTTGAGGATGCAGATAATACTGAAAACTGGTAGACAAACAATTTCGTATCAAGCTCTGTTCGCTGACCACCCGAACACCCTATTCAGCTTCCCTCCCCCAAAGTGAATGCACCACCCATCCACTTTGGAAAATCATCAAGGTGGAAAATCCAAAGTCTCACGCATTTGTTATAATTGGCTCAAAGTACAGGATTTCTGAGTGATTTGCCATTTTCTCCTATAATTCTGGAACTGCTTACTGGTTACTTAAGAAGCTACTGAATTCAAGTCTTGTTGTCTGCCCTCGCTTCCACTCAGAGCCAAAAATAATAGCTGATTAGGAGGATTAAAAATCACACAATCCCCACTTTGAAAAACAAGTCATTGATAACCTTAATGTTACCCATCTATAAGAATTATGATTCGCTTAGGCAGGAGTTGAGAAGCCCAAACAAGGATATGGCTTTCTCTTCTTCTCTTTATTAAATAGCCCTTTATTATTATTAGTTTGCCCTCTTTGGGGGTTGCTTGATTTTTGCACCCCACATTCTGATGGTGCAGGGAATCTGGGGATTGTTTCAGATGCCAAATAGTTCCAAGTTTTTACAAGGTAGGCCTTTGAGCTTGTGAAAAGAAAATATCTTTAAACCATCAGGAATGGTAGAACAGCCTTGTTCTCTCTCTTTTTTTTTTTTTAATGTTTACTTATTTTTGAGAGAAAGACAGAGTGTGAGTGGGGAGGGGCAGAGAGAGAGGGAGACACAGAATCCGAAGCAGGCTCCAGGCTCTGAGCTGTCAACACAGAGCCGGACGTGGGGCTGGAACACTCGGACGGTGAGATCATGACCTAAGCTGAAGTCGGACGCCCAACCGACTGAGCCACCCAGGCGCCCCCAGCCTTGTTCTCTTTAGTGGTGAATTTCAGCTCTGTGTCCATGAGCGCTCTCTCAGTTCCATCCCTTGTACGTGCATTCTAGCCAGCAGGAAAAGAAAAAAAGAAGCACACACACATGTATTTTAAGTGTGCCAGTCAAGAGTGGTTCACAGTAATTTTTCTTACATCCACTTGGCCAGGTCTTAGAATCTGGCCATACTGAGATGAAAACAGCCTTAAAGTTAAAGTCACAAATCAGTAGCCGTTTGCTCAGATAAATGCAAATGATTTTTTTTAAGGACATAAGAGAAAATGTAGCTTTAACCTCATACAAGTGTCTTTAAAAAAGTCCCCAATATATTTTTGGAAAACACAATGATCATCCCTCATACATGTAGAAAATCTTATATATATTCTCTCATGAAATCTTTACACATGTATATATAGACAGACATAAAAATCATACACACACACACACACACATATATATAAAACAGGCGCAGATTAATTTTCTAGGCCTTCGTCAATATTTAGGGTTCCCAGAAATATCCAGGCTGCTTTTTCCACATTAGAGACAGAAAAGGAAGGCAACAATCTCCTATCTCTCCCTAGTTTGTGTCATCCCTGGATATCAGTCGATTTTCTTTTTCCGTTACCTCCTACAAATCTTACGGATGTAGGGAAATAAGCTGAAAAACGTTCACACACATGCTGACACTGGGTAACTTGGCAGTGTCGGTGGTGACTGACCTTGACCTCTACTGTGCCCTCCCTTGGGAATGTGTATTAAATCACAGCAGCTCAGAGTGACATGGGGTAGCCTTTGGAGTCCAGGTTATACCTTAAGGAAGAGGACTGGAATAAAACTCGGAGGATTTAGGTGAAACTATTCTGAATGATGTTTTGGCTTATTCACAGGTTTCTGCATTATCTTTCCTGAAATCGGCTTCCGAAAGTCCTTATCAAGGCTTGTTGCATCAGCCTTCCTTCTACCAAAATCTTGAGAGGAAGGACACATTGTTATACTATAACACCTGAGACAAGTGCCGATGTGAGAGTATGCTTCTGCTACCTGCAGTCATGGAGATGGAAACTGGAAGAATAAAACGAGATAAGGCCAAAACCTTCTTTGGATCCTCCTTTGTTGACTACTATTGTATTAGTCAGCATAGACCATGATGCTGTAATAAGATTTCATCCCTGAAACACCTGTGCTTATCATAACTTAACCGTATTAGCTGCATGTTCCATGTGACCAGTAGGTCACAGCCACCCCTGCCAATTACAGTCATATTAAACCAACACAGACTGAAGGGTTTAGCTACAATTCAGTAGAGGCTTGAGTACAGGTGAGAGACAGGTTTACATCACGGGCCATTGTTGGTATCATCTCTAACCAATCGAGCTTCTAATCAATAAAGGATTTCTCATTCTCTTTTCATGGAGATAAGTCTGGCTAAACATTACAGCCATTACCAATATCATAGGCAGCTTCTTAAATGTAAAAGACTAGTAACGTATTGTTTTGATCAAACATTTATGGTGATTATTTTTCTTGGGATAAAGAGACCAGAGCACAAGCCTCTCTTACAAAAGCCTCCTCAATACGATTTTTAAAATTCCTTTTTCTCTTTTTAAAATTTTTTTAATGTTTATTTATTTTTGAAGGAGAGAGAGAGACAAAGCGTGAGTGGGGGAGAGGCAGAGAGAGAGGGAGACACAGAATTCGAAGCAGGATCCAGGCTCTGAGTTGTCAGCACAGAGCCCGAAGTGGGGCTCGAACTCATAAACCATGAGATCATGACCTGAGCTGAAGTTGGACACTTAACCCACTGAGCCACCCAGGCACCCCAAAGTTCCTTTTCTTCTCAGTCTTCCCCCCCAACCTGGCTTTGTTGAGGTATAATTGACAAAATTGTAGTATTTTTAAAGTGTACATATGATGATTTGATATACGTATATATGGTGAAATGATTTTCACAATCAAGTTAACTATACATCTATCACTCCACATAGTTGCTGTGTGTGTGTGTGTGAATGCTTAAGATCTACTCTGTTACCAAATTTCAAGTATATAATTCACTATTATTAATTATAGTCGCCATGGTTTATATCAGACCCTCAGAACCTTTTCACCTTTTCACTCTTTCTTTTTAAGATTTTATTTAAATTCCAGTTAGTTAACACACAGTGTAATGTTAGTTTCAGGTGTAGAATTTAGTGACTCAATGCTTCCATACGACACATCCTACAACTCTTTTTTGCAATAGTCTTCACTGAACTCTCAGCACTACAGTGAGGGTTCGATTCCCTATGGCACACTTCAAGGGAAGGACAATATATGTATCTGCCCAATTATATATCTAAATTGGAGGGAAAATCTAGCATTTTCCTTTTTGAAGTCATACACTTTTTACCTTTATAGAAATAAAAAACAAGAGCTCAGATGCTTACCACCACTCTACTAATGTGTAATTGACCTATAAAAAAACTGTATGTTTAAACTACAGATCTGGGGCACCTGGGTGGCTCAGTCAGTTAAGAGTCCAACTTCAGCTCAGGTCATGATCTCACAGCTTGTGAGTTTGAGCCCCACATCAGGCTCTGTGCTGACAGCTCAGAGCCTAGAGCCTGCTTCAGATTGTGTCTCCCTCTCTCTGCCCCTCCCCTGCTCACATTCTGTCTCTCTCTCTCTCTCTCTCTCAAATAAACATTAAAAATTAAAAAATAAATAAATAAATAAATAAACTACAAACCAATTGTGTGGAGTGCCAGGGTGGATCAGTCGGTTAAGTATCCAACTCTTGGTTTCGGCTCAGGTCGTGATCCCAGGGTTATGGGTTCAAGCCCCAAGTCGAGCTCCATGCCTGCTTGGGAGTCTCTCTCCTTCTCTTTCTACCCCTCCCCCTTCAAAATAAATAAATAAACATTAAAAAAAATAAAGTACCTGGGAGGGATCAGCTCATACATTTGCTTGCTGTGTTCAGGGAACCTCCTGGGAAAGGTTTAGAAATAGATTCTCATAACATGATGTTCCCTAGTCTTGCACTAACATCTAGTTAAGATTGAATGATGTTTGGGGACACAGGTATGTGTTTCTCCTATTTTCTTACATATGGTGGCTTTTCTCTTAGATTCTTAGATGGCTTGCTCAGGCTGTGCTGGTGCCTAAGGCTCATGTAAGTTTTCCTTGAGTTGTCCCATGCAAGGAAAATGTAGGCGAATATTAATCTTATAAAAGCTACTTGTTAGGTAATGGCACTAATTATTGGAGAAGGTCATCATTGTCTAAGGGCATTTCTTTTTCCATAAAAAAAATTACCCAACTCTCTGGCTGCAAATTTAATGTTGCAATTTCATAAGCCCTTAGAGCACTTCCAAGCTGTGCTGTGAAATGATCTCAATAGTGGGGATCATTTGCGAAGGTCAGGAAATAATTCTCCTAAAACCCATATTCTGTCCAGAATGTGCAACACGGAGTATTTTGATCCCCAAGACTGGCTAGCTAGTTTCCTTGGTGCTGTTTTATCCAATTTTACATAACAAATAATAAGGATTTTTTTGTTTATCAGGGTAAGTACTGTGATCCATGAAGAAGGTGTACTTGGTATAGAATTATATTCTCTAGGTGTTCATTATTCTTTTTTTTTTTAATGTTTATTTATTTTTGAGAGAGAGAGAGAGACAGAGAGACAGAGAATGCATGGGGGAGGGGCAGAGAGAGGGAGACACAATCTGAAGCAGGCTCCAGACTCTGAGCTGTCAGCACAGAGCCCGAGGCGGGGCTTGAGCCCACGAGCAGTGAGATCATGACCTGAGCCAAAGTCAGATGCTCAACTGACTGAGCCATCCAGGTGCCCCATAAGTGTTCCTTATTCTTGTTGAGAAATAGGATATTGCGCAAAAAGGCTCTCGCTTCCAAAGGGTGTGTTTTGTCAATCAGGAGTCAACAAAAGAAAAATGGTAAAATACCATTTTGTCATCGTGAAGAATGAGTCACAATTTGTCCAGAGAGACATGAGAGAGGAGTGACAAAACTTTTGAGCTAATTATAGTATTATGAAGATATAAGAAAAATACACTTTTTCCTAACAACACACAGAATAAACACAAATGCATTTTTTGTCTTTTTTTCACTTTTTAAAAAATTTTAGCGAGGGATGGTGGGAAAAGGGCAGAGAGAGAGAGAGAGAGAGAGAGAGAAAGAAAATCCCAAGCAGGCTCCACAGTCAATGCAGAGCCCCACGAGTGGTTCAGTCTCATGGATCATGACCTGAGCTGAAATCAAGAGTTGGACGCTCAACTGACACCCAGGTGCCCCACAAAATACATTTTGAGTATGGGAAGACAGAGTGCAGGAACTGTCATTGCTAAGAATTGGAATAAAGCCAGAAAATCATGGGATAATTCTTATCAGATTATTAGCCTGCATTAAACACAATGCCACCTGGGTCCTTTTACAAATTCAGTATCTAGGGACACCTGGGTGGCTCAGTTGGTTAAGCAGCTGACTTCAGCTCAGGTCATGGTCTCCCAGTCCGTGGGTTCAAGCCCTGCATCAGGCTCTGTGCTGACAGCTCAGAGCCTGGAGCCTGCTTCGAATTCTGTGTCTCCCTGTCTCTCAGCACCTCCTTTGCTCACGCTCTGTCTCTCCCTCTCAAAAATTAATAAACATAAAAAAGTAAAAAAAAAAAAAAACCCACAACAAATTCAGCATCTAAATACTAACTTCTATGTGTTTATGCCTTGTCTTTCCTACTTATTCTTCTCATTGAAAATAACAACAGTGATTTTTTTTCCCCTTGGATATTCTCCTGGGGAAAAAAAAAGGCATTAAATTTCTATAAAAGGATGAATAGGTTTTACAGGATGTAATTGAGTCAGAAAAAATATTTCTGTTTTCCTTTATTGTTTCTACGTATTTTCTTCATATAGCATGCTTCACAAAATTCTTATAGTGCACTCTAGAACTGGAGTTGGAGCTCCAGTAAAAACATCTTTGTGGGGCAGGAACACCAAAACTAATGGTTAACGTTTCATTTCAGCCTCATTGATGGGGTTCAACATATTTTAAGACAAAGTATCCAAATGGAGCAAGCTTGCAGGCTAGGACCTTCTGTTTCCTCTCAGAGTGATTTGACCTTACTTATTATGTTACTTACTAGCCTTTCTAACTCTCCTTAATAAGACAGAGGTCACAACATTCTTCAGTAGCCAAGACACAATGTTAAACGCGTACTAATATCATGTCTTTCCTGCTCAAGATTTAAAACAGTTCCATTGTCTAATGTCTTTCATTTGGCATAGTGCCCATGTTTTACTTTGAAGCTTTATGGGTGGGAATTGTGTATGGAATCATAAAGATTCGTCCTTCTCTCTGATCTTCCTGGCCAACACACCCTCTGTCAGCAAGGGAAGTGCCAGGTTGTAAAGAACAATAGTATCAGGGGACACAACTATGGATGTTCAAGGAGGAAATCCAGACACCTACCAGGACCAGTCGGGGCCAATGCCTTTGCCTCAGGAGGCACAGACCAATCTGCAGAATTTCCTACGGGGGAGCCAGTCGTTCTGGGGTGGTTCGTGTTCCCCTAAATTAGCTGTAGGTCAAAGTTACAGGAAGACCTAAGACAAGAGTGTGGAGTGATCACAATCATTCCCGTATCCAGAGGACAATGGGGGCGTCATCAATAAGAGGCTGCATCTACCCTTTAGTCCAGTCTCCAAAATGTCCTGGATTTGAGAGCTCTGAATTTAAAATTTAGACGCTTACACAAAAATTTCTCCAAATTATAGGAGCTCCTTCAAACAGGAGGCAATTAATTTGCAAAGAGTAAAGTTTATTTCTCCTAACTCAGAGGCACTTTCTCATTTGCTGGTTGAGCCAAATCATGATTGGCTTGATGATCATTTGCATGTGCATTATGGCCAAAGCCTCCTTTTCTGTGTTCTGTCTCTATGCCTGCAATTGAAAATTCCTCCATTTTCCTTGGGGAACCAATCTTTGTAATCACTTCGATTTTTCTAGCAGTTAGACTATGTACATATTCTTAATATCTGTTTCATGTGTTGTTGTTTTTGAGCACAGAATTTGGGGAAGCCTATTGAGAATTAAGAACCATTCAATGCTAGGAGAGAAGACTACAGATGATATATTCATAGACTGACTCACTTCACTCTATTCTTATATGAAGTTAATTATATCTAGAATTCTGTCTATTATGTCGGGAAAGAAAATTACAAAAAGGAAAAAGAAAAAAAAGATGACTAGTTCCTCTATGGTTTTGGAAAATTAAGAGTCACAGAATAGGTCAATCTATGTTTCCAAAAAGACCAAGCTGTCTCAGCTTCTCAGGTGTCTCTTTGCACTGAGTTGAGGTTCCAGAATGATTTTTTCCCCCCAAACTCCCTAGAATTCTTTTCTTCCTTATACAGGAAAAATTCCATAGTGGAGGATAGCAAATTCTTCCATAACTTTTCATAATTTCAACTCACGGTGCTTAGTTCTATTTTAAATGTAGGGCACACATGTGTAATCATTTGTCAGTTTAAAGAATGTGAAATAAGAACGTGCTTTCAGAATCTCTTTCAGATATATGTCAGCCTAGGATGAACACTGTGAATGCCATATTAACAGGAGTATGGCTCATAGTCTTTGCTGCCAGTTTGGGCAGATTCATTTATGACATGCAAAACATATTAGATGATTTGCTCATTGTTATAAGGATTTCCTGGTCCAGTGAAATAATTTCCTGGTATTTTTCCACATACACAAAATGACTTCCAGAATGTATTCTCAATGCAGGTGGCAGAAATGCACAGATTATCACTGAAAGGCCACTTGAAGTAAGAAAATCAGGGCCTTGACCCTGAATGAATAAATTTCTCTGTGCTCTAAGTTATTGGTCATGCGAAGGCATGCGTACCAGGTAAGGCTAACTAAAACCTTTTTTTAGGCGAGAGCAGAATGAATGTCAATGAATTCATTCAGTGAATTTGATGCCTGTCCCTGGAAGGTAAACAATGAAAAGTCTAGATGTTTTGTTCCTTTCAGAACGATGATAGACAAAGCCCACGATTCTCTCTACAGACATCACATGGAGCCTATGCTGCCCTGATACACTGAGGACATAGTCAAGATTACTATGAAGTTCAAAAGGGTTGTTAAGATACTCCAAATTACATAAGCTTCAATAAAGCAATCTTTGCAAATCAACAGGCTTTCTTTCATGTTAGTGATGTCAGGAAAAACACAGATAACAGAAGCTTATGTCACTGTGTGAATGTAACTACAAATTTGAGTGTCTGTATGATATAGTGGTTAATTATGCTGCATAGTCACTTATGTTTGCTCTGTAGAGGAGTCAGGGTGGGACATTTTATCACTGATGAGAGTAGGTCAATCATTTATGAATGAGAGCAAGCACGGTCAATGGCAAAACTCATTTTGCTCAATCCTGTAAACTTTTTCTTCTTTTTAATGTTTTTTTTTTTTAATTTGTTTATTTTGAAAGACAGAGCACGAGCAGGGGAGGGGTGGGGAGAGAGGGAGAGAGAGAGAATCCCAAGCAGGCTCCATGCCGTCAGCACAGAGCCCAATGTGGGGCTCACACTCGTGAACCATGAGATCATGACCTGAGCCGAAATCAAGAATTGGACACTCAGCCGACTGAGCAACCCAGGTGCCCCCCATAACCTTTTTCTATACAGGATTTTAATTGGCAGGGGATTATTATTCTAAGGCTCATCCCCTTTGTGCTTGAACTTGCCATCTGGGGGCCTCTGCATCTAGTTACCAGGGCTGTCGCTATGATGTGATCTCAGTGAAGGTCTGTGGTCCAGAGACTTGGAATCTTTTCTGGGACATTCTCTGCCATTTTTATATTTACCTCGTTGTTAGCCATATAAAGCATATTAAAGTCCTGAGCCCCCGTGTCGTGTTACACATCTGTGTGAGAAGCCCCTCGTGTTCAGTTTTGCCCCTAGGATCCACGTGCATAAGATTAGACTGGGTACACATTGAGGAGGTGTCTAGGTAGGTGTAGGTGTTTGTATCAGAACAAGACAAAAGTAACCCGAAGAAGGATCCACAGGACATTGGGAGACCTAAGGCCACGGGCAAAAGACATACCATATGCTCCTCTGTTGTATGTCTTGATTTCTCCACAGATGGCAGTTGACTTGTCCTCCAGCGAGCATGGACCCTCTATAACATCTCCATATCATGATTATGATGATGTGGCTTCCCAACCCACTTAAGTTGTTTCATTTATCTCTTCAATGAGCAAGTCTTGGATTTGTTCTAGTTTGTGTTCTTGAAAATATATCCACGTCTCCATAGCAAAGAGGGCCTAAAGTGTCCTCAGAAATATGGGGGTCACAGGTTTGTTAAAGCTGACTTTGTTACAGTCGCCTGCTCTTTCCATCAGTGGATGACCATTGAACATAAAAAATTAAGTATACAATGCTTATGCCATCAGGACTGTCATCATGTCAGAGCCTTCTTAACAAGAAGAAAGAGACTGTTGGAAATCTGTTGGAGATTTAAGACACTGGTCTGCTCCTGCAGAGCATGTCTCAGGACCACTGATCCGTACAATTTCTGGAAAGTCATTCACTTCAGACCACACTGTGAATGCTATTTGGAATTATGCAATAGGCCATCTGTGCCAGAGTGTGATTTTTCTGATGCTTTCTCCACAGAATATAAATAGCAATGAACTATAAATAATTAAAAATAAACCCCGTCCTTAACATCTTACCTTGTAGTAGGCTCCCCAGTTTCCTGGGTCTTTGGACTTGGACCCAAATTATACATTGGCTCTCTGGGCTCCAATTGGCCGATTGTGGAACTTCTCAGCTTCCATAATCACCCATGCCAAGTCTTTATAATAAATGTCATTGCCATATCAGTGCATCCTATTGGTTCTGCTTCTCTAGAGAACCTCGATTAATACAAATAGATCTGTATCATGAAAAGAAACTGAATTCGTAATTGAAAGGCTTGTCACACAGAGAAGACTGGGGGGAGATGGCTTTGCTCCTGAATTCTATCAAACGTTCAATGAAGAAATAATACCAATATTACACAAATCCTTTCTGAAAACAGAAGAGGAAGAAAACCTATAGAGCTTTTTAAAAAATGTTTATTTTTCAGAGGGAGAGAGAGCACACAAGTGGGGGAGTGGCAGGGAGGGGTGAGGGGATAGAGTATCTGAAACAGATTCTGTGCTGACAGCCCGATGTAGGGCTTGAACCCACAGACCATGAGATCGTGACCTTAGCCGAAGGCAGGCACTTTAGAGGTTATTTTTGAGGCAAGCAGTAACCAGCTCTCCCACCCCCCCCCCCAAAAGGATTTAAAATATCATAGGAAAATAAAATATGGATATATTTACATGAGCTTAGACCCATATATCCCTACCAATATTAATAAATTAATCCCAGAAATATGTATAAAAAAAGATACTTCATAACCAAACTGGTTTATGCCAGGTGCATAAGATAGTTTTACACCTTTGAATACAGCATAAAGGAGAGAAACCATTTGGTCATTACAATAGGTGGAAAAAAAGCTGTTGAAAGAGGTCAAACTCCTTTCATAATAGAGCTTTTCAGCAAATTAAGAATATATTGAAAAATCTTCAGGTTAAGAAAAGGCAGAGCAGGGCTCACTTCAGCAGCACAGGTACTAAAATTGAAACCATTTACAGAAGATTAGCATGACCACTGCACAAGAATGGCATGCAAATTCACGAAGAAAAGGCAGAGCATTCCTTTTGATGGATTCAAAACAAAAGCTAACAAGAACAGTGACACTTAACTCTTTTATCAGCTGTTGCCAGACCCAAGGATAGGAAAAGAGCATCTTTTCTTCCCCTTAGAAGCTTTACCTCAAATGCTTATGCCTTGCAGGAATCCGGGTGGTGGTGAGGAACAGTGAGATTCTCCATCATTCATGATGGGAACCCATGGGCAAGTCCCTTGTAAGAACCCAGAGAAACCATAGAGTCAAAAGGATGCCATATTTCTTCTTTCTTTCTAAGTTAAATTTAGCCAAGGATAAATTAAGGATAATTTAGCCAAGGCTATAGAATATGCAAAGTCTCCCTTATATTTTTGGATAATATAATTCCAGAGATATGGGCAAATAGCACATTACTCCCATCTTTGGGTTTCCTGGCTTAGGCTCTATAAATATTGTGTGCTATTTTCCTATAATGATTGTCAGGCAGTAGAAATGGGAGTAAGAAAGCTAAAGTCACTATAGAAGAACTATCATTGTTAACCAAACATACAAAGTATAATCTGGAAGCAAAGAGGGTAAAAATCCCATATTTATGGAAAAATCTCACATTTTTTATCCAAGGTGAGGACTTCTATGGACAAATTAAGATTTAATTGTAAATCAAAATATCGTCCCAGAGAGCACATGCTTCTTTCGAAAGGTCTTTGGGAGGGGGTGGGTAAATACGGATTAAGATTTGCCCTCACAATGAGAAAAGAGTGTGCAAAGCTTTGGCACTCAAAACTGTGGCTATCTGAACAGCAGAGATAAAGGATTATCTCTGTCAACATGATGCAATTTACCCCATCAGAGAAACCCATCTGCAAGAAATACAGCACAGAAAGACGCCTTTTAGGGTGAGGCTTCATTATCTCTTCATACAACAGGGAGTTATGTCTTGTTGAGGAAAACCTATGTATACCAAATTCCCACAGCCTATAGTGCCTGATAGGAACACAGATCATATACTGCTTGATGCTCTGGGGAACTTCCTTGGAAAGACTCTGAGACTGACTCTTTGGACTGATGTTTCCAGGTCCTGTAAGGATATCTAGTTAAGACGCAATGCAGTTTGGGGACAGAGGTATGTATTTTTCTTTTATTCTTATTTTAGTGGCTATTCCATCGGCCTGTGAGGGGGCACTAGTTATCTGAGAAGGACATAAATGTCTAAGGGGATTTTTTTCCCATAAAAAAAAAAATGCTTGACTTTCTAGTAGCAAACTTAATGGTACAATTTTATTTTTAATTTTTTTAATGTTTATTTTTGAGAGAGAGAGCACAAGGGCATGTGAGGGGGACGGGCAGAGAGAGAGGGGACAGAGGATCCAAAGCAGGTTCTGTGCTGAGAGCACAGAGCCTGATGTGGGAATCGAACTCACAAACCATGAGATCGTGACCTTGAGCTGAAGTCAGACACTTAACCGACTGAGGCACCTGGGGGTTCCTTAATGTTACAATTTTAAAGACCCATAGAACCTTTTCAGATTGTGCTTTGAAGTTATCTCAGCCATGTAATCATTTTCAAAAGAGAGAAAACAAGTGGTCTAAAAATCATATTCTATCTAGAATTTGCAACACAGACTACTTTTCCAGTGTTCCCCAAGTCTAGCTAGCTAGTTCTTTTCATGCTGCATTATCCAATTTTTTTGAAACAAATGATTACTTTTGATATTTTTTGTGAATAAAAGAACTTTGATCCAAAAAGGAGATATTCTTGATCTGGAATGATCTTATAATCTTTACTCTTGCTGAGAAGAAGTATATGGCATTGAGTGGGCACTCAGTTCTAAAGACTGCTTTGTAAATCAGGAATCATTGAAAAAATATTTTAAAAAATGTTGACTTCACCATCATGAACAGTGAGTCACAGTCTGTTCAGAGAAACATGATATTTTTGCTTCAGATATGATTAATAATAAGGAACAAGATTAAAGCTTTTGTAAAAAGCAAATTAGTGAAGACAGTATCATACTATTTATAATGTTACAAGATGTAAGAAAAAATACACATTTATTTCCATACCTAACATAGATACTCTGTTGGTAATAACAACAGAGATGATCAGTGTGAGAAGACGGTGTTCATTGAACACCCATTGAAACAAGGGTAGGAATAAAGTCAGAATATCATGGAACAATTCTATATAAAAGATTATTGGTCTGCATTAAACACAAATACTTCTATTTCCACTTGGATCCTTAGGCAGATCTAATGCCTAAATACTAGTTTTCTTTGTGCATGGCTTTTCCCCATCCATTTTCCATTTGAAAGGAATTATTCAGGATGCCCCCCCCAATAGTAGAAAATCTCCCCAAACTCGACTGTTTAAAGCCTAGTGTTGAATGGAAGCCTTACCAATAACATAAAGTCAATTAACAAATATATTTTATGTTACATGTACTATGTACTACATTCTTACAGTAAAGTAAACTAAGGGAAATGTTACTAAGAAAATCATAAGGAATAGAAAATACACTTACAGTACTGTACTGTAAAAATCCATATTTAAGTGGACCTGTGTGGCTCAAAACTGTGCCATTCAAGAGTCAACTTTATAGTGTTTTTTTTTTCCCTTGGTCAATCTCCTAAGAATAAAAGGCATTAATTTCTGTAAAAGAGCCATCAGATTTTATAGAACTTAATAAAGATAGGTAGAAGAAATATCGGTTTTATCACTACTGCTTTAATATATTTTCCTGGTAAGTTTGAACATACCTGTACACCATGCAGCTAAAACTTTTTATAGTGAATTCTAGAGGTGACGTGAAATTGAGGCTGCATGGACCATATACCAAGATTCCCATGATCTCATTTCAAAAAGATCTGTACACAAGACAGAGTATCCATTGCCATCATGATGAAGATAGCAAAGATGATACTATTTTTTGTTTATACTCAGGATGGTCCCTGTGTTCAAATAAAGAAAGATTTCTTGGTGTCAGAGAAGGAAAGCCTTCCGAACGTGAGCATTTTTGCTTAGCATTTCTGTAAGCAGATCACGAGTGGAAAAGCGAGGATTTGGGCTTAGGCAGACACGGCTCCAAGCCACCTAGCTGGCTATGCCAGTGCGGAGCCATATGGTCCCTTCCGGACTTTCTGTGAGTTGTGCCTAGTTTGTATGGTGACTTAGAGGTAGGAAGAGGAAGCAAACTCGGAGTCTAAGAACACGCATGCTGCATTGTGGCTTCTTGAGTCAAATGCCGTTTGTTCTCAAACTTCAGAAAGAACTTCCTGAACCCAGAGACCAAGCAATAATAGCTCTGTCAGATACTACCTAGGAACAGAGGTGTAAATGAAAGAATTCTGCACAGCAAAATAAGGAATCAAAGTAACAAATATTGTCTCTCCATGGGGCGGGAATACCAGGACTAGTGGGTGATATGTATTTTCAGCTTCAGGGCTGAGATGGCCAACATTGTTTCAAGACAGAGGACCTATAAGACACATGCACCCAAGCTAAGATTCTCAGCTTCCTATAATGTAAGCGTACGTTACTTACACAGCCTTCCTGAAACTCAATATAATAGAGAGTATGTCAATCTGAACCGCCTGAGGTACATCGTTAAATACTTAATAAGTGTCAGATTTCCCACCCTTCAGAACTGAAAAAATTACAAGTGTCCTAATTTCTTACATTTAGCACCGTACCTGTCTTTTACTTTAAAATATTTATGTGCATTAACTATCGAATGGAATCAAAGAGACTAATCCTTTTACCTGATCTTTCTGGCCAACACATGCTTCACTTGTGTTGTGACTCAACACCCCCAGCGGGGTGAGCAACAGGGTTGTGAAGAACAACGGTACCAAGGGACACAACTATGGATCTTCAACGAAGAGATCCAGCCATCTACCTGGGCCAGTCGGGGCCAATGCCTCTCCCTCAGGAGGCACAGAGCAATCTGCAGAATTTCCTAAAGGGGGAGCCAGTTATTCTTGGGGTAAGTACAATGAAGGTCATCTAAGGATTCTGAGGTGGCTCACATTCTCCTAAATTCGCTCTGGGCCAAAGCCACATGATTACCTAAAAGTGTGGAGTGGTCACAGTGATTCCTATATCGAGAGGACTATGGGACTTTTAAATAAGGGACCACATATACCATTTAGCCAAATCACCAAAGTGTTTTATATTTGGGAACACTGAATGTAAATTTAGGTACTGATCATGGAATCCCCAAATGAAAGTAGTCCTGAGTCATTTACAACCTCCAAATGCGGGGCAGGTAATTCAAAGAGTAAAGCAAATTCCTCCTAACTCGAAGGTACTTTCTCACTTTCTAGGTGAGCCAGATCATGATTGGCCTAATGAATATTTGCCTGTGGATCATGGTAAAGGTCTTTCTTTCATTCCACAAACTACATCTATTCCTAGAGAACACGGTATATACCTTCATTTTCCTTTTGGGACCAATCTTTGTAAGTAAATTGGAATCACTTTGATTTCTGTATTACTTAGAACTTACGTAAAATCCTTAATAGTTATCTATCAGCACAAAATTTAGGAGAAAGTATTGAGAAATATTTGGTGTTAGGAAAAAATACTATAGAATGAGAATACATTCACAGACTAACTCATTGAACTTTATCTTTGTACAGTTAATTATATCTGGAACTATGTCTATTGCGTCTGGAAAGAAAACAACAAAAAAAATGGTGCGTTTACCTACAATTTTAGAAAATTAAAAGAGGCATAGCATAAATCAGCCTTCATTTCCTGGGGTGCCTAGGTAGGCCAGTTGGTTAAGCATCCAACTTCAGCTCAGGTCATGATCTCAGGTTTGTGATTTTGAGCCCTGCATTGGGCTCTGTGCTGACAGCTCAGACAGAGCTTGGAGCCTGCTGCAGGGAGATTCTGTGTCTCCCTCTCTCTCTGCTCCTCCCACTCTCTCTGCCCCTCCCTTTCTCTGCTTATGCTCTCTTTCTCTCATTAATAAATAAACATTAAAAAAATGTTAAATCAACCTTTGTTTCCAGAATGATCAAGCTGTCTCAGATTCCCAGGTTTTTCTTTGCCTTGAGTTAAGATTCCAGAATGATTCCTTCCCTATTCCCCCATAGGTCATGCTGTCTCTGTCTGGCTCAGATGAGAAATTATCCAATAGTGGGTAACAACCCTGGGCATAATTTTGATGAATTCCAATTTTACTTACATTTTAAATATAATGCATACATATGTACAATCATTTGCCAGAGTCAAGAGGGTAAGAACAGGGACTCCGTTTCTGATTCTCTTTCAGATCTGTAGCAGCCTTGGAATGAACACGCTGGCTGCCATATTGGCTGGAGTGTCGCTAATAATCCTTGCAATCAGAACGGAAGTCTCCAGTCACTTCTTATCAGAAACAGTTTTAGCTCGTTATTTCTTAATTGTAAGTATTGAAAGACCTAGTGGAAAAAATATCTCCTGATATCTATCCACATATATAAAATTCCTTGCAGATGTCATTTTCATCCCAAGGGAGCAAGGGGGGTAGGGGCGTGTGGCACCTGGATGGCTCAGTCAGTTAAGTGTCTGACTTTGGCTCAGGTCATGATCCTATGGGTCGTGGGTTCCTGTCCCACGTTGGGCTCCTCACTGACAGTGTGTAGCCTGCTTGGAATTCTCTCTCTCTCTCCCTCTGTCTCTGGCCCTCCCCAACTCATGCTCTTTCTCTCAAAATAAATAATAAAATAAGCTTAAGAAAATTTTGAAAACAAAAACAAAAAACACAAGTGGGTAATAGGGCATAGATTAAAACTGACAAATCACCTGAAGAAGATGGTCAGGGCCTTGACCCTGAGTGAATAAATATCTCTGTACTACACATTATTGGTGATGTTAGGATCTAAGTACATCAGGTGAAGCTAAGTAAAACCCTTACTTTAGATAAAACCAGAATGGGTGCCAATGAATTCAGTCAATGATTGTGATTGCTGTCTTCATCAAGGTAAAGAGGAATCTAGTTGTTGAGTCCATTCAGCACAATGACAGACAAAGTCCAGGATCCTTTCAAGAAAGTACGTTCAACAAAACTGACACTGATCTACTGATCATATGATGAAAATCACTATGAGCTACAAAGGGATCTTAAAACATTCCAATTTGTACACACCTCAAGAAAGTATGGTTTGCAAATGAGCAGGCTTTTTATCAGTGGGTTATATCAAGGAAGAAAGTGGATAACGGGATCTCACTTCATCTTTGTGAAAATTATAAAGGAATGAAATTGCAAATTTGGGAGTCTGTAAATTAGAGTCATTATGGGTATCTCTGCCCAGATTTTATCTGAAGGTGGGGCCAGACTGGGATATTTTCCTACCCTGGGTTATGAAGGAGAGTGTGCAGGGTCCACGGCAGGCCCTCTCTTTCTCAGGGCTTTAATCTTGTCTCTCTGCATGATTTTAATTTGCAGGGGATTATGATTATGAAACTGATCCTCATAATCCTGGGACTCATCGTCTCAGTGTTGCTGTCTGCATTTGGATGCAGTGCTGTCTGCTGTGATGTGACCTCAGTGAGTTTCTGTTATCCCGAGGACTCAGAATGTGTTTTAGGGTATTCTCCGCCATTTGTACATTTACCTCTTTAAGTTTTACTGAACAGTTCAAACCGTAAAAAACTCTTAAGCCCCTCTTTCATGTTCGGAGCCCTTCGCACTCTGTTTTGCCACTAAGAGCCACCAGCATTAAGATTGACCTGACACCGATACTGACAGGGCAGACCTTGCCTGGGATTTTCATTCTCTCTCTCTCTCTCCCTCTCTCTCTCTCTCAAGATAAATGAATAAACTTAAAAAAAAAAAAAAAGAAGAAAAAGATTGGACCGGGCATTAGTGGAAGGTTGCTTGGCTGGACGTAGATGTTCATGTCAGAAAGAGTGGCCCCAAAGAAGGTCTGCACGTTAGGAGAACTAGGACCAGGGGCAAGTGAAATGTCATATCATATCATGAAATGCCATCTACTGTGTTGTTTTTTTTTCCTCCACAGGTGGTTGTCGACTTATCCTCCAATGACTGTGGAGTTGCCGTAGCCTCTCTTTATCATTATTATGATGACGTGGCTTTCCAACATGCTTAGTTGTTGGAGATACCAACTTTTGAACCATTCCTGGACTTCCTCTAATTGTATCGTTAAAAGTAAATCAGTAATCAGGTAGTAAATAGAGTCTTAAGTGTCTGGGGCGGGAGGGATCCAAGGTCATAGATTTGCTGATGTTGACTCTGCTGGGGCCCCCTACTCTATCCTCAATTATGACTCCATTTGGACATGATCAATGAAGTATGTGATCCCTCTGCATCAGCACTGGCATCGTCTCATACCGTTGGCGGTAGGAAGAAAAGGAACACACCAGAAAGGTTGTAGGTATTTGGGGATTCTGGTCTGGCCTTGGAGGATGTGTGCCAGAACAGCTGATCCCCACAATTTCTGAGAAGCCCTTCACTTTGGACTATAATGCTAATGCTATACTGGGAGCTGTGCAATAGGCCAGCTAGGTAGATCATGTGGTTCCTGACACTTTCCCTAAAATGCACAATTTTCTATGACATAAATGAATTAAAATAAACCCTGCTTTTATCCTTTAACCTTGAAGTAGCCATAATTTTCCTTTATTTTCCATTTTGGTGTTCTCTGTCCCATTCCGATTATACATCATGAAGTCAGTGATGGCCTTTTCAATTCAGGGTCCTGTAAAAGCAACCCAATGAGTAAAGTGTGACTGATGTCTGAAAATAGGGAAATACACACACTTTCTGCACACAGGTTCTGCTTTTTCAGTGATTGAGCCCCTGCAGGTCCTTATTCTCCTTTGCGTCGTGGATCCTGACTCAGCCTGAAGTAACCCACACACTGTGTGGCAAGGGAATAGCGATCATCACACTTCGACTTTTTGGAAAGGCCTGGAACACTATCAGTTTGTAATCTATAGTCAAAAGACACATGTGGCCTCTCTTAATATATGGCTAATCACAATTTAAGGAAGTGCTAGCAGATGGCTTAATGCAATTCTGCCTGTACCGCCTATAATAAGATCGGAAACTGGCAACTCACTGTGTGATTCTGGCTTAGCTGTTGCCACAGTCTGATAGCATTTCGTCAACTACAATATATTACTGGCACTTAACACTGTCTTAAACACTAGACTAAGTCTATGGAAACAAACAAAAAAATGTAGAAAAAACATCCAAAGCAAACCTTATCTCTTCTTTTAATGCTTTTTCACAGAAAGGAAAGTCTGCTGTACTCATTTACTAGTTCTAGATTTTTTAAAAGATTCTGTAGGATTTTCTACATAAACAACGATACCTTCAATAGGGACATTTATATTTCTTACTTTCCGAACTTTAGGTCCTTCTTTTCTTGCCATATGACCCTGGCTATGACTTCCAGTAGATGTTGAACAGGAGTGGTGAGCACATATATGCTAGTATTGGGGAATAAGTAGTCAGTATCTCACTGCTGGGTATGTTGTAACTGTAGGTTTTTGTATATGACTTTTTCCAGATAATGGGAATCCACATCTTTTCCTAGTTTTTTGAGAGTTTTTTCTTTATCATGAATAAATAAATTTCATCAGACACGTTTCCCGTATATTGAGAAGATCATGTGGGTTTTTGTATTTATTCTGTCAATATGATGAGTTGTACGCATTGATTTTTTTGTTAAACCACTGTTGCCTTCCTGAAATAAACTCTGTTGGCTGTGGTGTGGTATCTTTTGATATACTTTTGGATTTGATGTGATAACATTTTGCTGTGGATTTCTGGACCTGTGTTGAGAGTTATTGCCACATAGTTCTTATATCTTTGTCTTGTTATGGTATTGGAGCAATGTTGACCTCATAACATAGAAGGGATTACGTCCAACTTTTTTTCCCTTAAATATTTGGTAGAATTAGCGATATATGATGGAGTTGGTTTTGTTATTGTTGTTGTTGCAATGGTTTTTGTCTATACACTCAATTGTTTAATAGATATTAAACTAAGGAGATCATCTATTACTGAGTCAATGTTCATAATTTGTGTCTTTCAAGTAATTATTCCATTTCCTTCAAGATGTCAAATTTACTTCCTAAATTTATTCACAGTATTTCTTTATTATCCTTTGAATATCTCTGGATTCTGCAGTGATGTCCCTTCTTTTATTCCTTACATTGATAATTTTTGTCTTCTCTCTTTTTCCCTTGGTCAAGCTGAAGAAAGTTTAATAATTTTTATTGATTTTTACTGTAATGTTACTGTAATACAGTTGTATATTAATACTTTGCTTGGTATACTTGAGCCTGGCCATTGAAATAGACGATAGATAGGTAGATAGATAGATAGATAGATAGATATAGCTAGCTAGATATAAATTTAAGTGTCATTGGAAATATAATTATTTTTTGTTTTTGCTCATGTTTATGTTTATTTTATTTTAGTGAAGTTAGAGTTAATAAGGTGCTAACACAAAGACCAAGAAAAGTTTGTTGAAAATATGAATTTCCTAGAAATTGCTCCAAAGGAAAGAATTTTATTTAGTAAGTTAAAAGAACAAATATAGTCTTTGTCAGATTAATGGAAAGAAATGCGAAGAAAGTGAGCGCAAAAAAAACCTATAAATTGGTATTGAGGATGACGGTGCTAATGCTTGTAAAAAAATTTATTTATTTTTGAGAGAGAGACAGAACACGAGGAGGGGAGGGAAGGAGAGAGAGGGAGACACAAAATCTGAAGCAGGCTCCAGGCTCTGAGCTGTCAGCACAGAGCCCAACATGGGGCTCAAACACATGAACTGTGAGATCATGACCAGAGCCAAAGTCAGACACTTAATTGACTGGGCCACCAGGCACCCCACGGTGATAATGCTTCTAATTTTGAGCAACAAAACATGATTTATATCGATTTTATTGATGTACATCAAAACTGCTTATCTAGAGTTCTAGGTGTGGAAATATAGCAAATGAGGAAACACAGAGATCTGAGCATAGATTTCTCTCCCCTACATGTTGGCACAGTCTTTGATAGACATACAGGACACATAAGCTTAAGAAGACGACAGGCTCCCACATTTGTGTGGTGGAACAACACTAGGTAGGTAGAACTTTTTTTCCCCCATTATCCAGAGCACCAGAAAGTACTTTTGTCTATGTTCTGAGAGGGAAAGCCGTGGAACCTGACAGAGACTGAACAGAATGTGGGCTCAAGGCAGAGACAGTTTTTCCTTTCTTTCCACTGGTAGATATTCAACGTCATATATTTTAGGAAATTTTTAAAGATAATGCAGAAAGTTTCAGTGACGTAGACACATCTGATCTTGTCTACATTCCTGCTTTCTGACTTTCTGATTATGCAAACAACTTTACCCATCAGCGGGTAGATAGTAAGGCTTAGTTTACCAAGGAAGTTTGTCTCCAGCCCTATTTTCTAGAAGACCCAGTGTAAGATACAGGGGAATAGTTTGGTTAGAATTGTGATGCAGAAACTTTTCTGTCTACGATCTGCAAATGAAATTCAGAACATCAAGAATGGACATGGGTGAGTCAGCTAAGTTCATAATAATATTCTTAGAATCATGAGAGTTTTATAACTAATCTGGTAGAGACACGACGAGGAGGATTAGGTAGGTCTGAAGCTATATTAACTCATAAAGGGTCATTGGGCTTTGAAGTCAATTAAGGTGAGGACATTGTGGTAAACAAGGCTAATTTTTGTATTGTCGAGTAACCAAGAAATACTGCAACGTCATTCTCTAAGTAGGCAACAGAGGTGGAGAGCAGCATTCGTTAGAAAGAGGATGGCTGTAAATGTGAAAGTCCTACTCAAAATACTGACCGTTTGGATGGTAGCTTCTAGGAGCACTAACAGGTTCAACTACAGGCTTACAATTTGATAGAATATTACAGCTGATAATCACATAGCTGCAATAAAATATCATTAAAGGCATTAGTGAATAAAAATGTGCCCGGTATTATGGTCAGCATTTTTAATCTAAAAATACATACTTGTTGAGTGAATGGATGAATACATAGTGACATTTGCAGTGAGGAGTGATAGGGGATACTTTGGGGGGTCAATAGTGTGTTTCCCCCCCAAAAAAAGTTACGTTGGGAGCAATGGCTCCCTCAAACACTCAAACCTGTTACATGTGGGCTTTGGGAGGCTAAAAAAAGGATGTGTTAGTTTGAGGCAGGCTTCGCCTAAAGAGCAGATTTTTACTTATCAGACCCATAGCTCTTTGTCCCACATCTATAAATATGTCTGTGAATTTGGGCAAGTTATTCACCATCTTTAGGTATAAGGGTCACATTTTAAAAACATAGAATAACTGATTGATGAGATCCTCTCTATTTATGAAATATTAATGAACGAGATTCATCCACCAAAGAAATAGAAAAAAAAAATCTCTCTCATTTGCACTTCCAGTGTGATCATACAAAATAAATTCCCTGTTTCAGCTCTTTAATGAAAAGCAACTACTGGGAATAGAAACATCGAATACTTATGATTAATCTTAAGTGTCCCATAGGAGTTCCATGTCATGATATCTTAATCGTTTCATGGAGACTGCAAAGAAATTTACACACTCAAAGAGTGTTGGAACTGATATACAATAACTCTTTTTTTTTTTTAAAGACATTGAGCATGGATCTCAAGAGCCAGAAACTATGTTTCCACTTTGATTCAGGAAATCTAAACATAAATAGCTATATAAAGGGTCTAATTCCATATCATTAGCATAATAGGAGGAGAAAACATAAGAAGGAATTGTACAAATTGTAAGCAAAGCTAAACTGAAACCTAATAGGGAGAGTGATAGCATCACAAATACCAACGTAATAAGGAACAAAGTCTGCCCCTATTTCCCCAACTTAATTTAATGGTACAAATAGTCCTAAAATTGATAGAGTAAATGATGATATAGAAATAAAAAGCGAATATTTGGTAAAAAAAAAAAAAGTTCAAAATGAGTTAGTTTATGAAGGAAACCCCTCTTGGGTTTGTTCTACAATGGGAATCCATCATTGTTTTTGACGAGTACCAAAGCACACCCTAACTTCTTGAGAAGATAATACTAGAATTTATGCAACGTTACATCTCTGATGATACTAAGAAAATTGGATACATCATTTCCAGTGTCACACCTATGAAGCATAAGCATGATTATATTTTATGTTGACAAACCTAGGGTTTCAACTAAATACACCTCTCATTGCCACACAGTGATCAAAGTTAAGGTGGCTTTTACAAAGTGTATCCCCAGGTCTCTCCTATAATTATGGATACCACTCCTATTCTCTTTCATTCCTAAGATTATCTTGGATTGGATGATAAGTTACATGATATATTTAATTCAATTAAAGGGAAATGTCTTTCATTCAAAACTCTTTGCGTTTAAATCTCAGGTGATTTTTACTCCACCAGGGATAAGGCTAAATAGATATATCGCCATTCCCATTGGGGGTTCTTTTATACAAGTCTGTGGCCACATGCAATGTTAAAAAGAAAAAAAAAATCTTGGAGGCTATCTTACAGTTACATAGGATTTGGTATTTCTCAACCTCTGTCATGTCTCTCCATGCTGACCACATCAGTGATATCAGAGTCAGCAGCATGGACACATAAGCATCACTTGGCCAATGCCTTCCCTTCATACGATAAAGACTTCAGATAAAAGAAGCCCAGTATCTACTTCCATTATAATAAGATTAACAGTATGGGGCATATGACAGTGCATATCTGATGCCATCTATTACAGAATGAGCAAAACTTCGGATTCTGATGGGAAGACTGTGGACATTCCTCCAAACCCAAATCGAAGTACCCCATTAGGAAAGACTGAAAAGCCTGGTACCCTGAAACATTTACTCGACAAGCTGCAGAAATTCCTGAAGGGGAATCTAAAAGCTCTGGGGGTAAGTAAACACTATAAAGAATTTTGAACCAGAAGCTGGGGCATATCCTGAGGGTAGAGGGTTATTCTGGCTAATTATCCTGACATAGAGGCATCAGGTTATTATCCCTGTCAACCATTCTGTGGTGTGGAAGAAAGACACTTCAATTAAAAGCAAAGGACCATATTTGTAGGAGGATGGGAGGGATGCATTAAGAGGAGACCGTAGAAGTCCTAATCTCTTAGATGAGCCTAATAGTGACTATATCTTATTGGAGCAAGGTTGACCCCCATGGGCAGACCTCTGGGAAAAAAGAAAAAGCAGACTCTCCAGGAACTGACTCTTAGTAGATCTTTTCATAATATTCAAGGGATTCAAACCTTGAAAATGGGTGACCATGATGTTTGGACCGAGTGCTTCTCTCTCTCCTGAGAAATGCTCACCATTGTCTTTAAGACATTGTTTTTGTTTTGTTAATTTGAATGGTTGGTAATTTGGTTTGTTTTGTCTCTTACCCAGGTGGCTCAGATTATGATTGGTGTGAAATGCATCTTTTATGGGATAATTGGATTTTTTGCTTTTGATTCTGAAATGTACCCAACTGTTTTCTTCTCAATTTACACAGGCTTCCCTTTATGGGGGGCATTGTCTGTGAGTATCTCACTTATATCTCAAATTATTATTATTTAATCCGTTATTCATTCATTCATCAACTCAACACACAATTTTTGTGACAGCTTTCCAATTCTAGAGTACTTGCAATGACACTTAGTTAAGATTTAACTTTCAACCTGAACTTTATTTTACATTTTTTTATTTTTGAGAGAGAGAGAGAGAGAGAGAGAGAGAGAGAGAAAGTGTGTGAGCAGGGGAGGGGCAGAGAGAGAAGGAGACACAGAATCTGAAGCAGGCTGCAGGCTCTGAGCTGTCAGCACAGAGCCTGATGGGGAGGGGGGGGGGGCTCCAACTTGAACACCTGACTGTGAGATCATGACCAGAGCTGAAGCCTGATGCTTAACTGACTGAGCCACCCAGGCGCCCCTCCGAACCTGAACTTTAATATATATTCTAATATAATAATACCCTTAAGTTCTATTCATTGCTGTATAGCCTGAAGCTATTCAGTAACGATCTTGCCATTTGGCTGAGAAGAAAATCCTGGGTTTGACACATGGGAGAAGTATCTCTGAAATGTAATAATATTTGGATTAGAGAATTTGCTGGGTGGGAAGGGTAAGCAGGTGTTACTCTTAAGTCATCACCCTTCTTGGCCAAATACATTGAGAAAAGTGCCATGTAATTTGAGTTCACATGTTCCCTTTTCTGCACCCCAAAGTGTGTCTTTGACTTATATTTATTTATTTTGCTCTCTCCACATTGAATAAGTCGTTTCGCCCTGTGGTTTTTATGTCCACTTCTCTGATTTAGCTAAGGGAATTTTACTGGTCAGAAGAATAAATTATAACTATGGTACTTTAATTGTGTGGTGCACACACTTTAATCATCTGCTTTCCTCTGAGTTCTGAAGGGATGGCCCTGGCAGGTGGGAGGTGGGGGGGGGGGTACTAGATATGAAGAAAGATATGCATCTGGCAACAGGGTGGAAAGGTGACTTGGAAGAAGCCACTGCTCTGTGGATACCTTTCTTATCTTCTAAACAGTTTATCATGTCTGGATCTCTGACTGTTGTGTCTGCCAAGAAGCAAACAAAATCACTGGTAAGCTAACAACCTTCCCCTTCGTCATTCAGGGAGAAAATGAGCACTTATAACACTCTGAGTTTCCCACGTGAAGCCCAGTCACCCCGGGGATTCATTGTTTTGTAGTACGTTTCATCGTGTAACTGTCCCTTTGGCCCAATGAATCACGTGGCCATCCTATGTCTAGACACAGACAGGCTGGATCTCCCTGGATTTTAGAATTCTGATCCCCATATCTCGTCACCATAAGAAGAGTGAGTAAAGATTTATGTGGCTATTCAAGCCTCGTTATGGTAATGGGGTGGGGTGACGTTAAATAAAGAGAAAAACATGGCTTAGGCTTGAGCATAAGCCTAAGGAGGAGGGAGGAGCTAATAGGAGGAGAAAACAAGAGACGCTGACAAAAATGTACATAATATTTTTATCCTATCCATGGTATGTGTTCATGAAAGATCAATCTTCTCTAACTCTTCTTCTCGCAATTGTGATTTATCATTGAACCAAATTGGCACTATAAGGATGATGAATGCCTGTAGATCTCATGGATAAGTCAATGAAATCAGAATTCTCTCCCCAGCATGTAGGGTCTAGAAACCCCTGGTCCTTAACTTATAAGCTAGTTACGTTTTTTTTTTTTTTTCCAGCTGAGGAAGAATATAGGTGCTAACACTCTTAGCACATTGGTCTCGATTGTTGGGATCTGTATTCTGTCATATAATTTAACAAAAAATTTCCGCTATGATTGCAAGAAGGAAACTCTCTGCTTGGCCATCAAATCAATTGCAATTGTAAGTATTATCCCCCTGATTTCGGAGAAGACTGAATGCTTATCTGAGCATGATGAAGATGAGACCTGATCATTGGTATATTTCAAGAACATGACAAAAATTCTTGCTTCCAGAGTCCTTCCAAATGCCTCTCTACAGGTGCAACAATTAGAAAGAGAAAAGAACTATTTCTTTTCAATTGCAGAGAGCCCCAATTTTGTGGTCTAAATTTTATTTTTTCTGGAAAAACTAGAATGATATTAAAATCTGAGTCAAAGATTGGGGAAATTTTTACTTTATCCTTTATTTTTTAAAATTATTTCCGGGGCGCCTGGGTGGCGCAGTCGGTTAAGCGTCCGACTTCAGGCAGGTCACGATCTCGCGGTCCGTGAGTTCGAGCCCCGCGTCAGGCTCTGGGCTGATGGCTCAGAGCCTGGAGCCTGTTTCCAATTCTGTGTCTCCCTCTCTCTCTGCCCCTCCCCCGTTCATGCTCTGTCTCTCTCTGTCCCAAAAATAAATTAAAAAAAAAAATAATAAATAAAATAAAATTATTTCCTATTATAATATTCTTCACTGCTAATGATTGTAAAAATAAGTTATTACCCAAAGCTACCTGAAGAATGAATGTTTATTCTGACTTGCCACTATTAGAGCGTAATCCTTTTTTTTTTTTTTTTTTTTTTTTGCAATAAAGCCATGTGAAAGAAATGCAGACAAATTGTCTGAAATAGAGGAGAGAAAGAAAGGAAGAAACCAGTAAAAGAAACCAGGAACATTGGAGTGTGGGAAGACACATTTTACTTATGAGGACAATGACAAAAATTTTCACAACTGTTATTTAATTTTTACTCTAAAGCGTGTTCCAAATTTAGGAGACATTCTGGGTTTTTTTTAAAATTTTTTTTAATGTTTATTTCTTATTGAGAGACAGAGAGACACAAAGCATGAGCAGGGGAGGGGTAGAGAGAGGGGGAGACACAGAATCCGAAGTAGGCTCCAGGCTCTGAGCTGTCAGGACGGAGCCCAACGCAGGGCTCGAACTCACACACTGTGAGATCATGACCTGAGCCAAAGTCAGTCACCTAACCAACTGAACCACCCAGGCACCCCGGAGACATTCTGGTTTTAATTAGAATTGAGTCCAGTGGAAAACTGGGAAATTTTAGTATTTCACTGGGGAGATCTGAACCCTTACCATTTCTGCCCTGTTTATTGAGAAAAGTCAGCTTTGCAAGCCTTGGCAACATTTCTGATCTCCATGACTGAGTAACAATAACTTCAATAGTAGTATTACTAATAACCCACCCTACCACCAATAATAATAATAATAATAATTTTAATAAAAATCAAAAGTGGAGTAGTTATTGTGAATTCTGTAATGTCATCAAGTTTTACTTCCCATCTTGTATTAGTATGTTCAAGAATGTTTAATATCATCTCTAACTCTTGCTTTTCTGTAACAGCACATAGATTTCTGGGTTCAGACCCAACTTCATTGCACCATTTTGTATAATGTGATGTGTCCCCTTTTGACGGCCTGATGTGGGGCTCTGACATAAAACTTTCTAAACTATCATCAAAGTGGAAGGTAATGCATGACATTTTATTTTCTTTTAACAGGGACTTGTGATTGTCCTGATGATCCTAACTTGTCTGCAAATTTTAATTTCACTCCCTCTCTCCATGCTCGTC
This sequence comes from Acinonyx jubatus, assembly GCF_027475565.1. Taxonomy (NCBI): domain Eukaryota; kingdom Metazoa; phylum Chordata; class Mammalia; order Carnivora; family Felidae; genus Acinonyx; species Acinonyx jubatus. The sequence goes on from NC_069390.1 coordinate 10,960,148, forward strand.
TATAATGTGGATGACAGGAATATTCACTGGGTATGTACAATTCTTAGAAGAAAGAGGATGATTTCAACTATTTCGTTAAACAATGTGGTCGATGACTCTTTTCACCGTTGGTAAAATGAACAAAAGCATAAACTAGAAGTGATTCTGTGGACAACCTGGAAGCTACTAGCTGTGTGTTGAGCACACTTGGAATACACAGTGTGCAACTCTCTATTCCATACGGAAACTCTCACCCATGGGTATCTATTCATGACTTCAAACATCTGTCCATCCATCCATCCATCCATCCATCTATTAATTTACTATATGAAGTACACTCTTTAGTGTGATGAATGTGCAACGTATATATCATCCAAAAATAATAAAATCAAGGTATAACTAATTTAAAAGCCCGAAAGAGATGAAATATATTATTGCAGGTATATAAAGTTGACAATACAGCTGACTGGAAACACAGATATAGTTAGAATTTTATGTTTTATTATTACAGGTAACAGACGTAGGTAACAGAGCTAGTAGCATACTTTTCTCAACCTCATTACCTGTTTCTTTTTTGTGTGTTGAAATTATTGCCACAACTGTGTGTCAATTAGGGTTAATTCAGACAGAAAATGGAAAGGTTTCTGGTATTGAAATCCCCCTCATTTCAAGCGTATAACATTATCACAAGCAATTGGATTACATGAGTCTAAGGGCTGGTAAGCAAGTCTGAATTCCTCAGGGCAGGCAGTCAGGAAAGGAAGGCCATGGATGGGATGGACCCACGGGCACGGCAAAGGTAGATCAGAAGTCCCAGTGGACCTGAGTGGATTCTTTACTCAGAAGCCAGTCATCTCATAAGGCTGAAGTCCATGTACTGGATGCCTGGACTCCTGGAAAGTCTGGGGATGGTCTGATAGTTCTCTGCTGTTGTTGGCAGAATCCAGTGGCCTGTGTTATGGAACTGGGATTGTTGGCCAGGAGTCATTCATGCTCAGCTCCTAGAAGCTGCTCTTGGATCTGTTCAAGAGGTTCCCTCCATTTCAGTAACAGAGAGCTTCCTCTTTGTCAAACAGTTCTCATGCTTTGAATCACTCTGACTTCCTTTTCTACCATCCAGAGAACACTCTGCCTTGGAAAGACTTCTATACTTAGATTAGGCTCATCTTGATAACGTTTTGTTTTGTTTTGTTTTTCTGCCATAGGATATAACATAATCACGGAAATGACACCATAATATTCTTCCCACCATAGAATACTTGTGCAGCACCCAATGAGAAAAGACACAGAGAAGGGGAAGACATATTTATTCTTGTAAAGCCATGGATCTGAAGGAAAATGTGGCTCTTCTCTCACATTACACTGGACAACATGTGTTGCATGACCACACTGAGCTGTAATGGAGGCCACAGAGTTCCCTTAGGCTCAAATCTAGCTCAAATATACAGAATTTCTATTCTTAAAGGAAGATGAGGAACATTCGCAATCACATTCTTCTCTATAGGCACCAAATAGACACATCTACCTTCTTCCCCACACCTAAAATACAACTCACCAGCTCACGCAGGACAATAATCCAAACCATTTGTTGCTCTGGAGTTACTGTATCTTTGTAGTTCTCTACGACAAAAACAGAAGTAGTTCGTTGCAGTGAGGGCTGAAAGACAAATTATTTGCCCTATTTCTACTTACATTATATAAATGTGGACTTGACCAAAAATAATGATAAAACTTCAACCTGGAGATAAAAAGAGAAATGTGAAATCACTGATCCATGGCAATTACAATATGTCCTAAGGCAGGAATTATGGAGACGCCCTGCCCCCCAAAAGCCATAAAATACTTAAGTTATGTCATAGTTCCCTTCTCGGGGAGGTATTAACTTACCCATTTTCCTCTCTGGCTCTTTGTATGCTAATTTTCATGGCCCTCGCTAGAGTAGACATTGGAGAGTATGCTCTTTTTAGGTACTTTTAGATATTTCTCAGTATTTGCATCTACTCTCTACTAGTATACATGGCTTTTATATGTCAAATATTCTCTGGCTACTGTAAGTCAGGTTTTTGCCTTCTATGACAACATAGTTGCACCAAAAACAGGGATGGAAAGGTGGATTCTTTATTGTCAAAATGTGGCTTTCACCTCTGCATCCACGAAGGCCCTCCTGCTATGACATCCACATCCCAATCAGCAGAAAGGAAATGGGAAATGAGAATACATACCCTTCTTCTTAAGCGTGTAACTCCAAAGTGAGACTTAACTACTTATTCTCACATTTTGTCGGCTAGTACGTAAATATTTTCCCATACTTAGCCGCAAGAGAGCCTAGGAAATATAGTCCCAATTTTATCTCCATTTTCCAGTTTAGAAACAGGTTATATTGTTAAGAGAAGAAGGGAAATGTCAGCAACAGCTCTATGGGTTAAGCATTATTTAAAAATTATGAAAACACAATAACCATCCTTTATTTATAAAACCTTATATTATTTTCTCTCATCAAATAATCATTCATGATAAGAGACAGACATCAAATCACAAATACAAAATACAAAAATACTTAAAATTTTCTGTGCGTAATCACACAAAACATGTTCAGACACTCAAAAACTTATGTTCTATTAACAACTCATTATTTTCCAGCCCATCAGCAATGCATCACATGTAATGTCCCAATATTAGCTGGGCTGGCATTCTTCATACCAAAATGATTAAAGAAGGCCCTACTATCTCTCCCTATTTCTGTTGTTCAAGAATGATTTTAATGGATATGTTTATAGTTTCCTTTATCTTCCTCAAAGCTAAATACTAGTAACCCAAGTAGATTGATACTCACCTGGCTTAATATCTGGAAAAAATTAACCATTGGGTAGGTTTTTTTTCAAGTTTCATTTAAATTATAGTTCATTAACATACAGTGTAATATCAGCTTCAGGTTAAAATATACAGTGATTCATTGCTAACATACAACACTCAGTGATCATCATGACAAGTACATTCCTTAATCCCCATCAACTATTCCACCCATCCTCCTTCGACCTTCCCTCTAGTAACCCTCAGTTTGTTCTCTATAGTTAAGAGTCTGTTCCTTGGTTTGCCTCTCTCTCTTTTTCCCTTGCTCATTTGTTTTGTTTCTTAAATTCCACATGTGAGTGAAATCATATGGTATTTGTCTTTCTCAGACTAACTTATTTCACTTAGCAAAATACTCTCCAGTTCCATCCACGTTTTTGCAAATGGCAAGATTCCATTCTTTTTTATGGCTAATATTCCATTGCGTATATATACCATACCTCCTTTATCCATTCATCAGTGGGTGGACACTTGAGCTGTTTCCACAATTTAGCTATTGCAGATAGTGCTGTTATAAACATTGGAATGCATGTGTCCCTTTGAATTCGTATTTTTGTATCCTGTGAGTAAATACCTACTAGTGCAACTGCTGGATTGTAAGGTAGTTCTATTTTTAACTTTTTGAGGAAACTCCATACTGTTTTGCACAGTTACTGCACCAGTTTGCATTTCCACCAACAGTGCAGGAGAGTTCCTCTTTCTCCCCATCCTCATCAACACCTGTTGTTTCTTGCGTTGTTGATTTTAGTCATTCTGACTGGGGTAAGGTGATATCTCATTGTAGTTTTGATTTGCATTTCCCTGATGATCAGTGATGTTGAGCATCTTTTCATGTGCCTGTTGGCCATCTGGATATCTTCTTTGGAAAAATGCCTATTCAAGACTTCTTCCCATTTTTTAATTGGATTATTTATTTTTCTAGTGTTGAGTTTGAGAAATTCTTTATAGATTTTGGATACTAACCCTTTATCAGATATGTCGTTTGCAAATATCTTCTCCCATTCCATAGATTGCTTTTTAGTTTTGTTGATTGTTTCCTTCACTCAGAAGCTTTTTATTTTAGTAAAGTCCCAATAGTTTCTTTTTGCTTTTGTTTCTCTCCCCTCAGGAGAAATATTTAGAAACAAATTGCTACAGACGATGTCAAAGAGGTTACTGCCTGTGTTCTCCTCCAGGATTTTTATGGTTTCATGCCTCATATTTAGGTCTTTTATCCATTTTGAATTTATTTTTGTGTGTGGTGTACGAAAGTGGTCCAGGTTCATTCTTCTGCATGTTGATGTCCAGTTTTCCCAACACCATTTGTTGAATCATTGGGTAGTTTTAGTCATGATTGAAACTGAACTCACCCTCTACCTTTTTTGGAGAGCAGCCATTAAGTTCCTCTGGCCCCAAATCCACACAATTAATCTTTAGAGTAAGAGAGCATATATTTGGAGACAAGTCATTGAGGACTTAGATTATATTATTCTTTATGGCTTATTTTACAGACTTCACAGAGTATTTTATGGATTATTCTTTGACTTCTTTACAGATTTCTGTATTTTTTTGCTGGAAATCACCTTCTGAAAGTCCTTATCAAGACTTGTTGCCTCAAACTTCAATCTATCAAGAACTTGAATGTAAAGAAGAAACACCTTCATGTTATCCCACAGATACTAGTAAACAAATATGAAGCTATACTTCTGTATTTTGGATCCACAGTGATAGCAAGAAGATCATACTGTGACCACTGAGGCATAAATATACACGTGTGAGAATACAACTGTGTGGTTCAAAGTCATAAAGACAGCAACTAGCATCTATAGCATCAAGAATTTGGTTGTCACTATTCTTTTGGTTGGATGTTATCACAGGCTAGGTGTATGCTCTGTAACAAAACTTTACTTTGAAATATTGGTGGCTTAACACATCAGAAGTTCATTTACTGCATACTTTACATGTTCATTGTTAGTTGGCTGTTTAGACCCACACTGATATGGGTTCTGCAAAATAGAATAATATCTCAAAAAGTTTTTTTTATTTTGCCGAGGTAGGGAAAAAAAAGTTAGAAGTTGGACCTCTGGCAATGAGATACTTTGGTTGAGAAGCATGTGTCATTCTGGCCACAGCTCATTAAATGGTGACCTTCCCAGTGCTGTGTGGGAGACAGGAAATGTAGAGGGACAGAAAATATCAGTGAATAATATTATCTCCACCCCAGTGTTCTTCATCAGCCAGGATCTATTTTCTGAGATCACAATTCATTTTCCTTATTCATTCATTACTACATGTTAGAAAAAAAATCTCAATTCCTCCAACTCTCAAATGTATGAACATAAAGCTCCATTCCTTTCTTAAAGCTCTGAAGTTTAACCTTTCTTTGATGAAGCACAGTGAAGTCAATGGAGACTTTTCTGGACCAGTCGTGAACACTTTGCATGAAGTCTTTGGTCCGTCATTTTTACACTCTGACTTTGGAAGTGTTTCTTTCCTGACTAAACATCAGTTTCCTTATCTTTCAAATGGCCTCACTTGTGCTTACTCAGTTCCGATTGGGATATACATCAAGGAAAAGAGTAAATATACACAAAAAATACTTTTAATCATACAAAATACTGTAGATTATAGTATTTCATTGGTCTAGTGTTAGGTTAATTAATTATATTGCATCATTCAGAGTACGTTAGGCTTTTGTGATGATATTTTACATATGTAAGCTTATATGTAAAAGCTTGTGTTGCTTCGTTGGCTCACTGACAATCAAAGTGTTACCCATTCCCCTAGAATATACAACCAGAATGTTTCAAAGTCTAGTAAAATTAATAGTGTGTCCATGAGATCCAACAATTCCATTCCTGTTCTATACAGTATCATAGCTACTACACACATATGGCAATTAAAATTTAAGTTCTTTAAAATGAAAAAAAGATTCAAAGCCCATTTTCTTAGTGTCACTATCCATGTTACAAGCGTTCAATGGCCACTTGTAGCTAGTCCAAAATATATGAGGGAAAGGGCTGATAAAACTAAAAGGAGAAATCGACAAATATCCTATTATATTTGGAGACCTCAACCCCTCTTTGACAGCTGATATATCACCCAGGTAGAGAAGCAGAAAGGATATAGATGACCTGAGCAGCAGTATCAATCAAGTTGACCTAATTGACACTTATAGACCTCTCCATCCAACAACAACAGAACATACATTTTTCTCCAATGTGCGTGGAATATTTGCCAATATTGGTCACTTCACGTGTTAGGCAACACAGCTCAACAAATTTAAAACAATATAAATCATACAGTTGTCACACAATAGCAGAATTGTGATAGGTGGAAAATTCAAAATTTTTGGAAATCAAACAACATATTTCAAAACAGTCCGTGAGCCACAGGAAAGTTTTTAAAACAGGTAGAAATATGGGGTTTCTTTTGCTTTTGGGGGGCACTTCTTGTGATTTTTTTTTTCAAAGCCAGATGTGATACATCATATAATAGATGGCTAAAGATAGAAATACTTACAGATACGTGTATAAACATGGTGCAGTGGACTGTCTGTGTCTCCCCTTCCCAAATTCGTATGTTGAAACTCTAGCCCTCAATATGATGGTATTTGGAGATGGGGCCTTTGGGAGGGAATGAAGTAGCGAGGGTGGATCTGTCGTGATGGAATTAGTACCTTATAAGAAACGACATGAGGGAACTTACTTCCTCTCTTTGCTCTCTACTATGTGAGGATACAATGAGAAAATGGCTATCTGGAAGCCAGGGGGGAAAACCGAGCATGCTCGCATCTGGATCTCAGATATCCAGCCTCCAGAATTGGGAGAAATAAATATTTTCTGTTTAAGTTACCCACTATATAGTGTCTTGTTAGAATAGCTCAACTAGGGCACATGAATTAGTAGACAGATGTATGTTTTCCTCTGTTAGCTAAGAGAACCTAAAAGAAATGACATCCCAATAGTAACAAGCACGCCTAGAGCCCAGATCTTTATTTCTAGTATGGTTCTCCAATAAGAAGAAATGGGCTGCGTGATGAAATGGCTGATTCTAAGACGTGGGCAAGAAGTATGTAAGATGAGGGGCACCTGGGTGGCTCAGTCGGTCGAGCATCTGACTTCGGCTCACGTCATGGTCTCACAGTTTGTGAGTTCGAGCCCCGCGTTGGGCTCTGTGCTGACAGCTCAGAGCCTGGAGCCTGCTTCAGATTCTGTGTCTCCCTCTCTCTGCCCCTTTCCAGCTCATGCTCTGTCTCTCTCTCTGTCTCTCAAAAATGAATAAACGTTAAAAAAAAATTTTTAAAAAAAGATGTAAGATGAACCTGAGAACATGGTCATGTCATAAAAAGAAGCAAGTGCCCCAAATGAGACACAATGATAGGGTCCATCAAAGGGACACAGGAGCCACTGAACGATCTCCCAATGATCAAAACAGAAACAATTTGAGCAATAAGATAAATTGGTATTAGATTAAAACCCCAAGAATGTATAAATATTCATAAATTCATACAAATACTTGAATGCATAAATAAGTGAGAGAAAATTGACAAAACCCCAGGGCAGAATATCAAATAACTTATGAGGTTACTCTACCCTCAAAGCAGTAGATCTTAACTCCCTGACTCCTTGAGTCCAGGCTGCACACGGTGGCTAGACAGTGACATCCTTCTGAAGAGTACAGTATAAAAAGTCGGGGAAAAGCTAACTTTAGTGTGGAAAAAACTGAAAAACTGTACTCAGTGAGGAGATTAAAGCCAACGTCAACAGCATAAGTCATGTTGATAATATGTACCCTTGATTGGATGTGATAAGGATCATATTGTACTCCTGACATCTTCCTCCCCAAACCTCAAAACACTAGTCTGATCATGAGAAAAATATCAGATAAGCTCCAGGTGAGGGACATTCTGCAAAATACTTGATCAGTATTCCACAAAACTGATGATCAAGTTTTGATGATCAAGGTCATCAAAAACAAAGGAAGTCTCAGAAATAGTCACAGCCAACAGGAGGCTAAGAAAACATGGAAGCTAAGTCTAATGTCGTGTCTTGGGTGGGGATCTTGAAAGAGGAAAAGGGCACTAACTAAAAACTAAAGACATCTGAATAATAATAACGCTGTAATGATAACGTATCAATATTGGTTCATTCTATACTAAGGTAAGATGCCAACTGATTTGGGGTATATGGGAACTCTTTTAATATTTTCTCAATTTTTAAAAATAAATCTAAAGCTGTCGTAAAAAGAAATCGTATTCAAATTATTGCAATGTGATACAAAGACATCAAAATGGTTAGAATGAAAATCACATGATATCAGGGTACAGATGTACAATACCTGGAATTCAGGCATTGCTAGAAGGCAGGTGCATATGCCATATGCACTTTGGACATGGCCTAGCAGTTCCACTGCTATACGTAGACCCGATGGAATTTTACACACGCACGTACCAAAATATACGGATACATTTTGCATGCACGGCATGATTCGTCCCAAATCGAAGCATCTCAGATATTCATCAATATTTACATTTATAATAGATTGTCCTGCAAGTCTTACAATAGAATATCTTGCAGCGCTATGAACAGAGTATTACCACTGGCAATGGCGGGAATGAAGTTCCCAAACATCTAGAAGAAAGGAGCCATAGTCAGTGCATATGTTTCGCAAGACTCCATTTTATGAAATTCAAAGATGCAACTCATATTGGTGGTAAAAGTCAAGACAGCAGTTAAGCTGGGGATCTTAGTGAGTGAAAAGGGGAATTCAGCATTGTCTGAAACTGGTAGTGTTTACTCATGGATTTGGATGCTGCTTACACGAGGATATTCACCTTCTATATAACTAAAAATTGGGGACACCCGGCTGGCCCAGTCAGTAGAACATGTGACTCTTGATTCCTGGGTTGTAAATGTGAGCCCCATGTTGGGGGTAGAGATCACTCAAAAATTAATATCTTAAAAAATATTAGGTAGCTGTTACAACCATGGTCTATTCAGTTTTTTGTATGTGTGGTATAGGCCTTTACAAGTTATGAGAAATGACACTGTGCATCCTAGTCATTTGAGTGGCAATAGGATGAAGTGGGAGATTGGGACTCAAAACCACAATCAGCAGCAATAGAGGAGAAAATGCACTTTATTTGGTTGTGTAATAACTATGCTCCTGTGCACAGATGAGAACACTTCCTGGCAGGCAAAGAGATACACGATGAATAATATTTTCAAAAGCAAGAATTATTCTATTCGAACTCCAGCTCCTCATAAATATGTTCATGGGGGGCTATTGCTGAAGACACCTTGTCATTGGTTGACTGGATAATCACCACCTGTGGATATGAGAATAATATATACCATTATTCACATCGTCTTTCAGCTAGAGGGATTCGCATTTATCCTGGTGATGCCTACCTTTTTTGTATATTCTAGGACCTGAAAATTAAATGTCCCTTCCTTCAAGGCCTTACATCCCTCACTCGATAAAAATTGATATCCCGCAAGACCTATGAGGTTCCTGGAAACATACACCATAGCTCTATCCGTGTATTCCTCTGTCTCCTTCAGTTTCAAGAATGACTCATGTACATAACTATCTTTCCATCACTCTGCTTCCTTATCCTTCTCATTGGTCCAGAGAGGAGGAGAGAGACAGTGAGAGAAACAAAAACGTGACAAATTTGAACCCTCCATCAGGTCCTCAACACTCACCTGAGTGACAAAGCAGGTCACCTTGCACCCAAATACAGAGAGAGAGATAGCGATGCTGACTTCCAGCAGGGAGAGGACTAATATCACAATCTCAAACGTCCTCTAGAAAGGAGGACCAGATTCCATGAGGAGAGAGAAGAGGGAAAGGAAAGGAATATTAATAACAGATGGATACTTCCCCTGGCCCTGGATCCTCTGATTCCAATCTGACTCCTTCTCCCCTACGGAAGCAGGTAAATTCCCTCTCATAACAAACCAAAAAAGAAAAATTGAAAAGCAAATCCTAAAATAGCAGAGGGGAGTTCTATTCTGGAACTTCATTAAGTGCAAGGAAATTCAGATGAAATCACATGTGTCTGCATAGTTTTCTGGGCTTAGAGATTCTCTGTGTTGTCCACTTCAGGTTATTTTCATCCCTGTATGAATTTATACCTTTTTCTCATCTAAAGAGCAGAGAACCTCCGGGTCTGTGAAAGCGATATCATTGCCCTTTCCTTGTACATACACACACCCCCAGAGGCTCTGAGCATCTTGGCCTGGTGTCCTGACTCTCCTCAACCCACCCACAAATGACACAAAGCCTGCTGAGCCAGCCCAGCGGTCCACCCCCATCGTAACTTGACCCTGGAGACTAAAGAAAGAGCCTAATGATCAATTCTCTAACATAACTGCATTCAGAGAAGAATGAGAGAAAAAAAAGGTAACTGTCCTGGTAGGTCCTAGCAGCAAGGGGCTGAAAATTCTCCCCGTGAGCTCAAAGTCCCAGATCTTACTTATGGTGATAAGCCAGGATTAACTGGGAGACAGTCATCTCACACTAGTATGCATTTAGATAATATAAATATAATTGCAGAAAATAAAAGCAGCTCAGAAACACTTACAAGAATAAGACACTTTTTCTCCGGTGCAAATAGAACAGTCAGTTCTATTATTAACACGATTATCCCTATCACTCCTGCAACAGCACTGAGCAAGTTCACTCCCAGGCTGCCTTTGATCTGGAAGAGAATGATCAGTGTCCCCTACAACCCTCTGTTTCTTCTCCTTCCTCCCTTCGGAGAACACAAAAACTTTCATTCATTTGGAAGGGGTTGAAGACACATTCTCAAATAATTTTCCTAAGTCTGAGAAAGAAAAGAGAATACCGCTGAAGCATTGGATTCTATATTCACAGATTAATCCCAAGGATGGAGTTTCAGACAATAGGGGCAAAAAACAAAAACAAAAACAAAAGGTAAGTCAAACCTCAGTTTCCTTATGGAAGAATTTGCCATGACCCCCATAGAGCCCAGATGATTCAGAGAATCAGAGATCATTTCTTTTGCCTTGAGATACAGCACTTCTGATTTTACTTGTTGCTTCTGGGCCCAGGAACATACTTACCAGGTTCAATGTCATTTTTCTTCCAGCTGCAATAGACAGAGCTCCAGATAAGAAGAACTGAAAATGGAAGAAACCACTCAGCCTGGTGAGCCTACACCTGTCCTTCCACGTACCCTAGAGGTCATCAGAACCCCAGTCTTTAGGCCACATACTTTGCTCTAAGAAGTAAAATCCCAGGTCACATCATTGGTTTGTAAGAGGGAAGGCTGGAAGGAATGTTTGTGAACTCTACCGCTGAGGAAGTTGAGATATTCCAACATACTCACAAATAAGGATCCCCATACAGGATATCCTGAGACCATGGTAAGAGGATAACACCAGTAGGGAAAGTCAGAAGAATAAAAACACAGACCTATAACAAACAGGCACACTTTCATCAGACCAATCAGGATCTGAGTCACCTGGGGAGTGAAAAAGAAGATACGCTCAGAGTATGAAGCATGCAGGCTTCTAGGAAGATGATTTTGTGGTCTCTACACAGAACTCCCATCCCCTGGTTTTGAAAGGGTTCCCAGAATGAAATCCTTAGGAATCCATGGCGTTTTCTCAAGTTCAAGACTGTTTAGACAGGTTTTATGGTGCGGTGCCTGGGTGGCTCAGTCAGTTAAGCATACAACTTCAGCTCAGGTCATGATCTCACTGTGAGTGAGTTCTGACAGCTCAGAGCCTGGAGCCTGCTTCGGGTTCTGTGTCTCCCTCTCTCTCTGCCACTCACAGTCTGTCTGTCTGTCTGTCTCGCTCTCAAAAATAAATAAACATAATAATAATTTAAAAAAAACTAAAGGTCTTATGGTAATCTTCTTCCCCAGCCCCGTCACTAGGGAAACACATTTTCCTTTCAGATTCCGGATCTCTGGTTTTGAAAAAATCTATTTCCTGCCACTAGGAAGGTCAGTTTATGACACAGCTAATCACACCTCAGGAGCCAAAAGGGAGAACGGTTCTCCACTCTGGAAATGGCTATTTCCCCAAATACGACGCTTGGAGGTCAAGCTCACTCACCCCCAGTATTTGGGGCTCCCCCTTCAAGAAGATCTTCAGGTTGTCTGTCTGGTCTACTTGGATGATGTTGTCTTTCTGGAGAGGATTTGGGCCAAACCATCCAGTTGTTCCTTTGGGTGTATCAACATAGTCTTTAATGCTGTAAAATGTAAATATTTTACAGAGAACAGATCCACTCTCCAACCCCTTTATTCTAGATACGAAGAACAGCCTTTGGAAAAAGGTATCATAAGGCAAGTTTGGTGTGACGGTAAGTTAAATTAAGTTATAATTTCACTCACACACTGTGTAAACTTGGGCAAGTCTTTTTTTACCATCTCCGTGCCCTAGGCTTTGAAACTATAAAAACGGTGTGCTTGGGGTACCCACCTCCTGTTGCTTGCCATACATCCATATGATTTCAAAAGATTTGTACATATAAAATTAGAATTGGTATATTCTAATATTTATTTATTTTTGAGAAACAGAGAGAGACAGAGTGCGAGCAGGGGAGGGGCACAGAGAGGAAGACACAGAATCCAAAGCAGGCTCCAGGCCCTGAGCTGTCAGCACAGAGCCCGTTGCAAGACTTGAACTCATGAACCTCGAGATCATGACATGAGCTGAAGTCGACGCTTAACCAGCTGAGCCACCCAGGTGCCCCAGAACTGGTATATTCTAAATAATTAGCAGCGTCATTATTTTTCATGTATTATTATTAAATTTTAATGTAAACATTAATGCAGGATGCTTAAATTTATATCTTCGAGAAAAAAAAAATGACTGATGGAAAGTGAATCAATTGTTATAGAGAGTCCTGAAAGGGATATATGTTATGCTTTTTGTTCACAAGCATACTATCCACTCATTCAGTCAGCAAATTTTGACGAAATGTCTATCAATGAAATGTGCCAGACCCTGTTACAGGTTTTGTTGCTTAGGACTATAGTGATGAATAAAACACACACAATTCCTGTCCGTTGGAAGCCTACGATACAGTAAAAGAAAATAAGTGTTTATATCTTGAATTTATAAGTGCGTGTGAATAGAAACTACGTAAAATGAGAACCTTCACTTTCCATGTAAGAAAACTTAGTTTTAAAGGGATTATATCACTTCTTCAATGTCAGTCAGCATTTCTGTGTTTGAAGCAAATGAGAATTACATTTCCCTAGCACACTGGCCTTTGCTAATGTTCCCCTATACCACAAGCATAGTGCTGATCAACAAAAAGCTCTGATGAGCCAGAGCTGAGTCAACATGGTTTTCGGAGGTCCTTTTTTTTTTTTAATGTTTTTGTAATGTTTTTATTGATTTTTGAGACAGAGACAGAACATGAGCAGGGGAGGGGCAGAGAGAGAGGGAGACACAGAATCCAAAGCAGGCTCCAGGCTCTGAGCTGTCCGTACAGAGCCCGACGCGGGGCTCAAACTCACAGACTGTGAGATCATGACCTGAGCCGAAGTCGGACGTTCAACCGACTGAGCCACCCAGGCGCCCTTCAGAGGTCCTTTTGTCTCATACTCCCCTTGCAAATAGATTTGTTGCAGCGATAGCCCTTATTCTTTACCCTTCCCTGCATTCCTACAAGTGCCACATGACTTTACTGTCATATAAATATAGCTACTATCAAATAAATGTATTTCCTTCTCCCCTTAATTCTGATTTCAGCCATGTGACTCACTTTGGCCAGTGAGATATCAGCAAATGTTTTAAAAACACAGGCTCTTGAGCTCATGCCATGGCTAAGAAAACAGCTGAGTCACCTTGCTTGAGGATACAAGACACTGAAAATGCGAGATGTCATAACATTCATGTTGGCTGAAGTCATCCTCAATCAGATGGCAATTATTGATCTTCATTCTTATGAGTGATCCCAGGGGATTTCAGAAGAACCATGCACACCCATGTGCAGACTTTTCAGCAATATACATGTTTATTGCTTTAAGCCATTAAGTTTCAGGGGGGTGTTTGTTATGCACCATTACTGTGGCAATAAATCACTGGTGCACCCTTGTTTGTGCTGTCTGATATGCTCTGCCCTAGTTCTAATGTGACCTATAATTAGTGTGGTTTCTTTATATTTCCCAGTTTCTTTCTCATTCTTTAGCCTTAAAGAAAAAAAGATTGGTCATTCCTGAATAGTCTCCCACAGGAACAGAGATAATTATAAATAGACTTGAGCAGTAACTTCACTACCTCTGTTGAGAAAAAAGATCATTGACAGAGCTTTGACAGCTCTCTGTTCAGGGATCAGGATCCAGGTCTAAGCAAAACATCCTGAAGACAAAACTTAAACTTGTGACCTTAGATGACATCAGCTCCCAGACCGTTTTTGTGTGTGTTTAAGGCTCATAAATACGGGGCAATGTCACAACATGCTAGTATATGATCTTATGTGTCTCAAAAAAGAATAATAGCTTTTTAATTTTTTTTAAGTTATGTATTTATTTTGAGAGAGAGGGAGAGCACAAGCGGAGGAGGGACAGAGAGAAAGAGAGACAGAATCCCAAGCAGGCTAAACACCATCAATGCAGAGCCCAATGTGGGGCTTGAACTCACGAACTGTGAGATCATGACCTCAGAAAGAGTAATCTTTCTATCACAAGACAGAGAATAAAGAATGGGCCACAAAAGTTTCCTTAGATGATCAACTTTCATAGTTTCCCTCTCAAATCAGGTCGGGGAGAAGCCAGGGTGTGTTGAACTACCTCCTGCACATGAATATACACAACAGAGCCATTTACTAGGAAAGGAGGGCTCTGTCTGATACCTTCAGTCAGCCACTTCTTCCCTTTCCCTTCCTTCAATTTCTCTGGCTCAGATTCCATTTATTCTGGAAGTTAGTTGATGTTTTCCCTTTGAAGAAGATGTTGAAGGAGGCAAAATTCTGCAGCCTGAACATTCACTCCCACATAGATGAGAGCCTAGCCTTCTAAAGCCAGGTCAAGAGCAGGCTAACTTGTCCCAAAGTTCATTCACACCTCAGCCTGTACTAGACACTTTTGACCCACATTCCTACATATCACCTGCCAACAGCTCAACCCAGAACTCTTCCTAGAAGCTGAGAACAGAAGATGGGCTCTTCCTACCTTTGCATCCCTCTAGAGCTGCACGAAGTGGGAGGTGCGAGCTCCTCCGGGCCATCGTTCTTTAACACCATTTCCACTGAGGAGTCTGATCTGATCTGAAGAGTAACTGGGCAATCATCTTCGACTCTGTGTAGTCACCATTATTTCCTGTGGGTCATCCTACCCAGCCCACCACAGTGAATAAACTGTGCTTGCATGAGATAGTGAAGCAACGGACAAACTAACAACAGAACTTGCTTTTAGATCTTGATGGCACTCCCAGGCTGTTTTCTTAAGTACCGTATTTAAGGCTTTTCATAGCAAAACCTCAGTCACAGGAGAACACGTGATTCTGACTTTTATCCAAGGGCCAAATAGCAGCTAAGAATAAACTTGAATTTGTGCAAATTAACATTTTGCTAACAAACATCAGGACAAAAATCACTAACCACTACAATTGAGTATACTAATCATAGGTACCAACCAACCCTTTTGATAGCCCTTTTCTCTTGGCTACACTGGAAAACTCTTCCCCCTCTACCTTTATTGATTATGATTATGATTATGATTATGATTATGATTATGATTTTGCTTGAGATATAACATATGATGTTCTACCTTGGTCTTCCAAGATAGGTTTTCAAAAATTTACCCACAGCCCCTAGGTCCCATCAGTTTGTCTACAAAATCAGGAAAGATATTCCATTTATTTTATGGCTTGCTAATTACTTGATTTTTTTTTTAAATCAGAGAACCAATTGCTGCAGAAGATCAAGAGGTAGAAATCAGACCCCCAAAATATGGTTTTTTACTGATACTATTTTTTTCTACAATATATAACATAAATAAAAGTTATATTCTTCCCACATTGATTTTCCATGCTCTGTTCTTTGCATGTTTCACTGGATCTGAAAGTCTGCGAAAGGGAGGGCATTCTGTTAGGATATGGGCAGACAAAAGTAGAGTTGTGCTGACAGTTCAGAACCTGGAGCCTGGTTCGAATTCTATATCGCCCTCTCTCTCTACCCCTCCTCTGCTTGTGCTCTGTCTCTCAAAAATAAAAGGGGGAAAAAAAAGAGGTTAGAGTGGAAGAGAGCCAAAGCATAAGAGATTCTTAAAAATTGAGAACAAACTGAGGGTTGATGAGGGGTGGGAGGGAGGGGAGGGTGGGTGATGGGTATTGAGGAGGGCATCTTTTGGGATGAACACTGGGTGTTGTATGGAAACCAATTTGACAATGAACTTCATATGTTGAAAAAAAAGTAAAAGAAATAATAATTTAAATAAATAAATAAATACATACATACATGTAAAAAAATTAAAAAACAAACAAACAAGAAACATAGTGATAGATTCTCTCTCTGCCTCTCTCCCTCTGCATCTCCCCCATGCATGTGCACATGTTCTCTCTCTCTCTCTCTCTCTCTCAAAATAAATAAAAATTAAAAAAAAATTTAAACCAGTATTCAGTACCTAGAAAAGAATCATGCAGATGAAAAATAAAGGCCACCTACTTGGAGGTAATATTTGCAAGATATATAAATTGCACAAGATTAACACACACTAAAGGCTAAATGTTTGTGTACCCTCCCAAAAAGATGGCTAAACGTTTCAGCCTCCTGTGCTTTCAGCTGATGGTTCAGGGAGGTGTTTTACACACTTTTTCAAAGGTATTTGGGTAATCGAATCCCACTTGTGCAAAATGGTGGACCTAACCATCGTGTTTTGGCTTTCCTTCTCCCTTCCTGTCTACTTTCCCCACCCCTTCTCACAACTTTCTGAACTGACCATCCAATAAACCCTCTGCACTCAAATCCTGCTTTTAGGGCAAGTGAGTAGAATAGAACCGGAAGTGGCTCTAGGAAGAAAATCTATTAGATTTTGGAAGTAAGTGTCTACACAATCAGATAATCATAAAGATTCCATATTAGGGGGAATTATAACGATGATCTCTAGCATGCTGTAACATCACTACTGAGACTCCAGACTGCAGTAGGTAGGAGTGAGGTCAGTGTAGAAGAGAAAGCTTTGAGTTAAGCAGTTTTAGTGCTTTGAACAATATGGGATAAGGATTGTGGCCGTGGCTGGTGATATTAACTGCATTAGAAATCTAGAGGAAAAGGAATAAAATTCTTAGGTCAGTTAAATATCAATGCAATACACACTATGGAAGTCATGAGGCTTCCCTTAAAACATTTATATATATATATATATGTATATATATATATTCTGCAGCCATAGAGAAGACTGTGTAAAAAACCAAGCACAAATTTAAAATTTTAAAGATAATACAACTGCAAAGGGCACCAGACACCTGTCTTTAATAAGGCTTTTATTGTATTGTCAGGGACCTTAGTTTTAGGGGAGCTGTGTGGCCACTGGTGGGGTTTTCTGCGACTTCCTACCATGGACTGCAGCAACCACATCTTAGTTTCCTGGAAACAGCTGTTATTTTCCAACTACGTCCCTTTCGTGCCCTTTGATACTCTTATCTGTCTCTTTTCTGATCTCCTCCATACCCCCACTCATGAAGCCTCAAAATTCAGGGTGCTACAGGAGAGAAGCAGTATCTTCCAAAATGATTGAATCGTTTTATGTTCCAGTTTCCCCACAATGATGCCAGCACTTGGTATGGCCAGTCTTTTTCATTCTACCACGCTAATAGATGTGAAGTAATCTCATTGTGATTTTAACTTGTGTTTTGAGCTCTTTTCACAGCATCCTTTGTTTATTTGGTCAAGTGGCTATTCAAATCTTTTGCCTCCTCTTAAACTGAATTGCTTTTTTGCTGGTTATTGAGTGAAATCTTTGTATATTCTGCATGCAAGACCTTTATCTGAAATATGATTTAAAACTCTTTACTCCCCGCCTTTTCTCATCTTTTCAGTCTACAGCAACATCTTTCAAAGAACAGATGTTTTTAATTTGAATTCCAATTTGCATTTTTTTAAAGTGGATCATGCTTGCACTTCTCCAAGTTCATCAGCAAGAGCAAGAGAGATTTTTCTCTCTAGCAAGAAAGCCTCTGCCAGTTTACAGGGTAAAGGAAAACCTGGAAATTCAAATTTTTGAGTTTTCATGACCGTATCCCCATTCCAAAATCTCATCACCCCATTGTTTTTCACTGGGGTCCCTGACAATACAACTTGGCAGTTTCTTAAGTGTAAAACATCTTTCGTAGGACTGAGCCTTTCCACTTCTAGGTGTTCACCTAAGGGAAATTAAAGCTTGCGTCCATGTGAAGTCTTGAACATGAATGTTCGCAGTAGCTTAATTTGTCATAGACCAACCTGGACACAGCCCAAATGCTCATCGATAGGCAAATTGATAAACAAACTGTGGTAAATCCATACGATGGAATGCTACTGTGTACACGCAAAAGCATGGATGACCACCAGTAGAAGGTTGCTGAGTAAAAGAAGCCCAACATAAAAGAGCACATGGTTGTCAAAAGAGATTACATATCTTATCACATCACGACTGGGAAAGGAAGAGAGGCAAGAAAGATAACGTTGTTTTTCAAAGAGGTTCCTCTTTCTGGAATAATCTACAAGGTCACCTTTTCCCACACAGGAAATGGAATTATCTTCAACACCATCACTGGGCACATTCATGTCACAATAACCACAAGGAAAGATTTTATATTTAGTGAGTGAATCTACCCTCCAAGATGCAAAGGTTGGGCCACACATTATGCACCGCAATCCAGACCCATAACCATGGTTGAACATTTTCACAGAGACATGGGAGAAAGACTATCTTGAACCTATAGCTTACAGTCCTCACTTCCACACACACCAAAAACCCTCAGAGTTAGTGATGGCGAGGCATCTCTGGCAACAGACACCTGTGTCCATCCTGGCATCCCGTTCCATCCTAAATTTCTCTCTTCCTGGTAGAAAATATAAATTAACCCATACAGGAAAGGGAATATGCAAATAGGTCAACATCCAGCATTTGGTAAGATTATCTTGAATACGTATGTTGGATTTTTATAATGGAAACCGGTGGTGGCGGTGGGGGGCGCTTCTCATCCCATATCCTACTTTGTGTAAAAGGGGCTGGAAGACTGGGGTCAATACTTCCCAGATACCTTAGCTAGTGTTCTAGAGGCAATTTATACTCTGCCCATGATACATGCTAGAAGAAGATCTGGTAGGAGAAAGAGAGAAGTTATGTACTTTTTTCTAAAATGGCAGGAAAAGGGGTGGATGCATGTTTCAGCAAGCACGAGGTTTACCAGCAACGTTGGTTTTCCTATCCGTCACTTGCCTCAGTGTTTTAGGGTAGCTGTCTGGCCACTGGTGGGGCTTCCTGCAACTTCCTTCCTATCATGGAACTTCCTATCATCCTATCATCTTAATATACTGGAAACAGCTGTAATTTTTTAAAAGGATAGGCCATGGCAGTGTCTTCCTGAATCTGGCTCCCCAATCATTTCCAACGTTTTTTAAAATTTTTAATTATGGTAAATAAAAATACAACAAAAAATTGGCTATTTTAACCCTTTTTAAGTACAGTTTCAGCACTGTTAAATATATTCAGATACATGTGCAACAGCACTTAGAACTATCTCTTGTTGGGGCGCCTGGGTGGCTCAGTCAGTTGAGCGTCTGACTTCGGCTCAAGTCATGATCTCACAGTTCGTGGGTTCGAGCCCCGCATCGGGCTCTGTGCTGACAGCTCGGAGCCTGGAGTCTGCTTCGGATTCTGCATCTCCCTCTCCCTCTGTTCCTCCTCTGCTCTCACTCTGTCTCTCTCTCAAAAATAAATAAAGATAAAAAAATTAAAAAAGAACTATGTCTTGTTGCAAAACTGAAACTATACCCACTGAACAACTCATTTCCTACCCCAAATCCTGGCAGCCACAAGTCTACTTTCTGTGTCTAAGAATCTGACTTTCTTAGATCCTCATAACAGCGGAATCAGAATCATACACCATTTGTTTTTTGTGATTGGCTTACATTACTTAGCATAATGTCCTCAAGGCTCAGCCATGGTGTACATTTGACAGGATTTCCTTCTCTTTTGAGGCTTAAAAACATTCCATTGTGTGTGTAGACCACGTTTTCTTTATTCATTGGTCTGTTGATGAACATGTGGGTTGTTTCCACCTCTTCTGTTACTGTGAATAATGCTGCAGTGGGTGTGGGTGTGCAAATATTTCTTCCAGATCCTGCTCTCCATGTATCCCCCGAAGTGGAATTCCCAGATCAAATGGTAGTTCTATTTTTTCACTTTTTGACGAACCCCGTACTGGTTTCCGTAATGGCCGTACCCATTTACATTCCCCCCAACAGAGTGAAGGGGGGCTCTTTTCCTCACATCGTTCCCAATCCTTATTATTTATTGTTTTTGTTTGTTTTGAAAATGGCCATCCTAATCTACTACAGGTTTTTTGCTCTTTAGTTACAATGAGGCTTAGATGAAACATAGACAAAACAGGTCATTTTAAGCTGATGGCAACTTAACTTTAATGGCATACCAAAGCTCCCCCCATTAACTGCCTTTACACTTTTGATGTCACAATTTACCTTCTTGACATGCTGTATTCATTAATAAGTTATTGTGGCTATTGTGATTTTTAACACTATTTTTCTTAACATTTATACTATAGTTATTAGGTGGCTAACATGCCAACCCGTTACAGAATCAGTCTTCTAACCCCGAAGGCACATTGACCTTTACCAGTGTGTTGTGTACTTCCATGTCCTTAACTAACATCTTTTTATTCCAGCCCGAAGGTCTGCTTTCAGAGATTCTTGCCGGGCAGGTCTAATGGTGATCAACTCCTTCAGCTTTTGTTTGTCTGGAAAGATCTGTATTTCAGCTTCATGTCTGAAATAACTTTGCTGTATACAGTGTTCTTGGTGGGCAATTTTTTTCTTTCAGCACTTTGAATATGTCATTCCACTATCTCTTGGACTGTAGGGTTTCTGCGGAGAAATCTATTAGCCTGATGGTTGTGTAGGGTTTCTTTGTAGGGTGGGCTTCCTGCTGGGGTCCTAAAAGCAGTCAGCAGGAACTACATCCCTTTCATGTTCTCTGGTACTCTTATCTGGCTCTTTCTGGATCTCCTCCATACTCCCAGTCATGGAGCCACAAAACTCAGGGTGCTACCAGAGAGAGCCAGGTTTCTCCAGCAGTGAGCTGCACAGCTGTGGCAGCTGGGAATTCACGCGTTGCTCTCACTTGTCCCTGAGAGAGGTCACCGCCAACCACTTCAGCCCCCATGCTGTGGCTCCTCAAGGAAAGGGCACCACCGAAAGTTCCTCTAACACTCTCCAATGTGTCCAAACTTGGCATTTGTTTTGGTTTTGCTTTGTTCAGAGTGCTAGAGTCTTTCCTTGGCAAGATTGGACTTCTACAAAGTCTCTCTTGCCTATGAGTGTCTGCCCAGGTGAGCCCTCTCCTGGTTTTCCCCTACTGGAGGCCAACGGGTCTGGGACCAGGTAGCAAGCTCCCACGGGTTCTGCAGCCCTCCTGACATCTGTCTGCCTGACTCCAGATGCACAAGTCAGCAAAACTCTTCCTAGGTCCCTTGGTGTTTGGCACTGAACCCCACAGCTCTTGTAGAGGTGCTTTTGTTCACAGATGGAAGAGTCAATGTTTAGTAAGGGGAACAAAGAAGAGAGATATCTTATGCTTCGTGATGTTGGTGTCATTTCAATGCTCCAAGTTTTCCACATCAGGAACAAATGAACAATCACTTAGAAGATGGCAGAACTCATCTATTCTACACGTCTCATTACCAAGAGAGGTGGCAGAACCAAGTGGAAACAACATGGCTATTAAATCAAGCTGGCTTGGGTTTAAATCCCAACTCTGGAAATCTACTGGCTAAATGGCCTTCGGTGAATTATTTTTATACTTGTTGTGTAAAGAACCTTACAGATTTTAAAGAGAGATATTATTTACCTCTCAGTGTGTTTTAGGGATTAAAGTGAACTAAAACAAGGCTTCCAGCAGAAGGCTAGAGACCTAGTGGAAATTCAATTAACTTTCGCTTTATTCTCGTGGGAGTTAGAATTCCAGTTCAGCTTTTTGAAATTTAGTTGATTTCCTATGGTAACTTCCCTGCTAAGGATATTGTTCCTCTTTGTTCTAATAGTGTCTCTATTCACCCAAATGAATCTTTCTTTTTCTCTCTCCCTATTTGAATATAAACTTCTGAAGGACAGGATTTGTAGCATATTTCTTACCTTCTGTGACAGAGTGAAGTATCTGGAATTCAACATGAGATCAGCCATCATTCTGTTCTATTGTCATATCCATAGAATCCCATTAGATAAAATATCTATGTTATTTACAAGTGGCAAAAATGTGGCCAGAGGCTGGAAGTGATAGTTGTCTATCCTACGATACTTGTTTCTTGAAACAAAAAAATATTGAAAACTACTACACCATGTAAAAGATGTTCCTAACTTTCTTACATAGACTAATTGCCAACACTCCTTCTGACTGGCCTAAATCTTTCCTTGTGACCAAGTCCTTACAGAAGCATGGGCCAGAATCCAACCCAAAATGTTACCTGAGGCCACCAAAGAACAAGAACAGGAAATGAGCTGTTCTATCCGGGCACCTTTTTGCCACAGCTGAATGTTAGAGCCTAGAATCTCCCTTGATTATCCATCCCTCTCTTCCCTGTGTTTGTTTCAGATTGAGGCTTTTGCACTGTTTTCCTAGGAGTTCGTTCCCAATAGGTTAATAGTATGTGTTAAGATATTTCTCATCACCCAAGAGAAATGTTTTTATAAGTTGCCCTCCCAAGGCTCATCTGAAAGCATTTTTTTCTCTATAGCGTCTCCCCACCTACTTCTCTGATGGTTTAGGGCTAAGACAATATCATCCTGTAATGTACATTTCATGCATTTCAATTTAGTTAGAAATATTCTGTGTGAAGACTGCTAATAATTACCTTCCCTGGTCTCTTCCAGGATCCCATACCTATTTTCTCCCACTAGAAATGACAAGGTACAGGTGAATTTTGTGAAAGGCTTCTGAGAAGTTGGGATGGTGTGTCTCTTTTCGGGTTCAAGATTAGGCATCAATATTTATGAATGCAGTATATCCTATTCACCATTCCAGGCACTTGGCTACATGATCTTTGGGCACGCATAATGAATTTGAAATAGTTATATTTCATATACCCATTTAAGAAATAAGAAAAATAACCTAAGATAAAATTGCCCAAGGTCAGAGAGTTGGTATCTAATGCAGCTACTGCAATTTGCTTCTGATTGTATTATATTCCCAAGTTCACATTCTAAACAATTCCTGTTCCTCGATATCATTCACCAAAACCCTAGGCAGGGCATCCCAGAGAGAAGCTGTTTGAGAGACATAAATTGAGCCCACTTGACTGTTTGTGGAGTGAGTAGAGGTCTTCCGGGGGGGGGGGGGGAGGGAATACTCATGAAACATAGCAACTATCAATGGACTTTCACACTCTTGCATATATAAATTCACCTCAACACTCTACATAAATCTGAAATTATGGATACAGTACCTTATTTTATCAGTGTTTTTTGTAGGTAAACCCAACCCTCATAGAATTGAATAATTTGGGAAATTTTATTTCTAAGACAATTTTCAGAAAGAAACCTTAGGTGAGCTTTTTGTCAGAAGAGTTGAGAACAAATATTATTGTTGCAGACACCTTGCTAGGACACACGTTAAATAGCATCAGATAGCACTGATTGCTTCTTCCATCCCAACTACAAACTTAATAATTGTGATTTACCAAAAGCACATAAATATCAGTTAGAAATCTTTTGTCACCTTTTCAACAATTTTCTGTTCATTTTAGATGGAGAGCCCGAAGTCCACAAAGGGAAAAGACTGTTCCCAGTTCACATTGCATAGCAAATAAATAAGAGTCAGGACCAACTTGTAACATGAGATTCATTTTTTTTTTAATGCTCATCTTTCAGAGAGAGAGAGACAGAGTGTGAGCGGGCAGGGGCAGAGAGAGAAGGAGACACAGAATTTGAAGCAGGCTCCAAGCTCTGAGCTGTCAGCACAGAGCCCGATGCAGGGATCGATCTTATGAACTGCCAGATCATGACCTGAACCAAAGTTGGATGCCTAACCGACTGAGCCACCGAGGCGCCCCAAAATGAGGTTCATGATAACAATTTCTTTAGCCCTTTATCCCACCATTTATTGACAAGACATGGCTGACAATTGTTCTTACAACTGTTTTCTGTCCATAGGGTTATTTATAGATTGTTCCATTTGATAAAACATTGATTAAAAAAAGAGGACTCCACATCCTATTCTTGGTCCCAGGCAACTGAATTGGTGCTTTGATTCTCTGTCATCCTTGGTCAGACCCTCACCCTCAAACACAAACACAAACACAGATAAGAAATCAACTGAAATTATTTCAATTTATTGCACAAATACTAGTAATTGAGGATACATCAGGAAGATCACAAGTACACTAACAATTATTGATCACATACCACATCACAGGGTGAAGTGGTTATGAAGCAAAAAATGAAGGCTGGATGAACAGGTGTGCATTAGGCAGTCTTCATGGAGTAGATGACCTTCAAGTTGAAATTCTTAGAAAGATAATTTGAAGCAATGAATGTGTGAAGAAGGCCAGTTGTGTGCTCAGGGTATGCCTGAAGTGGGCATATGATAAAAGGCAGGCAGGGGGCAGGACAACTATCAGAATGGTCTTGAGACAAAAATTGTGTCATATACACAGGAAAGATAGAGTCAATAACAGGGTTAAAATATGAATTGAGTTAGAGAAAGAATGATAATGTACAATTGTAAAGGATCCATTTCTCTTTTTTTGCGTTTTTTTTTTTTTGCATTTTTAAAGTTTATTTTCATTTATTTTGAGAAATAGAGAGCAAACAGGGGCAGGGCAGAGAGAGAGAGAGAGAGAGAGAGAGAGAATCACAAGCAGGCTCCACACTGTCAGCACAGAGCCTGACACAGAGCTTGAACTCATGAACCATGAGATCATGACCTGAGTCAAAATCAAGAGTCAGATGCTTAACCGAGTGAGCCACTCAGGCGCCCCGGACTGAATCCATTTCTAGGGTCCTGGTAGACCAGGCTTTGGAGTTTGGATGGGAATATATATGCCATGGAAGTGATGTGATCAAGAATGGTGATACAATGTAACAAGCAACACAGTGAAAGGGTATATTTTCATGTTGCTATCAAATTTTGAGGAACACAATTTTATTTCAGAAAAATGAAAGTAGAAAACCTGAGGTTCTAAGGCTAGATTAAGCATACCAAGTGTGTGGTTATGTGATCACTTTTATGGCCTGGGGAAATTAATCTCTCCCTGTCACTTTTTAATTTTGGCAAAGTATATAAAACATAATTATTTTATTAATGACTTGTGAATAATACCCCAAGATGACTCTTCAGACCCTCCACAGGACTCGTCTGCTTAAGCTAAAGATGTGAATTATTTTTTCCTCCTCTTACTAACAAAAACATCCACAGCAATGTAATCATTTTGCTTATTTTTCTTTGTGATTTTTGATTCGCAATCTATTCTCTTACTTCTCATATCACATATACCTGCATTGTCTCTTTCTAAATGCTTCTGCAGATGTTCTATTCACTTACCACCAGCCCCTGGTTCAAATTTCTCTGCACCTCTGGCATTCATTCGCCATTGCTACTTGCTCTCCCCATCTCTGTGCCTCACCTGGAGGCAGACTTCTCTCTTGCCTACCACACCCAGGACAAGACCTCTCTTGTAGACTTCTCTCTCACCCTGCCAGCAGATGCTGTCTGAGCTGGTGAGTTATTCTCTCTTTATCTGACCTCTCTCTACTTTGAACTATCTGCTGTCTACTGTTCCACAATGCACTTTTCTAATTCTTGTATCTTCTACCCTAGAATTTTGTCCTTCCCATCACCCCTGTGATTATAGGCATGTGAAAGTTAACTTGGCTTCCCTTTTATCTCACAATAATTCCCCCAGAGTATTAATCTGCTTCATTAATGATCTCTCCAATAATGACACCAAATTTCATTTTGACCAAAACTCTGTATTAGATGCCATCAGGCTCTCTCTACTGCATTTCTTTTTTGTCTCCTAAAAATAAAATCTTAAGACTGAGCTTAATTTAGGTCTATAGGTGCTCCTCCCTCATCAATGCATACTTTTTTTTTTTGTGAGAGGGAGAGAGAGAGAGAAAGCATAAGTGGGGGAGGGGCAGAGGGCAAGGGAGAGAGAATTCTAAGCAGGCTTCACCAGTGAGGAGCCCAACTCGTGGCTCAATCTCACAACCATGAGATCATGACTTGAGCCAAAATCAAAAGTCAAACACTTAACTGACTAAGCCACCCAGGCACCCCTCATCAGTTCATATTTCTGACTTCCTACATCAGATTCATCAATTCATATTTCTGACAATCCATGTTTCACACACACTTACCAGGTATTCTCCTTTGACCTTAGACCCAGTGACGGAATGTGTTTATCAACCAATCGCTTATCAAATCTTGTCTTTTAATTCAACTTGTTAACAACGTCTACCAATTTCTCTTTCACTCCATGTTTTAGGTATGACCATTTCTCTCCATCCCCACTGATTCCACTTAATCTCAAGTCCTATTCATTTATTCTTCTTCCATTTCAAATTCCTCATTAAATGATCTTCCCATTTATGGTTTTCCTGTTTTTTTACCCATCCATATCACCAGATACTGAGTAACCTAGTAAAACTCCCCACTGCTCACTCATCATTCTGCAAACATTATTGAACAAAATTGTGTCAGTGAATGTGAAATATGAATGATTCAGAAAATATACAGATTTTTGTGAGACTTTGTGTCTTTGAAAAAAATGTATGATCATTAAGGGGATGTAAAGTATTTGCATATGGAGGGGCACCTGGGTGGTGGCTCAGTCGGTTAAGCATCTGACTCTTGATTTCTGCTCAGGTTCATGAGTTTGAGCCCCATGTTGGGCTCTGTGCTGACAATGCAGAGCCTGCCTGGGATTCTCTCTCTCCCTCTCTCTATACTCCTTCCACTCTCTCTCTCTCTCACTCCCTCTCTCCCCAAAATAAATAACCATTAAAAATATTTGCATGTGGAAGTTATATATAGTGTAAGGTGTGTGTGTGTGTGAGTATTTGGTTTGAAAAAAAATTATCATTTAGAGAAAAGAACAATTTTGACTGGAAAAACTTAAAGAATGAGGAGGGACTTAAAGTAGGGATTGAAGAAAGAAGAAATTCAAGCAAGCACAGAAGAGATGACAGAACATTTCAAGTTGGGGTGCTGATGCGAGATGGTCAAACACAGTGTATTTAAGAGAGAAAATTGAAGTGGAATTAGAGAGTGGGGCCATTTGAGTTAGTTTTAAGTGTGTGTGTGTGTGTGTGTGTGTGTGTGCCCACAATAGACCTTTGATCCTGGCAGGTAAGTTATTCCTAATGTCTTAATTTTACATATGAGAAAAACCAGATTAAGTAAAAAAAAAAATTAAATAACTTCCCACAGCCCACTCAACTAATAAGCAATAGGCCTGGGATTCCAATGCGTTTTCTAAGATCTGTGATCCTTCTAACATTCCATGTTGGACTCTCCACATAAGATCAAACATAAGCAGGAAGCATCCATTGCTAAGCTGATGTGATAAACATCCACCGAAATGATTAATAGAATAGAATTCTTTTCAAATTTCCATCTGACTATACTCCTATTGCTAATTATCTGCCAATTGGCCTCCTTCTCACCTCCAAATTCACCTTAAAGTAATTTCTTTCTTCTTCGCAACTCAACCTGGCACCTGACCCAGTGGTATATCTTCTCAGAATGTTCCCCCATCCACTCCATAAATACACTTTGAGCTCCCATGATATAGGAAACTGGGAAACATGAAGTGAAAGAGACAAGTGTGGAAAACTTAGAACACTTATTTGGTCCTCAGTATACATTTGCTGAATGGGCTTTGTCCTTTAGGTGCTTACAGTCCAGTAGGGGGACATATATCACGCACATCTGTAGCCCTTACGAACTCTGAAAAGGGCTAAGAACCAAACATGACCGAACTGTCAAAGTTTAACTCATCTCTCAACCAGACTTCCTCTTGTTTCCTCTATTTGCACCATTATAGGCACAGAGTAAATGCTAACTGATTATTTGTTGACTTCCCACAAAAGTAGGTACGAGACAGCAATAGAAAACAAGAAAAATAGGAGTCAATCATATCTAAAAATGGGTGAGGCAGGGGGAGTCTAGGTGAGCAGAAACAACAGATAGAGTATTACCATCTGGAGAATAAATCTTAATGTAAAACTGGCAGACCATAGAGAGAATTGAAATTTTGTCGGTAGCCCCTTAAACAAAGATCTTGGTTTTTTCTAGACCTTTTGCTGTGAGTCAGAATGTTCTGAACACATAATTCTTATGAATCAGCAGGAGAAGATGTCTCCCCTTTGTCTTCCAACTCACTGTAAATTGGCGAATATATGTTTAATTCTTCATAAAGACGATCTTCTGGAATCTGATGAGGGAAAAATGATTTAATATTAATCACCAGGAATTTTCCACCACTAGACGACTTGTTTGAGAGATCTATCTCATCTCTTTTGACTTTCTGAGTGTCACTCTCTTTCTCATTACACTGTAATTATTACTTCCATCTCCAATAAACCAAGCCAGACTGGCTGGCCAAGTGGGCCCAGGAGAAATTACATCAGTCAATAACAAGCTGGTGAGACTACTGTGTCTGAACTTTGGTATATCTGCTGTCTTATTTATCTTTGGAGGCAAGTGATCAAAACAAAAAAAGGCCACCAGACTTGAATGCTTTGGCAAATGGACAGATGAAGGGAGTGTGTATCATCTGGAAGATTTGAGTCAGTGCTTGTGCAAGTACTGGTGAGTCCTTTTCGTACATCAAAGGTATAATGGCTGGGTAAGGCAAGCAGAAATGTAGTTGGTAATCATGAATTAGGAAGGAAAGAAAATTGAGCCTTCAGAGCAAGTAAGAAGGTGAAAGCCAAGAAAAAAGAGAGAGTAGGAACACATATGAGGGACCTATTCTGGAAGAGAAAATAAGCCCAGATACCTGGGAGGTTCCATCACATGCTACTTTCACATTTGTCTCTCATGCTCAACCCACAGCCTTTTCTAGAATTATGAAAACTCTACTTTCCTCATGCTCAGTCATGAGGATATACCCAGAGATTGGGGCTTTTACAAGTGGAAAAATGTGATTTAAAATACGAGATTTGGGAACCAAAATACTGAAACATGAAGAAATAATTTTCTAGAAGAAATGTTCCCAGAGATCCAGGCCGTACTTTTAAGATGAAGCTCAAATTCTTCAGTTTGTCATTCAGGATTATCAGGCCTCTACCTACCTTCTTTTCCTGGAATACTTCTCCAAGGCCATAGATCATGAGTGACACAGCACTACAAAACCCCAGGACGGTGAGAAACAGGATCATTGCCACGATCTCCTGTTGAACAATAACCAACAAGACAAGTGGAGTCACAAGGTAGATGCCCTGAAAATGTGCTCCATTATAGCAGCCCCTGATTTCATCACCCCCTCAACATGATCAGTCCCAATGAAGTGACATACGCATGGGGACACCACACGATGGTCATCCAGGCAGGTGACTCCAACCTCACAGAATTCAGCTGGGAAGGGGTCGGCAGCCAGCATCTCCATACATGCACCCCCAGAACACTACCCCAGAGGTTACAGCAGAGGATGGGGTTCACGGAAAAGGGAAAGAGAGCTCTTACTTGGACTGGGAGTCAGAATCTTAGCACTTCCACAAGAAATACATACGGTGGAAAACCAAGCCACAAAGCAGACATCTCCACCAGCTTCCTGGCAGTTGTAGATATGAGGCCAGCAACTCGTCAAGTTGATGGTCAGGATGAAGATTCCTATTCCTGCAACGATGCTGCTGACGGTGTTTGCTCCCAGGCTTCCCCACACCTGATGGTGAAGGACAACACTCAGACCTGGGCCTCCATCTGCCAGCGCATTCAGTAGACCTCCATGCATTCTGACGGCTGGTTGCATCCAGTAAATTCTGCCTTGGTTCCAAATGTAAATTGAAAAAGGAAATCTTGGCAGTGTACTCATTGTTTACTAAGCATCTATAACCTTCTTGCTAGGACTGTAGTCAGGAAGGCCCTTGTGGACACACATCATCTCTCCTCAAGCAGTCTCCTTAATCAGAAACAAATCAGGGGCGCCTGGGTGGCTCAGTCAGTTAAGCCCCCGACTTCGGCTCAGGTCACGATCTTGCAGTTCGTGAGTTCGAGCCCTGCGTCGAGCCCTGCGTCGGGCTCTGTGCTGACGGCTCAGAGTCAGGAGCCTGCTTCCGATTCTGTGTCTCCCTCCCTCTCGGCCCCTCCCCTGTTCACTCTCTGTCTCTTAATAACAAATAAACATTAAAAAAAAAAAAGGAAATAAAAAAAGAAACAAATCATCCATTTGATCATATGACTGTACTCACAAGGACAAGGCCCAGTGTGCAGATATTTCTTAAAACAAGTGTCAAGGTACTGATGCTTTACTGTCTTTTTAAGAAGACGATTGATATTGTAATGGTTATATTTTTAACCAAGAAATGGTTAAATGGTCTTTTTAACCCAGAAATGGACCTGAATATATTTTGCCAACCAACACAAAGTAGATTGGATAAAAAAAAAAAACCACATCCACATTCACTCATTATAGGGGAGATGATGGCACATCTCCCTCAAGACTCCTAAAATTCCATTTTTCTTATTTTCTCATGGATGGATAAAGACAGAATTGCAACTCACCAGATATATGGCATATTTCTTTTCAGACAGAATTGGAAAAAATCCGGAAATAGCAAACTGTTCAAAAGGAAGGAAGGGAGAAATAAAGTGAGTCTCTGTCTGTCTTTACTTCCCCTTTCTCCCCTATCCTCCAAATGTAAGGTTAAGTTGTGGGTACTCTATAAAGCTATGTATTAATATTTCCCATAAGCTCATCATTTTTGTCCTATAGGGTGCTTCTCAAAATTAAGTGTGCATATGAATCATGTGACAGTCTTGTTAAAATACAGATTATTATTTTTTAATGTTTATTTATTTCTGAGAGAGAGAAAGAGCAGGGAAAGGGCAAAGAGAGGGGGACAGAGGATCTGAAGTGGGTTCTGTGCTAACAATGGGACTCTAACCCATGGACCACGAGATTATGACCTGAGGCGAAGTTGGACACTTAACTGACTGAGCCACCCAGGCATTCCCAGATTACTTTTTTTAATTGAAGTATATGTGACACACACACAATGATACATTAGTTTCAGGCATACAACATAGTGATTCGACAAGTCAATCCATTACGCTCTGGTCACCACAGGGATAGCTACCATCTGTCCCCGTACAACGCTATTACAATACCACTGACTATACTCCCTATGCTGTGCCTTTTATTCCACGACTGATTCCTTCCATAACTGGAAGTCTTTATTGCCCACTCCCTTTCACTCATTTTGACCATCCTCCAACACCCCTCCCCTCTGGCAACCTCCAGTTTGTTGTCCGTATTTATGGGTCTGTTGCAAAATGCAGACTTTTATCCAGTAGGTCCTGGAGGGGGCGTGAGATTCTTCATTTCTACCAGGCTCCCGAGTGATGCTGATCCCGACAATCCATGAGTTACTGTTGGAGTAGCAAGGTCCAGCAGACCTGGTACATGACTGTTGTAAAATGGCTCTCATTTTGTTGTAATTATTTGTTTGTATGAGCATCTTGTGTGTTAGAGTGTCAGCCCCTTTGGGCAAGAAGCGTGTGTTTGTGGCATGCATATCTTGGGTCTCACATAGGTCATGTAGACATAAAGTAATTATGAAGATGTACATGGGTAAAGATTTCTTGAAAATATAAGTCAATAGCACAAATTCAAAACAATTTCAAAGGTTCAGAGTGTATGATGGGTAGAGAGACACCTAATAAGCAAAGTGTATGGAATGAAGGACAGTAGAGAGACGTGTCAAATAAACTATGGCAAAGTTTCAAAAAGAGTCATGAACGGGTACCTGGGTGGCTCAGTCAGTTGAGCTGACTCTTGATGTTGGCTCAGGTCATGCATGATCCCAGGGTCATGAGCATGGAGCCTGCTTCAGATTCTCTCTCTTACTCTCTCTGTCCCTCTCCCCCACTTGTGCTCTCTATCTCTAAATAAATAAATAAATAAATAAATATTTTTTTAAAAGGAGATACAATGAGAAAGCACCTAAAAGAGTTTCCAGGACATAGTATGAGTTTATCAGATGCCCTTGGCCTTGTTTGACCTTGTCCTCCTCACCTCCTCAGTCTCTTCCTCCTGCCATCATGAAGATAACTTGACTGACAAATAGTGTGAGGGATATTTTTCTGGAATTAGATTCTGAACGTTTATTTATTTATTTATTTATTTATTTTGATGTTGATCTCTATTTTTGGGAGAGAGAGGAGACAAGAGGGAAAGGTGCAGAGAGAGATTGGGAGACACAATCTGAATCAGGCTCCAGGCTCAGAGGTGTCTATGCAGAGCCCGATGCAGGGCTCAAACCCAGGAACCATGAGATCACGAGCTGAGCTGAAATCGTACGCTTAACCAACTGAGCCACCCAGGCGCCCCTGGATTCTGAAAGTTTCGATTTATTTTTTATTAGCTAAATGTCCCTTGGGCAATTCATTTCACTTTTATTAATCTCAGGTTTCTCATCTGATAAAAGAGTACTAATGTGCTTACCCCAAGTGCTTTGTAAACTGCAATATATATATATATATATATATATATATATACTCTAAATACTAGAATAAATAGTTGGTTAGATCCGATGTGGGCAAGAGAAAAGCTACATGCAGTGTTATCTCAGAGGCAATTGTAGATGTTTACTCACAAACATTGCTCCCCAGAATGGGTAGCCTGCTTTAAATGATGAAAAAAAATCTTCCTTAAATTCGGAAGCATTGATCGCAGAGCAGACGATTATTCCAAAACAAAGACATATCAAAGCAATCAGAATTTGTGTTACCTGTAGAAAAAGATGCATATGTTTTGTAAAATAAGAAGGTATTTTTTCAAGACTGCATCAAAGTCCTTATGATGAAGGCCAAACATGAGAAATTGCTTGGGTGTCTTAAGCCATCCTGAGACAGAATTCAAATGCAATATTTTCTAGAATCATCAGGCCCCTCTAAGAATGGATACAGGCATGATCTGATGCAGGGATGGCCAATGCATTTCTCATGTGCCTTTATTTACATAGTCATGGTAGACATCAATAATTGTTCTTTCCATCGAGGTGCAGACAACAATTTTTAATTTGATATTCGTGATATTAACCCACCAGCAACTGACCAGTGTTGGCAGATCCTCTTTGCCATTCTTCTCCTAGTCTTCATGAGGAAATGCTTCTCTCTACTCAACCGGGCCCCATGTTGCCTCCTCATCTACTAGATTTTTCATGCCTCATGAATCCAAGTGGGGAAACTGTTCATACACCCAAATACTCTGGCTCAGAGTAGAGCCAGTTCTACTCTGGTTGATGTGGGAAGATGCTCACTCACCCCCAGGAATTCCAGCTCCCTCCTCAAAAACCTCAGCCAGGTACGGCTTGGTGGGGCTGAGGCAGCCTCCTCCCGTAAGGCGTTATCATGGAGAGATACTTCCGAAAGTTCGATCTGGGGCACGCTGTATAGTTTAAGCAGAAATTCAGCCGTGAGAAAATTCTCTCTCTGTGAAGTTCTCAACTGACAGGAATGGGGGGGAGGCGGGGATTGACTATTTTCTCAAAAACAATCTTTCAGTGAAAGTCTTCATTATAATGTATAAGAAACTGAGTCAAAGTTAGTGGCCAAGATCACTGTCTGGCTAGTGATTAGATGAACAAAATGGAACAAAAAATGAGCCAAGTCTTCTTATTCTTGGTGTGGGGTCACTACCAAGTTCTTTCTCAGTGATCTACGCTGATAAATAAACATAAAAGCAAACAGACACGTTTACCTGTGTCTCTCAGTCTTTTTAACCCAGAAATGGACCTGAATATATTTTGCCAATGACACACTCACGTTCATGTGCACAAAGGAATGGCTTTTAAGGGTTGATTAAATCTCTATTCTTGTTTTCAGCCTCAGAGGAGGCTAACCAGAGCTACTGTCCTTTCTAAAACTTTGGAATATACTTAACATTTTGCAATAATATTCAGTCCAATATTGATTCCCAAAGCTCTGTCATCAGCCTCTCCTAAAATCTTTAAAAGGAAAGTCTTAATAACATGCCCATCTTCAGTATTCAAAGGAAAACTGAATTATGCACCTTCCCCGCCACCCCCTGTTTTCTCTCTAAACAGTGGGACAGGATTCCGTGGAAGGAGATTCACAAAGATTAAACCACGGATGAGCCCAGGGTTGTTTTGAAAACCTTCTCTCCCTGAACACACCTCAGATGCAGAGGCAAGAAATCTCAATCTTCGTTAGTACGAAACTCCCCTACCTCAACCCCACAATATAAGGTCCTTCTGTGAGGAAGTTCACGTTATTCCCAGTTCCCAAGCTGAGCGAAAACCTTCCTCCCCATCACCCAGAGAGAACGAACTACTGGCAAAGTATAGCAGATAGCTTCTTTATACTCGATGTATTCATTAAACCAGATGGGTCTGTGCCTAAATCCATGAATTGGTGTCTCCCCGGCACTGTCACTATCACTGGCCCACTGGGAACAGAAAGAAAACAGTAGCCTGTACCTACCTGGAGGGGCTTTGTGACATTGGGAAAGCAAGACCTGCCCTGCTACTACTTTCTGTGTCCATTTTTTCACGAGCTGAGCGAGCGACCCGTGAAGAATGCTGTTACGATGAGCCTTGGTGGGCTTCCTCTCGCCGTGTGCTCCAGATGGTCAGTGAGGATGGGTTGTCTCATGACCTTGATGACTATCTTCATACTCAAGGCATGTGTCCCACAGATAAGCTTCCCAGCTGATAAAGAGCAGTAGGTTTGTTTGTGGTTTTGTTATATCGAAGAACAAAACTGAGGGACTGAACAGGGACAAGTATGGAATGAGGAAATTTGAGACTCCTGGAGAATAGACCCGCCTGCGACCCGGACCATTTACAGAACCAGAAAGAACAAAAAAACAAAAACAGTTGAGTGGAGACTGAGGAGGTGAGAGAGAACCGCAGGACAGAAAGAGATGTTCTTCTCTTCTGGAGCTTTCTCTACTTGGCCGTTTCTGTGCCAGAAGTTTTCCAAAGGTACCCTTGAGAAGCCTGTGTTCCCTGTTTATTTTTTTTAATTTTTTAAATGTTTATTTTTGAGAGAGACAGAGAGGGGAGGGGCAGAGAGAGGAGACACAGAATCCGAAGCAGGCCCCAGGCTCTGAGCTGTCAGCACAGAGCCCGACGCGGGGCTTGAACCCACAAGCTGGGAGATCGCGACCTGAGCCAAAGTCAGGCGCTTAACCCACTGAGCCACCCAGGCATCCCGTCTTCCCTGTTTAAAGTGTACTTGCCTTCACGCACAATCAAAGGCTGAAACACTGTCTGCAAGTGTGTCTTAGCCTCTGGATCTCTGAATTGGACTCTGACGTCAATATTTATTGTCTTTCTCTCTCTTTCTGACTTTTGGACACTATATGTATGAGTCTGCAGCAGACAGGCTCCAAGACTGGACAGGAAGAATGCCGTGGGCCTTTCCTGATAGAGTGTGGCAGCTAAGTGTTCACACGAAAGACTCCACGAGCTGCTAAATGTTACACTGACTCTGCTGCTTTGATTTCTGTGATGGTGAGGATGCGGCCATGGAGAAATAAGGGGCGTGAACTTGGTAATAAATCTTATAGGCCGATCGAAGCAGCATCGGACCGAGCAAGGTATCTAAATTAGGGTCCCAGCTTAATGAAGGTGCTCATTTTAATAGCATAACTAGCTAGAAAAATGAATACACAGGTTAAGATTCACAGATCTGGGATTGTTTTATTTGAGTTTAACTACAGACATAACCCAGAGTGGCTCTTCCTTAAACTATGAGATACTACAAATTGCACCTTTAGTCACCTGCAATGTGTCTCTGAGATGTGATAAAATTCCCCCTCATTCTCCAGGAAACTGAGATATGTGTGTGAACAGAGGACATTACATGATATATAAGCATACCTTTCATGACAGAAATTTACTAACCCATGTGCCATCTTCCCACTGTGCCTCTGGCAACTTGTGGACCTAACCAATGTCTTATTGGAATTAAGAAATAACACTCCTTACATGTACCCCAATGTTTATAGCAGCACTCTCAACAATAGCCAAATTATGGAAAGAGCCTAAATGTCCATCAACTGAAGAATGGATAAAGAAGATGTGGTTTATATATACAATGGAATACTACTTGGCAATGAGAAAGAATGAAATCCTGCCATTTGCAGCAACATGGATGGAACTGGAGGGTATTATGCTGAGTGAAATAAGTCAATCGGAGAAGGACAGATACCATGTTTTCACTCATATGTGGATCTTGAGAAACTCAACAGAAGACCATGGGGGAAGGGAAGGGGAAAAAAACAGTTACAAGCAGAGAGGGAGGGAGGCAAACCACAAGAGACTCTTAAATACAGAGAACAAACTGAGGGGGGATGGGGGAAGAGAAGGGAAAGTGAGTGATGGGCATTGAGGAGGGCACCTGTTGGGATGAGCACTGGGTGTTGTATGTAAGCCAATTTGACAATAAATTATATTCATAATAAAATAAAATAAAATAAAAATTAAATTAAAATAAAATAATAAATGTTTTGCAAATGGAAAGAAAGAGAAAGAAAGAGAAAGAAAGAAGAAAGAAAGAAAGAAAGAAAGAAAGAAAGAAAGAAAGAAAAGAAAGAACACTCGTTTACTTACATATTTATCCAGAAAGGACATCAGGCTCTGGGTCAGGCACTGCTCTGTCACCGAGCATGCAGGGGTTGATACCATGGTCCCAGCACTGGCCCCACTCACCCTCACAAGCTAGCAGAGTAGGACGTAGATAAATGAGATCAGGTCTCCAATATGTCAGATGCCGCTGGAAACACAGGAGATTGTAACAACTCTACCTGATAAGGGCTACGCAACGTTCAAGGAAGAGATTCCCTGAGCCAAGTATCATTTGAGCCAGGATTTAAAATTGCTTGCCTCTCCCTCAGTGAAATGAGACCACATCTGCTGGCAAATTGCCTGAAGAAATGCCTGTTGATGGTGTTTCCTGGGAGCCCGGAATAGTGCATGATGCATGCAGCAAAAAATTAGAGACTAGGCTTGAGATTTAGACGGGAAATAAATGGAGGATGGTCTTTGGTGTTCGGACAGGATACTCGTTTGCAAGAATTTTCAATAGCATAATGCAGATCAGAAACGGAAGACATATCTTCGGGCTTCCAGACTGTTTCACACGTGGGTTTCACCAGCCCCCTCTTCCCACCGCTCCTGAGAGGGCTACCCTCTCCTGGACCCACATGTGGGTCCTTTCAGCACGCACTGTTGTCTTTCACAATCGTGAACACTGAAACCTAGGCCAACATGACTTTCCTGTTTTGGTGGAGGCAAAATCGTCCAGATGAGTTTTAATCATGCCTCTGCCTGAAAGGAAGAGATAATAGTTAAAGGTTTCCCGCAGGCCGTGCATTTCCTCCTCTGGGCAGTGTATTTGCAGGCACTTTCCATCCATGCAACATCTTTTCCACGAGCGAAGCTTCTTCTCCAGGTACACTACATAATGGATTTGTCTTTCCAAACTCAGAAGAAATTTGCTTTCAGATCCCATCTGAACAACTGTTTTCTCAAACTGAATGCTCAGTTTCCTTGAGATAAGTAGGCACCAGTTTGCATGTTACAAATGGAAAGTTGCTATCTCTTAGCGGGTATTTTCTGATACTCCCAAAGGAATTATTACAGCCTTATTCTCTCTGTCTCCCCCTACCCACCCTCTGGTTTCTACAACCCAGAGTATGGGTTCAATAAATACAACAGAGGGATGCCTGGGTGGCTCAGTCGGTTAAGCGTCCAGCTTTGGGTCAGGTCATGATCTTGTGGTTCGTGGGTTCGAGCCCAGCGTCGGACTCTGTGCTGCTGGCTCAGAGCCTGGAGCCTGCTTCGGATTCTATGTCTCCCTCTCTCTCTGCCCCTCCCCCACTCACGCTCGGTCTCTCTCTCTCTCTCTCTCAAAAATAAACATTAAAAAAAAATTTTTTTTTAATAAATAAATAAATAAATAAATAAGGGTGAGAGGCCCAGAGAGGCCACAACTGACACCAAACTCCAGGATTCCCTGGGAAACTGGGAAGGAAAGGAAGGAAGGAAATAAGAAAATATTGTTCTTTTTAAATAAGAAAAACAGGCCTGGTGGCTCTAAAAAAAAAAAAGAAAACCTTTGTCTCTTCATTTACATGACTCCAGAAATGGGAAGAGAAAGATTGACACAGACTGCCTCAGGTGCTTAAAATCTCCTTGAACCCTTCTTTGAAATTGGAGCCTATCTGCCAGTCTGGGCCACTGAACTGCACATGTTCATTCTTTATCTGCTCACACTCCTTCCAGCTCCCCAAATGGCACTTTCACAGGGAAAATCATACGCATGTAATATATTTGTTCTCTTGTGACCAAAAACATCTGCTTAGTGGGGAGAATATGAGACACCTAGAAACATGGGCAAGGGGCAGACATCAACTCGTATTCCTCGAATGGATGATGAGCTTGTGAGATTTCCTGAATCCTCTGCCTTTCCCGCTGCCCTCCTAAAATAACTATATTGGGATATTTGCTCATATTCATTTTTTACTGTTTTCAGTATTATTCCATACTTTCCACAATTTCCTATTCTTTATCGGCTTATTGGTGAAAATGTAATTTTTTTAATGTTTGTTTATTTTGAGGACAGGAGGGGCAGAGAGAGAGGGAGAGAGAGAGAATCCCAAAGCAGTTTCCATGCTGTCAGTGCAGACCCCCACCTGGGGTTCAAGCTCATGAACCGGGAGATCATGACCTGAGTGAGCCAAAATCAAGAGTCGGATGCTTACCTGATGGAGCCACCCAGGTGCCCAGCAAATGTAATTTTATCTCCCAGTACCTTCCAAGTGTGGTATAAATTGCCTGTCAATCCTCTTTTTCCCATTGCTAACCCTGGAGAATAAGGTAGCACAGATTATTTCCCGGATCACCTGTCTGCCCTTGTTCCAGTCTGGACTGGTTGCCTCTAAGCATGTCACACTGCAGTCATCGGAGTACTTTCCACTGCCCTGTCTGACACTGGGTTCCCTATTTCCTTGATCCCGTGTGTTTCTCTTGCTTAGTGTACCATTGCAGGTTGGTAGTGTTAACCTTAAAGAACAAAAACACCGAAAACAAAGACAAAACAACAGCCAGTTGTTTTAACAGCAAAATGAGTTTGCTCAGGAATAGCAAAGGAATTTGCAATTTGAGATAAGCAAAGTATGGCAACCTGCAGGCGAGTCCAAAAAGACAAGGGAAGCTCAGCTTTTATTAGATTTCAGAAGGAAAATAAGGAGGATTACTCTGTACAAGAGTTCATTGGTGAAAAACAAGAATTTGAGGTTGTGGTGGCTTTTCACTGGCTGCAGGTGGAGGTGAGTGCGTCGTTGCACGGACAAGGAGAAATCTTTCTTCTTTTTCTTAAAAGTAGAAAATAGTTTTTTTTATGTTTATTTTTGAGAGAGAGAGAGAGACACAGAGTGCGAGTGGGGGAGGGGCAGAGAGAGAGGGAGACACAGAATCCGAAGCAGGCTCCAGGCTCTGAGCTGTCAGCACAGAGCCTGACGTGGGGCTCAAACCCACGAACTGTGAGATTGTGACCTGAGCCGAAGTAGGATACTTGACCGACTGAGCCATCCAGGCGCCCCAGAAGATAAAATTCTATGTGAAAATATCCTCTCTTGCTAAAATAATTTTTATCTTCCTTCCTCCTGCTGGTAAGGCAGGCTGGGGTGGGGGGGGGGGGGGAGTGGTATGTGTGCGAGAGCGCCCCCTGCAGGGCTCCCTAGCTCCGTTTTCAATTTACTCATGGTCAGGGTAGAACACACTCTCCAGTTACAAGCTGGGAAAGGGTACCTGGGAGATAGGGTTTTTGGGATTTTGCTAGCCTGAACATTTCCTGTTTTACACCCTTGTACTTGATTGAATTCTAAAGAGGCATAGAGTTTGAACGGGAAAATATTCTTTTGCTCAGAATCATTCACTCTATTTTCTTCATCTATAGTTCATTTTAGCAATTCCAATGTAACTTTTAATTACAAATATTTGTATGTGCCATGTATTTTCTCTCTAGAGATTTGTATAATATCTCTTCACCCATAGAGGTGAAAATACATGATGTTTGGATTTAATGTAAATCTTACACATTAATTTTACTGGATAGTCAGGGGCCATTTTTGAACTGGAGACCCACCCGTGTACTTTGTTATAAAAAAAAAAATTATCCATGTATTCTTTTTTGATAACTTCCTCATTTAAAAAGTCTGTTTCTTTCATCTTTGTGGGCCACTTATTAGGGAGATGGCAGACATCCAGAATTTGTCTCTATTTTCATGTCCTTCTCACATGTAGAATACACTCATTCCAGCCCAATGGCTTAACTCATTCCAGCATCAACTCAAAAATCTTAATGATGTGGAAAACCAAGGCAGAAGGAAAAAATTAATTTTCCTCACAACTTACAGCCATTGACAAGTCCTTAAGAGAGGCAGAGTGACCTTTGTCTGGGAGCTCAGCTGTCTTAATGATGACACTTTGCTAAGGGCAAAAGGGAATCTCAGCTTAACATTATCCTGACCCCCCAGGATCCCAAGTCTACTTTAACATATAAAAATGCCTTTGAAAACTTCTTTATCTCTACCCCCTCCCAAGACATATTTTGGCAATCATACTCCAAGCTTATGGTCCCCTGATAAACATCTGAAGTGTCTCATGACTGAGTTTTTACTAAACAGTAATAAATTATCTTTTCCTAACAATAGCTAGCCCCCTCAAGGTCCTGGAAACCTTGTTTCCAAAATTCCTTAGAGACTTAGGCTGTCCCTAACCCCTTCCCAACCTGAATGTATATAATCAGTCACCCGTCACAAACCCAGTACAGCTCTTCCTGCTCAAGGTCTTGTCCCCATGCTTTAATACAAACACCTTTTTGCACCAAAGACGTCTCAAGAATTCTTTCTTGGCCATCGACGCCGAATCCCAACACTTCAAGCCACATCATTAAGTCCCGAGTCTCAGCTAAGCAACATCTACATCAGATATGGTGAGACAATTCATCTAGAGGCAAACACTTTTATGGACTACTCCGGTTCATTTTTAATCAGTATCAAATTGTGACAATTTATCTAACCCTTTCTTGGGTTGTGGCTTTATTTTAAATGTTTGACTTCATGAATTATTGTTCAATGGAAATAGGGACAAAATGACCCTACAACTTATAATTTTATCTCTTAAGGTTTTTAAAAATTTATTTATTTACTTTGAGAGTGAGCAAGTCAGGGAGGGGCAGAGAGAGAGGGAGAGAGAGAGAGAGACTGAGGATCTATACTGATCTTTAAAAAGGAAAGGAAATTTCCCCCACTTGTAGATGCACATATAGTGAAAAATGAGCAAGATCTTGAAAGGAAAAACCATACAATTAAGGAGAATAACTGAAAACTATAAAACATTAATGAAAGAAATTGAAGAAGACAAAATTAATAGAAATATATTCCATGCTCATGGACTTAAAGAATTATACCGTCAAATGTCTGTACTACCCCAAAATAATTATACCGTGCAGCTAAAACAATGTGGTATTTTCACAACAACAACAAAGTTCCTCAAAGAGGAAGTTCTGGATAGATGCTTGAATGTTTGTGTGCTACAATATAGTACATAAATTTCTAGAATTATTAGCTTTCTAAAAAGATGATGATGATGATGATGATGTCATTCTCTATAAAGTAAATTACAGATGTATTAAATAATCATGTCTCCATGGACT
This sequence comes from Acinonyx jubatus, assembly GCF_027475565.1. NCBI lineage: Eukaryota > Metazoa > Chordata > Mammalia > Carnivora > Felidae > Acinonyx > Acinonyx jubatus. The sequence goes on from NC_069390.1 coordinate 11,002,080, forward strand.
TGAGGTAAGGAAGGGTTTCTTGCACAAAACACGAAAGGCATAAATCATGATGAAACGTTGAGTAAATACAGCTACAACAAAAACGTGGGGTGGAAACGTAACAAGAGCTAACAAAAACATCAAAATAAAACAAGACAAAATCAGAATGGGAGAAGATATTTGCAACAAATGCTGTTGAACAATACAAACAATGTATGTGTTCCTGAGACTTTCAGTTCCAGAAATAGGCTAAATTTCAGAGGTGGTTAGGTGAGAGTTCAATTTCTATTTTCTGAAATTCTCTTACATTGCCTTCAGTTTAATACTGAGGTTAGTTTTTGCCACGACCACTAGTAGCTACTAGTTCCAGCTGCATCTTAATTCACAAATACATTGCTCATATTTTACATTTGTCAACAAAGACTCCAACTTGATGATGGTTCCACAACTGAATCAAGCCTTGGTCCAGGAACATTTTATGGGCTGATAGAGTCACAAATGGAAGTGTTCTGATGGATCTGGATCTATCATGGTGGAGCCCAGGGTGAGGTCACCTCCCCCAAAATCTCAAGGTTGCCATCAATCTGAGGATAGCTAGAATGAATGCTGGCTAGTTAATCACAATATCCACTACAGGATGTCAAAATCCTGTAGCGATCCTGTTTTGATCAAAATTTGTTAGCCGTTATCTTTGGCAAAATGCAGAGAAATGATTGATTTATTTATAACATATTAGAGGAGAAAAATAGAATTAAGTAATGAAAATGTTGATACAAATGTTACTACAAATACCTCTCCTTCAACTGAAGTTTTTTGCCTTGTGTACTGTATCAGATTCCTAATCAACCTTTCCTCCACTAACTCCTTCCAAAGGAGATCTCTAAATTTCAAGTAAGTGCATGGCTTGTCCATATTTATCCAGTGGTGTGCTGGTGGATATTCAACAACTGGCTTTCCAAAGCTAGAGGGTGGGGTGGGAATGTGACTTGTGGCTTCTACCAATCTCTGAGGTGTAAATACTACCACCATAGCCAATTGTCAGCTACCAAAAATATGTTAACTTGCGGTCCCTGCAAATTTAAAAGCAGCTCTCACAAGTCGATATAAGCCAGCTCAACACCACTGCAGAAATTTTCAACTGCTTCTGAAGACTCCTAGAGTTGCTCTGTCTTGTGGTCTCCTGTGAAGCGTGTGCTTTTTCTCTCTCCAAAGTTTTACCTTGCCATCTTTCCCACACACATCCAAGTTAGATACACTAAACTCTCCTGTTAGTTCCCTGGATATCCCCAATTCTCTTCAGCTGAAAGACTTTTGCATGAATCCCCCTTCATCGTGCAAATTCTAGTAATTGTTAAGACCTCATTTTAGAAGAAAAGTCTTCTAAAAAAATGATATCCCCTCTAACCCAGGTTAGAAATTCTCCCTATGTCTTCCCAAGATTCCTATATTTTTCCTACCACAGCCCTTATTACTGCATGTTGTAATTACACATTTCCATTGGGTCTAAATCCCCCACTATGAGCAACCTGAGAGCAGAGACTATATGTCATTCTCTAATGCACATCGAACTTTTCACACAGCGCATGCACATAGTAGACATTCCCTAAATATTGCTGAATGGATTAAAAAAACATAAAAATATATAATATATATATATTATATATATGTATATATAATATATATATATAATATATATAATATTGGTCCAGGGACCAATATTATATATACAATGAGTGTGTGTGTGTGTGTGTGTGTGTGTGTGTGTGTGTGTTCTGAAGAAGAGAGGCAACAATTAGTAGAGAAGAGTATGAAAGAATTTTTGCCCATGTGGTAAACATGATGCTAAGAATAGCCCATGGGTATGAACTTACAGACATTATGAATGACGCAGCTCAGTATCAAGAGAGGGGAATTAACTTCTAAATCTGAAACATAAGCACTTCAGCAGAAGATAAATCGGGAACCAGATATATCAGGAGGAGACTTAACATCAAACTGTCACCTTAAAAAGACAGCCATTGATGTCACCAGGGGGATGGGAGGAGCCACCATGGAAGTGAGGGTTTCTGCCATCCTCCCTGCACATCTGACCACCGTCCCACCCCAGCCTTAACAGCAGTGGCGGCACCAACAACGGCCACTTAGTACTTGCGGTTCTACGTACCACTTACAAGGGCTGAAGCCTTATAACAACCGATGAGGTAGTCCATTGACATTACACCAATTTTATGGATGAGGAAAAACAGGTCAGGGAGCTTAAGTAACTTGCTCAACTTCACACAGGTAACAAGTGACGGTATCACAATTTAAACCCAGATCTGTAAGGATCTAAAGCCCTTATTCCTTACTTCTCCGTTTTACAGTTTCTCGCCATCCTTTGAAGAACAAATGTTGATTGATATTGCTCTCAATGTCCCCGATCGACACCATCGTTTACGTATCAGGGCTTGTGGGAATCTCAGAAGCTGACCGAAATAAAACCTCTGAGACATGACCCTACCCCCCTCAAATGTGAGAAAAAATGATCTTAACGATGATAACGATGATTTTTTATTTGAGGTTTTACAATGCTGACGTCAGCTAAAGTCAAGAACCATTTTTCTGCAATGCAAAAAACATATGACTCGTTTTCCTTCTCAATGGGTGGTTGGGAGTTGGATTTAGAGAGAATTCATAAAACGGGAATTATTCTGCCTGCTTCCTTTAAACCTTGTAAGGCAATGGAGTAGGTGGGTAAGAAGAAAGAGCACCGATTATGGGAACAACTTTGGAGTGGTGAGCACAGAATTTACAAAAACAAAAAAGTTGAGTCAGATATTCAAGTTTCTCATGCTTCGTGCCGTAAAGAGAGGAGGCTCCTGTCTTCCTGAGGTCTTTGATGAGGCTCTGACTCATTGGAGAGTTGGGGTTGAACTTCCTTGCTCTCAGATTTAGTTTCATCAGGAGGCATTTCTGCTTGCACAGAATTACCAGGTGAGGAAATCACCTGGAAAATAAAACATCAGTTTCCAAGAAAAGGATCATCATCTCCCTCTCCTCCCATCCCTTCCTTAATCATCATGATTATCGTCAATAATATGTGTTCACTGATTACTACTATGCTAAAGTTTTATATACATAGTCCTCCCAACCAATGTCAGAAGACAATGAAAATGTTTTCATCTTATAGGTGAGTTACCTAAAATCTAGAAAGAATTCATGGTTTTTCCTGGGTATACAGTTAGAAACTGACAAGTTACATGGAAATTATTGAACTTAATTATATCTGTATAAAAATATGTTAAATATTATTATTATATTATTATATTGTAGTAACTGTATTATTATTGATATTGTCATTTATTATCACACTAATTATATTACTATAAGATCATACTGTGATGTTATAAATGTATTGAATATTATTTTAAATATATTGGTTCCGGTTAGATTTTCACATCAGAATCCTCTTCCAGCCTTCATTCCATCCCTCACTTTCATACAATCTCTAACTCCAGGGACCCCACAAATCCTTACTACATAAAAGTATATCTTTTCAACTCTGGAAGTCGGAGAGAACCTTAAACCTTAGCAGACCATGTGAATTATTAGTCATGGAAACAAACTCACCTCTCTGGAATTACATGCGTTTTCTGCACACCACATGGCTGAAACAGAGATGCTGACGCATAATTCCAGCAAGGTAAGGATGAGCATTAGAGACATGATGCCCTAGGAGATATGATGCCTCATATGACACATAGTACAAACATTCAGAGGGAAAACATGTTATCAAGAAACCAAATATAACATCTCCCTCCTTTAAAACAGAACAAAGTGAACCATAGATTAGGTTTAAGACACAGGCACACACCAACATTCTTTAAGAGACACCTCATCAACCTAAAAACATAGAAACTGGGGCCTGGGGGGCTCAGTTGGTTAAGTGTCTGACTCTTGATTTTGGCTCAGGTCATGATCTCACGGTTCGTGGGATCAAGCCCCATGTTGGACTCTCTGCTGACAGCATTGCCCTGGTTGGGATTCTCTCTCTCCCTCTCTCTCTCTGCCTCTCCCCTGCGTACCCTCTCTCTTTCTCTCAAAATAAATAAATAAACTTTAAAAATAAGTAAATAATGGGGCACCTGGGTGGCTCAGTCGGTTGAGCGTCTGACTTCGGCCCAGGTCATGATCTCGTGGTCTGTGGGTTCGAGCCCCACATCGGGCTCTGTGCTGACAGCTCGGGGCCCAGAGCCTGTTTCAGATTCTGTGTCTCCCTCTCTCTCTGACCCTCCCCTGTTCATGCTCTGTCTCTCTCTGTCTCAAAAATCAATAAACATTAAAAAAAAATTTTAAAAATAAGTAAATAATAAATAGATAAATGGAAAAAATTTACCTGGAGAGAGAGATACATTGCATTTTTTATCAACCACGTGAAGTGGTCACAGCTGAAGAGGCTGTAAAGGCAAAATTCTGATATTCTTGCTAACGTCTAGGAATCTGAGTCATAGCCAACTAAAGAAATGAGTAGGTAGTTCAGAACAATGGACAAAAAAGACCCCCCACCATTTCATTAATGGGATTTTATTAGAAGGTTTATGTGTCTATGCCATCCCTAGAAACTAAACACTAAACTGAAATATTAAACACAAAATTACTAGACTAGCGATCCTGCTATTATCACTGAGGCACCTCGAAGGAGAAGCAAACACAAGATTGCTCCAGAAGGAAAATACTACAAAACCCACCTGAAAACGACAACAACAACAACAACAACAAAAAACCCAGACCCATAGAAATATAAACTTAGATAATTAACAATACATTTCAGAAAGAAAAAAAACGAGGCACAAACTTCTTTGCCAGCAAACAGGAGGACTGGGAGTCAGGCAGTAAAAATAGGTCATCAAATAGGTCATCACGGAGAAAAAAGGCAAATTGAAAGGAAAACCTTAATTCTAAATTGACCTCAGAAGAGGGAGAATATCTAACGAAACAACAACATCATTTGAAAAGTTTCTTAGGGAGCTTCCCTTTAAAAATAATATACCCCCAAAATTCCAACGTGAAGTACCACATTCCAAACTTCGGTGACTCATGATTCAAAAATCCCAGGTCACAGAGAACACTGTAAATCTCCCAAGTCAGTTTTATTAAGTAAGATATGAAATTTAAAAAATTTCATTTAATTTCTCTGGGGAGTGTAATAGTAGCAGCAGCAATAAATACTAATATTATAACACAATGTGCACTGGGTTTTTTTTTTAATTTTTTTTAATGTTTACTTATTTTTGAGAGAGAGAGAGACAGAGTGTGAGCAGGGGAGGGGCAGAGAGAGAAGGAGACACAGAATCCGAAGCAGGCTCCAGGCTCCGAGCTGTCAGCACAGAGCCCGATGTGGGGCTCGAACTCATGGACCGCGAGATCATGACCTGAGCCAAAGTCGGACACTCAACCAACTGAGCCACCCAGGCGCCCCAATGTGCACTGTTTTAATTGCTCATCAAATATGAACTTGTTTAACCCTTACATCAACCCTGTGAGATTGATACTATTACCATCCTCATATCAAAGATGAGCAAATTGGGGCGCCTGGGTGGCTCGGTCTGTTAGGCATCCGACTTCAGCTCGGGTCATGATCTCCCAGTTTGTGGGTTCAAGCTCCGCATCCGGCTCTGTGCTGACAGCTCAGAGCCTGGACCCTGCTTCAGATTCTGTGTCTCCCTCTCTCTCTGCTCCTCCCCTACTCATACTCTGTCTCTCTCTCTCTCTCTCAAAAACTAATAATAAAAAAAAAAGATGAGCACATTGAAACACTATCTAATTTGCCCTTCATTGTAGAACTAATAAGTGGCAAAGCCCGGATTCAAATCAAGGTAGCATGATACCCGATATGATATTCTTCTGTACATTTGAGATCATTTGGAATATTTTATAATTAAACATAATTTTTGAAAACATACGTTTGATAAGACGTCCATGCAAATGCATAAGTCCAGTGACTGTGAAGACGGACATCCCTTGAGAGAATACTTATTAACTGCTAAATTGATCGAGACCAAAACAAACCCAACTAGAGCAACGGTAGTGCTGGCAATATTCATTCCAAAATTGTGTTCCACCTAAAAAAGAACAGGAATTTTCAATTAATATAGGAAGCACATGCTTCCTTCCTTTGGTAGCAATTCATTTAAACCCCCATCTAAGACCTGCGGGTCTTAAGAAGAACTTTGGTTCTTACTCTGAGGAAAATATAGAGTCCCTGGAGGATTTTGAGCAAAGGGGCAATGCAGTTAGATTAATGGGAGCACTGAGGTCTCAAGCAGGACTAGTGTAGATAGGGCCAGCGGTAGAAGCAAGGAACCCGGTTATGAAAGATGGTGTCTGACTGGATGAGAAACAGTCAAAGTCAGATTTAGCTTGAACATAGGGCCAACAGGATGTGTGAATCAATTGGATTCAAGATTGTCAAAGAAAGAGAAGTCAGGGATAATCCTCAGGGTTTGGGCCTGGGAATCTGGAAGGAGGGAGTGCCCATCAGCTGATATGGGGAGGAAATGGAGGGAGAAGGTTGGAGGAGGAAGATTAGGATAGAGTTTGGGAGATTTTAGAACTCATAAGTGGAAGCAATGAGATCCACCGGCATGTTGCCCAGAGGGAGATCTAGGCTGGAAGTGTTTATTTCAGGGTTGTGGGCATGCAATGTCACTTGAAGCCAGGAGCATGGATGAGGTCACCAAAGGAGTGAGTAGGGCAGGTAACAAGGAATTGAGTTCTGGGGCACCCCAACTTTTGAAGGTCAGAGAGAAGCAAAGGAAAGGAGATTGAGAAGGGGACACTGAAAAGACAAGAGGAAACCAGCTACTGGAAGTGATCTAGAAGCTAAATGAAGAAATTATTGGAAGGAGGAATGAGTGATCCACTGCGTACTAAATGCTGCCCATGAATCAAGTTAGATGAGGACTGGGAATTGATCTCTGCGTTGCCAACAGAGAAATCAGTAGTGATCTTAAGGAGAGTGTTTACAAAGATGTAACAGGGAAGAAAATAAAGCCTTATTATAAAACAATGCCCTTCCTGGGTAGATTGGAAGTTCTTACTCGATAGGTAGGGAAGAAAATAAAGCTTTATTGGAAAATAAAGCCCTTACTGGGTAGATTGGAACTGGAGACAGAGTGTAGATAACTCCTTTGAGGAGTTTAACTACAGAAGGAAAAGCAAATTGTGCCCATAGCTATCAGGAGAAAATAAGGTCAAGGTATTTTTTTTTCTGCTTAGATTAGTAACTGGATGCTGATAGGCTGATTGAAAAAATCTAGCAGAAAGACATTTGGAGTGATGCACTCAGGTGGGAAAAAAAGGAACAGAATCTAGTATTCAAATAGGGATGACAGCTTTGAAGAAAATCAGAGTCACCTACGGTAAGAAGTTAGAATAAAAAACGAATCGGTTCAGACCTGTTCTGTGGAGTGGATGTTAGAGAGGGCATCTGAATGTTCTTTTCTAAGGGCTTGGGTTTCTCAGAATAGGGAGCAAGGTCATCAACAGAGAATAAAGGTAAAAGAAAAGGGATTGGTGTTCAAGGTGGCCATCCATGGAGAAGGCAGAGTGAATGAGCTAGGAAAGGCGTGTAGCTGGCAGAGAGATGATTTAGTGAGAACACATAACAGGGACTTATGAAGTGTATAAGGAATCACTAAAGGAATAGAACTTTTGGCTTTTGGGTGTGGACTTAGTGGTGGGAAAGGGTACACTCAAAGTAGTTAGAATTAGTCAAGTTTCACAACACACAAAAATCAAGAAGCCTTTTTCTGAGCTTCAGATTCATCAAATATTCAAAGTAACCATCCCAGGAATCATTCACAATCTCCATGATTTTCTGATAATTTACCATCTGAATGCCTTAAGAGAATTTTCTTGTGCATTACACAAGACTCGGTGTCTCAGTTGAATTCACCAACCTCTACTCTCTTGTTATTAATGGGTAACTTATTTCTAGTTCCACAATCATAGGAATACAGGAAGGACTGCCACTTACCAACTTTTTTGTGGGCTTTCTCCCAGCTGCAACAGACAAGGATCCTGAAACAATAAACTGTTTAAACACAGGAAATGAAACAGATAAGAGAACATTAAGTCTCAACCATTTTCATTTTGTCCTCCGTCAATTAGTAGATATCTAGCAATGGTTGCATAAAATTTCTTTCTAAAATTCACACTCTATCACAGAGAATTATACTCGATGTTGCTCATCATTTCGTATGAATAAAATTTTTAATTAGTTAAAATTTTGAGCAAACATGTGATATTTTATTACATCTGTTTTTACACATTATATGAGCGTGCATACTTTAAAAACATAAGATAAAGACATATATGTAATGTGATATAATTATCTTTATGCTTATACTTATATTAAATGTAAATAATATTTATTTACATACACATGCATATATAACATCATGCTCATATTCTGACTCAAGCTTCAGATGAGGGTTTGATTTATTGGATTAGATGTTCTGAAAGAACTTCAGCAAGTCTGTCTACATTGCTATACCCACTCATTTTAAATGATTATTTTGATAAGCTATTATTTTCATGACTCTAATTTTATAAAGTGAATTCTCTACAAGTTGATGGCTTTCTCAAAATTTCATGCTGTTTTATACCCCACAAATTCTTACAACAATTTGCCGAGCCACGCCTATGGTTTGAGGGCAAAGTTGCCAAAATCATGGAGAGCAAGAGCTGGCTCCATAGATTCAATTCTCGAATAATCTGCCTGAACACAAAGGAACAGGCTTCGGATTCCACGTCAAATAACAAGATGGTTATCACGAGAAAGTTCAGGGTCACTAGAGCTTTATGGTCGAGAGCATATGCACCCTGACCCTATCTTCAGCTTGTATTCATTCAGTCACCTAGGCTCAGTTTTTGCCTACTTTCTTTTTCTGTAAAATAGAGATGTGCATATTAATATTACTGACCTTATAGCTATATGGGGATGGAATGAAATGATACATGATGAGGTCTTGGAAATTGGCCCGGCACACCTAAAGCACTTGTATTATTAACAATAGCTAAGGTTTTTATGTATTTTTTCCCCATTTAAAAATGGCCCAAAAAGAGGGCCCCCATGTTATTTCTACTATCTTACTGAAGAAACTAAAGGGTAAGAGCTTAGATATTTTTCTCAAAGGTCAATAAGGGTGGGTAAGAGGAAGATTGGTTCATAGAAGGAATCACACGGTCAATAAACAGCAGGGCCCGTATACAGAGGGAAGGGGAGGGAGACAGGGGTGTAGTTGCAGGTAAGGCCAGATAATGTCGTGGATCTTAGACTTTACTCCATCAGCGATAGACAGAGCCGGGGCAAAGCTTCCAGCAATGGGAATCCAATGGTCAGATTTGAACCTTCATGCTGAGGATGCTTTCAAAGAATGAGCTCTGGCTTCCTGACCACATTTTTCCAACATACTGACCCCAGCTTTCTGAGAAAAGAAAACTCTTTCCTGATGGAATAACTGAAACACTTCACCATCCTCTGTTCTACAATATGGAAGTTTTCCATTTAGATAGTCAGGATTCATTATGCAGAGAAAATGTGTACTTCAGGTTTTCTAGAAAAATTCAGACTCCGGGGCGCCTGGGTGGCGCAGTCGGTTAAGCGTCCGACTTCAGCCAGGTCACGATCTCGCGGTCCGTGAGTTCGAGCCCCGCGTCAGGCTCTGGGCTGATGGCTCGGAGCCTGGAGCCTGTTTCCGATTCTGTGTCTCCCTCTCTCTCTGCCCCTCCCCCGTTCATGCTCTGTCTCTCTCTGTCCCAAAAATAAATAAACGTTGAAAAAAAAAATTAAAAAGAAAAAAAAAGAAAAATTCAGACTCCAAGTATTTCATCAAAATGATAGTAGGAACTATCTAAAAATTTCAGAAATGTTAAATCCAAATTACGTGTCTTATACTGCACCCAGAAACTGAATGTCATCTTTTGTCAGCATATGAGATTGTTGACAAATTATGAGCAATTTTGTTTTAAAGAAGATCTGAAGGTCGATGATTCTGAAAAACTAAACTCATGAATAAGTTAGAGCCCCAGATTTGCTATAAATTTATATCTTCTTCATTTGCCAATTACACGTTCCATTTACTATTTTCAACTAAACTTGCCCATCTTGGATTTCATGGTAGTCTGAGACCGAACACTTATAAATTCTCAAAGGTCTAACACCAGAATAGACAAGAAAAGAAAACAAAAAAATTAGTGTCTGATTAGCAAATAGTTCCAACTAATTATCTTTTTAAAAAGAAAACATCAGGTAGTTGATAATCAAATAACAAATTTATTTATTCAAATAAATTTTAAAACCACCTAGAACCAAAGCCTATTTTATTGGTTCTGTTTTGACTCAAATAGGGGAAATCAGTCTTCTGATTTCCAGACTGTAATCAGCAGACAAATCTCTTATCTCCCAAACCAGGACTCTCTTGACTGCACAAGACAATTCACCAATACTCATTTTTCATTTGATTTTCTTAGCATCCATAAATGTAATAGCTGGATTTAATGCATGAATACATCAAGTTAATGTTTGAGACTTAATTTGTACTCAGCAAATGTGATTTCTCTTACTCAGGAAGGCACTTTGTTTTTAAAAGTTGTGTAAGGAATTACAAATCAAACCCACAGCATGCAATCTCCAAATAACCTAAAAACAACACTTTAATAATCTAACACATTTCTAGCAGTGGTATCTAAGAAATGATCTATGGTCAGGGGAACATGAATACGCACAAAAACAGCACCCCATAGTGGGTAGCCTGTGTAGAAGACCAAGAAAAACGGGCGGAAGGGACGAAATATGCTTTGTAAGGCACCTAGAAAAACACCCAGAGCCAGAATTGTTGCTCCATTCATGATCTGGACGGCCTATAAGAAGGAAAAAAGAAAAAAAAAAAGCATAATGGTCATGTACTAGTGTCCATGGAGAAGAGACCATTTGAAGTTTCTTCAGAAAGGAGATATCAGCGCTGGAAATGATGACAATGTCAAGCTTAACTGGGCAAGGCCTTATTCTGGGAGGTTTTTGTTCTATGCCATTCCCACCGATCCCAATGGCAGCCCTTCATCACCACGTCTCTCCCTCCTCCTGTCCATTCTCACAAACTCCTTCCAGACAGTGGTAGAAAAGTAGAGGCAATATGGCTGGCAACACAGACGGGGTCAAATATCTTCCTAGCACACCTTGGGGCCATAGTATGATGAAGGCACTCAGACATTAAACGGCAGTTCATCCAAGCTTTCGTCAATCCAATTTTTAGATCTAAAATACGGACGGCATTCATAAGAACTCAGCCTCCCGAGGTGGTGGTCAGACTGGAGTCCATTCTCCAATGCTGACAGGACAGTTCCTACTCCCCAGGTCTAAAATGGGTCCCAGTCTTTTCTTAAAGAAGCAACATTATTGACTTAGTGATGAATAATTCAGAAATCTCTCCTGATGAGGATAGACAAGGTTTTCCACATGCTATTTATTTTCTTCTGTCTTAAACCAATTTGTAAACTAAAGATGACCTACCCCAAGGGCCTGTAACTTCTCCTTCTGGTGATTTTGTGATCCATTAATGGGCTGGTAGACAGAGTTATTCACCACCTCTGGTTCCACCTGGCTCGCTGGGGTACCACCTGCTGAGGCTGCCTCCAGTTCTGCATTCTCATCTCCTCGGGAGGCCATCTGGGGTTATTGATGGCTATCACAGAAAAGAAATCCAAAGGTTTGATGTTTTCCCTTTCCCCACCAGCTACAATTTTTTGAGTGCAACAGAAGGGTTCATTTCCGACCATACATCAAAATGACTCTCCACAAATGGAGCATCAATTTACATTGTTCAATTTCATTTTGTCTTGGAGTAGTAGACACCATCAAACTACTGTAGTAAGTCTGAGTGCCTCACATAACTTTGAAACAGTGAAGTGTGATTCCTTTCTCATTTTTATATGTATGTATACATTACATAGCCCCTCTTCAAATCAATCCTGGACAACCAGACAGATGGTTTCACTGAAAGTTGATCTCTTGGTTGAGGAAAATGACTTTGGTCACCTCCCTATAATAACAAGAGGTATAATTTATTGAGTTGCTACTACATGCCAGGTACTGTCTGGTTGCTGTGACCGTGTTAACATATTTAATCCTCCCAACAATCTATGTTGCGATATTATTATTCCGATTTAAAGATGAAAAAATTGAGGCATAGAGAGGTCAGATAACTTACCCACACTTAACACAGCTCATAACTGAGTTCAGCTCTATTAGGGACATTCTACTTTAAGGTCGAACATTTTTTAATCGTTATGCTATATAGTACTATATGGAAGATACCGTTCTGGGTCACCATTTGGTACAGCAGAAAGAGTTTAAGCACCATGGAAGAGACGAATCTAAATCCAAATTTGGCCACTTATTAGTTGTGTGATCTAGTGATGGGAGCCTCAGTGTTCACATATGTAAAATGAAAATAATTTTAATTTCATATTAACATGGCAAGAGGCAACTTTGATAAGGTCTGAAGTCCCTAACCTAATAGACAGTTGGTAAATGTTAACTTTAACTCATACTCTGCCTTGTGGCAAAAAAAAAAAAAAAAAAAAAAAAAAAGACTCAAAGTATTGTATATAAGGTTCACCAAACAACCACCTCAATCATTACACCTAAAAAAGATGTGTCGCTAAAATATACACTGGGGGCGCCTGAGTGGCTCAGTTGGTTAAATGTCTGACTCGGTTTCAGCTCAGATCACCATCTCATGGTTCATGAGTTCAAGCCCCACATCAAGCTCTGCACTTTCAGTGACTTGGGATTCTCTCTCTCTCTCTCTCTCAGAATAAATAAATAAACTAAACAAAATTAAATATATATATATATACACACACACATATATACACACACACACACACACACACATATATATATATACACACACACATACACACACACACACATACATATATATATATATATATATATATATATATATATACACTATGTTCAATCTTGAGCAATATAACTTCCTAGTGGGAAAACTGATAAAGGGAAACTTGTTTCAGATGGAGTCAGGATGCCACAACAGGGGCTTCTCGTGTCCTGTCCCTCCTCCTCAGTTGTAGACCCAACAGGAAGAGAAGCACTTGGCATCTTCCAAGTCAATACCACTTTACTATCCCAGAGAAGAGCAGCCCAGCCAACAAGAGGCTGTCACAACTAAAAGCTACTCTATTTCCAAGTCCCAGTCTGCTGCAAGGGACTTTTTGTGTATAACAGTAACTCCTAATTCCCCTCTTTCCCTCTATAAAAGAGCAGTTCCTTCTCTTTGTTGTCTGGACTCACATGTGATTTTGTGTTAGCTTGCTTGTCCCAAATTACAATTCTCTACTCTTCCTGAATAAACCCATTTTTGCTAGTAAAATAACTGATAGCAGGCTTCTCCAACACAAAGTGATTGCAAAATGCTTCTCTGCTTTTACAACTGATGAGGTGGACGGTAGGAGATTAACCACAGGGGCACCTGGGTGGCTCAGTCGGTTAAGCGTCTGACTCTTGATTTTGGCTCAGGTCACAATCTCACAGTTTATGAGTTCAAGCCCCACATCAGGCTCTGTGCTGACAGTGCAGAGCCTGCTTGGGATTCTCTCTACCCCTACTCCACTTGCTCTCTGTCTCTCTCAAAATAAATAAATAAGCTTAAAAAAGCTTTTTTTTTTAAGAAAAAAGAGATTAACTACAAACCCATTATATACTGCTGAATTCTGCCAAAACTATTGGCTTTGAGTTTAGAATGGTTTCTTACTTTCTACTTTTTGTTGCAAATTGTACGGCAGATCTATTTTTCTAATAATTTCACTCACTTTTATCAGATTAGATCCATGCTGCTTCCTTTCAGGATAAGGTTTACCTTTCCAGTTCTCTATCATAAAGGGTATGTGTCATGCTTATTTATTCACAAAGGCACTAAGAAGGTGAAAGTCAGAACACATTCTATCTTTAACTTTATCACATTGAAAATTGCTATTTTACCTCTCATCAAAATGTCCTGCCAATACTGATTTCCATGCTAGCATTTAGGTACACGCTCTGTTTAAACACTGATAAATACAGAATGACAAGGAATCCTTACCTTCCATGTTCAATACTATGCATGGAATCCAAGAAGGAGGAAATATCAAAAGTTGACAGCAAAGTCTGTTTTAATAAATACCTAATGTAATCCTGGTCAGGATGCATAATAATAAGAATGGCCAAACAGGGCCACCTGGGTGGCTCAGTCGGTTAAGCGTCTGACTTCAGTTCAGGTTATGATCTCGAGATCCATGAGTTCGAGCCCCACATCAGGCCCTTGCTGACAACTCAGAGCCTGGAGCCTGCTTTGGATTCTGTGTCTTCCTCTCCCTCCGCCCCTCCCCTGCTCGTGCTCTGTCTCTCTCACTCTCAAAAATAAACAAACGTAAAACAAAATTTTTTTAATTCCCTCAAATCCCTCTCTCATCTATGTTGAACATCACCTTGCAAAGCTCAGGCTTAACATTTATCCATTGGGAAATATGTATATATATACATTTTTTTAAAGATTTTATTCTTTTTTAAGTGATCTCCACACCCAACATGGGGCCCAGATTCACCACCTCAAGATCAAGAGGTGCATGCTTCACTGACAGCCAACCACATGCCCTGGGAAATACAACTATATTTTACACAAGATATCTACCTCGCTAAAATGTATTAATGTGGAGCGCGGTGCTCCTTCATGATCAGATACCTGCTTGCCTGTTAGTCCAGCTTCACGCCTCCCCCTCCCTATCTCACAGCACTGTCCAGCCATGTTTTATTTCTTTTAATGCCCCCCAAGCATCAAGTTCTCAAAAGTCTTCAACTCTCCTTCTCAGTATTATTCCTCTCTTCCTGAAACACGTTTTCCCTCAAGCTCCACCTAGAAAATTTCTGCTCTTCTTCCAGACTGACTCTCAGTCCACATGCCACACTTTCCTGAGGGAAGCCATCTTGAGTCCTGGCCGGGTCTGGAGGAAGCCTCCCCTTTATTACCTCAGAACGCCCTGCCCTCTACTTCCCTTTTCCTACTACTTACGTGTCTGAACCTCAACTGACTGGATGTTCACCTGTATCTGATGTCTTCCCATCCTGGTAACCCCAGGGCCTAGATCTGTGTCTGTCACATGCTGCGCACTCAGTGAATACATGCTTAATAAATAAATGAACTTTTGGTCCCGCTTGATGTAGCCATGCCTTATGAATGATAATGTGAGATATGTTTGTGAGGATTGGAGCCTCTCATACAGAGAAACTCCCGAGTAGTTCTGGAAGGAGGAAATCTATCATTTATTTTTTAAGTTTATTTATTTGTTTTTCTTGAGAGAGAGAGAAAGCTGGAGTGGGGGAGAATCAGAGAGAGAGGAGAGAGCAAGAATCCCACACAGGCTCCACACCAAGAACGCAGAGCCCAATGCAGGGCTCAAACCCACAAACCACAGGGTCATGACCTGAGCCAAATTCAAGAGTCAGATGCTTAATTGACTGAGCCACCCAGGCACCCCTCTAGCCACATCATTTAATTTGACTTTTTTATTTTGTTATTTTGTTTATTTATTTATTTTGAGAGAGAGAGCACAAGCAGAGGAGGGGCAGAGATGGGAGGGGCGGGGGGAGAGAATCCCAAGCAGGCTCGTGCTGTTTGCGCTAAGGCCAATGTGGGGCTTGAACTCATGAGCCATGAAATCATGACCTAGGCTGAAACCAAGAGTCAGATGCTGAACCAACTCAGCCACCCAGGTACCTCTTGATTTTTTTAAAATAACTATAAATGGGGCGCCTGTGTGGCTCAGTTGGTTAAGCCTCTGACTTCAGCTCAGGTCATGCTCTCATCGTTCATGGGTTCAAGCCCCATGTTGTGCTCTGGGCTGACGGCCCAGAGCCTGGAGCCTGCTTCAGATCCTGTGTCTCAGTCTCTCTCTGCCCCTCCCCTGCTCACACTCTGTCTCTCTCTCTCTCTCTCTCTCTCTCAAAGGTAAATAAACATTAAAGAATAAATAAATAAAAATAAAATAACTATACATATCAGGGAGAATTTTCAGGCTTCAGGCAAAATAAACTATGTTCAATAACGTGGTCAATTGAGCTTGTTTTTTTAATCGGAGAAGTGTAGATTTCCCGAGAACCCATTAAGTTCACCTATCTGGCTTTTAGTGTGTGTCAGGCATTGCACTAAATGCTTTACCCATTTAACCACCATATGTCTCACACATCCATATAAATAGGTACTGCTGCTATGATCCTTTCCATTTTGCAGGCGAGAAAGTGGAACACCAGAAGACTTAAGTAATTTGCCAAAACCCACAAGGCCAGCAATTTCAGGAGCTGGAGACCCGAACCTGGCAATCTGGCTTTCAGAGTATCGTTACCGTCCCTCTGAGCTCATGCAGAAACTCATTTACTAAATCCTTACTTCAGATGTGTCCAGACCATCCCTCATTCCCACAGCCAGCAGCCAAATTTGGAGGCAGCCACTTGGATTATATATATCTAAGAGGTGTGTGTGTGTGTGTGTGTGTGTGTGTGTGTGTGTGTGTAGGTGGTGTCCGCACCCATGTCTTTCCAAAGAAATAACTAGACAATTATGTCTAACATTTTGAACACCAGAGGAACAATCAGACTCTAAGGGGAAGCCATGCTCGCAGCTGAAAGTTCCAAATCTGTATGTGACAACCAACCAGAACACTCTGCAGACATCCTCACGGCCCACTGACTCTCCTGGGTGGCACCCAGGAGACAAGAAAAAAGGGGGCTTTCTCTGAAGAGCGAATCTGTAGGGTTTACCTTGGCGGCTTCAAGCGTTGGAAGACGTCTTCCCTCTGAAGCCGAGTAGGAGACTCTCAGTAATGACAGCGACGGTGTCCTTTCTGGAAAACCGCAGCCTCTTCGGACTCAGGCTTAACGTACCTTTGCCTGAGGCAACACTCTAGAGGGGTCGGTGAAAATGTGGTGCTGGCTGACTGAAGAGTGTGCCAACCACACGGGCACCTGGGATGACTCTGCTTTCACTGCGCGCCCCCAAGGCTTGCCGTTGATTAGGAAACTGGCAGCAGGAGTAACTGTCTGCTGGCCCTGTGACATTGCTTAACATATGGTTGGACCAAGAAATGCAAGCAGGAAGTACAGGGAGATGGGTGGGAAAGCACTGTGGGATGGGGGGTGTCGAACAGTCACTTGCCCAGTAAGAAAAGAACGAAGTCAGATAGTAAGAGCAGCGTCTGGAGGAGGGAGGGTGGTCACACGCATCCTTACGTTCAATTCTCACAGGCTTAGACAGGCTGGTTCGTCTGCCAACGTCAAAGATACAAAAATTAGGCAAACTGTAGTTTAATGGCATTGAATGATTGCTGCGTACCAGTCATCACTCTAAATGCCCTGCGCGCATTAACTCACTTCAGCCTCATGATGACTCCAGGCCAAGGTATAACAGGTAACCCAATCTCACAGAAGAGAAAACTATGGCGTAGAAACGTTAACCAGCTTTCCTAACCGGAGCCAGTGCTCGGCCAAGCTGTGTGCAAACCTCAAGCTCTGGGTAGGGTGAGGTCAGGGTCATGCCTGCTACTCCCAGTATGATTTGTAAATAATGATGCCTCCTGGGGTGCCTGGGTGGCTCAGTCGGATAAGCATCTGAGGTCAGCTCAGGTCATGATCTCATGGTTTGTGTGTTTGAGCCTCACGTCCGGCTCTGTGCTGACAATGCGGAGCCTGCTTGGGATTCTTTCTCTCTCTCTCTCTCTCTTTCTCTCTCTCTCTCTCTCTCTCTCTCTCTCTCTCTCCCTTTCTCTCTCTGCCCCTCCCTCACTTGCTCTCTCTCTCTCTCTCTCAAAATAAATAAAGTTGAAAATAAATAAAGAGGGGCACCTGGGTGGCTCTGTCAGTTAAGTGTCCGACTTCAGCTCGGGTCATGACCTTGAGGTTTGTGAGTTCGAGCCCCGTGTCGGGCTCCATGCTGACAGCTCGGGGCCTGGAGCCAGCTTCAGATTGTGTCTCCCTCTCCCTCTCCCCCGCTCATTCTCTGTCTCTGTGTCTCAAAAATAAATATACATTTCCTTAAATTTAATAAACAAATTAATTAATTAATAAAGCCTCTCCTCACTTTCAAAAGTACCCCAGCTCAGAAGATACATTATTGGGAAAATGAATAAAAAGAAACCTCGTTTGTGAAAATGGTGTTGGGAAGCCAAAAGCAGGCAGCTCTCATGCCCTACTGCTTCCCCGGAATGGCAGAGCCCACAGGAAGAGACCTCCCTTCTCAAGCCATACTATTTTGCCTTCTTTAATACCCAGCAGAAGGAAGAAAGGTGTTTCTCACCTCACCACCTTCTCCTGGCAACAGCCCAGCCAATGAGAGACAGTCACACTCAGCCAACAAGGAGCCCCTACACTTAGAATTCCCTTTTTCCCCCAATGGACTTTTTGTTTCTAACAGCCCTCCCCAGCTCCACCCCTTTCTCGATAAAAGAGTGGTCCTCCCCTTCCTTTTGAGGATTTTCCTACGGTTTGCTGTAGCTTGCTTTTGTCACGTTGCAATTCCCTACTATTCTTGCACCAACCCATTTTTGCTGGTGAAATGACTGGCAGTTTTATTTTTAGGCTTAACATTCCACAATCGTCCTAAATAAATAAAGTGCCCTTAAATAGATGATGGGAAGATCAGAGCCAAGAGGCAGTAGGGCAATAAATCACATGTGGAGATTCAAAATGCAATCTTTAGGAAGGTCACAGGACAGAGCCTGGAGGGGGCAGCCCATGCCTGGGTGAGGTCCTCATTCTAGAAACTGGAGCAGAAGGGGAAACTTGGTCACGAAAAGAGAAAAAGAGGCCAGGTACCATGACCGAAGGAGCGCTCTGGGAGGGGACATGGTGAACTTGGACTCTGAATATGAAGTGAGTGGAGGCCTGGCAGCCAGAGAAACGTAATCATGTGCAGCAGCTCTGCGACCAGGGCTGGTACCCAAGCCTGGAGTAGAGACTCTGGAGCTTTGGATGACAGAGAAACTCTAAACATAAGGAAATAGCTAACAGGATGGCAGCAAAAGGTATGTTCCTCATGTTTCACTTTAGCCAGAGTCATTGCAAATGGAATACTGATGAAACAGCAGGAGGAGAAGGCGGGGGGGGGGGGGGGGGGGGGGGGCGGGACAAGGGATGTAGGGAGGGGGAGGAAGTGAGGGAGGAAGAAAAGGAGAAGGAGGAGGGAGAGCAGGAGGAGAAGGAAGAGGAAGAATAAGAAGGGAAAAGACAAGAAAGTGCTCTCAGGGAAGGAGAGGAAGAAATATGAGTAAGTGAGGAAAGGAGTAGTTCCTTTTAACATACTCGTTTTAAATTAAGAACTGTAGAAAAAAAAAAGAGCTCTGAAAGGAAGTTAATTAAACTCTAAGACTTCAGTTGTCTCGTTTGTAAATATAAGACCATAGTACCCACCTTAGAGAACAGCACGTATAAAGATTAAATGACAGAATGCATGCAGAGGTCTTAGCAACTAAGATCTTCACATGCATTGGAAATAAATGAATAAAAATGGGAAGGCTCTTCAGTTCCTTAGAGAGAGAGAGAGATTATGAGAAACTGCTTTCACAATTTGCACAGATGACTTCTGCTGGTGTGCAATAGTCCGTAATTTCAAGAGAAAATGTTTTCAAGGATGCTGACTAGCTTTTGGTGCTGCAGTAACATAATGAATAATCAAGCTCAAAATTCAAGTTGTTAATTTCCAAAAGGAAAAAAAAATGAATCTTGATTTGAATGAAGTCAATATTCCAGCTGTTCATCCACATGGGACCCATTAAGACCTTGAAAAGTGATACATTTCTCAAGCCTTGTTTGTCTTAATCCAGTTACTAAGTACTGTTTGCATCCTTGCTTTTATCCCTACACCCAAGTGCACGCTAATGTGTGCACATACCTACTAAAATCATGCCCTTCTTGGGGCAGTACCTTTATATATCTTAGTAAGCATATGTATTCTTGTTAAGAAAAAAAAATTAGTTAACCATCTAAAATCTCTGACTTTGAAATATGTTCCATGTGTCTGGCTCATTGCTTACTAGTTTATAGCTTTGCAAGTTTCTAAGTCCCTGCTTGGAAACCATGCCCTGCCAGATGTGACGTTCCTTAGTATAATCATAAGACAATAAAAGGTTGTGGTAGACAAAGATTGCTGTTACTAGGGTCTGGAAATAGTGAGCCATCAAATAAAATGAAACCAATGATCAGAAACAAGCCTTATTCTTTCCTGTTTTAGCCTCATGCTATTTTTTTAGACAAGGCGGGGAAATACACTTGTACAGATCTAGTCTTAGACTTTGGAGGAAGGCATTGCATTTTTAGAGTTGCTCAGGAAACCAGGAATAGTTATCATGATATTTGTTGGCAAAAAGAGAAATAGCTTACATAGAAAACATTAGTAAAGTGTTCCTCCTCAACTTCCAACTACCTTGTGGAATCATTTGGGTGAGCCTCGCTCACCAAAGAAGGACTGTCTCTATTCTCAGTTGTTCTCACTGTAGTAAAAGAGCACTGGAGATGGGTTTAAGAACTTGTTCAAGGGCCAAAGGGTTTAGGAGATACTCAAAGCTGAGCAATCCTCAGATCCTAAGCCACAACTGGGGAGTATCCTCAGAGTCAATGAGCGGGGTGATTCCCAAAAGGTAGCTAGGGGTCTGACTTGTCTAGGGGGTCTGGTGACTGAGGAATGGCCCCCTCACCACCAAGAATGATGTTTGATCAACTCAACACCCCTAAGACAAATAATACAGTGAAGAAATGGGCAGAAGAGACAAATAGACACCTTTCTAAAGAAGACATCCAGATGGCTAACAGACACATGAAAAGATGCTCATCTTCAGGGAAATACAACTCAAAACCACAATGAAATACCACCTCACACCTGTCAGAATGGCTAAAATGAACATATCAGGAAACAACAGATGTTGGTGAGGAAGTGGAGAAAGGGGAACCCTTTTGCACTGTTGGTGGGAATGCAAACCGGTGCAGCCACTCTGGAAAACAGTATGGAGGTTCCTCAAAAAAATTAAAAATAGAACTACCCTATGACCCAGCAATTACATTACTAGGTATTTGTCCAAAGGATACAAAAATGCTGATTTGAAGGGGCACACGCTCCCCAATGTTTATAGCAGTGCTATCAACAATAGCCAAATTATGGGAAGAACCCAGATGTCCATCAACTAATGAATGGATAAAGAAAATGTGATATATATATCATATATATGTATATATGATATATATATCATATATATGTATACATATATATCACATTTATCATATGTCAAATGTGATATATATATCACATTTATATATATATCATATATATGTATACATATATATATATACATATTCAAATACTAGTCAGCAATCAAAGAGAATGAAATCTTGCCATTTGCAACAACGTGGATGGAACTAGAGTGTATTATGCTAAGCAAAATAAGTCATGCAGAGAAAGACAAATATCATATGATTTCACTCATGTGGAATTTAAGAAACAATGGATGAACATAGGGGAAGGGAAGGAAAAATAAGATAAAAACAGAGAGGGAGGCAAACCATAAGAAAATCTTAAATACAGAGAACAAACTGAGGGTTGCTGAAAGTTAGGTGGGTAGAGGGATGGGCTAGATGGGTGATGGACATTAAGGAGGGCACCTGTGATGAGCACTGGGTGTTAATTGTAAGTGACGAATCACCAGGTTCTACTCCTGAAACCAACACTACACTGTATATTAAATAACTTGAACTTAAATAAATACATTTTTTAAAAAGTTTCCAAATTAAGAAAAAAAAAAGAATTTTGTGTAATCAATGTCCAGGACAGTCTTAAAGATCCGCATGCTGCTGACTGAAGGCTCAAAGTGGTCTCACTGAATTAGCACTGGCAGGTGCCTGGTGGGAGCACAGCTGCTTCTCAAGTGTCAGATGCCCATGTGGAAGCTGGAGGGAGCAGCCTAGTCAGAAGGATCCCAGATCTCTATCTTTCAGGCCCCAAGGAAGAGTAAAGGTCTAATTTCCATGCCAGTTGATGAGAGAGGGGACCCTAGGAGACACCAGTGAGGGGGGCATTGAGGAGAAGATCCATGTTTAGGAGCCTCATATAAGCCACAGTGAATCCCTGCCCAGACCAGGGGCTTTGCATAAAACCTTATGAGCAAGAACCCCTAGTCCTGCAACAGAAGGGATAGTCTTGTCTGAAGAATGCTATGGGTGGAAGATGAAGCACTTCATGTGGGGACTTTATCCCAGGAACAAGAGAAAGGGCAGGAAGGTCTACTGCACAAAGCCAAGTCCATAGCAGTCTCTGCATAGAAACCATGCCCATTGGAAACCAGCCCTGTCTTCATGGGCAGTGGGGACACTGAGATGCAGGAAGGCATACCAGCTGCTGGCCTTGTATGGAACAAGATCCTGGGTCTTAGACATGAACCTCTAATGTGGGGAAAAAGTAGCAGAAGAAGGAGCTTCTGGCCTGGGTAGGGCCCATAAGTGAGTGACTACAGGCCTTTGGTCCAGCCCATTACATCAGCAGACACATGTTCAATCAATATTCAGGACTAATTGGAAGATGCATAGGCACCCACTTCTATTTCTAATCAGGATATGAATTTGGCAAGATGTAGTGCTAGCAAAGGGGTCACATGAAAACACAATCATTTTGATTATAGAGCCTGTATTTCTTCTACTCTTCCAACGTAGTAGCCCCAAATCAAAAGATCACATTGAATGAAATGGAATGAAAAATAGTGATATTTTAAAAGGTCTCCCCATAAATAAAGAGTGATCCTGAACTATGAAAAATATTGATATTCAAAAGGTCTCCCCATAAATAAAGAGTGATCCTGAACTATGAAAAGTATTGATATTTAAAAGTCCTCCCCATAAATAAAGAGTGATCCTGCACTCTCTACAGGTCGGAGGGTTCTGTGTTGTGTATCAACATTAGAATTCCTTAGTGTCTACTGCTTTTCTTCTTTGGAGAAGACTGAAAAGGTATTTTAGGGTCAAAAGCTGTTTCTGAAGGAAATAGACCCTATGCTGTTCTAGTCAGATTATTCTGTTGACAACTCATAGGAAATAAAGTCCAAAGCTAATAGAGAAATAAGAACCAACAGAGTAGTGATCATTCACTCACACTGCTAGAACACTGCTTTGCTCTGGCTGGATTCCTTGGGACCAGAGTTTCCAGATAAAATTCAAAAGTCCCAGTTAAATTTTAATTTCAGGAAAACAACAATTTAAAAATATATATAACTATGTTCCATATGATATTTGATTATTTAAATAAAGTCTCAAGTATTGCATGGAATACAATTATAACAATAATAATGTTACCAGAAATCCAAGTTTAACTGGGCATCCTGTATTCTGATCTGCTAAATATCCTACACCTTACTTAGGGCACAGATTCCACTCGATTCTCTCGGATTATTCCTATTGCCAGACATGTTGTAGGCTCTATGCTACCACTCTGCCTCTCAGCCCACCATGGTATTAGACTTCTGGTTTGTAAGTGGCTATGGGGCTCCTCAGGAAAGAGAAAAAGAGTTGGCAGCAAGCCCCAAGTGAAGCATATCTACAGGGATCCCACCCTGATGGATCTGCCCCAACTTATTGGCCAAGTAGACCTTCTGAGCATCTTCCAGTGGCTTCTTGGTAAGTCATTCTCTGAGTAAGCCATCAAGTTACTCTTGCCTCCTCAGAGTCAGCCTGCAGATTATTACTGGGTAGTTTGGGGGCCTTTTAATGGGCTATTTGGGGAACTCCCTGCAAGCTGTGATCAAGAGCTTACCTGGGTCCATCCCTAGATGGGCTGTGATTGAACTACTCAAGTGTAAGATGTTGGGTGCCTCAGTCCAAATGTCTTTAGATCTGTACTGCTCTCCCCCCACTTCGTGTTTCCATCTCCTTTCCATCTTTCCACTAAAATCCCTATTGGCCTTCTCAATACTTTTTCTTTTAAGAGTGTGTATTTCATACAACAATTTTAATTCTTTTTTTTTTTAGTTTATTTGTTTATTTTGAGAGAGAGAGAGAGAGAGAGAGGGAGAGAAGGGGAGGGTCAGAGAGAGAGAAAGAGAGAGAGAGAGAGAGAGAGAGAGAGAAAATCCCAAGCAGGCTCCACAGTGTCAGCACAGAGTCCGAGGTGGGGCTCGAACTCACTAGCTGTGAGATCATGACCAGAGCCAAAACCAAGAGTCAGACACTTAACCAACTCAGCCACCCAGGCACCCTGAACAATTTTCATTTTCTAATAAAACAATAAATTCCCGTCAAAAAGTCTAACTGATATACATTAAATGTATCTCCATGCAGTTGGGTTCATATGTGATGGAGATATTGTGCCTTGTAGTCAGGCTAGCATATTTTCTATGTCAGGTTCATTGAACTGTAATTTATATACAGTAAATTTCCTCCTTTTTCAGGTGTATAGTCTTCTACATTTAGCTAACGTCATAGAAGCGTAAACACTACTGTAATCAAGCTAAAACAGCTACACATCCACTAATTCTTGGCATGTTGAACTTTTTTCTTTTTATCTACAATTGATCTGGAACTCAATCATGTCACTAAAACCTACTTCTTAAGAAAAAGAAGCCTTACTCTCACCTGTCCCTTGGCACTTCCCAAAGAAAGCAGGAATACATTTGCAAAAGGGAAATCGGCAGTTTTTAAGCATATGAGCTAATCAATACTAACTCTTTGATAAGTTGTAATTATGCTAAGTCCAGCTTTGCCTGGGGCCGAACTGAAAAACAAAGTACCTATTATTATATTGGCTTTGTAAATGTTCTGAAGCAGAAAATGAACATATACACAAAACCTTACATTGCTATGGAGACTCAGGGCAGGCTACCTGCTACAAATTTACAAGAGGAACATTTAACAACAGAGACATTCTTGTGATTTTATTTCCATTTTTTGATTTCCAAAAAGGACTGGCAATTATTTAAGGGACACCTTAACCAAAAGAATTATTCTGAGACTGTGCAATCTTTGCATGTTCGACTTTTCAACCCACCAGCTCTTGTGATATATTGCCCAACTTGAGAAACCCACAGTAGATTTTATACACATTCGCCTGCCTGAATGATGGTGAAAGCATCGGTACATAGGGTGAGGTCATAAAATAGATACAGACTGAAATGTTGGGCTCCTGATGCCTGGGTGGGGGAGGGTCTTAAGACTCACAGTGGAGTTCACCAGAGTGAGAAATAAACTTTTGCTCATTTCAGCCACTGACATTTAAGGTCAGATTCTTGTAACAGAACCTAATCAATACTATCTGGTGCAGCGGAGAAACAAGCTTATACTGTTTTGTACAACCGGCAGTGTAAGACCTTAAATCTGAATTCATTGACTCCTAGATTCGAACTGTTCAACAACAGTCAAGTTACTCTCAACTATTATTCAAGAATAGTCTGGGGTTGATGATTTTCCTTAAATAACTTAAAAAAAAAGATTACATAAGCAAACAACAACAACAAAAATCCATAAAGCAGTGGCGGGGGCAGGGTGGAACAAAGGACTTGTTCATATATTTTTAAATTAATTCTAGAAATACAGACTTGATTTAATAAGCTCTTATATATTTTGCGCACAATGAAAGAAGAAAATTAAATGGCATTTGATGGAATTCGGTTAAGAAAAGAGATCCCACAATCATATTCTACCCGTTGCTTTATTTTCTCAAATGGCATTCAAGGTGGTCTTCAACTAATCCAGTTAATGGTTACCTTGACATCTCAGCAAATGGGAAAAATGTCCTTCCGATCTTCAGTCTCCCCAATATTAGTATATATTATTACTCTCTGTACAATTGCCTGAGCAAGACATCTAGTTGTCATGCTTCATTATGATTTATTTCCAAACCTACTTTAAATCCATTTGGAAATTCTTTTTTCTATTTCCAAAACACATAGAAAATTAGTCCATATATTTTCCATTTCTACTGCCACAAAGGCATAACATTATCACTTGCCTTAATTATTTATAAAATTCTTACAATGCCTCTAAGCTACTGCTCTTATCCATTGTTCATAGGGTAATAAGATTGATTTTTAATAATTTGTTTTGACAGAGGGCAAGTGGGGGAGGGGCAGAAAGAGAGGGACCGAGGATTTGAAGCGAGCTTTGTACTGACGGCAGAGAGCCCAATGTGGGGCTCGAGCTCATGAACCATGAAATCATGACCCGAAACAAATCAGTTGCTCAACCAACTCAGCCACTGAGGTACCGCTGATTTTCAAATATAAATCAGATTACATCACTTCCCTGCTTACAATGCCTGCAGTGACTTATCACTTTACTAAGATAAAAACAAAACAAAACAAACAACAACAACAACAACAAATAGTACATGTTCCTGCTGGTAGCCCAGACAGATTCCCCATGATAATATATTTCTGTGGACATGGGTATCTGTTTCTTATTTTGGTAAATGACTGAATAATAAAATCATTAAAGACAATGCACAAAGCACAGTATAATTCTCACAATTAA
Organism: Acinonyx jubatus; assembly: GCF_027475565.1. NCBI lineage: Eukaryota > Metazoa > Chordata > Mammalia > Carnivora > Felidae > Acinonyx > Acinonyx jubatus. Next base: position 11,028,652 of record NC_069390.1, read on the forward strand.
TGGATATTTTATTTACTTTTTGTAGAAGTGAAGCTAGGATGTATATAATTAAATGTTAACAAAGCCTTAAGGGTAGTGGATTTATATATGATTTGATTTATATATGATTTGATTTATATCTGACTTGTTTTACTCTTAAATATCTAATGTTCCCTGTTTTATTTGGAAGGAAGAGAGAGAATCTGAAATGAGTTCTAATAGAACCACATGAAATGGATGGTTTTATATGTCAAAATTACTTTCAAAAGTTTTTAAATAATACAGATACTACATATAAAATAGAAACAACCAGAGGTACCTGGGTGGCTCAGTAGGTTAAGCATCTGACTTTTGATTTCGGCTTAGGTCATGATCTCATAGTTTGTGAGTTTGAGCCCCACATTGGGCTTTGTACTGACAGCACAGAGCCTGCTTGGGATTCTCTCTCCTCTGTCCTGACCCCATTTGCTCGCTCGCTCTCTCTCTCTCTCTCTCTCAAAATAAACTTAAAAATGCAATACAATACAATACAATACAAGCCATTAAATTCATGATCATGAAAGATGATGGGAGAGTTTGTGAACGGAAGATTAGAACTGAATTTGTTCTGGCCTCATCGTTAAATGTTTGTGTGAATTGAAGAAAGATGCCTTCCCCTTTCTGACACCGCCTGGGGAATCAAGTGGCAGGACTGGAGGCCCTTCTAAAATGCAGCCACATCATCACCTTCATCTTGTAGCACAAAAAGACTTGAAAAACTTGTTGCCTCACACCCAATAATTTCTTTTACCCCAAGCAATTATTCATCCTCTATATCATCCCAAATCTGTTAGTATAAAATATTCTTATTTCCAGATGAGGAAAGGGCCCTCTCTGTTCATAGGTATGAACTCTTTTAGTTTTACTGAGGGCTGTGTAACCACTTTAGTAGTTTTCTAGAGAACTAAAAGTCAGCAATTTAAAATGATTTGAGTGGGCATTGAGGCAGGCACTTGTTGGTATGAGCATTGGGTGTTGTATGTAAGCTAATGTGACAATAAATTATATTAAATAAATAATAAAATAAAATAAAACTATTTGAGGCAGCACAGGGTAGTGGTTAATGGCAGACAGACCGAGATCCAAATCACCTACTTTTTGTTTTTATTGTTTTTTTTTTATTTTTCCAATTTTATATTTTATTTTTTCCAGCCTTTTTGAGGTATAATTAGCCAATAAAAAGATGTGTATATTTAAAGTATCCAATGTGATGTTTTGAAATACATATATATTATGAAATAGCTTGACAATCAGGCTAATTTTTATATTAAATCCATCAACACACAGTTACCTTTTTTTGTGAGGAGAATACTTTTTTTAATTTATTTATTTTGAGAGAGAGAGTAAGCAGGGGGGTGGGCAGAGAGAGAAAGAGAGGGAGAGAGAGAATCCCAAGCAGGCCCCCCACTGTCAGCACAGAGCCCAACGTGGGGCTCAAACGCACGAACCGTGAGATCATGACCTGGGCCAAAAGCAAGAGTTGGACGCTTAACTGACTAACTCATTCAGGCACCCCTGTGATGAGAATTCTTAATATCTACTCTCTTAGATGATTTCAAGTACACCATACATATTTACTACGGTCACCATGCTGTATATTGTTTCCAGAACTTCTTCATCTTACAACTGAAAATTCATATCCTTTGACCAACATCTTCCCACTTCTTCCCCACTGTTTCTCTGTTTCTATGAGTTACATTATTTTAGATTTCACATGTGAGTGAAATCATGCAATACTTGTCTTTCTTTGTCTGATATTCTCACCATAATGCCCTTCAGGTTCATCCATGTTGTCACAAATGGCAAGATTTCCTTCTTTTCATGGCTAACATCTATATTCATAATATGTCATGTATAACACACACATTTTTATCCAGTTATCCCTCGATGGATGTTTAGATTGTTTACATATCTTGGCTGTTGTGAATAGTGCTGCAGCGGACATGGGGGTGCAGATATGTCTTTGAGATGCTGATTTCACTTCCTTTGGATATATGCCCAGACATGGGAGTGCAGGATCACGTGGGAGCCCCATTTCTAATTTTTTTGAGGAAGCTCCATATTGTTTTCCATAGCAGCTGTACCAGTGTAACACTTCCAGCAGCAGTGCATAAGGGTTTCTTTTTCTCCACACTCTAGCTAACACTTGTTATTTTTTGATTTTTTGATAATAGCCTAACAGATGTGAGGTGATATCTCAGGGTCTGGAGTTGCATTTCCCTTACGATCAGTGATGTTGAGCACCTTCCCACATACACGTTAGCCCTTTGTATGTCTTATTTTGAGAAATGTCTGTTCAGGTCCTTTGCCCAATTTTTAATCTGGTTGTTTTCTTGCTATTGAGTTGTAGGAGTTCCTTATATATTTTGGATAGCAATCCCTTGTTAGATGTATGCTTTGCAAATATTTTCTCCCATTCCATAGGTTGCCTTTTATTTTGTTTCTTTTGCTGTGCAGAAACTTTTTAGTTTGAGGTAATCTGCTTGTTCTTGCTTTTGTTGCCTGTGCATTTGGTGTTGTATCCAATTCATTGCCAAGACCAATGTCATGAAGTTTTCCTCCGATGTTTTCTTCTAGGAGTTTTACAGCCTCAAGTTTTTAATGTCTTTAATCCATTTTGTGTTAGTTTTTGGCCGTAAGAATCCAATTTCATTGTGTGTGTGTGTGTGTGTGTGCGCGCACAAATCTAGTTTTCCCAAAGCCATTTATTGAAGGGACTATACTCTCCCCATTGTGTATTTTTGGCAATGTAGGAGTGCCGCCATCACTGACTCCATCTTTGTTCTTCCATCTTGTTCATGCCTGAGCAATGACCTCCATTGGGGCTATGTGCTCCACATGGAGAGAAGGTTAATGTGTGCCCAGACTGGAATGCAAGAAGGCTTGTTTTGATGGTCCCTAAAGTGACATCCAGAAGGCTCCACTTTAGGTAACTAGTAGGGAGGACTGGTATACAGAAAGTCTCACTTTAGGTAACTATCCTGTCACCTCACCACTTTGTCCCTCTTTCCATAAAAGCTGGGTCTGGCCTGGGCAGAGAACAGCAGCAGAGAACGGGGGTGGAGAATAGCTGTGTACTATCCGGATAACCACATGCCTGCCCCCATCCTCCCTGTCGGTAAGTAACCCTGACTAAAGCTCTATGTAAATAGCATAGACTGGCTTCCTTCATTTTTTGGTCTTGAAGTGCTCTCACAGGCTGGAGGATACTTTACTGACCCTCCTCCACCTTCTAATAAGCATCTTCATTGAAGATTAGTTGATTATATAGGTGAGGGTTTATATCTGGGCTCTCTATACCATTCCATTGTTCTATATATCTGTTTTTATGCCAGTACCGTACTGTTTTGATTATTATAGCTTTGTAATGTAATTCAAAATCAGGAAGTGTGATGCCTCCAGCTTTGCTCTTAAGATTTCTTAAACTATTCAGTCTTTTTAGTTCCATATGAATTTTAGGATTTTTTTTAACTTCTGTGAAAAATGTCATTGGAATTTTGATAGGGATTACGTTGAATCTGTAGATCATTTTTGGGAGTTCGGATATCTTGACAGAATTCTTCTAGCTCATTGACTCAGGATATTATTTGGTGTTTTCTCCAATTCTTTTCATCAAGGTTTTACACTTTTCAGTGTGCAGATCTTTTACCTCCTTGGTTAAATGTATTCATACATGTTTTGTTAATTTTGATATTATAAATGGGATTTTTTAGATTTTTTTTTCATACAGTTCCTTGTTTGTGTGTAGAAATGCAACTGGTTTCTGCATGTTGATTTTTTTTTATCCTGCAATTCTACTGAATTTGCTTATTACTCTAGCAGTTTTCCGGTGGAGTCTTTTTTGGTTTTATATATATTAGATTAGGTCATCTGCAAACAAATAATTTGACTTCTTCCTTTCCAATTCGGATGCCTTTTTTTTTTTTCTTGCCTAACTTTTCTGGCTAGGATTTCCAATATTATGAATAGAAGTGGTGATGTTTGACAAAATTCAACATCTTTTCATGATTAAAACTGTCAACTGACTAGGTACAGAAGGATTTCCCCTTCACATAAAGCCTGTATCAGACAAGCCCATAATGAACACAATACCCAATTGTGAGAAGCTGAAAGCTTTGTCTCTAAGACTAGGAAAAGATCACCAATTTTAAGAGAAGCTGGCAAATGATTTAACCTATGTTTCTTTTCTCATCTGTAAAATTGGTACAATCGTCATACATAACTTTGGGGTCATTAGGATTAAATGTGCTGTTAGTACGTGCTAGTAACATTGTCTGACACGTGTTAAGCCTCACCAAAGTGTTACCTTTAAGCTTCATATGAACTGTCAAAGGTAGATGCCCACTGTGACAATCTTTAAATTCTTGGACAAGTAACCATAAGCAGCATTTTATTGTAAATGATATAATAGCAGCATTTCAATTTTTTTTTAAATTGAAATATCTTAGTGAAAAATACCTTGGCAAAATCAGATTCCAGACTCACGTAACATTCAAATACACATTTAATAACCAATTGAATGGCACAGCTCCATCCTCATAAACGATATAAGAAATATCCCAAAAGTCAGAAGAGACTTTTTTTGTGCGTTGCATGGTAAAATTGCCTCCCTAGGGAAAAGAAGGGGTCACAGGTAGCTGTTGACAAATGGTTATAAGAGGATGATACTGTGATAGGATGATCCAACCTTTCACCACCTCAATCAGTCGATTATTTCAAGTGTGGAAAAGTCACATCAGGGAGAGAACAGAAAATGTGACATAAAATTTCAGTTAAGAAAGTGGTTGTTGAAATCCTAGAATATGAATCTAATTTCCTTCTGCAATAATTACTCAAATATGATATACATAGAATACTTTTAGGAATTGACTTTACTAATTAGGAATTATTTTTAGGAACTGATTTTACTAATTAGGAAAGCCCACATAAGTTAAAGTATCTTCACACAAAAGGACTTTGTCTTTCCTGAGAATATGTTAAATTTTAGACTCTGCACAAATTTACTCTCTGGCACATTTAGATACCTATCTCTATTCTTTATTTTTACTAAAAAAAATATTAAAAAATTTTTAATGTTTATTTACTTTTGAGAGAGAGCATGCACACACCAGTGGGGGAGGGTCAGAGAGAGGGGGACAGAGGATCCAAAGCAGGCTCCACTCCATCAATAGCAGAGAGCCTGATGTAGGACTGGAACTCACAGACTGGGAGATCATGACCTGAGCTGAAGTCAGATTCTTAACCAATGGAGCTACCCAGGCACCCCTACTAAAAAAAAAAAAAAAAATATTTAGAACATATTTCTCGAAGGTTCATATCAATTGGATCAAATTATTGTCATTGAAGACATATTGTTCTACCATATAGAATAGAAAATAAAATTTTTGTGAGACAGAGATACAGAGAGAGAGCAAGCGAGGGAGCACGCATGGGGTGGGGCAGAGGGAGGGGCAGAGAGAATCTTAAGCAGGCTACACACCCAATGAGGAGCCCAATACAGGGCTCAGCCTCATGACTGTGAGATAATGACCTGAGCCGAAAACAAGAGTCATATGCTTAGACGATTGAGCCACCCAGGTGGCCCTAAAAAATAAAATTCAAATGGCTAGTATAAATTACCTATTAACATTAAATTAATCAGCTATACCCCTAACGAATAAAAAAATGAAAAATATACTTTCACTGAATCAGGACCTTTACTGAATTAGGGATGTTTAGGGGTAAGATATCTAAGAAAAGATTTATACTAACTTTTTTTTAATACAAAAAAAACAGTTTTTCGAACAAAATTCATGATGCCAACTCCAAGTCTCCATTTCTCCTTAAGGAGGGAACCCATCTGACTTGAATTTAGTAATCCTAGCTCTTCACGTGTTGTCTCAAAGTCAGCAATAAAGGGACTGGGGTCCAATTTTATTTCATTATCTGCAGAAACTGGTGTGAGCCATACTGATTTCCTAAAAAACAAAGCAAAACAAAAAAACAGAAGCAGATATTATTGGCATACTTGGTACCAGGTCATTCTGAGTCTACAGGTGGGGACAAAGTTATTTTTTTACCACTGTTTAACACAGTGGCCATTTTCAGTATAATGATTTAGGGGTGTGGCACAGGCCTAGACCTTCTGCATAACTGATGATTTGTAATGCTTGCTTCAGTAAAGTACCAAAGTGCCCAGTGGAATGGATTTAGACAAGTGGATTCCTAAGAACAGTAAGTAAAAGCTGTCAAAAGCTTAATCTGACCCCATGCAGTGGTAGTAAAGGATATGTGTGTGTGTGTGTGTGTGTGTGTGTGTGTGTGTGTGTGCGCGCGCGCGTGCGTGTGCAGCAGTAACATTTATGCACCAGTAACCTAATCATATATCTGTTGGCCTTGTTTTCATTTTTTTTCTAAGGAAGATAAGCTGCAAACAACATCAAAATTACTATCGAAGTAGAAATGCTGTAGTCATCATAATTAATCTGGTGGCCTATGGAGAGGCAATAGCTCCAGGGCATTATTTCAGAGTGTTTTATATTACTGGAAGCATCGGCTAATATATAGGAATGAAAATGTGTGTGTGTGTGTGTGTGTGTGTGTCTGTGTGTGTGTGTGTGTCTACAGAATCCAGTGTTAGTGTCAGCTACTCCCCAGAGTATTGCTAAATTCCTCAGCCTTCGATTTGCCTTATGAAAATAAGTTAAAAGAAGATCAAAGTATTTAACAATAAGGATGTATGTAATGTACACTTAAAAATGGTTATAAATTTTCTATGCTAATTTGGATGTAAATTTTAAAAAATAAAATTTTAAAAAAATGGTTACAAATTTTATCTTATGTATATTTTACCACAATAAAAAATACCAATTCTCGGGCACCTGGGTGGCAGTCGGTTAAGCACCAGACTTCAGCTCAGGTCATGATCTCATTGTTCGTGGGTTCGAGCCCTGCATCAGACTCTGTGCTGACAGCTCAGAGCCTGGATCTTGCTTCGGAGTCTGTGTCTCCCTCTATCTCTGCCCCTCCCCGACTTGCACTCTGTCTCTCAAAAACAAACAAAAAATGAAACATTAAAAAATTTAAAAAAAAATTCCCCCCCCACAAAAAGGATTCTGATAATGTTATAAGATACTATACACTTGCTCTGAGGTCTACCTTCTTTTTTTATGTCAACTATTTCCATATATCAAACAAGGATGAAATCTTTTCCAAGATTTGTAACTCGTAAAACTCAACATGAATATTACAATGACATGGTAAAGTGTTTCAGTATTCACCATTCCACTTGGTCTCAAAGTTTATGTGGGGTCCCTTTGGGATTCAGCATCTCAGTTCCACAAAACTGCAAGCAAAGTGCATCTAATGATTAGGCTGATAAACCTTTCCTTTCATGCATTTCCATGAGTTAGTATTAAAATGAAGGACTAGTTTTCTCTTTTTAGTCAGTCACTGTATTCACATGGAATTAAGCCATGAGATGTATTAGGGAATTATAAAGGAGAAGACATTAAAAAACAGCATCAGGTTTGACTCTTCCACTTATTAAGGCCACTGGGTATCTAATGATTCTGCTTTGCAGTTCAGTTACCGTAAAATAACCTAGTTACACTAGATTGCATATGTTTTGATTCTAAAATAAATATTACATTAAAAAACAAAAATACTCCATATTATGATAAATGTCAATTTCATGCTTGTTTGGAAATACGCTTACGGGTGAGTCAAATCTAAAGTCTATGCTTTGCAGAAGCATCTGATTTGGTAAAGGTAAGATGGATGCTTTCCAAAGGAGTCTGGTCTATTGGACTGACCTAGAGGCAGAACATTCCAAAGGGATTTTCTGGCTCTCACAATGCACAATCCTAGGGTTAAAGAACATCTCTGTTTGAAAAAGGAGGGTATCTCCGAAACAACCTAGAGGAGCACAATATTTAAGCAGAAGGTAATTCTCGTAACAGGGGAGGCATACATACGTTTGTATTCTAGTTTAAGATTTATGCCTAGGGGCGCCTGGGTGGCTCAGTCGGTTGAGCGTCAGACTTCGGCTCAGGCGGCTCAGGTCATGATCTCACAGCTCGTGGGTTCGAGCCCTGTGCTGATGGCTCAGAGCCTGGAGCCTGCTTCGGATTCTGTGTCTCCTCTCTCTGCCCCTCCCCCAACATGTGCTCTGTCTCTCTCTGTAGTGAAAATACTTCTTCAGTGAAAATACTGCCTCAGGGCAGTTCAAATGATCCAATGAATAGGATAAACCTTCGCAGGATTTGTGACTCTTCCCCTTTGGAGCATCGAATGAAACTTAAAACTGTCTGCTAAGCTTTGGTGAAATAGAAGAGGAGCTGAAGGACAATTTAAAATCGGTTTCCTAACCAGTCAGGAAACCTGTGCTCTTGGGTCCTGTGCACATGAATGGCCCAATGTTCAGTGAATGATAAGGAAGGGACCATGTTGTCATCTGCCCATAAATAACGATAACTAGAAGCAAAATGTAATCCTTAAAACAAACAAACAAAAAAAGACAATAATTTTAGAGCCAGGTATAAAGATCTAAAAAACTACTTCAAAGTTATTTTTAGGGGCACCTGGGTAGTTTGGTTGGTTATGCATCCCACTTCAGCTTAGGTCATGACCTCACAGTTCATAGGTTCGAGCTCCACATTGGGCTCTGTGATGACAGCTCAGAGCCTGGAGCCTGCTACGGATTCTGTGTCTCCCTCCCTCTCTCATTGCCCCTCCCCTGCCTGTACTTTATCTCTCAAAAATAAATAAATGTTAAAAAAAAATTTTTTAAGAAGTTATTTTTATAAATAATACTGTACTCACCTTTGTCTTGATCCCACGGTCATGTACAGGGTATATAAAATCATATGCAGAGGTCTGAATCCGAGTCATAGGGCAACCTGATCCCAGGTGCAATTCATCAGCAAATATATACAGATCGCTGTTGTGCCCACATGGGCTAACCAAGATCATCACCCAGTCCATTGAACAACTTACTGTCACTACAGAAAGAATCATATAAGAAAGTGTCAGATGTGTATTTACATCCGGGAAGAGCCCAAAGAATATTCAGCTCTGCCCTTTGTGGTAAATAAAAGGTATTTCTTTCTCCAGCCAAGGTAATCAAGGCTTATAGAATAACATATAAAGGGTTTTCACATTACCAGTTTTTCCAAAATATCTGCATATTATCCTCAAATAACTAGGCTTCATTTATTTCACAGGGAAGAAGATCAACACATAAGAAAATCATAATCTTCTAGTCCCCTGCCTCTTCTAAAAGAGATTATATTCTAAAGAGGGTGATGTATCTGGGACCACACAAAAGGCACAGAAGTAAATTGCAATGCATTCGAATAGGAGAGATGTATTCCCAGTAATGCTCTTTGGAGAGGGAGAAGGGGAAAGGGTGGGAGAGTAGAATCCTGATCTGGAACAGTCCCTACCAAAGACAGAGCCACAGAGGAAAGACTCTGAAGAGAGAAAATCCGCTGCCTGGGATGGCAGTTCTGTGAAGGTTTCCATGTAAAACCTATTCTTATCCTTTACATTGAAATCTTCAGTCAGTCAGGGATAATCACTATTTCTAATGGACTCATTTATCCCGTGGAAGAAGTAAAGGCGGACAGTAACCAGAGCTTCTCAGAGCGGTGATCAGAGTTGAACTGCATGGATCCTACTAATGTTCAGAAAGAAAACACAGATTTATTGGCTTTAAAGAGTCATGATTAGTGGTAGGGGGGAAAAACTAATGAAACAGGTTACAAAACTTCCAAAGTGGAGAACAAAAGAGAATGGAGAAAAACAAATTGAAACAATTTAGAAGAAGGCAAAAAAGCCTTAGGGGAAGAGACAAAACATCAAAGCAAACAAACAAACAAAAAGGACAAAAATTAAGCCATAGGGGGATCCTGGGTGGCTCAGTCGGTTAAGTGTCTAACTCTTGCTTTTGACTCAGGTCATGATCTCACAGTTGTGAGTTCGAGCCCTACATTGGGCTCTGCACTGACAGTGCGCAGCCTGCTTGTGATTCTCTGTCTCCCTTTCTCTCTGCCCCTCCCATGTGCTCTCTCACTCTCTCTAAATAAAGAAAATAAACTAAAAAAAAAAAAAAAAAGTAAGCAATAAGATGATTGCAATAAATGAACTGCAACTATATGTCAACAATAATAATAAATGTAAATGAACAAAATACTTCAGGCCAAATGACCAACAGCCAAATGAAGAAATTATAATGTATTTATATAATCAACTTCTAGGTAACATGGCAAATATAATTATAAAGTATCAATCTGAAAATAGTTATGAGAAAGAAGCAAGTCACAACACAAACCTTATATATCTAACGATACAAAGTTGAAATGACAGATAACCATTTTTTATACAAGATTTTTTTTCCAAACAGAGACTATTCTTCAGTAGCCAGTACCTGCCCCACACTTAAGGCATGAGACTCATAACCCAGAACATGACCCCACATCTCATCAGATACAGCCTCCTCATGTTTTGCAAAAGTGGAAGTAACCGGGTTTAAATCTTATCTTCCTATTTCGACGCTGATATAAGTTGCTCTAACACAACCTGTCATCCAAGCTAGGATAAGTACTTTGAACTTGGATTTCATTTCGTAATTATCTTTATATTCACAGCTGCACAGAACCCAGGGAATGTTGAATATACATAGTTTGAATTGTAGCCCTTGTTGATAGTACCACCTGCACGCAGAACTTCCAGATGAGCAGAAATTACAGAACCTCCCTCTTACTGTTTAACAAAGGGAAGGGGCGGGAGAGAGTGAAAGTCTGACTGGCCATCCAACCTATAGGAAGGTAACCTTCTTACAGCTGGTTGGATACGGCTTGAATTCTATAGCTACCCAATTATTAGATTTTGAAAAAACTGGTTAACACTGCAATGCAATTTATTCACGAGTCAGTGAAGGCCACCGAATGGGAAGATTCACAGTCAGGATGAACAAAAGTTCTGGCAGTTTGACAGAGTGTACTCAGAGCCTCAGTCCAGTTAGTGGACTGGGCTGGACTGGTTCAAGTGAATGTGCACACAAGGTGGCAATCCTAGCCAGTAACTGGAAAGTTAAGCTACAGTGGTTTGGGATGACATTTAAGACAAATTTCCCATACTCCCGAGGTCTCCTGGGAGCTGTAGCTGTTCTAAATAGAGCCACAACCAAAGCACTTACATGCTTTGGAGCCTAACAGAACCTGGAAGTAAATAAAGTAGTGACCTCTTATTCCAGAAATAAGTAGTTCAGTCACTGCTGAAGTCCGATCAACGCCTCCTGTCCCCCACCAGCATGTCTCTAAAGGCAGAAGAAAAATTTAAAAAATTGGGGTACCTGGGTGGCTCAGTTGGTTAAGTGTCCAACTTCAGCTCAGGTCTGATCTCACAGATTATGGGTTCAAGCCCCGCATTGGGCTCTGTGCTGACAGCTCAGAGCCTGGAGCCTGCTTCGTATTCTGTGACTCCCTCTGTCTCTCTCTCTGTCCCTCCCCTGCTCATGCTCTGTCTCTCTCTGTCTCTCAAAAAATAAATAAACGTTAAAGAAAAAAATGTTTAAATAAAGTAAAGCAACAATAGGAGTATGCTCACTAATACTCAGGTGTCATAAGTGGCTATTGTCTCCTGCAGAAAGGACATAAAGTGATGAGTAAATTGATAAGGGCTCCAAGTCGAAAGCCTTGTTTAAAGGCTGCCTTTGGAAGGCATATGTGAGCAGATCTGTGGTCAGGAAAATTGTTAGGAAGATTTTCCTTCCTAAAGCAATTAGGATCACCTGTCATGGGTGTTTTCCATTATTTATGCCGATCTCAATAATATACCACACGCCACATATGATAATGGCAGTCTGCACATCATCTAAAAATTAAATTACCTGTGCCGTGAAGCACAAAGCATACACCTGATTGACTTTGACCCTGTACTCTTCACAGATGTGCTGAGTAAACTGCCCCTCTATGGTAGCTGTAGAAATATTAAGAGCTGGAGGATGATCTTCCCACAGCAAAAGCTCATTAAATTACCTCCCAGGTGACTCTTGCATCAATTTAGGAATTGACAACAGGTAGTCGTTGGAAGAAATAGTCAAACAAACGACTTTAAAAATGACCATCTGCCATCAATATTTATTACTTCTCACTTCATACTTCTCACAAGTAAGTCTACCATGACTCTGAGCAAGCCAGTCCTGTGTCAAGGGGCTAACTGTCTACTTATTATCTTCTTTCCTAAAGCACTGGGGCTTTCCCATTCCCCCTCCCATCACATTCCCATTACAAAGTAATAATAGAAAGTCGGATCACACAATGAAGAGAATGGCTAGAGGTTCAAACCTTGACGAGGAAAGCTTCCCCAAAGAGTAATAGGGAGCAGTAGACCTTGGAATACATTCAGGATATTCTTAAACACTTTGGAGGACCTAAGTCTTCCCAGGGTGAAAAAATATTCATATGTAATGAGCAAGAGATTCCAACACTTCGTAAGCCAGTAAGTTCTGGCTCTTTACAGATAAACCATCAAGAAAGTAAGAAAATTCAGGGAGATGGTTTGTGGGGAAAGTGGCATTGGAGAAAGCAGGTGTTCTACATTAGTGACTGTCACCTCCAAATCGCTCCATGGGTTGGAAATATTATCCTACTGTCACCTAGAGAAGAGTATCAGAAGGATCCTTCCTAGAGGAAAAAAGATTGTGACAGTTTAAAGTTGGATTCAACAGGATAAGTGGATATGGATATACAGGGAGTCCAGGCTTCTGTTGTCACTTGTTTTTCTCATACTAATCTTAGTCAGTCTGACATTATGAGGTCGTGCCTCTAGTATCTGAGAAATCTGAGGGAAGGCCCGAGGAACACATGTAGCTGCCACACAAATTGGCTGAAGTAGCTAGAATCTTCCTTGCACCTGAGCATCATAGATCCCAGCCAGGCCTCAATGCCCTGCTTCCTCACCCCAGATGACCCCAACGCCCTGTGCTCCCCACCCCAGGTGCCCCCAATGCCATGTGCCCCTCTATCCTAGATGGCCCCAATGCCCTGCATCCCCTTACCCCAGAGGTCCCTGACGTCCTGAGTCCCCCACTCCAGATGGCCTCAGTATATTGACTCAAGTCTCCTCGGCCCGAAGCACTTCCCTTCCAGCTGCTTGTTAAGATCTGAACTCTTCGGGAGGAGAGTTCCTGCATGGAAAGCGACCATAACTCCTCCAAGAAAGTGTTCTTTAGAACTGGCCTCTACCATAGATGCTCTCAGTGCAAGGCCAAATCAAGGCAGCAAGGAGCGACCAGACTCCTAAAGCCATAGAGACCTTCATCTGGACAGACCCCCAGCCAGGACTTCTCAGGAAACAGGAAGTCGTGTGGCCTTACGTGATTTTATACGGCATCCCACACTCAGCTGTCTTCATTTTCCTACTGATTTAGATAGGGCATGCGGCACCCTCTCAATGTCAACCACCTAAAAGCTGCAACTCTCCAGATTTCCCAAACACTGACTCTCCGAAAGGCATATCACACAAAAAGTGCTATTTGATAACAGACGGTGTCTGCATGAGGCCTGTTGAGACCATCTGGGAGGCTAGCATGGCACATGACATTTCCAGTACATGCTAAATTGTAGGAAATTATTGGCACCAGCTGATTTTTGGGTGTCCAGCTAATATGTGGAACAGCCTAAGTCATATACGTTTGAAATCAAAAGATGATTATTTCTTCTTTTCTCTGACTTTGGCTGGAAGAATCAGCAGCAGGGATAATAAAGTGACTTGCCCAGAAACAAACATCCCCAGGAGGAGACAGGGACCTATAGAAAGCCATCTTTCTTGGCATCAAGGAAATCTAAAAATCTGTCTTTATTGATTTGTCCATAAATTAATGTTTTAGTTAGTTTAGCCAGGTCAAGCCTTAAAAGTATTTACTTATAACACGGGAGAATAATGTTTTTTTCATGCTGAGATTTCTTAGAAAAGAAACATTTATATTCGTGTATTTTGTCCCCTTGTGCCATATATATAATTTTATGTATAATAAGTATATATATTCATTCTAGTACTCAGAAGTTCCAGCTAAGCATTTTTAAAATAGTTTTTTCCATCCTGTTTTTGTTTTTTAGAGTTTATTTATTTTGAGAGAGAGAGAGAGAGAGAGAGAGAGAGAACGAGGGAGGGGCAGAGAGAGAGGGAGAGAGAGAATCCCAAGCAGGCTCCACACAGTCAGCACAAGCCTGATGTGGGGCTTGAACTCCCAAACGATGAGATCACGACCTGAGCTGAGGTCAGATGTTTAACCGACTGAGCCACCCATGCACCCCAAAGTTCCAGCTAAGCATTTTTTTTTAACGTTTATCTATTTTTGAGACAGAGAGAGACAGAGCATGAACGGGGGATGGTCAGAGAGAGAGGGAGACACAGAATCTGAAACAGGCTCCAGGCTCTGAGCCATCAGCACAGAGCCCGACGCGGGGCTCGAACTCACAGACCGTGAGATCATGACCTGAGCCGAAGTCGGAGGCTTAACCGACTGAGCCACCCATGCACCAGAAAGTTCCAGCTAAGCATTTTTTTTAATGTTTATTTATTTTTGAGACAGAGAGAGACAGAGCATGAACAGGGGAGGGTCAGAGAGAGAGGGAGACAGAATCGGAAGCAGGCTCCAGGCTCTGAGCCATCAGCACAGAGCCTGACACGGGGTTTGAATCCATGAGCTGTGAGATCATGACCTGAGCTGAAGTCAGATGCTTAACCGACTAATCCACCCAGGCACCCCATATGTTTATCTTTTAAATCATTCCAGTAGAAGCATCTAGTATTGTTCTAGAAGGCATCAGAGTCTACTGCTTAAGAGCTTCTACTGCTTAAGAGAGTTTCTCTGCTCTCAATTTACACAAGTTTGGGAAAATTAGTTAAACAAGCTAAGGCTCATATTCATACTATTTCCCTTGTAAGTTTATTGTGACTATTAAAAGGGATAACAAATGTAAGCAGTCTAGCCAAAGCTAATAGCGTACATATATATATACATATATATATGTGTATATATATATGTATATATATATATATATATATATATATATAAACAAGGTACATAGTGTACAAAAGTACATATATTTTCCTCAAACCTGAGTGCAGTGAATTCAGGTTTTATATACTTTTCCAAGGAAGACTTCCAGGGCAGGAAAGAGGCAGATGATATATTCAAAGTACTAAGCGAAAAAAACTGTAGGTGTTCAGCATTTGTGACTCTCAAAGGACTTCTTAAATTCTTATCCTCAATTATTATTTTTAAAGATGCTGGACTCAATACCACAGTGTTTCAATACTATATATTTCTGAATCTGTTTCATAAACGATATTTTTCTAAGCATATGTATTCATACATGGGGCAACAGTTTGGGAATCTTTTTTTTTAAGACTTTAGGATTGCTTATGAAATGTGAGAATTTTCATCTGTGTACACTTAGAAAAACTTGCTTGTCATATATGCTACCCCAATAGCTTTTTACTTGTAAACATGAGATGACTTCTAAGTCCTCTAATTGTCTCTTTAGACGTTCTGTCTCTTGAAAGCATCTGCTAACATTTTACTAAAGAAGTATTCATTGAAACCTCAAAAAAAAAAAAAAGAATTATTTATTTAATCTTCACTTTCAAATACACTGGCCTAAAATTATATCATTTTGGGGCACCTGGGTGGCTCAGTGGGTTAAGCATCCATCTCTTGGTTTTGGCTCAGGTCATGATCTCATAGTTTGTGAGTTCAAGCCCTGCATCGGGCTCTGTGCTGACAGTGCAGAGCCTGCTTGGAATTCTGTCTCCCTCTCTCTCTGCCCCTCCCCTGCTCACGCTCTCTCTCCCTCTCTCTCTCTCTCTCAAAAATAAATAAGGATGTCCTTTTTTTTAATGTTTATTTATTTTTGAGAGAGAGAGAGAGAGAGAGAGACAGAGTGCAAGCAGGGGAGGCGCAGAGAGAGAGCGAGAGGGAGACACAGAATCTGAAGCAGGGTCCAGGCTCTGAGCTGTCAGCACAGAGCCCCACACAGGGCTCAAACTTATGAACCATGAGGTCATAACCTGAGCTGAGTGGGAGGCTTAACCAGCCACCCACGCACCCCTCTCTCAAAAATAAATAAATAAACATTTAAAGACAATCTACTGGTAAACACTGCAATTGTGAAACAATTTAATAGGGAGTAACTGAGAAGAATGGTTCCCTGTGCCTAAATTATTTGTGCAAAGTTTTTTAGAATTAGTGATCATTTTTAATTCCCACTATAGTATTTTATGTTCTTACTTATAGTGATTTCTCTTTCTTTTCAAACCCAAGTTTCCTTTAATTGTTTCCTTTTTTTTTGTTTGTTTTGTTTTTCTGTGCAGTTAATTCTCTAGCAGTTGAGAAGCTCCTATATATTTCATTCATTGGACATTTTATTCTATTTTTATTTGTTTTAAAGTTTACAATATTACCTCTGTGTCAAGGTCTCCAAAACCATTCCCAGTTTTGATCATTTGCTAGGAGGACTCAGCACATAGTCATATCACTCTATGATTTATTATAGCAAAGGATACAGAGTGAATGGGAAGGCACATGGGGCAGAGTGCAAAGGAAACCAGGTGGAAGCTTCCAAGGGTTCTCTCCCAGCGGAGGCACACAAGACGTGCTTAATTCCTCCAGCAATAAGTGGGTGGCAACATGCAAAATGTTGTCTACCAAGGAAGGTCATTATAGACTCCGTGTTCAGGGTATTTATCGGGGACATTCTCTGCCTACCACCTACCAAAATCCCACATTCTCCGAAGGAAAACAAGTGTTTAACATACAGCATAGTGCTTGCAAAAAAAAAGTTTTGGCATAGTGAGCCTCTGTCATCAGAGTCATGAGAACTCTCCCGAAATCCAAATTCTCAGATGCTAGCAAGCAGGCCTTTCTTAGTATGGCAGTCTCAAGTCTGGTTTTTTTACTATTTATTTTGAGAGAGAGCGAGCGAGCAGAGGGATGGGGCAGAGAGAAAGAAAGAGGGAGAAAGAGAATCCCAAGCAGGTTCTGCACTGTTAGCACAGGCCAGACATGGGACTCGAACTCACAAACCATGAGATCATGACCTGAGCGGAAAACAAGAGTTGGATGCTCAACCGACTGAGCCACTCAGAATGCTTCTCAAGTCTGCTATTCTTAAATCTGTTCTGCATATCGGTAAATTGTCAAAATGGGTTGTCTTACATTTTTCTGTTATCCATAGCTAATTCATTTCTGTAGCAGAAATGAATCCTTTTTTGCAATGTATTCAATCAAACATTAATCTAGGTACCACTGTGAAAGGATGTTACAGATAGAATTAAAATCAAGGACTTTAAAACGGGGAGATTAACCTGGATTTTCTGAGTGACCCAGTCTAATTACATAAATCCTTAGAGTGGAGAATTATTTCTGGCTGGAAGCAAAAGAGGGATTGCTTCAGAAGGGGATGTCAGTAAGATCAGAGGTTGGTGAGGAAGTCCACCTGCCATCATTGTCCTGGAAAGGGTCCATGAAGGAAGGACTCTGGAAGTCCTCTAGTGATCTCCAGCCGACAGCCAGCAAAGGAAACAGACTTCAGTCCTACAACTACATGAAATCAAATGCTACCAACATCCCGAATCAGCCTGCAGACAGGGTCTCCCGAAAAGCCTCCAGAAGAAACAGCCCTTCTGACAACTTGAATTGAACTTGGTGAGGCTCCAAGCAGAGAACCCTGGTGAATCACGTGGTGGTTACACTCCAACCATCAACAAAAAAACGAATAGACAATCTGTATTCCCTTACCACATTTTCCCAATGTTTTGTGATAATTTGGGGTTTTACTTCCAGATTTTATATTCCAGTATGAAATTTAGGCCAAAAAATACATTTTCGTAATATATTGACCTTCTAACATTTATTTGCATTTACCTTTTTTTAGTACATATGCTCACAATTCTTTTTTCTTAATGTTTATTTATTTTTGAGAGGGAGACAGAGAGAGTGAGAGAATGAGTGGGAGAGGGGCAGAGAGAGAGGAAGACACAGAATCTGAAGCAGGCTCCAGGTTCTGAACTGTCAGCACAGAGCCCCACGCGGGGCTCGAACCCAAGGGCTGTGAGATAATGACCTGAGCCGGAAGCTGGACACTTAACTGACTGAACCATGCAGTCGCCCCTCTAACAATTCTTTAGAGGGGATCTGTATGTTTTTTATTGTAATCCTTATTTTGTTTTGTTGTTCATTCTCATGTGTTTAGAGGGTGTCTAAGGTTAATAATGCTTTAAGATTATAAATTTTTCTTAATCTCCTTTTTTGCCCTTCACAAATGAATTCTAGTTAGCCTGAATACAGGAGGGAAATGATTAAACTAACACTATGTCAGAATTTTAATGCCATTATTCCATACAGCTCTAACACCCAAGTTTTCAGATAATTCTGATACAATTTAATAACTTTTTATGATGTGTGTTGGCCCTATAATTTGAGAATATTCAGTTTGGCTATAAATACAAGAAAAGAAGAAAGTGGTCAAAATTCATAAGAACATGAGCAAGCAAAAAGATTGTGAAACATAGTGGGAATTAATAGGATGAGTTAACTAACCAGAAGTTGTATGATAGGATACGTGCTGGAAGGCTGGTTTGTACCAGCACATCCCCAATGACCCTGTTAATCACTATCTTGAGAATGCAGAGATCGTGTCCTCCCTCTATATTCCCATCAAGCAGAATGTGCAGAAAAACATGTTCAGTGCTCAAGGTCAGGGACTCCAGGGGGTGGTCAACCCAGAGTGTCTCCCTTGTAAGGAAGAGTGTCCAGATGGCAGGCCTTGACCTCCTTGGGTCACTGGCCATGCAAGGAGGGAAAAGGCTAAAGAGAGTTGCAAGGCTAAGTTGCTACGCTATAAAAGTTTGCTGCACCTAGATCAGAAGCAGGTTTGTCGAGTCCTCTGCTCCTGGATACCCTGTAAGCAACTTCCTCCAATAAACCTAAGTCTCAGCCTCTGTCTCCGGGTGTTTTCTTCAGCCCCGCCTGACCATAGCCCACCTTTGGCTTAGAGTCTGCTGGGGTATCTCTACACAGGGGCATGACAAGGATGGATAGAATAAATAGAAAACACAGAGGAACGACCAAGGATGAACCTGACATTCATTAGCTGTTAGCAGGTTATTGATCACTGATGTTAACCTTAAAAAATAAAATTGCCAGTTATTTTATCAGCAAAAGATGGATTAATTCAGGAATAGCAGAGAATTGCAATTCAGGACAAGAAAGCTATGGCAAAACCATAGGCAAGTCTGGAGAACGAAGGAGAGGAACACTCTTTTATAGAGGAAAAGGGGCAGTTGGGACGGCTGTTACAGACAAAAAAGTCCATTGAAGTAACCTAGGAGTTGGAACTATAGTGAGTTTTCATTGGCTGAGCTGTGACTGTCTCATTGGCTGGGCTGTTGCTGGGGTTTAACAGAAACATCACTCTGCCTGCTGCTGCGATAGTAATGGGCAGCAGCTCAAGTCATTTCCCCTGAAGGTTGCAAGGAGGCCCCTTTCTTCCTGTTCAATATGCACTTGACAAGGAGTGGTAGGGCGTGAAGCCTTCGTGAGACCTTCCGTTGCTGAAGCTCCCAACGCCATTTTAGAGAGGTTTTCATTTATGAATTTTCATACCAGGTGATTATCACCCTCTAGAGTTCCTTCTTTCTCACAATCATTAAGACCATCAATCAACACAAAAAAGCAAGAGGAACCCTCCTACCATATCAGAAATCTTCCTTGCTTCAGATCTCAAACCCAGGTACCTTGGGAAAAAGGAAATCGAGGAGGTGAGACTCTTCAGATGTTTGGAAATCTCTTGTCTCCTCAGCTGTGGGTGATGATCTAGCATTCTGGAAAGAACCAAGAAGCCCTTAACACAGTTGGCTTTTTCTTCTTATGGCTGAAGTTATTATAATTATAAATAATAAATTCAGGAAGGAGAATGTGAGAAGTGGCTCTACACTATACCCCCAGATACCAGTTGTGTCTTCCCCAAACACATGGATGTGTCTGAAATTATGTCTTACCTAATATTTGATATGCATCTGTTGGACTATTAAAGCGGGGCTTTGCAGATGCTTTGAGGGATCCAAGTGGATGATACAGAAGATTCAGGAGAAACACTTATGAATTCACTGAAAATATTGTGCTTTTCATTTACTCTGGGTTCTCACGAAAACAAGCCAAATGCCCTGCCTCCCAGCCAATGACTCAGATTCGGTAAACCTGGGACAAGACGTGTTAATCTGTACTTGTAACCTACTGCAGGAGATTCTGATTCAGGTAAACAAATTCACACAGCCATGGTATGGTCTAAGTTTGAAAAAACTACTTTCTGATTAAATTTTTCTCCACCAAAAGGCATCTTCTTATGAATGTGTACATCCTTGGGGTGCTGAAAAAAGGTGTTTTTAGAACATTTTTGTCCAATGAAACCTAGTGCAAAATCTTGAGACAAAGGGATTGTGGATAGGGATAATAATGTGATCTGGTTCCATATTTTGGCAAAAAACCAACCTTCAAAAAGCTCCATCTCAAAAGTAAAAGTTTAATAAGTTACCTTTAGAAATTATATAGTATGTCGCATAGATTGCCTCAGCTTCCAAATGCAGGATAATTGTTGGCGAGCATTGTCAAATTTAGCTATAGGAATCTCCAGGATTATGAATTAATATAACAAAGGACAAGCAAAACTGTACACCTTTCGTCATCAGAAACCTCAAGGTTACTTCCTTTCTATAAAATATTTTTATTTGATTTTATGTTCTTTAAAATTAACAGGAATTTATTTTAGGGTGTCTATTGCTTAAATTAATATTTGGGCTTGAGAGCCTTACAGTAGATTAAATATACAATTTCTATTTGTGAATTATACTTCAATACAGCTGAAAAAAATCCTTCTCTTTTTAAACTTGCAGGGGGAAAAGGAGTGCCTGGGTGGCTCAGTCGATTAAGCATCCGACTCTTGGTTTCAGTTCAGGTCACGATCTCACAGTTTGTGAGTTTGAGCCCCACATCAGACTTTGTGCAGATGGCGCGGAGCCTGCTTAGAATTCTCTCTCTCTCTCTCTCTCTCTCTCTCTCTCTTCTCTCTCTCTCTCTCTCCCTCTCTCTCTCAAAAATAAATAAACAAACAAACAAATAAAAACTTGGGGAAAAAAAGAATCTGAATCTTAACACTATCCGCAAATGATATGTGTTAAAATACCACCCAGGGATATTTTAACACTATCGCCAAGTGATATGCATACATTGTAAATTTTGAGAAGCAAAATGGCACAGTGAATGGATAAGAGCATCAGACTGGGGTCTGAATTCTGAGTCTGCCCCTGGCCAGCTCTATAATCTTAGGCTGGGTACTTAACTCCAAGCTCTGAGTCCCTCATCTGTAAAATGGTGACAATAATCGGATGTAGCTCTGAGGGTTCGTGTGAGGACTGTATAAGATTATGCTCAATATCTGCACATCGTATGCCCTCAACAAATTTTAGCTAAATGTATACAACTATTGTCATTGTCCTAGTTGGAAGCATTTTTTCCCCCATCTGGACCATTGTGATAACTCACTGCCTGCTTTTCTAGTCTTAGCCTATTCTCATTCCTCCCATCATATACTCCAATGTGAGTTATTTCCACTAGAAAAGATCAGATTGTGGTCCTGTTCTCTTCAAAAAACTTCAAGACATCTCATTGCATTTATAAGCCTCTCACTGCATTTGTAAGCCAAATTTCTTTGCATGAAACCCACAGCCTCCTACTCTGAATGCAGCCCAGAGAGAATGATACGGTAGACGCAGGGAACACCTGAGTGGAGAGCTCCAAAATTTTGCCCTTGTTTTTTGTTGAGAGATTATTCTTTCTCCATGGAATGGTCTTGACATCCTTGTTGCAAATCAATTGATCATAGATGTGTGGTTTTAGTGGTGGATTCTCTAGTCTATATGTTTCTCTTTATGCCCATAACATAGTTTTGATTGCTCTACCTTTGGAGTATGTTTTGAAGTTGAGACGTGTGAATCGTCCAACTTTATCCTTCTTCAAGATAGCTTTGGCTATTTTGGATTTCCATGAGTTTTAAGATCAGTTTTTCCATTTCTGTTTTTAAAAATGCCACTGAAATTTTGATAGGGATTTATTCAACCTGTAGATTGCTTTGGGGGGAGTACTGTCATGTCAATTACAGAAGTTTTCCAATCCATGAACACAGGATGTCTTTACATTTATTTGGTCTTTAATTTCTTTCAGCCGTGTTTTGTAGTTTTCCATTGGTTTCCTTATCTATTCCTGCACCAATATCACACTGTCTTGACGATAATCAATTTATGTTTTGTCTTGATATTTGGTACAATAATCTTTCTACATATTCTCTGAGAATTCTTTGACTATATTTGATCAATTGCCAGCCCATAATTTCTTTAAGTTTGCACTTCCTTACATTTTTCCATCTTTTATTTTATTTTTACCTTTCAAACAAATTTTTAAGTGTACAGTTCAGGATGGTTAACTATAAGCACAATGTTTTACAGTAAATATCTAGAACTTTTTCATCTGCCATTCCCTAGTTTTAAAAACATGCTTTCCAGGAGCACCTGGGTGATTCAGTCAGTTAAGCGACTGACTTTAGATTTCAGCTCAGGTCATGATCTCAACTGTGCTTGCCCAGTATGTCTTTATTTTCCACAAAAAAAAAAAAACAAAAACAAAAACAAGTGAAAACCCCCTATTGCCACAACACAAGACATATAATGTAAAATTGGCCTATTAATTATCAATTCATATTCCCCACAATAGTACTATACACCCATATTACATAAGACATACTATGTATATCGTGCATTAGTTGCTAGTCCCCATGAATATTAAGCATGTACAGTTATTCATATATATTACATAAGACATACTATGTATATCGTGCATTAATTGCTAGTCCCCATGAATATTAAGCATGTACAATCATTCATATATATTACATAAGACATTACAGTGTTTGGTCGTGCATTATAACTTGTTACGGGACAATTCTCTATGGACCTCAACTATCCAAAGGAACCTAAATCACCTAGCTTCGAGAAACCAGCAATCCTTGCCTGAACGTGTACCTCTTCTCGCTCCGGGCCCATTTCAACGTGGGGGTTTCTATAACGGAACTATACCTGGCATCTGGTTCTTACCTCAGGGCCATGGAATACCTTGAATCCAATCCTTCAACTTTCTCAAATAGGACATCTCGATGGATTAATGACTAATCAGCCCATGATCACACATAACTGTGGTGTCATGCATTTGGTATCTTTAATTTTTAGGGGGTCGAACTTGCTATGACTCAGCTATGACCTAAAGGTCCTGACTCAGTCAAATATATTGTAGCTGGGCTTATTCTCTATGCGGGGTCTCCACACGAACAAACAGTCAAGGTGCTATTCAGTCAATGGTCACAGGACATATACTTAAATCCCTAATGTTCCACAGGACATGGCATGCGCGCACCCACGTATACGTGTACACACGTACACGTACACACGTACGCATACACACGTACGCATACACACGTATGCATACACGTACACACGTACACATACACGTACACACGTACACGTACACATGTACGCATACACGTACACGTACACACGTACACGTATACACGTATACACATGCAAACACTTTGATTTAGTAAATAACTAGCTTAATCAAACCCCCCTTACCCCCCCGTTAACCTTATTTATAGTAATACGTGTCTATTTCTGTCTTGCCAAACCCCAAATACAAGACTAGACCATACCTAAACATAAGGCCTAAGAAAACGCTTATAAGCTTTACCAATCCCCTATCATTGCTAACTATTAATACTAAATCATAACTCTGTTCGCAGTTATCTATAGATACGCTAACCCGATCTCTAATTCGTCCCTATCGAGCAACATCTTACACATACCAAATTAACCCTACATTCCAGTTAATGTAGCTTAAATATATAAAGCAAGGCACTGAAAATGCCTAGATGAGTCGCCAGACTCCATAAACATAAAGGTTTGGTCCTGGCCTTTCCATTAGTTATTAATAAGATTACACATACAAGCCTCCGCATCCCGGTGAAAATGCCCTCTAAGTCACCCAGTGACCTAAAGGAGCTGGTATGAAGCACACAACCATAGTAGCTCATGACACCTTGCTCAGCCACACCCCCACGGGATACAGCAGTGATAAAATTAAGCTATGAATGAAAGTTCGACTAAGCTATATTAAACAAGGGTTGGTAAATTTCGTGCCAGCCACCGCGGTCATACGATTAACCCAAACTAATAGACCCACGGCGTAAAGCGTGTTACAGAGAAAAATATACTAAAGTTAAACCTTAACTAGGCCGTAAAAAGCTACAGTTAACATAAAAATACAGCACGAAAGTAACTTTAATATCTCCGACTACACGATAGCTAAGACCCAAACTGGGATTAGATACCCCACTATGCTTAGCCCTAAACTTAGATAGTTTAAACAAAACTATCCACCAGAGAACTACTAGCAACAGCTTAAAACTCAAAGGACTTGGCGGTGCTTTACATCCCTCTAGAGGAGCCTGTTCTATAATCGATAAACCCCGATATACCTCACCATCTCTTGCTAATTCAGCCTATATACTGCCATCTTCAGCAAACCCTAAAAAGGAAGAAAAGTAAGCACAAGTATCTTAACACAAAAAAGTTAGGTCAAGGTGTAGCCCATGAGATGGGAAGCAATGGGCTACATTTTCTACAACTAGAACACCCACGAAAATCCTTATGAAACTAAGTATTAAAGGAGGATTTAGTAGTAAATTTGAGAATAGAGAGCTCAATTGAATCGGGCCATGAAGCACGCACACACCGCCCGTCACCCTCCTCAAGTGATAACCCCTAAAGAAACCTATTCAAACCACCATACCCACAAGAGGAGACAAGTCGTAACAAGGTAAGCATGCTGGAAAGTGTGCTTGGATAACAAGATGTAGCTTAAACAAAGCATCTGGCTTACCCAGAAGATTTCATATTAAACTGACCATCTTGAGCCAAAGCTAGCCCAAACATCCATAAACCCAACTAACACTAGAAAATAAAACAAAACATTCAGTTACTTCAAAAAGTATAGGAGATAGAAATTTAACTTGGCGCTATAGAGAAAGTACCGCAAGGGAAAGATAAAATTAAAAGCACCACACAGCAAAGATTACCCCTTGTACCTTTTGCATAATGAGTTAGCTAGAACAACCTAACAAAGAGAACTTCAGCTAGGTCCCCCGAAACCAGACGAGCTACCCATGAACAATCTATTACAGGATGAACTCGTCTATGTTGCAAAATAGTGAGAAGATTTATGGGTAGAGGTGAAAAGCCTAACGAGCCTGGTGATAGCTGGTTGCCCAGAACAGAATCTTAGTTCAACTGTAAACTTACCTCAGAAACCCCTAAAATTTTAATGTAAGTTTAAAATATAATCTAAAAAGGTACAGCTTTTTAGAATTAGGATACAGCCTTTATTAGAGAGTAAGCATAAATACAAACCATAGTTGGCCTAAAAGCAGCCATCAATTAAGAAAGCGTTCAAGCTCAACAATCAAAACATCTTAATGTCAAAAAAATGCAACCAACTCCTAATTTAAAACTGGGCCGATCTATTTAATAATAGAAGCAATAATGCTAATATGAGTAACAAGAAATATTTCTCCCTGCATAAGCTTATATCAGAACGGATAACCACTGATAGTTAACAACAAGATATGTATAACCTAACCATAAACAAAATATCAAACTAACTGTTAACCCAACACAGGCATGCAAATTAGGGAAAGATTAAAAGAAGTAAAAGGAACTTGGCAAACACAAACCCCGCCTGTTTACCAAAAACATCACCTCTAGCATTTCCAGTATTAGAGGCACTGCCTGCCCGGTGACACTAGTTAAACGGCCGCGGTATCCTGACCATGCAAAGGTAGCATAATCATTTGTTCCCTAAATAGGGACTTGTATGAATGGCCACACGAGGGCTTTACTGTCTCTTACTTCCAATCCGTGAAATTGACCTTCCCGTGAAGAGGCGGGAATAAAACAATAAGACGAGAAGACCCTATGGAGCTTTAATTAACCGACCCAAAGAGACCCCATTAATTAACCGACAGGAACAACAAATCTCTATATGGGCCGACAATTTAGGTTGGGGTGACCTCGGAGAACAAAACAACCTCCGAGTGATTTAAATCTAGACTAACCAGTCAAAAGTATTACATCACTTATTGATCCAAAAACTTGATCAACGGAACAAGTTACCCTAGGGATAACAGCGCAATCCTATTTCAGAGTCCATATCGACAATAGGGTTTACGACCTCGATGTTGGATCAGGACATCCCGATGGTGCAGCAGCTATCAAAGGTTCGTTTGTTCAACGATTAAAGTCCTACGTGATCTGAGTTCAGACCGGAGTAATCCAGGTCGGTTTCTATCTATTAAATAATTTCTCCCAGTACGAAAGGACAAGAGAAATAAGGCCCACTTTACCAAAGCGCCTTTAACCAAATAGATGATATAATCTTAATCTAGACAGTTTATCTAATTACACTACCCGAGAGCTCGGGTTTGTTAGGGTGGCAGAGCCCGGTAACTGCATAAAACTTAAGCTTTTATTATCAGAGGTTCAATTCCTCTCCTTAACAACATGTTCATAATCAATATCCTCTCACTAATTATTCCCATTCTCCTCGCTGTAGCCTTCCTAACCTTAGTTGAACGAAAAGTACTAGGTTACATGCAACTCCACAAAGGACCAAATGTCATAGGACCATACGGCCTACTCCAACCCATCGCAGACGCCGTAAAACTCTTCACTAAAGAACCCCTCCGACCCCTCACATCCTCTATATTCATATTCATTATAGCACCAATCCTAGCCCTCACACTAGCCCTAACCATATGAATCCCATTACCTATGCCATACCCACTCATTAACATAAACCTAGGAGTACTATTTATACTAGCCATATCAAGCCTAGCTGTCTACTCTATCCTATGATCAGGGTGGGCCTCAAATTCAAAATACGCCCTAATCGGAGCCCTACGAGCCGTAGCCCAAACAATCTCATATGAAGTCACACTAGCCATCATCCTCCTATGAGTACTACTAATAAATGGGTCCTTCACATTAGCTACACTAATCACCACCCAAGAATATATATGATTAATCATTCCTGCATGACCCCTAGCCATGATATGGTTTATCTCAACACTAGCAGAAACCAACCGGGCCCCATTCGACCTAACAGAAGGAGAATCAGAACTCGTCTCCGGATTCAATGTAGAATATGCAGCAGGCCCCTTCGCCCTATTCTTCCTAGCGGAATACGCTAACATCATTATAATAAATATCCTCACAACAATTCTATTCTTCGGAGCATTCCACAACCCTGATATACCAGAACTATACACTGTCAACTTTACAGTAAAAACCCTATTCTTAACAATCACTTTCTTATGAATCCGAGCATCCTACCCACGATTCCGATATGACCAGCTAATACACCTCTTATGAAAAAATTTCCTACCTCTTACCCTAGCCTTATGCATGTGACACGTATCCCTGCCTATTATTACAGCAAGCATCCCACCTCAAACATAAGAAATATGTCTGACAAAAGAGTTACTTTGATAGAGTAAAACATAGAGTTTTGAACCCTCTTATTTCTAGAATTATAGGAATCGAACCTAATCCTAAGAATCCAAAAATCTTCGTGCTACCATTATCACACCACATTCTAAAGTAAGGTCAGCTAAATAAGCTATCGGGCCCATACCCCGAAAATGTTGGTTTATACCCTTCCCATACTAATCAAACCCCCTATTTTTATTATCATTATATTAACCGTTATCTCAGGAACTATAATTGTAATAACAACCTCCCATTGGCTTATAGTCTGAATCGGCTTTGAAATAAACCTACTAGCCATTATTCCCATCCTCATAAAAAAATATAACCCACGAGCCATAGAAGCAGCCACAAAATATTTCCTAACACAAGCAACTGCCTCCATAATCCTAATGATAGGAATCACCATCAACCTACTGCATTCAGGACAATGAACCGTATCAAAAGACCTAAACCCCATAGCATCAATCATAATAACAACTGCCCTAGCAATAAAACTAGGACTAGCCCCATTCCACTTCTGAGTACCCAAAGTCACACAAGGAATTTCTATATCCTCAGGCTTAATCTTACTAACATGACAAAAAAATCGCACCACTATCCAGCCTCTATCAAATCTCATCCACCATCAACCCTAATCGTGAGATCAGGCTCTGCATCAGGCTCTGCACTAAGCGTGGAGCCTGCCTAGGATTCTCTCCGCCCCACCCCCACCTCTCTCTGCCTCTCCCCTGCTCATGCACACAGGCTTTCTCTTTCTCTCTCTCCAAAAAATAAACTTAAAAAAAAACTGCTTTCCAAGTTTAAGTTTAAAAGAGAAAATCTGATTTGATTAGTATTGGAATGAATCTATAATCCCCGTCCAGGAACATAATATCTCACCTTTTTTAGGTCTTTTTAGGTCTAAGCATAAAGTTTTATAATTTTCTCTTTGGAGTCCTTGTATATTTTTATTTATTTATTTTTGAGAGGGGCACCAGGGTGGCTCAGTTGGTTAAGTGTCCGACTTCAGCTCAGGTCATGATCTCAAGGTTTGTGGGTTTGAGCCCTGCACCGAGCTTTGTGCTGACAGCTCAGAGCCTGAAGCCTGCTTTGGATTCTGTGTCTCCCTCTCTCTCTCTGACCCTCCCCCACTTATGCTCTGTCTCTTTCTCTCTCTCAAAAAAAATTTTTTTTAATATTAAAAAAAAAGTATCTTTATTTTTGAAAGAGCACAAGCAGGGAGGGACAGAGAGAGGGGGCACAGAGGATCCAAAGCAGGCTCTGCACTGGCAGCAGGGAGCCAGATGTGCGGCTTGAACTCGCTAACCACGAGATCGTGACCTGAGCTGAAGTCAGACACCCAACCAACTGAGCCACCTAGGCGCCCCTGAGCGCTGCCTATTGATTCCACTATTACACCTCACCCAGGGTTCTCAACCTCAACACTATTGACATTTGGGGCCAGAGAATTCTTCATGTGGGGGGCTGTCTTATGTGCTTTAGGATGTTTGGCAGCATCCTGACCTAGACCCACTAGCTTTCAGTAGCACAGCACCAACACCACCCCTTGTCATAGAAAAAAAAAAAGCACGTCTCCAGATATGTCCCCCGAAGGCAAAGATGACCCCTGGATGAGAACCACTGGTGTAACATGCCATCATTGCCTCTCACTTGAGGTTCTGTCCTAGGGAATCTCCCCACTTCGGCCTTTGCTCCCTCTTAGGTCTATTCTCCACACAACAGCCAGGGTGATCCCATTTTTAAAAGCAAACAAAGAGGGGTGCCTGGGTGGCTCAGTCAGTTGGCATCCAACTCTTGATTTTGGCTCAGGTCATGATCCCAGGGTCATGAGATGGAGCCCCACATCTGGCTTCACGTTGGACGTGGAGCCTGCTTAAGATTCTCTCTCTCTCTCTCTCTCTCTCTCTCTCTCTCTCAGATGAAAAAATATACACATGAGCAAACAAACTAACTCAAGTCAAGGCATGTCACTCCCCCATTTGAAGCTTCCCAGTGGTTCACCAATCTTGTTTCGAATAGAAACCAGGTGGTCACATCAACTTTGGGAAACTTATGACCTACCCCATTCTACTCCAGTTGTTTTGTTTTGACCTCATATGCTACTATTCTCCCTGCCAACTACACTTGCTCTGTGAGCACTCTGGGCATGCTCTCCCCTCAGGGACTTTATGCTGGCTGCTCCCATGGTCTGGAATAACCTTGCATCCAGGATCTGCCTGGCTCACTCCCTCACTCCTTCAGGTCTTTTGTCAATCTTCTCCTAGGAAGGCATTCCCTGGTGTGCCATTTTTAGAATCGCAATCCTCACCCAAATTTTCCCAAACTCCTTTCCCTGCCTCATTTTGTCCTCAGTAGTATTCACCCCTTCCTGGAATATGACTTAATATACTTTGTGTTTTATATTCCATCTCCTACTGAAATATATATATATATATATATATATATATATATATATACACAACCATATATAAATATATATATACACAACCATATATAAATATATATATATATATATATATATATATATATATATATATATGTATATACACAACCATATATAACCATGATATAGAGATTACTTAAAAATAAAACCTTTAAAAAATGCAAAAACCAGGTGTCTGGCTGGGTGAGTCAGTGGGGTATGCAACTTGGGGTTGTGAATTTGAGCCTCAGGTTTGGTGTAGAAATTACTTAACAATAAAACATTTTTTAAAAAAGAAAGAAAATATAAACCCCATGGGTGCATGTGTGTGGAATAAATAAACAAATATGCACTATTACCAGGTTCCCCTCTAACTAAACCTTAGCTAAGGGCAGGAACCAGCCACCAAACAGAGAAGTTTGTAATTTTACCTCTAAAAACCTCTTTATGGTGAGCATAGAAGCTAAAATGACACATGCCAGCCCTTCGATATTTCGAGACAGCCATGTGAAATAGGACTGTATTTTACTGATAAGTGAGTCTCCATAAAGTTAAAAGAACAGTGTCTTTTTAGATATTTAAAGGTTTTTTTTTTAACATTTATTTACTTTTGAGAGAGAGACAGAGTGTGAGTGGGGGAGGGGCAGAGAGAGAGACAGACACAGAATCCAAAGCGGGCTTCTAGGCTCCGAGCTGTCAGCACAGAGCCCGACGCGGGGCTCGCACTCACGAACCACGAGATCATGACCTGAGCTGATGTCGGACGTTTAACCGACTGAGCCACCCAGGCGCCCCTCTTTTTTAGAGATTTAAAATTATAGATTAGTTTTTTTAAATAGAAGAGAATTGAGGTATCATTCAGTTCCAGTTCCGTACCAGCTTCTCAGATTCCTATAAAATAGCACATTAAATCCTCAGTCCTAAGCATTCACTTCAGAGACTGTCTCTGAATATAGAAGTAAAAAACCAATTTCTTCTTGCAGTAAAGGTTCATTGTGTGATTCACAAGGGATGGAACATTCAGAGGCTCCCTGAAATGGAAGAAATACAGAAAAAAAAAAAAAAAAGGTCCAATATAGACATTACTTAGCTTTTTCTAAGAACCTGGAATTCACAAGTAAAGCAGCTGATATGTATGGGGGAAGGGACAGGGAAGGGGTATCCACTGAGAAAGAGATAGGAGGAGAGTCTGAAAGAAAGGAAATGTTCTATTCTTAAGACGGTATTCTTTTTTTAATGTTTATTTATTTTTGAGAGAGTGTGAGCAAGGGAGGGGCAGAAAGAGGGGGACAGAGGATCTGAAGCAGGCTCCGTGCTGACAGCACAGAGCCCAATGTGGGGCTCGAACTCGTGAGCCATGAGATCATGACCTGAGCTGAGGTCGGATGCTCAACCAACTGAGCTATCCAGGCACCCAGAGACCATATTTTTAAGCATCTAATGATTCAAGTGCAATGTACGCGTAGGTGAATAAGGATATTTCTGCCTCTTTAAGCTATGAACAGCATCCCCGGGTGCTCTAGTACTGTCCTGCTACTCTCCAGAAAACATAGCTCCGCCCTTCATTAATGGCTACAGATCAACAGACACGCGGATGTTTTATAATATCCCTTCATATATGACTTAAGACTGAAGAACTGTACGGCTTTATGGGCATCTGGCCCTCCCAGGAAGAAGTTGCCACATAGTTTCATGGCACGTCTGTGTTCACTTCCCCAGAAATCATCAACATATCTAAGCCACCACTTTGTAGGCTGTGTGGCACTCAGTCTTTAAGATTCAGAACTTTGTTCATAATGGAACTGATGGGTATTTCACCTTTGCATTGATCATGGAATTTCATAGAATGCCCAAGAAGGACAATACTCTTACTCATATGGGATCCCTACAAGTTAGTGACAGATATAAAAACCCACCACGATGAGCAACACCTTCAACACATACAGGAATGTATGAATTTGCAATTCTCAAATTGGAAGTTGTTTAGGCACAATGCCGCTTGATACAAATACATGACACCTCCCTGCTAATTGTATGGGCTCTTATCTAGGACACACCTGAATCAAATCAGTGGAAGCACTACTGGTATTATCCTCTCTCCTTTCACCTTCATGTAAAAGAGAGTGTTGACAAAAATGAGAGAACAAAATAGAGAACTATCACATCAGGCTAAAGATCTATTCAGACGCTGGGATCTACAAGGCTGAACTTAACAGCCGAATTCCTATTACTAGTAGATGTATTGATTTCTGCTTATTTCTCCAGAATATTCTAGGCAATGTTTGTGATTCTAGGTAGCATGGGTTTAGAAGCCAAACTCTGGGTTTACTTCCTGGGTCTACCATCTACCAGCAAATTATCTTGAGCAAATCACTTAATTTCCCTGTGCATCAGTTTCCTTGACCATAAACTGGCATCATAGTATCTACCTCATTCAGTTGTCATGCAGAACAAACACATTCACACAGAAGTGCTTAGAACAATGCAGAAATAGGGTATGTGATTAATAAATGTTAGCTGCTATTTATTATTGTTATTATCTGTGAGAACACTGTGCAGTGTGGCTCTTTAATCACAGAGAGAAAAAAAAATCTCAGTTCAAGATTTAACCAGAAAAATTGAATAAAAAGAAAGTCCTGCCACATCTCATAAGTTTGCTAAGACCTCAAAGTTGTTATGCTCTAAAGTGTGATGACCTTAGACTTTCTCAAAAGGTTCAATCACTAAGATACAAAAAGAAATCTAATCTCCACCCATGGATGCTATTCTACTCTGTTCATCCCTCTCCTACATCTTCAGCTCAGGACAGGACCTACTGGTCTTGACTCCTTGATGAGTTCATGTGTCATTTAGACTTTGTTTCTTTTTAGACTTTGCTTCATTTAGACTTTGTGTATCTCCTTTGGAAATCTTGAATATGGGCTCAAATTTAAAATGAAAATAACCTGATTTGGCTTTTGGGGCACCGGGGCACCTGGATGGCTCAGTTGATTAAGCATCTGACTTCGGCTCAGGTTATGATCTTGTGTTTCGTGGGTTCAAGCCCTGCATCCGGCTCTCTGCTGTTAGCATGGGCCACTTTGGATCCTCAGTCCCCCTCTCTCTCTGCTCCTCCCTTATGCGCATGGCTCTCTCTCTCAAAAAAAATTTATTTAAAAAAGATCTATCAGGTTTTCAGTAACCCTGACACATGTATCAAAAAAATAACCCCAACAACAACAACAAATTATCCCATTTTCAGTATTCCTAGCATTCCTGTTTCCTAGGTGACAATTATAATAACTTCTGAAAAATGCATGGCCAGGGATCAACAGATGGATGTTCCCGTTAGGGTTTTGTGGCCCCTTCCTCTGGTTATGCCATTCAACCTTTCAGGTTCGGTTTCTTATCTAGAAGGTAAAGATGAAGCCAGGGGCCACGATAGGAGTCTGGCGTGTCATACTCACTTTTGGACAGCACACAATAGTAGCATTTCAGCTCTGTCACTGAGATACACTTAATTTTAGTTTTACGCAGAAGAGTCTCCTGGAGAGGCTAAGGGACAAGAAAATATTTTAAACCGATGTTTATCTCAAGTGTCTCAGAAACTTATGTATCCTTCAAACCCTTTAAAAATGGAGACACTCTCACCAAAGTGACTAGAGACAGCATCTGCTCAGAGGAAAACAGGCCATTTTCTAAATGGACAGGTAGGTTAAAGTCTGGCACAATGCTTGTAGATAAAAAGCAACCAATTCTTGGTTGAAAGAGAAAGGATCTTAGTGATTCATATTTGAGAAAGTGTTTGTTTATACCCCCTTGAGAAACACCACTCTGGTCAGTGGTAAATAGCCAGGAGTTTTGAGAACCTATGAATCCAAGATGGAATCCCAGAGCCACTTCTACTCACCATGAATCCCTGGGAATTTTATTTAAACAATTAAGTCTGTGTCCTTATCTCTGAAAAAGCAGTGATCATGGTGGTAAGGAACAACTGTGATGAAGTTCTCAGCGTATGGTAAATGCCTAACAGGGAGAAAAGCTGGAAGGAAGGAGTTGAGACACTTATTAGTAAAATGCTTTCCTAAAAGCATTTCATATGTGATTCTCAAATAGGGCTCTGTTCTTGACTCCAAGAAAGGATAAGATGAATCAGAGGTACTTATATGTTTTTAAATATAATGTTGCTATTTCCTTCAGATATATCATGGTCCTAATAGATAACTTGAAAATATAAGCATAGATAAAATGGAATTCACCTACTATCACTGCCCATGGATGCTTCAGTTAATATATAGATATTTCCAGCTGCTTTCCGTATAATCTGATATAATTTTATATCAAAGTTGATGATGCTCCCCTAATTGTCATGGCAATGAACCTATAACGTTCTTCCCAAATCCCCTTCAGTAAAGGGCCTGTCACCCCAGCTGTTGGAATGCTGTCACCAGATAGCCTTCAGTTCTCAGCCCCTTTAGGAATTGTCACAGCTGCAGAGAGCTGTCTCACCAAGGCCACAGCCCTCTCCTGGGATGGCCCACTTCTGGTGACTTATCCAGGAGGAATATGAAGCTCCCTGCAGAGTCAGCCAAAGCTGTCTTTGGGCCCACATCATAGCTCAATTTCTCCCTTTGCCCATTCTTCTTCTTTTTCCTTTTATAGGTGTTGACTCCCAAGGACACTTTTTTTTAATTGAGATATAATTGATGTGTATAAATGTATCAAATTAACACATTTTATACCTTAAATTATACAGTGGTATAAAATGTGTTAATTTGATACATTTATATTACAATATGATTGTCACCATAGCCTAAGCTAACACCTCCACCACATCCCATAATGATCTTTTATTTTTTTCGTAGTGAGAACATTCAAGATTACTCTCTCAGTAACTTTCAAGTATATAATACAGTACAAAACTATAATCATGATGCTATGCATTAGATTCCGAAGCAGGTTCATTTTCTGACTACAGGCTTGTGCCCCTTGACCAACAGCTCTCCCACTTCCTCACCTCTCAGCCTCCGGTAACCACCTTTCTATTCTCTGTTTCTATGAGTTTGACTTTCTTGTTTTTAGATTCCACATACAAGTGATATCATATAGTATTTGCCTTTGTCTGACTTATCTCACTTAACATAATGCCTCCAAGGTCCATCCATGTTGTCAAAAATGGCAGGATTCCCTTTCTAAGCAATGTGTACACACACACACACACACACACACACACACACACACACACACACTGAAACTTCTTTATCCATTCATCTGTTAACAGATATTTTGGTTGTTTCCATATCTTGGATATTGAGAATAATACTGCAGTGACTATGGAAGTGCATCTATTTTTTTCAAGATCCTGTTTTCATTTTCTTTGGATATATACCCAGAAGTGGAATTACTGACCATCTGGATAGAAAATCCTTAAGACTCAACCATAAAATTTTGAAACTAATCAATGAATTCAGTAAAGTTGCAGCATACAAAATCAACATAAAGAAATCAGTTGTGGGGGCGCCTAGGTGGCTCAGTTGATTAAGTGTCCAACTCTTTGATTCAGCTCAAGTCATGATCCCAGGGTTGTGGGATCAAGCCCCATGTCAGGCTCTGCACTGAGCATGGAACCTGCTTAAGATTCTTTCTCTGTCTCTCTCTCTTTCTCTCTCTCTCTCTGCTCCTCCTCCCTGTTCATGTGTTCTCTCTTTAAAAATATTTTAAAAAAGAAATCAGTTGTGTTTTTATATAACTAACAACAAAATATCTGAAAAAGGAATTAAAAAAACAATCCCATTCACAATAACATCAAAAACAATAAAACACCTTCACAAGGCAGTAAAAGATCTGTACCTTGAATACCACAATACTTTGATATTTTGTGTGGGGATACAAACAATGGAAAGATATCCCATACACGTGGATCAGAAAAATTAATATTGTTAAAATGTCTGTACAACCCAAAGCCATCCACAGATTCAATGCAATCCCTATCAAAAACTCAAAGGCACTTTTCACAAAAACTGAAAAACTATCCTAAAATTTGTATTAGACCCAAAATAACCAAAGCAATCCTGAGAAAAATAAACTTGGAGGCATCATGTGTCCTGATTTCAAACCATACTGCATCCAGTTCCAGATGGCAACACAGGAAGATCCTGAACTCACCTCCTCCCATAGACACAATGAATTTATAGCTATTTATGGAACAAATTCCTCAGAGGAAACCCAAACTCCACTACAAAACTATAGTAATCAGAACAGTATGGCACTCGCATAAAAATATACACTTCTTAATGAATATCCTCCAAGCCCCATCCCAAATTTTGCTTTCTGTGGAACCCAATCTATGACATTCAACTAGACCGGACAAAGTTCTATTACTTTTCTTCACATTTCATTTGGAATAGCAAACCAAATAAGTAATGTTATGGTATAGTTTCACTGGATGTTAAAATTTTTAATTAACTCAATATCCCAATTATGTTTTTAGCAGTGATTTGCGTCATTGATCTGTCAGTGTGCCAGATACGGCACACCAAGATCTCTGGTGAATGGGGCTCGAGGCAGGTAAAGCATTAAACACTTACTTTGAAAAGTCTTCTGATGCTTGCCTAGTGTTACTCCCTTCTTATGATTGCACTTGGCTAAACTTCATGAATTGTAATGT
This sequence comes from Acinonyx jubatus, assembly GCF_027475565.1. Taxonomy (NCBI): domain Eukaryota; kingdom Metazoa; phylum Chordata; class Mammalia; order Carnivora; family Felidae; genus Acinonyx; species Acinonyx jubatus. Next base: position 11,065,431 of record NC_069390.1, read on the forward strand.
ATCACTATTTCTGGAGGCTGCCTGACAAACCTGTAATGCATGGAAAATGCTTTTCTCCTCTCAACCCTGTCAACTTCCTGACATGCTCTGTCTGAGTTTTTATCTAAGAGGAACATATTAGAGTTCATACCTACAGCCCAACATCAACAACAAAAAGTATTTAGCATCTCCTTCCTTAATTTCCTCTATCCCGAATGTGACTATCAGAGAAATCAATCTAGACATACCACGAATAGAAACTTAATGACCTCTGGTTTATGGGGCTGTTGAGGACCCGTAAGATACTCGGGTTTTAAGTAAAAGCCATTCCTCTTTGGTTATGATGCCACAGTCATAAGGATGGTAGAAAAATTCATAGTAAATATTGTGGTAGGGTCCCCTCCCTAAGGAAAGAAAAACAAAACAAAACAAAAATCTCAAGGCAACCTGGCTATACGCATATGTGACAACATCCCTCAAGACCTTGTAACACAAGACCCCTTAATCAGACTGCACATTTGTGTGTTACCATATATGGGAGAGAAAGAAGCAGAAAATATGTAAAAAATTATGCCGTGTGGCATTCAGGGCTCAGTTCTTCAGGTACGAACCCAACTGAGTGGTGCTGGAAGGAATAAAGTTGCTTCCTGGAAAGAAAAGCCTGGGGGTCACGACTGTCTGTGTGAGAATCCTGCTACAATATCCTGCAGCCAAGTGTGAGTTACAAGGCAGTCGTCTCCCAATAATGTTTTATCGGGGTTCATATACATATTGTGAAATATCATGGGTTTAATCTCGGCATAGAACCAAAAGTTGGTGCAGTATACTTGCACAGCTATGAAGTAGAAAAGAGAAACTTTTTGTTTGTATTACTATTACATAGATCAGCTCAGAAAATTTTGGCATGACAGAAATGAAGAGATCATCTCACGTTGGGCTCTGTGCTGACAGCTCAGAGCCTGGAGCCTGCTTCAGATTCTGTGTCTCCCTCTCTCTCTGCCCCTCCCCCACTCATTCTCTCTCTCTCTCTCTCTCTCTCTCTCTCTCTCTCTCTCTCTCTCTCTCCCCCCCCAAAAATAAACATTAAAAGAAAAATTTTAATGGAAAAAAGAAAAGAAAATTTAAGCAAATCTAGCAAGTTATTATGGGCTTAATAAAGCTGGAAAGTGAGTCAATAAATATGTATATAATTCCCTACAACTGTTTTAAGTATTTACTAAATAAACGAAAGAAACCAAAAGCATAATGAATGCACTTAAGATTACAAGTGTTCACACATCAGATCTGGGTGGTCTTGTCAAACAAGTAGCTTAATGAGAGCACAAATCCTTACTGCGTCTCTGAAATTTCAGCATCAGAAACTGACGGCCAAAGTTTATATTTAGGGCAACCAGCCTCCCAGTTTGCCCAAGTCAGGAGACAATTTCAGCACTACAACAAGAAAAACATCAAGAAAACCCAGATGGTGGGTCACCCCAGACCCAAAGAGCTAAATCCTGCCTCTCAAACACAATGGGTGTGTGAAGACCAGGATAGAGGACCAGCTGAGCCCCTGATAAAGCTTCCTTTCTATAAGTCACACTCCACAGAGTCCTGAGGTCCAGCCTCAACTCATGGAAGTCTTCTTATATGCCAAGTCACATTTTTTTATTTTATATTAAACCCACTCCATGCCTAGGAGTGGCTCAGTCGGTTAAGCATCTGACTCTCGGTTTCGGCTCAGGCCATGATCTCACTGTGAGTTCGAGCCCTGCATCTGGCTCTGCACTGACATTGCAGAGCCTGCTTGGGATTCTCTCTCTCTCTCTCTCTCTCTCTCTCTCTCTGCCCCTACCCTACTCACACTGTCTCTGTATCTTTCAAAACAAATAAATAAACTTAAAAAAAAAAAACACTCCACATACTCGAGCCCCAAGAACATAACATGGTCTTAAAGGGTTCAGAAGAGAAGGAAGTTGGGCAAGAAAAGAAACCAAGTTTGGGCACATTCTCCAGCCCCAGTACTAGAGGTGGTACTGGACCGAGATCAGGCATCCAAAAGAAACTCCCACCGTATGTATCCTTAGTTTTGCTAGGATTCGACACGATGAAAACTTTGAATAATCCAAAAGCCACAGCTAAAGCCTCTTCTGTCAGCATCTATTAAGAATCTCTGATTCTCCATGTCCTATGTTATACCTGACCAATCCCCAACACAAGTCCATATCATACAAAAAAGGAGAAGGAGGCTTCTCAACCCCAGGAACGTTTTCATCAGCCCACACCAGAAACCAAATCCCACTCAGGAAACAGGAAACTGGGAAGAGAGGCAGCTTTAGATGCCAAAATAACCAGAGCACACTCAAGTGCGAATAATTAACCACCAACTTTAACAGCACCCACATGCCATTTTTATTTCATTGTCTAAAACTTAACACTTTTTATTCAAATATCCAAAAACATGAGCAATGGTAAAGCACCATGTGCATTTGACTCTTCCCCCTGGAACAGTGCATTTTGTGGGTCTACAAAAGTGCTCAGGAAACTCACACACAAATTGGAATGTAACTCGCTATTGGGGTAGAATCGTACAGTGAAGGAGGCAGGCCTTTTAGATAGGATTCAAAAATCAATAGGAGGTTCTAGTTCATTCGCTTTAGAGTCTCGGTCATCATATATGGAGTTATTTTTATGCACTAAGGTTTATTTTCGTAAAACTCTCTACTATCCTGTAACACCCATCTCCGTGTCTGAGCAGTAAAATAACAATAATAAAATAACAACAACAATAATAATAATAATAATAATAATAATAATAATAAAAGTGTAAGAGAATTCAATTGTCCTGTGCACCAGAAAAAACAAAGCCCTGAGAACTGAGGGGTTACAAAACCAATTTCTCCTGCTTTCATCTTATTCTACCATCCAACCTCTAAGCAGTGGCTCTCAAACTTGACTGACATCACAATCATCTGAGAGCACCCTGCCACTCAGCACCAAGAGCTGAGCCCCAGCCAATCTCCTGATTCAGTAAGGAGACCTCAAGACTCTGCATTTCTAATGAACTCCCAGGTGATGCTTAATACTGACTGTCCAGGGACCACACTTTGAGAATCACTGCCCTAAAGTGTTTGCCTTCAGAGCACGTGCTGAGTCGGGACCCATTAGCAGCATTCCCCAAGCTTGAAGGAACAGACACATCACCCGGCCACCTTGTTATAACACCTATTCTGATTCAGAAGGGCTGGGGTGGGGGCTGAAATTCCGCATTTCTAACTAACTCTCAAATAATCCCAGGGATGCTGGTCTGTAAATCATTTTTAGCAAGACCTAAAAATACTTTATACAGAATTTAGATTCCTTTCTTCAAGACAAAAGATGCAACTAAAAAATGGAAATTCAGAATCTCACTGGGAAAAGCAGCCTGAAGGAATGTTTGGTTCCAAAGCATCCTGCTTTTTCTGTCTTCAGATCACCAGTTCTAGACTTCAGAGGGCTTGTGCTCTTTTTAATAGCACAGAAGGAGCAGAAGCTTACAGAAATTAGAAATGATTAGATAGATGCACTTAACTTGCATCTAATACCATTCCTTGATATTACCTGGATCTTTCTCTTCTTTCTTTCTTTCTTTCTTTCTTTCTTTCTTTCTTTCTTTCTTTCTTTCGAGAGGGCACAAGCGAGCAAGAAGCAGAGAGAGAATCCCAGGAGGGGCAGGGAGAGAGAAAGAGAAGTGGGGCTCACCCAGAGCAAGCCTTGTGTTTACCCAAAGGGACACGAGCTCACCTGAAGCGGGGCTCAAGTTCACCCAGTGTGGGGCTCAAACTCACAAACTGTGAGATCATGACCTGAACTGAAGTCAGATGCTTAACAACCAAGCCACCCAGGTGTCCCCGATATTACCTGGATTTTTACCTGCTACGTTCACAGACTGTTCTAAAAGTAAAGGCCACTAAAGGACGAGATCTTCAAGGGCAAGGACTATTTCCACGTATTTTTGCATTTCTATAACTTGGCAAACCTGGTACCTAATAATAGATTGGGGGTTGGGGTGGGGTTGGGGGTGAAGCAAGCAGTAAAAAAGAAATAGAAGTAATTAACATTTTTTCTACTTAAGAGTTTACCAAATAGTTATGTTCCAATTGAATATAGACACAAATATATATTAATGTTAATATTGTGCTTTTAACATTTTGTGTGTATTAGAAAAAAACATTAAAACATCATTTCATAGATATTGCCAGCTAGGTGGGCAGTACTAAAGGGAGGTCCAAGTGAAGATCAAGCCTTGGACACAGATGGGCATCACAGTGTCTCCAGTTAAGTAATCTCTATGCCCCGCATGAGGCTTGAACTCATGACCCTGAGGTCAATAGTTGCATGCCCTTCCACCTAAGACGGCCAGTCGCCCTTCAGTAACAGCATCTTAGCCCCCATCCCTGCCAATCTGCAAAACTACAACTATTAGCAACTTGTTAGCAAGCTGATTAAGGAACAGCTGGTTTAAATCTTTAAATTACCTGATTATATCTCTAGGAGAGCAGTGCTTTCAGGGTAAGGATGAAGGCATTGAAAACAGGATCATCTCTATCTCTGGATTATTTGTCTTCTTTCGACTCATGAGCATCTATCTTCAGGTTTTCGTGATCTTTTTTTTTTTTTCTTTTTCAATAAACTCCCAATTCCTGAAAAATCTTTAAGTACTTAAAAAAAAACATTGCAAACTACATTTTAAGTACCAAAAAGCTTTAATAACGTGTCTTTTTTTATTTTTAAGGTTTGTTTATTTATTTATTTATTTTGAGAGAGAGAGAGACAGACAGAGTGCAAGCGAGGGAGGAGTAGAGAGAGAGGGAGACACAGAATCCGAAGCAGGCTCCAGGCTATGATCTGTCAGCACAGAGTTCCACGAGAGGCTAGAACTCATGAACCGTGAGATCGTGACCTGAGCCAAAATTGGACGCTTAACCAACTGAGCCACACAGGTGTTCCACATATGTCTTTAAAAAAAGAAAGAAAGAAATTATTTCTTTATTTTGAGACAGTGCATGTGTGGGGGGAGGCGGGGGGGGGGGGGCGGGTAAAGAGAGAGAGAGGGAGGAAATGAGAGAATCCCAAGCAGGCTCCACACTCAACTCAGAGCCCCACGAGCGGCTAAATCTCATGGATCATGATCTGAGTCGAAATCAAGAGTCAGATGCTTAACCGACTGAGCCACCCAGGCGTCCCAATAATGTGTCTTAATGAAAATACATTTCAATTTTTGTCAGTATGGGCAGTAGGAATGCAAGATAGGATTTTTCCCTCTTTACTTACTGTATTTGAGGTTCTAGAAACCTCTAGACTTATTGAGGGCGATCATCTAATGTACAGGCCAATTTGAGTTTTCCCAGTTGTCCTCTGTATTGTCTTCTTATGGCTATATATTGCTATTTGCTTTATTCTGAGTACAATAAAGACTGATGCATTGGTTTTATTATCTCTCTTTAATCTTCTATCATACACTAAAATCTTACCCTCAACTTTCTTTTTCAGTTTAAATTCTATTATTTTTTTCCTTTTTAAAAATTAAGGCAAACTTGGAGTGCCTGGTGGCTCAGTCGGTTGAGCGTCCAACTTCGGCTCAGGTCACGGTTTCACGGTTCATGGGTTCAAGCCCCACGTTGGGGTCTCTGCTCTCAGCAGAGAGCCCACTTCAGTTCCTCTGCCCCCCTCTCTCTGTCCCTCCCCTGCTCACGCACTCTCACTCTCAAAAATAGATAAACATTTAAAAAAAATAAGGCAAACTTTACAGACAATAAAATCCACTCTTTTTATATTACAGTTCCGTAAGTCTTGATAAATGTATACAGTCAGGTCACCACCACAACAATCAAGACACTGAACATTTCCATTACCCCAAAATGTTCTCATATACCTCTTTGCAGTCAGCTGATCTCCGAGACCCAGCCTCAGGCGACCACATATCTGTTTTCAGTCCCTATAATATTGTCCTCTCCAAAATGTCATTTAGGGGCACTTGGGTGGCTCAGTCGATTGAGCGTCCAATTTCATGGTCAATTGAGCGTCCAAGCTCCTGAGCGTCCAAGCTCAGGTCATGATCTTGTGGGTTCGTGGGTTTGAGCCCTGTACCAGGCTTTGTGCTGACAGCTCAGAGTCTGGACCCTGCTCCAGATTCTGTGTCTCCCTCTCTCTCTGCCCCTCCTCCGCTCATGCTCTGTCCCTCTCTCAAATAAATAAACATTAAAAAAAAAATTTTAATGATTTAAATGGACTCATACAGTACACAACCTTTGTGCCTGCTATATTTCTTTTAGCCTAACGCTTTTGAGATTCATTCAAGTTGTTAGCGGTAAGGGTACTTTGTTCCTCATTACAGCTGAGTAGTATTTCATTGTGTGGCTGTCCCACTAGTTGTTTAATTATTTATGAATTGATAGAGATTGAGGCTGTTTCCAGTTTGGGGCTATTGTGAACAAAGCTACTATAAATATTTGTGTATATGTCCTTGTATAGACATATATAATAATTTTTCTTGGATAAATACTCAGAATTGGAATTTCTGGGTTGTATGGAAAGTCTATGTTTCATTTTTTAAGAGGTTGCAAATCTCTTTTCCAAAACGATTGTGTCATTTTGAAATCTCACCAGAAATTTAGATTTTTAATTGCTCACCCATACTTGGTGTTATGGGTCATTTTAATTTTTGCCCTCCTAGTAGGTGTGGCTCTCATTGTCCTTTAAATGTGCATTTTGCTAGTAATTAGTGACATTGCACAACTTTTTGTGTGCTTCCTTGCCATCTCTCTGTCCAAACATTTTGCTCATTCTTACTGAGTTTTCTTTTTATTGAGTTACCCCTCCTGAATCTTCTTTTTTATGAAGATTTCTTTTTAGAAGAGTCACAGCTAGCTGTCTTAATATGTTTCACAATATTCATTCAGAATATGTCTGATTATTTCCTCATAATTAGACTCAAGTTAAACCTTTTTGCAAGAGTGAATCATAGGTGATGTTGTCTCCTTGTAGTGAAGACCTCATAAAGTTAGGAACATTTACAGATCTTTCTCATTGCTCATTTTTCTAATTTCTTTTTCTGCATTATGTAGATTTCTTTATGTATCGGGGAGATTATGCTTTTATCTGTGACGTAAGATGACAATATTTGCCTCCCAGGCAGTCATTTGCCTTTTGACTTCATTTGTGGTATTGTTGCCATGGAAATTTGTTTAATTTTTTTTTCTTCAAATTGTATTTGGCTGCATTTTACTTACTGCTTCTGGAACAGGAGTCGTAATTAGAACAGATTCCCTCTACACTGTTCACAAAATAATTAGCACAGCCGGCTAAGTCCACAGTGGGCTTTTTACAAGGACCAGGGGAAAGTCAGTCCAGGGCCAAGGAATCATTTGCCTTTGTCATTTGTAGTTCACTGCCATTTGTGTTTTTGTGTCCAGTGCGATCCCCAAGACACCTAACTGACTCACATGAACTCTCAGATAAGTAGCTAGTAACACTAAAACATTTCAGGTTTGTCCCACTAACACTTGCGTGCAGATGGAGAGAAGGGGGAGGGGAAAGGAGAGGAAGGAAGGGGAGTGGAGGGGAGGGAAGAAAGAAAGAAAAGGAAAGAAGAGAAAGAAGAGGAAGGAAGGGAGAAAGGAAAAAGAAAGAAAAGAAAAAAGAAGAAATCTCTCTAGCTATGGTATCCACTGGTCCCACATACAGGCCTGGCTTCTGTCTAAGGGAAACAAGACACCTCGGTCTTACGCTCAGTCAGCTCTGGACCAGCTCAGCCAACCTCGTCTTTCAGAGCCTCTGAAAGGAACACTTCTATTCATGTCAAGAAACCCCTGCACATGTCTACAGCTTTTCCTTCTTGCTGCTTTGGGCTTAGAGTTCCATTTCTATTTGCCAGGCTTTTTCTTTCACATGAAGAATTGTTTCTCTTGTAAAATTTACAGGATAAGGGATGACTCACAGCAGAGGGTCCCCAATATTCACACAGTTCTCTTAATTGCTCAGTATTTTTTTTACAGTATCTGTAGGTCAAAAATACTAATGGCTTCATGTATGAAGTGGTTACATCAAAAATAATTTAGTATATACTTATGCCCTAACAACTTCATAGCCATTTGAAAACATTAGAACACATGCATTGAAAGAAAAATTAATGTGCTTACTTTATTGATTAAGTAACCACAATTACTTACTAACAGAATGTGTATGCCTGTTTGACAATACATAGCTTCTTAAATTTTGGAATCAGGTTGGACATCAACATTCTATTTTTTGTTCCACATTTCTTTTCCCACAGTGACTGCTTCTGCTTTTTACAGCAACCACAACACCACCAGCCCCACAAGGATACGGCCTCACTGAAAGGAACATAGCGCCATCAGATGTCAGAACTATGGGTTACCTTGAACGAGCTATTTGTACAGCACCTGCCAGCTTTCAAGCATCATTGTGTCCCTGGAAATTTTAAAGTATTCTCTGGTAGCCCTGGAACTTCTCTGCAGTGCCTCTGGGCTCCCAGGACACTGTATAAGAACCATGGAGTTAAGGACAAGTTTTGCACATCTGTAGAAAAGTGTGACATGTTAATGGCCCTTTTAATGGCACAGTAAATTCTCACAAATAGGCTTCTTGTTAAATTACAGAAGAGGGACACCTGGGTGGCTCAGTCAGTTAAGCGTCCAACACTTGATTTTGGCTCAGGTCACGATTTCACAGTTTGGGAGATTGAGCCCCACATCAGGTTCCGTGCTGACAAGTCTGCTTAGGATTTTCTCTCTGCCTCTCCCCTGCTCTCTCTCTCAAAATAAATAAACTCAAAAAAATGAGAAGATAACCACATGTGGTATACTTTGTTTTATGTTTTTTCTCGTTGATCTATTCATTCAATTCTTCAGTAGATATCTATTGAGCACCTAATAGGACAGGTGCATGTCTCAGAGAAATGAAAGCTGATTTTCACACAAAAACCTAGATAGAATTGTTCCTAGCAGCTTTATTCACAATGACAACATACAGAAAAATACACAGATGGCAGAATGCCACAACAGCCCATATGTCGTTCATTGAGTGAGCAGTCAAACAAACAGTGGTAACCTAGACCATGGAATATCATTGGGCAATAGAAAGAAACATTATTGGGGTGCCTGGGTGGCTCAGTCAGTTAAGCATCCGACTCTTGATTTTGGCTCAGGTCATGATCTCGTGGTTTGTGAGTTCGAGCCCGCATCAGGCTCTCTGCCGTCGGCACAGAGCCTGCTTGAAATTCTCTCTCCCTCTGTTTTTGTCAGTCCCCTTCTCTCTGTCTCTCTCAAAAATAAATAAATTTTTTAAAAAATTTAAGAGATCTATTCACCTTCAGTGGTGATGGATCCTTAGAAAACAGACAATATCATTACTCCCTTCATGAAGATAAATGGACACATCTTTCAGGGAAAATTTAGCAGTAAATATTAATTACCTTTAAAGTGTTTGTATTTTATCACAGGAGCACCTGGGTGACACAGTTGGTTAAGCATCTGACTCTCGATCTCGGCTCAGGTCAGGGTCTCACGATTTGTGAGTTCCAGCCCCACATCAGGCTCTGCACTGATGGTGCAGAGCCTGCTTGGGATTCTGACTCTCCTTCTCTCTGCCCCTCCCCCTGCTTGTGCTCTCTCTCTCTCTCAAAAAAAAAAAAAAAAAGAATAAAGTTTTACACATACAGCATATATATATTCACTATACTTATATATTATATCTGTACATGGTGCATATATATATATATGTATATAGTAGGTATATATTTACCTACAGTACACACACACACACACACACACACACACACATAGCTTTTCACAGGCCATAGGAATTTTGAAAATCTTCTGATTAAACAGACTCTGCAGGAGATACATATGGCTCACCCATGAGCGTCCACCAGTGCTAGTCTACCGCTGTGTCTCTCTGGAAATATGTCAAACCTGGTTTTACCAAAGGTTAGACTGTCTGGCCTCTAAGGAGAACAGTAAATCAAGATACTGGGACTCTGTCAAGGTTGATTTCTTACAAGAAATCTTACAGGAAAGAAAGAAAGAAAGGAAGGAAGGAAGGAAGGAAGGAAGGAAGGAAGGAAGAGAGAGAGAGTGGGAGGGAGGGAGGGAGGAAGGAAAGAGAAAGAAAGAAAGAAAGAAAGAAAGAAAGAAAGAAAGAAAGAAAGAAAGAGAAAGAAAGAGAAGGAAGGAAGGAAGGAAAGAAAGAAAGAAAGAAAAAGAAAGAAAGAGAAGGAAGGAAGGAAGGAAGGAAGGAAAGAAAGAGAGAAAAAGAAGGAAAAAGAAAGAAAGAAAGGAAGAAAGGAAGAAAGAAAAAGAAAGAAAGAAAGAAAGAAAGAAAGAAAGAAAGAAAGAAAGAAAGAGAGAGAGAGAGAGAAAAGAAAAAAGAAAGCACGCCATAAACTGTGGGGGTGGGGAAATACTCCAGTGGTGGGGGATGAAATGCATCCTGGGGTCAGAGCTTTGTGGCATCCCTAACTCGTCCCACAAAGTACCAAAAATTGGCCTACAAAGGTCCTAGCAAAGACAGTCCTCTGGACACTGTGTAATGCTTGGTTGGGCTCACTCTGTATATCACTGCAGATTTCCATACCCAAGTGATCGAGAGAGAGTGGGACGTCAGGATCTGGAGCTGACAATAGGTCACCGGCCTTCTCCCTCTTCTCTGAAGTGGCTTAATTGAACACATCTGAGTGTGGCCTCAGGTATAAAAACACTGCAGGCTCCCCCAGCCCCTCCCAGCTTCCTGTTGCCCGAGGAGCTCTCGACCCGGCATCCAGCATCATGAAGGCCTGTGTGGGTTTGGGAGGATGGCTGCTCCTACTCGCTTCTTTGATTTGGACGTGTTCTGGGCAAGAGCCAGGTATCAAAGGTGACCCCGAATGCTGGTGCCTTGAAGGGGGAGTTTCTCAACCACCACGAGCCGTGGGGCTTCTGGTGACTTAGACTCGATTGCCCTTCCCCCCTCCAAAATTTAAGAACTCTGACTCTCCTGGCTCCGCGCTTTATTTTCCCCTTGTGTCCAGCCGGATACTGTTGAATGAGTGAAGGAATACTGAGCTCAAGGAGTTGTGTTTTCTGCAGGTTCTAGGAATTAGTCTCTCTTCTCCCACTTCTTCCACACATCAGCTGATGGAAATTCCCACCAAACCGTCCTTGGACCTTCTGCTCTGTCATGTGGCTTTTCTCTCCCCTTTCCCAGCACCTCCTCTGTTCTTTCACTTTAAACCTTAGCCCCTTGATCACACGTTAACTGGCCTGCCTCGTCGAACTGCCTCTCTTCCCATCCAGAGCATCACTGCACAAGATGCAATGCAAGTGCCTGTTTCTTAAGATGAGACTCTGACCAAACCCCTCCTTAAAAATTCTGGTGCTTCAGGGCGCCTGGGTGGCTCAGTCGGTTGAGTGTCCGGCTTCAGTTCAGGTCATGATCTCACGATTCATGAGTTTGAGCCCCCGCGTCAGGCTCTGTGCTGACAGCTCAGAGCCTGGAGCCTGCTTTGGATTCTGTGTCTCAGTCTCTCTCTGCCCCTCCCCCACTCGTGCTCTGTCTCTCTCTCTCAAAGGTAAATAAACGTTAAAAAAATTTTTTTTAAATTCCGATGCTTCCCAGCAGCCAGCTGGATGAAGCGTAAACTGGCCTTCAGCATGCCATAAAGCCTGACCTCAAGCCACCTTCTGATTCCGTGTGTCTGGTTCGTCCCCAAACGGGCTGTCAGACTGCTGGTTTCCCCCACAGGCACTGCAAGGTCCCACTCTGGTACCTGGAGAAAATCTGGTGCAGAACCCCTCATAATATATTCAAGCCATGCAGATCACAGACGTTGGGTCACATCAAAAGAAGCAGATGTTAATTTAAAAACTAAGAGATTTATAAACTGTTCTAAATGCTCAGAAGGGAAAGTCAGATTACAAGCGCATGTAACAAGCAGAATTGATGTGGTTCCCAGGGGACAGGAGAGCCTTCCTGAAGAAGTCCTATGTAAGGTAGGACCTTGGGGATGTCCTGTCTTGGGGTAGGACTGAGAACAGGGAATGACTCTCTGCTTTTCTGGCTTAAGTTAAAAAAGAGTTGGGCGAAATGTCTCTGTTTCTGAAGTGGTGATCTGTGTGTAGGCTGTTGGACTGTGACCAATGTGAACGGAACACAGGGAAGTGGAAAATGGTGACTTGAGTAGACAAGGGAGGGTAGAAAGGGCAGTGGGGGGGGTATGAGATGAGGGGGTGTGGATCTTAAGCAAGAAGGCCATCCTCTCTGCACAGGGCATGCTCTAAGAACAAGCCTTCCCCAGGCCTGGGGTGATGTGCTGGCCCAGCCATTCATAGAGAGCTGAAGGACAATGTCCCAGTTGTAGGGAAGCTAGGGATAGAAGATTCTGTGATGGAAACATCAGGACTCAGGAGTGAGGCAGGGAGGAAAAAAAATCAAACATGACCACCCCCGCTTTGTGCAGGTTCCCCAGGAAGAGAGCACAGGATCTGTCCCCACCCCATCCGGCCCTAGAACCTGAAAAACAGGGCCTGGCTTACTTCTGGGGCAGATGCCAGGTTAGGGCAGCTCATGTTAAGGACTTTGGTCTTTTTCCTACTCACTGTAGGAACCCCAACCAGGAGACCAGGGTCGGGTAATAAAGATGAGAATAGTGTGCTGAGAACCGTTGCATTCGTTTGACTTAGGGTCTCAGCCACCCCACAACTGCTCTCAGCAGTCACAAAACCAAGTCAGGTGCATGAAGGATTGTGGAAGGCAGAATGACTTCTCAACAAGTAATCCCTTGTAAACCAGTTGTGTGACGTGGTGGAGCCCTGGCCTGACCGGGCTTGCCTGTCAAGATGACCCCTGACCAGCTCATACACTTGGCCAGCCAGGCCCTTGAGTCCCTATTTCCAAGTCTGCCAAACACAGAGACGCTCATTCAATTCCTCAAGGATATTAAGAAGTTCAAACTTAAAATAATATTAGAAATGTGATGGTCCAAGGAAAGAATGAATACGCAGGTGCTTTGTAAAGATAAATCACTCTCAAAGTTTTGGACCATGAAATTGAAACTGTGTGTGTGTCTGTCTGTGTCCCAGTGGTTGGAAATGCCTGGTAGCAAAGAGGCATATGAGGCTATTAGGACTTATTGTCATGGTCAAGTGTCTCTTGTACTTCAGAGCCAACAATGAGTAACTTTGTGCAATTTCTAGAGTGGTCCCCTCTTCTCTGTGGGGGATACATTCCAAGGCCCCCAGTGGCTGACTGAAACCGTGGGTACTACTGAACCTTATGTATGCCATATTTCTTCCCATACGCACATACAAACGATGAAGGTTAATTTATAAATTAGGCACAGTAAGCAATTAACAACAATGGCCGATAATAAAATAGAACAATTATAATAATATAGTGTGATAAAAGTTATCACTCTCTTTCAAAATACCTTATTATACCATAACCACCCTTCTTCTTGTGATGATGTGAGATGATACAATGCCCACGTGTTGAGATGAAGGGAGGTGAATGACGCAGGTGTTGTGCTGTTCCACACCACCCCATTCGCTGCTACTGACCTTCTGAAGTCAGAAGGAGGATCATCTGGGCGCCTGGGTGGCTCAGTCAGTTAGGTGTCTGACTCGTGATTTCAGCTCAGGTCATGATCTCATGGTTTGTGGGTTTGAGCCCCATGTTGGGCTCGGTGCTGTCAGTGCAGAGCCTGCTTAGGATTCTCTCTCTCTCTGCCCCTCCCGAACTCGCTCGCACATGCATGCTCTCTCTCTCTCAAAATTATTTTTTTAAAAAAAAATTTTTTTTCAACGTTTATTTATTTTTGGGACAGAGAGAGACAGAGCATGAATGGGGGAGGGGCAGAGAGAGAGGGAGACACAGAATCGGAAACAGGCTCCAGGCTCTGAGCCATCAGCCCAGAGCCTGACGCGGGGCTCGAACTCACGGACCGCGAGATCGTGACCTGGCTGAAGTCGGACGCTCAACCGACTCCGCCACCCAGGCGCCCCTCAAAATAAACTTTAAAAAAAACAAAGAGGAGGATCATCTGCTTCCTGACCACAGTTGACTGCATGAAACTGAAATTGCAGAAAGGGAAACCACGGATAAGCAAGGACTCCTGTGCCCTAACTAAGTCACCTTTAATACTAAATCTTGCCCTCATGCACTCAGGCTCCAGCAGCTTTATTTGGGCTACTTCTGTTACTATAGTAACATCACAATACTTCAGGTCCCCCACAAAGGTCTAGAATCCGATCAAGCCCTTGCCTCCTTTCCTGAAAGTAAGGTCCATGTTATCCTTCTGTTTCTCCCCTCCTGGTATTTAGGACAGGCGGCACCAGAATGCTCAATTTCCGTCTAACATTTTCCTTCCTTGCCTATTTACCTGCTGTGGGCCTGACTATTTCCAGCAGCAAAGGCATAGCAGTAAAGAGCTTCTATCTTTCTGGATAGTGACAGTGGTAGTTTGGGCCAGGGTCTTGGCCAATCCCAACACCCAGTCCAATACCAACTGGCCAATCTAATACCCAATCCAGAGTATTGGATTCACAAGAATCCAAATTTTTTAAATGTTTATCTTTGAGAGAGTGAGAGAACTAGAAAGGGAGGGGCAGAGAGAGAGGGAGACACAGAATCTGAAGCAGGCTCTAGGCTCTGAGTGGTCAGCACAGAGCATCGTTGGCTCAAACTCATGAACCATGAGATCATGACCTGAGCCGAAGTCAGACATTTAACTGACTGAGCCACGAGGCACCCCAAGTGAGATAAATTTTGAAGGTAAAAGTGAGAAGGCTCAGGAATAGACGAGATGCAGGTATGAAGGACAAGGAGTTCGAAGAAATCCTAGCATTTCACGGCTTAGAAGTTGGATGGATTGTGGTGCTGTTGACCAAGGTGGAGAGCAAACCAGGAGTAGGGTCAATCAGAGCTTCTGGATTGTACACATACCTTTGAGAGAACTACTTCAAATATCCACTCAGATGTCTAGCAGCTAATTATAGAGGTAACTCTCAAACTTGGGAGAGAGGTCTAGGTCAGGCATGACAATGGGATTCCCCAAGGTAATGTGATGTAGTCCAAAGAGCAATGACCCAGTGTGATTTTTCAGTCTCAGCTCTGTATTCTGTGACCCTGAAAAAGTCCCTTCATTCTCACCGTATTTACTGCACACCTGCTACTGTGTGGCACACAGCCATGGGCAAAAGTTAAAACATGGGATCTATTTTCACCAAGTCCAAGTTTTCTAATACTAGGTGCTGGGGAACTCAGTTCCTAGCACGAATGCCCTAATAAAGATGCAGTCCTCTGCTCCTCCACCCAAGGTGGAGGCTTAAAGACACATCACCACGCTTCTTTCTCAGGTAAAAATTCTGAGTGCTGTGTGAATTCACTCTGGTCACCTGGGAGTGGCAGTCTGAGAGAGGTAGAGAGCCCCATGTAATGCCGTGAAGGGAATCGTGTTTTCCACAGATCTCGAAGTTCCATTTCTTGTAGTTGAAAATGGTCTTCCTTCTTGGTACCTAATAGTCCTGCTCAAACTTCTTGGAGCTGTTCACTGAAACAGATTTGCTGACTGTCTTCTTTTTTCTTTGCCTCCTTTAACAGTGTTGGTGGAATGCAGCCGTTTGAATTTTCTCGTTGTAGTTAAAAGAGCACTGTTTTACAGAGATGAATTGGTAGGCCCTGATGAGTTATTTCTGGGGACTGGCTGTCAGGCAATTCGAGTGTGGCCGGACAAACTTGAATTTGACTATCCTGTTAGTCTGTGCGGAATTACGACGCAGGTAAGAGAAGGAATCGTTCTCCCGGGTACCGTCTGTACAGTCTTTGGAAGCACTGCTTTATGTTTGTTCTTATTATTTATTATTATTATAACAGGCTACTGGTCTTGATCACTGGTACCACAGACTGAGCAGATGCATAGAAAGAACCTGAAGAACATTTTCTGTTTACATTCACCAGAGACCTACCGTGTGTAGGACATGGACAGTGAATAAGAAACTCAAAGAGCTTTCTCTTAGGAAGTGTAGCATACCCATTATTACATGGATAGCATGATAGATTAGCCAGCATTTTCACACAGTTTCTAATCCTCAGAATTTCACGAGGTTGATGTCATCTACACTTACATAGATTAAAGAATTGAGGCACAGGGGCCAGTGATGTAACCAAACTCGGGAAGTCAGGGCCAGAAACCAGGTCTGCTGACACCTATGCTAATAAGCTCTTAGTTTTATTTTGTTTTCAGTTATGACTCTGGGATAAGCAACTCTAATTATAGAATGTACGACAATGACTTTTTTTTTTTAAGACCATGGGGATTTGGAGGAAAGGGAGATCTGGGAGGGTCTTGAACTAGCAATCTGCTTTACTTGTTCTTTTCCTCACAAGAGAGTACCAAAAATCTGAGTACCAATATCCTAATAAGGAAAGCTCTGGGAGGGTTTCGATGTAGGAGGTTTCTACCACACCAAAGGTGAGTATAATACATCCGATTTATCTCATCTTCGTGGGCGTTGCTTTAAACATGGGGCTAAATATTTTCTGCCAGGAACCTGGCCTTCAAGTCACAGGTAAGGGAAAACTTGGACATGGGAGCATGAAGTTCCTTCACTGGACCCCCTTCCCAGACCCATAAGGATCGTGGTCTGAAAGCACAGTTCATGCTGGTCCAGCACCTTGCACCAGCCCTTATTCCCCCCACAATGCCATGCTAGTCACTTAGCTCTACTCCGCTACACCTGCCTTGGAGAGATCCAAAGGCATTTGAGATGCTTCTAGAGGTTCAAGGCACCTGCCACTCCTAGAGTCCTTGGCAACAGCCTAACTCAGTATTGATCAGGGATCAGGGATCAGTAAGCAGGATGATTTTTTGCCTCCCCACCCCCGCCCACCCCATGGTCATTTGGAAATGTCTAGCACCAATTTTAGTTGTCAAAACCGGGCAGGTGGTAGGGTGCTACTGGCATTGAGTGAGTAGGGGCCACACACGATGTTAGACACCCTACAGGACAGTCCCCACAACAAAGGATTATGTGGCCTGAAATGCCAACAGCATCGTCGTTGAACAACCTGGCCTAACCCATCACACTTGCCCTCTCCCCCACCTTTGTGCTCTGAGCAGCCTTTCGCTAAAGGAGCTTAGAACCATGAGAGCAAACACAGCCTCAACTCTTAGCCTCATTGCTACATAAACCAGATGACAACACTTCACATTTCTAAAACTGCTTTTTTCCTGTTTCACCCCTTCACCGGAATCACTGAACCAGACAAATCAAGAGACCCCAGGAAATACATGCTTCATCCATCTAATAGGATACTATGCAACTAATAAATTTATACAATAATCCAACAGCTTGAGAACCTCTCTATTGAAGTAGGGAAACGAGAGATCTGTAGATCTTTTTTTTTTTTTTTAACTATATATATAGTATATGTTGACTATAAAAAAAAAAAAGGCGGGGAAAAAAAGTTAGGTGGAAATACATGCAAATTGTTACAGAATGAAAACAGGCTGATCTGCTTATAGGAACTAAATCTCATTTGTTGAACACCAAATACACTTCAAAATTCCCTAAGAGGAGTACATGTTTTCCATTCAGAAAACTCAGTTGTTTAGCACAAATACATAATTTTCCGTTAGCTGTCTTCCTTTTGGTCTAAGAGTTTTTCAAGGATCTGGAGTCCAGAAGTAAAGAAAAAATACCACGTTTTAATACGGAGATCAGAGAAAGCATTTCAGATACCCCTCGATAAGGGTCATCTTAAAAGTCCTCTTCTCGTGGAACAACTTTTCTCCCCAGCAGCTGTGGAAAATTTTTCCTCCCTAGAATCTTGATTTGAAGAGTCTAACGCAAAACTTTCAGGGTCGAATGACCTTCAACCTCCAGTTCTATTCAAAAGCCTCTGCCACCCCCTCTCGTTCTGTTGTGTGATGCAGCTAAATGCCTCTGCTTTGCCAAAGAGAATTTAACTACCCTAACTGGGGTAAATATCATGATCTCTGGAGACACTGTGTGGCCAATTTTTTATTCAAATATATTAAAATATGTTGAGACAACTGAACACCTGTTTCAAGGGCCTCTTTTCCCACCAGGTCTTCTGTGATGGAGCCGTCTTCCATTCCTGGCTCACCTATGTACCAAAGAATCAATCCATTTCTGCTAAACTTCACCTGGAGTGTACAGTTCCCAGGTCAGTCCAAAAACTCCATTGGCTCCTTCCTTCAATACCGATAGCTCTTTGCTGAAATGCACTGCTATCTACTTGGAAACCTTGAAAATCGTGACTGTTTTTATATAGCTTCTCAGGGTGTCTGTCAATGCTGTTGAACCTCTACAGAAGCCCACTACTCAGAGGTCAAAGCTCGGGACAAGTGAGTTACACAGAATTACAAAACCGGGAGTGGACTTCGCTTCTTAGTTTTAGACCCTTGGGTTCCTTCTATCCTTTCTCCCACAGATCATGAAACTTGCTGCCAAACATAACTCACAGCACCAACACTTGACGCACAGCATCTACGCAGATTTCTAAGGCAGGAAGTTGAGGTTTGGGAAGGCAGAGACATAATAATCCATTTCCCCTCCTGCATTCGAAATCCATTAATAAATCATAGGCTATGAAAGATGTCAATCAGAATGTAGTTTTATGTATAGTAAAGGCACGGGCAAATGAAGCTTTAGCCCTACAACTGGAAAGCCTCATGCAAGTCCCCCTGAAATGAGCTTGCAGACCCAGGGGAAGGAAGAGCTGGAAAAATACAGGTGTCCCCCTTGCCTATAAAGCTCCGGAAGTGCTTTTGGCAGAGGTTGGCCTCCTGGTTGTGGAGCAGACCAGAACACGGCCCTCTGAAGTCGGACTCCACAAAGAGAACGGTGTTCTGCCTAAACTAAGCATGGCCAGTTCCTTCTCCCAAATTTGCCATCAGATAATACTTTCCTGATTCCTTAGAAAATTAAGGGACAGGACCTAGAGAAGTTAAGTTGTTTTTCCCATAGATTCCTGTCCTGGAAAGTAGTATAAGATACACCTGTCTTCTCTGGAAATTTCAAAAAATTAGGAGAAAAATAGTACCAAACAGCTTATTAAAAAAAGAAAAAGAGGGGCCCCTGGGTGGCTCAGTCAGTTAAGCATCTGCCTTCGGCTCAGGTCACGATCTCGCAGTTTGTGGGTCCAAGCCCAACATCAGGCTCTGTGCTGACAGCTCAGAGCCTGAAGCCTGCTTTGGATTCTGTTTCTCTCTCTCTCTCTCTCTCTCTCTCTCTCTCTCTCTCTCTCTCTCTCTCTCTGCCCCTCCCCTGCTCATGATCCCCCGCTTCCTCCTATCCTTCCTCCTATCCTCTCTCCCTCTCTCCCTCTCTCATTAATAAATAAACATTAAAAAAATTTAAAGGAAATTCTATGGCTTAAGCCATAAGTATACAATTTCTTCTAAGCCAGTTGGAATTGAATTGTGGGGACAGGATCAGAAAGTTTGTTAAGCATTGAGTCCATCAGGTCACAGCTTTTGAGTGAACATGCTATTGGATTTTCAAAGTCTTCTGCCATGTGTTTTTGTTCTGTTTTCTGATAAGATTAAGTAACTCTGCTTTGCCAGAGAGAACTTTCATTACCTTAATTGCTAATGAACTTGTTTATTGAACACTTACTATGTGCCAGCCACAAGTTTAGAAGAACTTCAGGCATTTTAATCATCATTATCAACCCCATGGGTAAGGCACTTGTATTGTCCCTATTTAATGTTTGAGAAACTTGGGCACAGACACATTAAAGATTTGCAGCGTCACACAGCTAGAGACTCCTAAATTTAACTCTAGGTAGAATGGCTGGAAAACCACTGCCTTGTATCCCTAGGCTCCTCAAGTCTGTATTGGTTAGCAAGCTCTTGTGTCAGCTTCCAACCTGACCAATGTTGTCTTTCAAACAAAAAGAAGAGACCTTTATTCCATCTTGATTAACGTATTAATAAACTTCAAGACATTCTAGGAAAATCTTGCCTTAAACCCAGTACTGTCTTCCAACAAAAGTTACAGTGAATATATTCTTGAAATAGTTTTTCTTAATTTAACAGAGGATAGTTTCTGTGTCCTTAAGTTATTATCTAACAAGGAGGGATTTGGTGAGGGTCTAGGGAGTTGAACAAGGACATGATCATGCATTGTGCTTAAGACAAAATAAAAAGTTATAGCTGTTACAGCAAGGCCAGGCAAAAGCTGGGTCCAAAGTTCAATCCCAAAGTTCAGAATGATATCTTAAGTCTTTGTATTCCTTTTTAATTCCCTTTCCCCAACCTTTTGAAAGCTCCTGTATCTCACCTGATGAGTCCTATAACAACACTGAAGTGAGCAATGACTTCCTCCTATCCTCACCTGTTCAACACTGGTTCTTGATACAGTACAGATACTGCATGAGATGTGGCTATACCCACTGGAGAGAACACTGGGTAAGGATACTTGCAAAAGCCAATATTTAATGTGCCCAATCAGGTACTCTATGACGAAAAGAAAACCGCATTTGGGCAAGTAACAACAGGTAAAGTCTAAATCCCCGTTGAAGTATAAGTGGCATACCATTCTGTAGTAGAGACATAGAGGTAGAGTCACGTTGGGTTCTTTCTCTTGTGCTTGGACCACACCATACTTGGTATTCATATGAGGAAGACCCTCTACCTTCCCGTCTTATAATTCTCTCCTCACCCTAGGATTTTTTTTTTTCTTGAACAGGAAGGGTTTCACTCTACAAATTTCATGCCTAAATATCTGAGTCCAAAACCAATGACTGTAAGAGAAGGAGTTGATAAGTTTAGAGGTTACCAGAGTAGAGCATCTTTCTTATCTTTTATGGGGCAATTAAATATCTTAAGGTGGGAGAGGGCCCTTTAAAAGAACCAAATGAGCTAAGTCATTTGGGTTTTCCCACTGGGTCCAGTTCAAACAAAATTGTAAACATGTAGAAGACTCCCTAGAATTTTGTCTTCCTTTTTGCCTATAATCTCTAAGAATTAGGCTCTACATTGCTCCCAGTCTTAAAATCTATACTATCTCAAGACCATCTGGGATATAACTCCTATCTGAGAGTTAGAGGAAAATCATATCCTAAAGCTAATCTTATGTATTTTAGCTGTTTCCATGCCCATTTTAGCCCATGGATTTGAGCTCAGAGATAATCTTCCCCCTCCTTTGAACAATATCCCAGCTCATAAACACCAAATATCAGCTAATTATGGACCTTGTTTTTCCACAGTCCACACCTTTTTATGGACCACACAATTATTCACTTCAAGAGCATTTCTTCCATCCTTTCACCGATGACTTTTAGAAGCTTTTGCCCTTGGACATTCAGCAGCAACACGAAAGTAACCCAGCCCAGTCATGTGGCATTTTGTTTTTATATATTTACATGTTTTTAATTCATTTTGTAATCCCTTTCACGATGCCTTTGAGAAGAGGCCATTTGTATTTTTAACTTTCAATGTGGCCACAAACGCATGAATAAAAACTGACACATTTTATGGTATATCTGTGTTTACTGCATTTCTAATTTAGCACTCCATGCTATGGGGCTGAGTTACCAAGAAGGTGGGAGCCTGGGGGAAGGTTATGACCAGTATTGTTCTCAGTAGCTATTTAACACCCAGCTGTTGAACATGGGTGCTGGTTGTGTGCAGTAACATGGCTAGTAAGATCACATGGAAGAGAATGAATAGAAAGTGAGACCCTGGGTGGCTCGGTTGGTTGAGCGTCTGACTTTGACTCAGGTCATGATCTCACGGTTTGTGGGTTCGAGCCCCATGTCAGGCTCTGTGCCGACAGCTCAGAACCTGGATCCTGCTTTGGATTCTGTGTCTCCCCCTTTCTCTGCTATTCCCCCGTTAGTGCTCTGAATCTCTCTGTCTCTCAAAAATGAATAAAAACACTAAAAAGAAAAGTGATATTATATTTTCAATTTGCACGTCCAATTAGTCTGAATTCATGCAAGAGAAAGCCCCTCTCTGAAGCTATCATGGTCCAGGCTCTTTCCACTGTCGTTTTCACAAGGAACAGCTGCATTTCTCAGCGAAGGTACAGGACATCTTGATCTCAGTCCACCAGGGCAAGATCTAGATTCCGCAAACCTCCCTAGGTAGAGCTGAGGCATTAAGAAATTGGGTGTGGGAGCCTGCTTCCTTGCATTATTTCTTGTGACCACCTTTTTGCCTTGCAAGTAGAGCTGTTTCCATTTCAAAAGTCTTCTTTTCCTTTGCTTTCTTCTCACTACCTCTGACTCCTCCCTCTGATTGTCTCTCCTGGGCTATGCGTGTATAGGATTGCAGGCTACAATGTCAGGGTTAAGTGCTTTCTTGGGCTCTGCAACATCGGCAACCCCTATGAAGAGATGCCCCTGCATAGCCCTCCCTATGTTCCCAGGGCTAAAGTTCCTGATACTTTACCAGCTAACTGTGAAACTCCACTTCCTAATATTACTCCCCACCATCTCCCCACCCTTACCATCTTCTCCTGCAACAATCCTTTGTCTTATTTTTACAGCTCTTCCCAATGTAAACAAGAGCCATTCAAGGAGCAGTCCAAACCTCTGTATCCCCGCCCCCCAAATCTGCTGGAAATCATGCACAGAAGCCAAGATTCTAAAATAAACCTCCACCCACCAAAAACATGTGTGTGGATGAATAGGTAGACAGACAAATACAAAAATGCATAATTTCTAGAACCTGTACATTTGAAGAGGCCCAGGCCAGGTATACTCCAAGAGTATTCTGTACTAACAATTGACTTCAGCCCCCAAAATGGGTATTTTTTTATACACAATTGTATTTGAAATAGAAACATCAGTGATTTGGCACTTGAGTTACAGTGCCACAATACCATTCATTCAGTTAACAAGTATATATTAAGAGATTACTATGAGCAAAGTATTGTTTTATGCCTTAAGAACACATTAACTTTTTTAAAAAAGACAAATTTCTTCCCTTCATGACCTGACATCCTAATATATAAGAAAAACAAAATAGGTAAAATATATAGTATATGTTTAGTGCTAAGAAGGAAAAAAATAAAGGGGATATAAATGTTAATGTGTGTGAAATTTTAGGTAGGGTGGAGAGAAAAGGACTCACAGAAAGATAGTTGTGAATAAAGAGACAAGAAGGGGTACCTGGGTGACTCAGTCAGTTGAGCATTCGACTTTGGCTCAGGTCATGATCTCATGGTTTGTGGGTTTTAGCCATGCATTGGGCTCTGTACTGACAGCCTGGAGCCTTCTTCAGATTCCGTGTGTCCCTCTATCTCGACCCCTCCCCTG
Organism: Acinonyx jubatus; assembly: GCF_027475565.1. Classification (NCBI taxonomy): domain Eukaryota; kingdom Metazoa; phylum Chordata; class Mammalia; order Carnivora; family Felidae; genus Acinonyx; species Acinonyx jubatus. Next base: position 11,088,717 of record NC_069390.1, read on the forward strand.
CTCTCTCTCTCTCTCTCTCTCTCTCTCTCTCTCTCTCAAAAAGTAAACATTAAAAAAGAGAGACAAAGTAAGCAAGTAGCCAGCCATATGGATATCTAGACATAACAGGAAGGGTAAAGCCCTGAGACAGAATGAGGTATCTACAATAATGCCATTTAAAGTAATTAGGGATTTATGCAAACAAAACAGCCCACATTTCACATTGAACTCAAAATCTATTCATCCAATACATTAGAACAGTTAGCTTTGATGGAGGATTGATTGATTACATCGGTTAAATCAAGAGGGGGGGGTCTTGCATCGGCCAATGATCACAATGTGTGATTAACTTGACCCTTGAAATCTCTTTAAAAAGTATAATCACCAAGTTAGATTTTGTCAAAAATTGGAAACAGAGGAAGCTAGGCCTCTCAGCTTTCCCAGGTGGATAGATATAACAGTGAATAATTAGTCCCTCAGCAGCTCAATCAGAGTGTTTAGTATTCCTAAAAATCATCGCACAGGGTAGCCCTCCACAAAGTAAAGAGGCCCTTGAACTTTATCATGAATCACAATCACCCGGGGAGCTTGTTAAAACACAGCAAGAATTTGCATTTGTAACAAGTTCCCAGGTGATGCTGATTCTGCCACTCCAGGGCCCACATTTTGGGAACCACTACATAAGGATGAAGGCTACCCTATGGACAACATCTTCAAAAGTCCTAATGATGCTCTAAAGATGACTCAAAATGCGTCCACTTCCTTGGTCTATACTCCAGGTCTCAGGAATATGGAGTTTCAAGTGTGTGGAGAGCTTTCTCTTTGTTCTCCAGATTAATGAAGCGATCATATACATGTCAGTGTAGCATTATGCATGAACCGACTTTAGGCTTCTCAGCTCTATCAAATTCCAGTTGCTTGAGAGGTTCTTAACCTGTGATCTAGCATAAGGAAGGCCTTTGTGGAGTTACCTTCTACATGTTTCCTTGATTTGGACATGTTCTGGGCAAGATTCAGGTGTAGGAGTACAGTTTAGCTGATAGTTTGAAAGGGTGGTTTCTCGATGACCATGAGTCATGGTAAAAGATGGCTTCACCTGCCTCCATTTTGACCTGAGCCTTTCTAGTTGGGTTCTTCATTCCAGCTTGTCTCTTGGCTCAGGCAGAAGACCCTAAGGGCAAAGCATCCCCTGATGGGAACCGAAACAACCCCCTCAAGCAATAAGGACTGAGCTGAGCCAGGAAGACAACGCCTGTGATTGACTCCAAGACAGTGACCTATTTGACCTTCACTGCCCACCTGCACATACCCACTGACCTTTGCCCCACATTTTCCTTATATAAACCTGGAAATATTTTTAGCACTTTGGAGATAGTCTTTGAGACCTTAGTCTGCTGTCTTCGCGGTGTTGGCCTCACTGAAATAAATTCCTTTCTTGCTTCACGGCCACTCATTACTCTGCCTTTGGATTTTGTCAGCAGTGGGTGGCAAACCCAGCCTGTTTGGGACCCCTGGAGCCACACACTCTTGTACCCCTACACCCCAGCCACAACGGAACTCTTAGGCTAGTTGCTAAAAGCTGAGAATGGTTCCAATTGGCTCTAGATATTATCTTTTCTTTGGGTCTGATTAATACTGTTGAACAATCGATGAACTCACATCATTATCTTCTCTCTCGAAAATATAGTCTGAGGGTTCTCAGAATTAACTGGTTTTGCCTCTTATCCCTCATTTCCTCCCATTTAGTCATCCATGGCCCATCTGCTCTCCCTTCCTGCAGATGGTACCTCCGTTGTTCTTTTACCTCTTCACGCTAAATCACATTGCAACATATCGTCAACTACTGTCCCTTATCTGATTGTATCTCCTCCCCTCTACCCCCAGAACACTGTCGTGTAACCTTAACTACTCCTTAGTTCAATTCTTTAAAATTCCAGAGCTTGCTTACAACCACCCTGGTGAAACAGACTCAAATTGTATTTCACCTTGCACATAAACCTCACTCAGAGCCCCCTGTCTGATGCCTGCTCGTCTAAGGACTTCAGGGAAAAACATTCATGACCTTTTTATTCTGCTGTTTAAATAACCTGTCTCCAATACCATATGCAGACCATACAGATTCTACAGAAAAGGCACCTGATCTTTAGAGAAGAGACCAATGTTATGATATGACCATGCAGCTTGTGGTGGTGAATTCTATCTTGACTGGGCCACAGGGTGTAAAGACATTTGGCTTATCGTTCTTCTGGGTGTCTGTGAGGGTGTTTCTGGATGAGATTAACACTTGACTCTGTAGACTGAGCAAAGCACAACGCCCTGCCTAGTGTGGGTAAGCCTCAATAGAACAAAGAGTCTGAGTAAGAGGAAACTCCTCCTGCCTCACTGCCTTCAGGTTGGGATACTGGTTTTTCCTGCCTTCAGACTCAAGCCAAAACTGGCTCTCTGGGTCTCAAGCTTTTGGACTAGAACCACACTGTTAGGTCTCCTGAGTCTCCAGCTTGCCAACTACAGATCTTGGGACTTATTAGCCTCCATAATCACATGAGACAATTCCTTATCATACATACAAACATACGTACCATTTGGTTCTACCTCACTGGAGAACCCTAATACACAGCTACATAAATTTTCCTCAGTGCTAACGAACAATACATTTTACTCTAATCGCCTTATGAATCTTTAGTAATAATAAATGCTACATTTTAGGAGGTTTTATTTATAATAATGAGTAAAGTCTCTCTTCAAGCTGCCCCCAATGATGGATTATTGTGGACACCTGACAAGCTTCAGTTATAATAACACAAAGCAGCTGGTCCTCTCACAACTTCCTGTTCCCCAAACCGATGTTGCCTTGGGTGCTGGCCAGATGAAGGTTTTCCTGGCATTAGGAGGGCTGCACCTCCTTTATGCTGTGTTTTGGACTTGCTCTGGAGAACAACCAGGTATTTATAGGGTAATAGAAAACATAGTGGGTAACTGATGATCAACGAGGAGGCTAATTCTTGGACTTTCCAAATCTGAATGTTTCAATCTGCTGTTACGTTGCTAATAACTAAGGGTCTATGCTAAGTGATCTGCTTTAGATGACTGAGCTTGGGATGCCTTGTCTCCCAGCTGGCTTTACCACAGGTAGCGTCCTTTGCCCTGCAACACCCTTTCCCCCTTTAAGGATCCTTATCATGCTATAAGGGAAATGGGGTTGGTTGATCAGATAGAAGAGGTTTCCAATGTATATGAGATGGAAAGGTTATCTTGGCTTTAGCCATGGAGAAAGATGCCTGGAAAGAACCCTGGAAAAGAGAAACACATTCACAGTATATGTATATGTATCAAATGCTTATCTCTGGATTCATTAACTATTTCAGAGGGACCTTTACTTTTTCAGCTTGGTGAACCAAGATGCCAGTAATTGGAATTATTTGTAGCAGAAATTTTGACAATGAGGCCAAGAGAGTTATATCCCAATACATTTTCAAGATACAGAGTCTAGTCTACCCCTAGAATCCACTTATTTGAAATACACATAAGGACTTTGGGATGGAGATTCTTAGTGCTATTTCTAGAGAAAAAAATAAATGATCTCTCACAGCTGCAGAGACTAATTCAAAATTCTGATAGACACAGATCCTGTATCCCATAGTAGTTTTTTTTTAAGTTTTTTTTTTTTTTTTTTGAGATGGGAGGGGAGGGGCAGAGAGAGTGAGGGAGAGAGAGAATCCCAAGCAGGCTCCATGCTGTCAGTGCAAAGCCTGACACAGGACTTGATCTTATAAATCATGAGATCGTGACCTCAACCAATGTCAAGAGTCGGATGCTTAACCAACTGAGCCACCCAGGTACCCCTCCCACGGTTGTTTTTTAAGAGTTTTTATATAGCGAAAATCAGGGGGACATAAGAATGTAGACATCTGAGGCCCATTCCACATTTAAAGAATTGGCATTTTGAGAATTTGGCCAAGGAACTTGTTTTTTTAACAATCGCTGTAGTTGACTCCACAATAACATTTTAGTAAAGAGCCAGTGACTTTATAACTACCTGATTCTAACCACAATTGGGACTCAATGTGAAGTCACTTTATGTACATGTTCATAGTGGACAAAATTAACTCTCATAAAATTTGGCAAGATCCTTCAGTTCTTTCCTACCACATGAGTTCATTTTAATATCGTCCATATGCTAAGCTCTCTGAGATCTTCCCACTATTACTATTATCTCCCTTGAACTCTTCCAACTATCTATACAACATATTAACTTGGATATACAATATTTATCTTTAAATTTTTACATCTAAAATGAAATGCACACATTTTTTTAAAATCTCAAACTTGCCTCTCTCCAGTTTTCCTCATCTTAGTTAATAGTAGTACCATTTATCCAGATTCCCTTAGAACTCTCACTTTTCCTTCCCTACCCCACATGCACATGCATCCAAAATGTTTCTAGAATCCCACTGGTTCTGCCAATCTCTTCTACAAAAACTCAAGTCCAAGCTGCCAGTAGCCAGTCCTGGTCTATTTGAATATCCTTGACTGTTCTCCCTGATGACACTCCATTCCAACAACCTCCTCTCCTTCTACCCACTAGAATGAACTTTTAAAATCATAAATCAGATCCTGCTTGCCCCACAGTGTGCTCACCATGGTTCATTATGTCCTAACCACACTGATCTTTCTGTTCTTGGAAGTCACCAACCAGTGTCTTTACATTTCTTTGTTTTTTTTTTTATTGACATATCATTAACATACATTAACATTAACAATGTTACATTAGTTTCAGGTGTACAACATTGTGATTCAACTTCTCTATGTTATGCCATGCTCACCACAAGTGTAGCTACCACCTGTCACCATACAACACTATTACAATATCACTGACCATATTCCCTAGGAAATCATCAACAAAACAAAAAGGCAACCAACCGAATGGGAGATGATATTTGCAAATGACTTATCCAATAAGGGGTTAATATCCAAAATACATAAAGAACATAGACAACTTAAAACCAAAAAATTGAAATAATCTCACTGGCCAGAATGACAAATGACTTAATGCCTGAGTCACCCTCTGTTAAAAAGAGAATATCTAGTCTACCCACCATATATGAACCAAAAAGGGAGAATGGACAGGCCAATGGCTTTGTGTGAACTCACGTTTATGATTTTAGTACTGAGATTCTCCAGTGGTTGGAAATGGCCAGCAGCTAAAGATGGCTTTAAGACTATGAACAATTTACTCCACTATACTATAACTATAACCTAACTATAGGTTAACTTTCCAGTGGTTCTATGCTTGCCTCCTGAAGAAAGCACATAATTCCTTTCTCAGATTTTCCAATTAATCCTCTAAATTATCAGCAGTCTCAAATTGCTCTGGGATTTAACTAACAGATCTTATATTTCACCACCCAACTTCTTGACTGCTAGCGACCTTTAATGCTTCAACTAACAATATTATAGCATCAATTGTCTTTGGCTGATTGGGCATAATACCTCTTGAAGTCACCAGCTCTTTCCAATCCTTTATCAGCAACATCCAGGCAACTTCATCTTTGGGGACCTCTCTTCACCACACGTCCTAAGTTCTACTTCCGTTTCAGTTGTCCCCAAACACAGCCCGTTGTGATCAGGGAGGGTCTGCACAATCTTCCCTCTTTCTCAGTAACAGGTAGTATTGTTCATGTATTCATTCAACAAATACATATTGAGAATTGATTGTGGGCTTGTTCTTGGCTCTAAGTAATACAACAGTAAACATAACAGACCAAAGCTTCATTCTTATGGAGCTTATATTCTTATGCAAAGAGGACAATATTGAAACAATTGTAATTGCTAGATCCAATTAGTAGTAAGAGAAAAGTAGTATCAAAAAGTTACACCTGGTTAAGCTACAATCACTACGATTCTATACCAAGTTTGTTAGTTTTAGTTTGATCAAATAACTGTATTTGGTTCAGAAAATACCAAGATTAAATGTAGATATTAAGATTTAGAACATAGGCTTTGCTTTCTTGAACTTTAAATTGGAAATGAGGGTAGGCAGACCATTGCCAGTAATTACTAATAGAAATGCCACAGTGGAAATGGCCTTTCACTTAGAACTGCACAAGGGGGCATCTACAATCTTGTCTGGGTCAATTCTCATCCATGGATATGATCACCTGGATTCTTCTTGGTGGTAGTGTTTCAAGGGAGAAGGTAAGACTATCATCATCCCCTCTAAAATATATTCTCCTCGACCAACAGGGATACCTTGTATACTGTTAACTGACTCTGAGCTTCCCTGACCTTCCATGGTACCACTATATCATCTGACACTTTTTCTTTTCTACCTCTCAACAGTGTATGTACGATGCAGCCCCTCTTTGTTCTTGGCCAGGGTTAAGTCAACTGCATTTCATAACGATCTACCTGTGGCCCCTGATGAAGTGTTTCTGGGAGGTCGATGTCCTGTCACCTCAGTTCATCCAGGATTTTATGAGTTTCGATACCATCCCAAGGACTGCAACATCAGGATTGAGGTAATTAGGTATCTGGCTACTTAACTAAATCTCTTAAAGACTTTCAGCCTCACAAACTGCATGTTGTGGATTTTTCTTAGTTTTTCCCTACTAATAAGCTGAGCTGATTTTGCCAAATGTCACCTAGGCCCTGGGAAGTAAAAGAAGGGAAGAAGGAACGGTTTCTACTTGTCAGTCAGCAGTGACTAAATAAGACATAGAATTTGTCCTAAGCTTAGAGACAGGCTTTTCTTCTCCCTCGGCCGTCTCCCTCCCTCGGCCGTCTCCCTCCCTCCTCTCCCTCCCTCCCTCCTCTCCCTCCCTCCCTCCTCTCCCTCCCTCCCTTATATCAGGGGTTAGCAAATTATAGCCTAAAGGCCTGATCTGGCCCACTATCTACTTTTATGTGGTCTGTGAGCTAAGAATAGATTTAAATTTAAATGATTAAAAAATAACAAAAGAAGCATAACACTTTGTGATAGGCAACAAGTATATGAAATTCACATTTCAGCATCCATACATTCAGTTGGAACATTCAGATGGAACATCGCCAGCTCAACCTCTTTTCATTTGCTTACTATCTCTGGCTACTCTCACACTATATCACTGGGACAGAGGTCACAGAGCCCACAAAGCCAGAATGATTTACTATCTGGTCCTTTAGAGAAGTTTGTCCATCCCTGCTCTGTAGTATAAAAGCTAACCAAGAGGCCTCAGATGCCTCTACATTTTTATAGCCTTAAGACACAGCCAGTCTAGGGGCGCCTGGGTGGCTCAGTCGGTTGAGCATCCGACTTCGGCTCAGGTCATGATCTCACGGTCCGTGGGTTCCAGCCCCGCGTCGGGCTCTGTGCTGACAGCTCAGAGCCTGGAGCCTGCTTCGGATTCTGTGTCTCCCTCTCTCTCTGCCCCTCCCCTGCTCATGCTCTGTCTCTCTCTTTCTCAAAAATAAATAAAAACATTAAAAAATTTTTTTTAATTAATTAATTAATTAAAAAAAAAAGACACAGCCAGTCTTTCCTGGCTGCAGGCAAATGGAGGAAAGGTGTGAGTGGTTGACACATTTGGTATCTACAAATGACTGCCCAAGCCATCTCCTGATGTCTCAGCTCCCCCTAGAGAATCTGGCCCCCCACCTGGGGGAGGGGGCGGTTAGGATGGGCAGAACAAGAGCATCAGTCTAAGGAGGAGTGTGGAGAGTTGGAAAGCCTCATAGAAAACTTTGATGCCTTGCCACCACACATAACTCCTTTCATTCCACCCAACCCCTGTGAGAAACCCTGAGGGAAGTTCCTCTCCTCCATTCAAAAACCAAGAAACTAAGACTTAGTGTCTTTTTAAAAAAATTTTTGATATTATGTTCATGTTCTGACAAAAATCTGAGGATGTTGATGACAGTTAGTGGTGGGTCCAGGTAAGCTAATGGGAGAGTTTCAATTACGTTAAATGAATATTGAGAATCCATTTTTTTTAATGCACAAATACTCATGGTAGCAATCTCTAGATGATGAGATTAAATCTTTATATTGTCCATACTACATTTTTCATATTTTCTTGAAAAAAGTTATTTGTTAAGAACCTATAAACCTACTTAAAGTACTCTTTAGGGGTACTTGGGTGGCTCAGTTGGTTAAGCATCCAACTTCGGCTCAGGTCATGATCTCACAGTTCATGAGTTCTAGCCCCACATTGGGCTCTGAGCCTGGAGCCTGCTTCGGATTCTGTGTCTCCCTTTCTTTCTGCTGCTCCCCTGCTCACGCACATGCACTCTCTCTCAAAAAAAAAAATAAATAAATAAACATGTAAAAAAACTTAAATACATAAAATACTCTTTATAATTAGATGTATCTCTTCCTCATCTACTATTCACAACTCATGCTCAGCAACTCAAAGCTTCTTAGAATCTAGAGAAAAGTTTCTCAAGAAAAGAGGTTATAAACCCTTTTTTTAATGTTTATTTATTTATTTTGAGAGAGAGAAAGCATGCGAGCAGGGGAGAGGCAAAGAGAGAGAGGGAGAGAGAGAATCCCAAGCAGGTTGTGCCCTGCCAGCACAGAGCTTGACATGGCTTGATCCCACCAACCGCAAGACCATGACCTGAGCCAAAATCAAGAGTTGGTTGCTCAACTGACTGAGCCACCCAGGTGCCTCTATAAACCATTCCTTGATAAGTATAGATAATAACTTTGAGGCAATATGGTTCAAATTCAAGTAGCAGGTGCTCCCGCCTCCTATGAGCCAAACCCTATACCAGGTGTTAACTCTTCTGGCCACTTAGGAAAAAGCCCTCTTCCCCATTGGGAAGATGCCTTTCTGCGTGCATGTGTCTGCTTTTTAGAGCTGTTGACTGAGCCATGAATTCCTAACAAGATCTTTAAGCTGACTTACACTCTCTCTTTGTCTCTTCAGGTCCTCCCAGGAAAGCATATCCTTTTTGTATCTGAAATCATCTTTAGGTCAAAGTTCTCAGATCTTGAAGCTTCCATACCTGTGGCCTGCATTGTCTTCCAGTAAGTCTAGAATGCCCAAGTGGTTTCAGGCTCTCTCAACTGCCTTTATCTGCTTAGGGGAGGCAGGGTGGGAGCACTGAAGCTGAGAGACCAAGTTACTATGACATGGTGGACCAGACCCTCGTGAGACTCTTACCCCCTTGATGCCCTCTTATTCTGTGCTCTTGACCTCCCAGCTGTGCTACATGTTACCAGTGTGACTTTGGGGAAGTTACTTTATAACTCGGTGCCTCAGCCTCCTCGTCTTATAGGGAAGATTAAATGAGACAACGCACATAAAGAGACTGGAAAAGCTCTTGCTCATAAGACGCACGCAGGACACAGTGGCTGGTGCCATCCCTGTATCTGTTCATTCTCTACAGTGTGTGTAGAGCTGCGTGTAGGACTAGGTCTGACTTCACCATCTACCCAGAAGCTCTTAGACTGAGAAATCAATTTGTTCTCATTATACTTATAGTCCGAATTACAAACTATGTTATCTCTTAGCCAAGACCAATGGGGAATATTAGAGGTCCTGATTCACCCACAGGGGATGGGAGTACTGAACACTGATGGGCTGGGGAGAGAAGAGAAGCTTACTAGAATACTCGTTTTGACTTTAAATGTTAAATATTTCAAATGTCTCTGTGACCTGTGGGATAGGACTCCTATTGGCTCATTGAGACTCTACTTTTTACAATCATCTAAGATTGTTAAGTTTTGAATTAGTGATTATTCATCAGGTAATAGCAAATGTGGTGGCATATTTGGGAGGGCCCTCTTTTATATAAAGCTTACTAGGTCCAGTCCTTAAACTAATAATTTATTTTCTTTAAAAAAAAAAATGTTTACTTACTTTTGAGAGAGAATGTGAGCAGGGGAGAGGCAGAGAGAGAGGGAGACGGAAAAATCCCAAGCAGACTCCACACTGCCAGTGCAGAACTGATGAGGGGCTCGAACTCACAAACCATGAGATGACCTGAGCCAAAATCAAGAGTTGGACATTTAACTAACTGAGCCACCCAGTCGCCCCAATAATTCACTTTCTAAAACGGAACAGGATGTAAACATTTCATACTTTTTGGCCCATCAGGGGATAAGGATACTGATGCCAAAGCAGGAAAAGTAAGGGTCAAGGGCCTGGCTTCAGGTTCTAAACCTCAGTCACCAGGACTTGCAAGGACCCTAATTCCATCCCTCTCTCTTTATCTGCTTTTCCCTTCTATAGCCGCCCAGCTCCTAGAGGAATAACCACAGGAAATGATGCAAATAAACAAGGTGGCCTCAAGAAAAGATCAGGAATAGCAAATTTATACATTGGAGAGACAGTCAACAGGAAAGGAAAGGTGAGCTTACTTAAAGCACATAGATTAATGCTGTCCATGGATATTTTGTAACCACAAACAATAAGATTTTTTACAGGGAAATTGTGTAAATGCCTGTGCTTCCAGTTCAGGAAAGGCTGGTTCATGCTTCCTTGCTTACTAGAGGTGTTGATCTTTCTGGCAGCCGCTGTCTGTCTGGCATTAACTGGCATATTAACTGGCATTAGCCATGTGACTCATCCATGCAGGATGAGGCAATGGAGGAAACATCCTTACCAAAATCAATATTAATAGAATTTTAAATATACATGTTTTAAAATTAATACGAAAATCATAGAATGTGAATTTAATGAGGTAATAATCCATGAGAATGTGCACTCAGAAATATCTTAAGCTCAGACTCTGTCCTGAAAGGATTAAATGGCTGTCAGGGAGGACATTTCCTAAATTATACGGATTTTCCTTCCCAGACAGCAGAGGAGGAAAATCCTGAATATATACATTAGTATGTGTTACTAACCTGGGATGTAGCTCTCCATGAAGAGAAAAAGCTATAAGCTAGAGGTGGTGAGCACTTTTTAAAATTTGGGATAGGCACCTGGGTGGCTCAGTCAGTTAAGTGTCACACTTCGGCTCAGGTCATGATCTCACGGTTCATGAGCTCAAGCCCCGCGTTGCACTCTCTGTTGTCAGCACTGAGCTGAGCCCATCGTGGATCCTCTGTCCCCCTCACTCTCTGCCCCTCCCCCACACTCTCACGTGTGTGCTCTCTGTCTCACAAATAAACATTAAAAAAAATTTAATGGGATATGTTATAGATGCTATTTTAAAAAAGATATATACCACATTTCTCTGATATATTCCACTGATAAAAAAAGCAAAAATACTTACATCTTTAGACATATACAACTCCTATATTAATTTTTTTAGGACATGACCCCAAACATTACCTCTTTTCTTCCTACCCTCACCATCCCTCCCTGTGACTTGGGAATGTTAGGCCTTTTGGGGCAAATGGTAGAGAATGACACTGGAGCAGATTCTGGGTCCTTTTCTCTTTGCAGAACTACCTTCATGTGCAGTTTTGGTGCTTAAAAAATCACACAGCTTGTCTCTCTCCACCCGAGAACTTGGAAGCAGATATAAATCCCTATAGCTGTGCCGGGGACACTGCATGGGAGCAGCTGGAATCCTGTCTGAGGATCCTGTGTGTTCTCATACATTTTTAAATGTTTTAGAGGGCTTGGTTTTTAATGGAATGGCCCTTTGTTGTTTTATGATCCCTTATTTAGAAGGGTCTGCCTCTGCTTTTAACTTCAGAAGGAATCATAATAAAATGTGTTTTCTTTTCGTGGGTTAAGTATTATTTCTTAATCCATGGTGCTATGGTGCCTCATCATCCATAAAACTTGTTACATGCAAGCTGAGTTTGCATTGGTTGTTCAGGGTCTGTAGTCGGTGGTTAATGCTAGTTAGGCTGAATAATAGAGCCTAGAAATCCAGCTAATCTATTTGGGACTCTTAGAGTAAATTAAAGAACTGCTGGAAACGAATGAAGTTAGTGTTGTGGGTGGAAAGTTTCCTACTTCAGCTCACATGACTCCATTCCAAAGAAAGGAGAGGAAAAACCATTGGAAGTGCTTTCATTTTACTAATGGGGCTCCTGGTGGCCAAGAAGGAGGAAGGTTTAGTCCTAGACTATCAAAGCTGGTGCTATCAGCTGGGTTGTTGACTACTGGTCCAACACGACCAACAAGTCCACAATTAAACTAAAATCTTTCTAATGTTCTCTGAACAGAACTGGTTCTGAATTTAGGATATGCCCCATCGTACGTAGTATTTGGAACTCTTTCCAGAAATCATTTGTTCACTATAATATACATAGCTCCATTTCACCCATTCTCCAGGATTCCTCAAATCTTTCACTACCCCCCTGTTTAAATACTATGGATCAGGGGGCGCCTGAGTGGCTCAGTCAGTCAAGCATCTGACTCTTGGTTTCGGCTCAGGTCATGATCTCAGTTTCGTGAGTTCGAGCCCCACATCAGGCTCTGTGCTGACAGCGTGGAGCCTGCTTGAGATTCTCTCTCTCTCCCCTCTCTCTCTCTCTCTCTCTCTCTGCTGTTCCCCCACTCACTCTGTCTCTCTCAAAATAGATAAACTTTAAATACATACATACATACATACATACATACATACATACTATGGATCAGAATAGAAAGGGGAAAAAAAAGATGTTTTGAGCTGTGGACATAATAATAGAGCCAAATATCCCAGAGCAGAGCAAATATTAGTCTCATACTGTATTAGTTTGCTAGGACTTCCATGACAAAGTACCGTAGACTGGGTGGCTTAACCAACAGAAATTTATGTTCTCATAATTCTAGAGGCTAAATGTCTGAGATCAAGGTGTGGGCAGGGTTGGTTTCTCCTGAGGCCCCTTTCCTTGTCCTGTAGATGGCTATCTTCACACATACCCTTGTGTGTGTGTGTGTGTGTGTGTGTGTGTGTGTGTGTGTGTGTCCTAATCTCCTCTTCTTATGAGGACACCAGCCATAGAGCATTGGGGCCATCCTAACAACCTCACTTAACCTTAATCACCTCTTTAAAACTCTATCTCCAAATACAGTCAAATATATGATTTGGGGTGAACCAGTTTAGGCTGTAACACTTCACCATTTGACCCCCAAAGTATATGTCCTTTTCACATGCAAAATACATTCACCCCAGCCCAACAGCCCCCCCAAATCTTAAACCATTCAACCATCAACTCTAAGTACAAAATTGTATCTGACCATCATCTAAATCTGGTGTGGATAAGACTTGAGGTACATTGATCCTGAAGCAAAATTCCTCTCTAGCTTCAAACCTGTGAAACCAGACGAGTTATCCGCTTCCAAAACACAATAGTAGGGCAGGCATAGGATAGACCTTCTGCAATAATGTGATTAGAAGAATTATATATTTGGCCATTCAGATGACCAAAATATACTTCTCATATATATTTGAACTTCATCCACAGTTACCCACTCATGGCTCCCCAAGCCTTTGGAATTTCCTGAACGATAAGGGCAATGGGAACATCTTTTGTTATAATATTTGGTCTCTGGTCCTTGGGTTCTGAAATCCCTTCAGAGAAGGAAAGGTGGCATAGGTGTCTTGTTATTCATAAAAAAACCCTAACCACCATACCTGGGTTCCTGTTAAAGAAGTGACTTGCAAAGCACCTAGGAATGTAGGCGTGTTGCCAGGGGAAACAATCATGATTATAGGATTGGGACTTGCAGTCCAGCCTCCTGAATTCTGGGGAAGGGAGAGGGTCTGGAGGTTGAATCAATCACCAATGGCCAGGGAGTTAATCAATCATCCCTATGTAATGAAGCGTCCATAAAAAACTAAAGGGAGAGGGTTTAGAGAGCTACTGGGTTGAAGAACTAAAACGCTTCCCTGTTCCACCTCACTGAGCCGGGCTCTACAAGAACAGAGGTCCTTTGTTCAGGACTTAGCCCTGTGTAGCTCTCTGTCTGGCTGCTGATTTGAATCCTTTAATATTTCTGTAATAAATCAGTAACCTAGTGAGTAAACAGGTTCCCTGAGTTTTGAAAGCCATTCCAGCAAATTAATCAAACACAAGGAAGGGGTCATTAGAGCCTCCAATTTGTAGCCAGTTGGTCAGAAACACTGGTACCCCGGGCTTGCCATTGGTACCTGAAATGGAGGACAGGCCTGTGGGACTGAGTCCTTTCTTTACCCATGGGATCTGATTTTATCTCCAGTAGAGAATGTCAGAGTTGCGTTGAATTCTCGGACATCCTGGTGGTGTCCAAGAATTGCTTGTTGGCATGGAGAAGTCTATATGCACACACTTATACACAGACAGGAATTGGCCCAAGGTACCTAATTTACATTCTTATTCCAAAAAGGAGAAATTGAAAAGAAGAAAGGGATCACAGGTCCCAAGCAAGTCCAAAACCTAGCAGGAAAAAAATCCTTTTAGATTTTAAAGCCTAGGAATAATCCTCTTTGGCTCTATGCTCTGTACTCAGGGCCTACCAGGACAGTACCCCTGGCTCATTGGCCCTGGGCCCTGTGGTGGCAGTGTCAGCCCTGCCAAACTCCAAACCACCTTCAGGGTCATTTTTCCCTTTTCTTGAAGGGATAACACATGTTCACCACAGACAGCTCTATTGGCCTATCCTGTAGAATCCCAGAATTCGGGGGGCACAGGTTCATGATGTCACAGTTCTTGGGTTCGAGCCCCACATTGGGCTCACTGCCATCGAGGGCAGAGCCTGTTTTGGATCCCTTGTCTCCCTCTCTCTGACCCTCTCCCACTTGCACATGCTCTCTCGCTCTCTCTCTCTGAAAAATAAACATTAAAAGATATTTTTTTTAATGAATCCCAGGGGTGCCTGGGTGGCTCAGTCGGTTGAGCGTCCGACTTCGGCTCATGTCATGATCTCGTGGTCTATGAGTTCGAGCCCCGCATCGGGCTCTGTGCTGACAGCCTGGAGCCTGCTTCGGATTCTGTGTCTCCCTCTCTCTGCCCCTCCCCAGCTCGCGCTCTGTCTCTCTCTCTCTGTCAAAAATAAATAAACATTGGGGCGCCTGGGTGGCGCAGTCGGTTGGGCATCCGACTTCAGCCAGGTCACGATCTCGCGGTCCGTGAGTTCGAGCCCCGCGTCGGGCTTTGGGCTGATGGCTCAGAGCCTGGAGCCTATTTCCGATTCTGTGTCTCCCTCTCTCTCTGCCCCTCCCCCGTTCATGCTCTGTCTCTCTCTGTCCCAAAAAATAAATAAATAAAAACGTTGAAAAAAAATTAAAAAAAAAAATAAACATTAAAAAAAATTTTTTTTAATTAAAAAAAAAAATGAATCCCAGAATTCTGACAACAAAGTGTCAGCAAGATTGGGTTTTTTTTTTGGAGGCCTCTGTCCTTGGCTTGCAATCTTCTCTGTGTGTTCACACATGGCCCTGCGTGTGTGTGTGTATGTTTGCATCCTATTCTCCTTTTCATTTCAGATGCCAGTCATATTGGATTAGGGCCCATCCACATGACCTCATTTTCCATTAATTACCTCTTTAAAGACCCTATCTCCAAATACAACCACATTCTGAGATACTGGAGGTTAGGCCTTGAATATATGAATTTGGAAATGGCTCAATTCAGCCTGTAGCACATACCTAGATTTGTCATGTAATACCAAAACTGGAAAATAAGGTTTTCTTGTATGGCCAACAAGAACAAACGAGATTAATAAGCATTTGAGCAATCTCTGGCAAAGTAGAAGAGACAATTGTTAAACACTTTATAAGACAGAATAAGGGTTGACTACATTTTGAATTATTCATGACATGGTTTGATAAAATAGGTTTTAACTATTAGCACACTAATCAAAAATAAAATCTCATCCAATTTTCATGCTTAGATTTTATTTTAAAAATGTGTCTTGAGAATTTAATTTTCTAAAACATTTTTTTAATGTTTTGCAATTTAAACATTAAGTAAAAATAATCAGCATCAGGAACCAATACTTCTTTGACTTCTGAATTCAGAGCATTCTTTCCTGGCCTAATTTCTCAATTTGTGATGCCAAGCTTCATCCTTAACAGAAATATGCATGAAATAAGGAAAGATAGAAATCAGGGGTTGGCAGGGGCGCCTGAGTGACTCAGTCAGTTAGGTGGCCAACTTTGGCTCAGGTCATGATCTCACAGTTCGTGAGTTCAAGCCCCACGTCGGGCTCTGTGCCGATGGCTCACAGTCTGGAGCCTGCTTCGGATTCTGTGTCTCCCTCTCACTCTGCCCCTCTCCCACTCATGTTCTGTCTCTCTCTCTCTCTCTCAAAAATAAATAAATGTGAAAAAAAATTAAAAAATAAAAGACATCAGGGGTTGGCAATCTATATCCCGTAAGTAAAATGTTATCAAAACATAGGCATGCCCATTCCTTTCCTTAATGGCTGCTTCCTGGAACTTCTACCATGTTTGTTTTTTTGGATCAACTTTATAATCATGTTATTAGATCCCCCCCCCCCAAATCCTATTAGTATTTTGATTAGAATTGCACAAAATTTTCAGATTTGTTAAAGGAAAATTGACATATTTACAGTTTCTTATCCAGTAGCAATGCATTCTCTCTTTAGTCAAGCCTTATGTTATATTCTACAGATTTTCAAGATTTCCTGATTAAAGGTGCAGCATATTTATTTTCCACTGTGTATTTGTTTGCTATTGTGACCAGAACTTCTGCTATTTGTAACTCCTGATAACAGGATACGTATTTATTATGTCTATGATTATTTTGTGTATTGGCATACTATATATAGTAAATATCATGCATATTGTGTATTTGTCTAATATGTATCATAAACAAATGTTTGTGTTCCTCCAAAAGTCATATGTTGAAACCTAATCCCCAATATGATAATATTTGGAGGCGGGATCTTCGGGAGGTGATTAGGTAAATGAGGGTGGAGCCCACGTAAATGGGGCTACTGCCCTTATAGAAGAGATTCAGAGAACTCCCTTCCCCCTTTCGCATGTGAGGACACTGTCAAAACACATTTGGGTCATCTGTGAGCCAGGAATTGGACCTTCACCAAAGACCAATTCTGTCTGCACCTTGACCTTGGTCTTGCCAGCCTTGGAACTGAAAGAAATCAATTTCTGTTATTTATAAGCCACCCACTCTATGGCATTTTGTTATGGCAGCCTGATTGGACTGACCATATGGATATATGTTAAATATATTAATTTTAGTGAGTTTTATTACTTTTAATAGGACAACTTATTGATTTCTCTTACGATTTTTAATTTAAATTTCTCTTACTTATTCAAAGCCAATTCCTTTGAAGGGTTCAGATATTAAGCCTACCACCAGAAAAAAAATTATTTTGTCCCATCTTTTTAAATTTAAGAGAGACGTTATCTCAAATAGTAGCTGATGGCTTCCTGTCACTAAACTCTGTCAGCCAGTGTTTGGAGGGATTAGATACCTAAATCAGATGTTTCTGAAGTGTGCCTGACTACATTTTTCCCTAAGTAATGCAATGCCCTTTATGAGCAAGCTACAAGCCAGAATGGCATGGGGGCTTCCAATCTCCTGGAAGATTCCAAAGGTGAGCCCTATCTGGAATAGTATGTAGAGCTCCTTATATGTATATTTGGGGTAATAGGTCAGGAAAAGTAAGCAAACCAAATTCCATTTCCATACATGACCAATCTCTTAAAAGAATTATGCATTAGAAATTGCAAGGTACAATGTGAATGATTGGCAAGGGATGTGATGTTGTGTGTTACATGTTCTTTTAAGAAAGGTCATAGACTCCTAGAGCTCCTTAGGGAAATGGAATCTTCAAGATGCCCAATGAAGCCAACATTCCCAGAGTGGAGCTGAGTGTGGGGGAAAGCAGTGCAGATCAAAGATCAAATGCTGGTGACCCACTGAGATTAACTTGGCTTGATCTGGATACTATTACTTTTTTTTAATGTATTAATTAGTAGCCAACATTAAAAAGCAGGAAACTTCATGTTAAACTTGAAAACTTTTGCATTCTCTTGAAAACCAAAAGATCTACAACATTTGGGTTTGGGTCAAGTATGGAATATACCCTCAAAAACTAGGTTAGGCTCTCCAGGATGACTCCATTTTCATCATTCCTTACTTACTGATATATGTTACCTACCTAGACCCTACTTATTTATAAAAGTTGTATTCTTTTATAACACTATCTTCCAAAAACTAAAAAATATGTAAGGAAATGTATAAGATTTAGACAACTTCCTGACAAAGCAGACCATTTGGGGAGGGGAAAAAAATCCACGGAAAAGCTTGTTTTTTTTTTTTTTTTTTCATTTTCATTTCAGGGTCACTACTGTCTGCCTCTGGTTCCCATTCAGGAGGTAGTGGGCTTTGGACTTTTAAAGAATGATGGAAATAGTAAGTAGAAATATTTTTTGTACAAAGGCAATGGATTCATCTCAAATGAATGCTAGATATGAGGGAGAGAAGATACAAACTATAACCACCTTTAGCCCTAGTAAATGCAAAATCCTTGCACATCTTGTATATGAAAAACTGTAAGATGTGTACCAAAAAATCTATTAGAATGAATAAACACCTTCACAAATGTTGCATGGTAGAAGATAGTTTATAGAAATGCAATTGATTTTTGTGTAACTGAACAATCTGGGAATGAAAGTAAGAAAACAGCTCCATGTATAATAGCAAAAATGCTATCACAAGAACTAAAGATTCCAGATAGGGAGTATAGCACCTGCGTGCAACCCAGAAATAAGAAGATGCATTTAAGAGAGTAGATAAGACAATATCACATTACCCCATTACCCACCCCATAAAGCCCATGCAGCCAGCACAGAGGCACCCTCCCTTTGAGGAAGAGAGAGTGAAGTGAGAACCAGACTTCACCATGGACCCCAGCACCATGTCCGTACCACCACCAGGACAGCCCCCAAAGACCCAGCCTCCAAGATGGCTCCCAAGGACCCAGGCTCCCAGCCCACCCCAGTCTCCATACCAACCCCCTGAGACTCAGGCTCAAGCTCACCCCTGCAGGAAGTAGCATACGAATAGAAATAAAGGCACATAGAAGGAAGAAAGGACGACGTAACACTGTCTCTGTTTGCACATGACATGATTTTTTATATGGAAAACCCTAAAGACTCCACCAAAAAACTGTTCGAATAAATGAATTCAGTAAAGTTGCAGAGTACAAATTCAACATGCAAAATTCAATTGTGTTTCTATACACTAACAACAAACTATCTGAAAGAGAAATTAAGAAAATAATTCCGGGGTGCCTAACTGCCTCAGTCAGTTAAACGTCTTTTCATTTTGGCTCAGGTCATTATCCCAGGGTTGTGGGCTCTGTGCTGAGTGTGAAGCCTGTTGGGATTCTCACTCTGTCCCTCTCCCCTGCTCTCTCTCTCTCTCTCTCTCTGAAAGAAAGAAAAGAAGAGAAAAGAGAATTCCATTTATAATGGCATCAAAATTGATAAAATACACAGGGCCCCAGGTGGCTCAGTTGGTTAAGTGTCTGACTTCAGCTCAGGTCATGATCTCATGGTTCATGAGTTTGAGCCCCACATTGGGCTCTCTGCTGTCAGCACAGAGCCTGCTTCAGATCCTCTGTCTGAATATATACATATAAAAAATAATAAAATACTCCAGTATTTCAGATTCAAAATACTCAGATAAATCTAATCAGTAAGACAGAAAGATCTTTACACTGAAATCTATAAAATATTGATAAATCAAAGATGACATAAATAAATGGAAACATATCTCATGTTCATGGGTTGGAAGAATTGATATTATTTAAGTGTCCATACTAACCAAAGCAATCTACAGAATCAGTGCAATCTCCATAAAAATTCCAATGGTATCTCACAAAAATAGAAAAAGCTAACTAAAAATTCATATGGGATCACAAAATACCATATGATATTGCTTTGTTGCCAAAACAACAGAGATAACAAAGCTGGAAGTCAAACTATCTGATTTCAAAATATACTACAAAGCTACAGTAATCAAAACAGCATGGTACCAGCATAAAAACAGGCCCATATAGACCAAAGGAACAGAATAGAGAACCCAGAAATAAATCCACCCACTTATAGTCAGTCGATTTTCCATGAAGTTGTCAAGAACATACAGTTGAGAAACGACAGTCTCCAGTAGTGTTGGGAAAACTGGTTTTCAACATAAAACATGAAGCTAGACCCTTATTTCACTCCATATATAAAAGTCAACTCAAAATGTATTAGGAATCAAGACTTAAATGTAAGACCTGAAACAATAAAACCATAGAAGAAAACAGGGGAAAAACTCCTTGACATTGGTCTGATCAATGATCTTTTGGATAGGACCCCTGAAGTACAAAGCAACAAACTACATTGAACTAAAAAGCTTCTGCACATTAAAGGAAACCATCAACAATAGAGTGCAGAGAAAACCTACAGAATGGGAGAAAATATTTGCAAACCATGTATCTGATTAAGGTTAATATCCAAACTATGTAAGGAACTCAATTCAATAGCAAGAAAACAAATAACTGATTAAAAATGGGTGGAGGACCTGATAAGACATTTCTCAGAAGACATACAGATGGCCAACAGGCCTATGAAAAGGTGCTCAACATCACTAATCATCAGAGAAATGCATATCAAAACCACAATAAGATATCATCTAGCACCTGTTAGGATGGCCATTATAAAAAAAAAAAAAAAAAAACCAACAAAAGATAACAAGTGTTTGTAAAAAGAAAGGGAACCCTGTGCCCTCTTGGTAGGAATGCAAATTGGTACACCTGCTATGGGAAACAGTATGGAGATTCCTCAAAATATTAAAAATACAACTACAATATGACCCAACCCCACTTCTGGGTACTTATCCGAAGGAAATGAAATCAATATCTTAAAGAGATAGCTGCACTTATGTTTACTGCAGCATTATTTACAATTGCCAAGATTTAGAACCAACCCAGGTATCCATCAAGGATGAATGGACAGAGAAGATGTGATATACGCATAAACACACACACACACACACACACACACACACACACACTGGAATATTATTCAGCCATAAAAAAGAAGGAAATCTTGCCATTCACAAGACGGATGGACTTTGAGCACTTAGTATAACACTATATGAGATAAGTCAGACAAAGGACAAGTCCTGTATGATCTCACTTGAGCATAGAACCTAAAATAACAACAGTGAACTGAAATGCAGAGAACAGATTGGTGGTTGCCAGAAGCAGGGGTGAGGAGAGTGAAATGGGTAGAAGTGGTCAAAAGCTACGAAATTCCAGTTATAAAATAAATGGGCCATAGGGATGTAATGCACAGCACGGTGACTATAGTTAATGATAATGTACTGTATATTTGGAAGATGCTAAGCATAAATCTTAAAAGTTTTAATCACAAGTAAAAAACACATTATAACCTTATATGGTGATGGATATTAACTAGGCTTGTGGTGAGCATTTCACAACAGAGACAAATTTGAAATTGTTAGATTTTTTTTGGCTTAAATGTAATAGAACGTTATATGTCAATTATATCTCAATAAAGAAAGTAACAAAAAAATTTCTCAAATTGCTAATGCAAAGACCTACAACCATAGAACTCTTAGCATAGTCATGGGGCGCCTGGGTGGCTAAGTTGGTTGAGTATATGACTCTTGATTTTGGCTCAAGTCATGATCTCAGGGTGGTGAGATCTCCCTCTACCCGTCTCCCCTGCTTGTGCACTCACTCTCACTCTCTCTCTCAAAAAAAATTAAATTAAATTAAATTAAAAAGAAAAAAGAAAACGGGAAAGTCACAAATCTTCTTATCTTGGATTAAGTGATTGTTTCTTAGACAGGACACCAAAAGCAGATACAGCGAAAAAGGAAGAAAAGAAAAGAAAAAAAAAGATGAATTGCATTTCAAAATTTTAAAGTTCTGTGCTTTTGAAAACACTGTCAATAAAGTGAAAAGACAACCCATATAATGGTATAAAATATTTATCTGAAAAGGGACTTGTATCCAGACAGAAGAAGAACTCTTACAGGTCAATAAAAAAAAGACCCAATAACGCAATTAAATAGGTAAAAGAGGAGCGCCTGGGTGGCTCAGTCGGTTGAGCATCTGACTTCGGCTCAGGTCATGATCTCACGGCTTGTGAGTGCAAGCCCCGCGTTGGGCTCTGCGCTGACAGCTCAGATCCAGGAGCCTGCTTCGGATTCTGTGTCTCTCTCTCTGCCCCTACCCCAATTGCACTCTGTCTCTCTCTCTCTCTCAAAAATAAATAAACATTAAAAAAAAATAGGTAAAAGATCTGAACGGCCTTTTTCCAAAGAGATATACAAATGGCCAGCAGGTACATGGAAAGATGCTCAATACCATGGTCAATAGGGAAAGGCAAATTGAAACTCCATCAAATACCATTCCACACCCACCATGATTACTAGCATAAAAGAGAAAGAAAATTAGAGGCATTGTCAAGGTTGTGGAGAAATTGAACCCTCCTACACTGCATGCAAAATGAGACAGTCACTTTGGGAAACAGTCTGGCAGCTGCTCAAAAACGTTAAATATAGAGTTACTGTATGGGTCTGTACTTTTACCCCTATGTATTTACCCAAGACAATTGGAAACCAAGAATCTTGCTTACAGTTGTTCAGAGCAGCACTCTTCATAATAGTCATAAAGCAGAAACAACCCAAACACAGTATACCCATACAATAAAACATTAGTCAGCCGTAAAAAGGATTAAGTGTTGATACATGCTACAACATGGATAAACTTTTAAAACATGCTAAGTGAAAGAAGCCAGTAACAAAAGGCCATGTATTACCTGATACCATTTGTATGAAACGTCCAGAATATGAAAATCTATAGAAAGAGAAATTAGATCAGTGGATGCCACTGGCAAGGGGAAAGGGAGACTAGGTAGTGACTGCTAATGTGTATGGGGTGCCTTTTGGGGGTGACTAAAATGTCCTACAATCACATAATTAGATGGTTCCACAACTTTTTAAAAAGTAAATTCTAGGGGCGCCTGGGTGGTTCAGTCAGTTGAGCATCTTACTTCAGCCCAGGTCATGATCTCAAGGTTCGTGGGTTCGAGCCCCGCATCGGGTTCTGTGCTGATGACTCGGAGCCTGGAGCCTGCTTCGGATTCTGTGTCTCCCTCTCTCTCTGCCCCTCCCCCACTCATGCTCTGTCTCTCTCTCTCTCTCCTTCAAAAATAAACATTAAAAAAAAAAAAGTAAATTCTAGTGCTTGCTTCAGCAGCACATATACCAAAGTAAATTCTACCCTCAACAGGGGGCTTGAACTTGTGACCCTGAGATCAAGAGCCACATGTTCTACTACCTGAGCCAGCCAGATACCCCACAATGTCTTAAAATACTAAACCACTATACTGTACACTTAAATTTTTTTCAGTGTTTATTTATTTGAGAGGCAGAGAGAAAGAGAGCATGCACGTATGAGCAGGGGAGGGGCAAACAGAGAGGGAGAGAGAATCCCAAGCAGGCTCCATGCTATCAGCACAGAGCACAATGTGGGGCTCCATCTCATGAAGACTGAGATCATGACCTGAGCCAAAATCAAGAGTCAGGATGCCATGGGGCGCCTGGGTGGCTCAGTCGGTTAAGCGTCCGACTTCGGCTCAGGTCATGATCTCACGGTCCGTGAGTTTGAGCCCCACGTCGGGCTCTGTGCTGACAGCTCAGAGCCTGGAGCCCGTTTCAGATTCTGTGTCTCCCTCTCTCTCTGCCCCTCCCCTGTTCATACTCTGTCTCTCTCTGTCTCAAAAATAAAATAAAATGTTAAAAAAAATTAAAAAAAAACAAAGAGTCAGGATGCTTAACCAACTGAACCACCCAGGTGCACCTTAAAATTCTATCAAATAAAGTATTCTTCCCTATTCCATGACTGCTAGTTAAAGTGAATGTGACAGGCCTGCTTTTTTGTTTTTTAATGCTAACTAATTAAATTACAGGTCCTTCTTTTTCAATGGATAATCTTTATAATAAATAAAAATAAATCTGGAAAAGAAAGGAAGCCACCAAGAGAGAGTGAGAGAGAGAGAGATCTTTTTTTATCATAAAACTCATTCCAAAATGTGATTTGATAAGCTATCATACCAAAACACTCATAAGAATATCAACACTGGTTTCTGTGTACTATGGAAACTTGAGACTTTTCTATTTGTTAACCAAGGTGTCCCACAAATACCCATGTGCTTGTGGAAGTATTATTTCAAAGGGGTGTTGTAAGGCTCCGAAAACTATAAAAATTGGCCTTCATGCTCTGGGAAAATACTGTCAAAAGAGATCTATAGCTCTGATTGGTTGTTTTACTTTATAGTTTATTGTCCCTATCATAACATTGTGGTTGATCTGTCTGCACCTCTTATGTAGTGGCATAAACTTTGTAACAGTCTATTAATCCTTTTAATCCTTTTGCCTTTGTCATTTCCCCCCATGTATCTGTAATAAAGTCATGCTTTGAAATATGGGAAAGGAATAGAAAGGCAAAAGAAATTAGAAATATGCAAGCCTCCATACCATAGTTGATAATTCACGGTTTGTGGGTGTGAACTAGTATATGGAAGGAAATGAGAAATATTTGTACACAACACGTACACACCTCTAAATGGATAGTCCAGTTATTCCGCGCTTAACTTTCCTACACCTTTTGAGTTCATTTTGTAAAACCACTGCAGGTTAAATGCAGAGTCCACTTTCTCATCCTCCACCAAAGGTCAGTGTTGAATAGTCAGAAAACCCAGGTTTGTTCTCTGGATTTCCTGCTCCCCTACACAAGTCCCCTGGCCTTGACTTCACTCTAGGTACATTTTCAAAGAAAAATGAAAGATACAAGAGGTTTTGCCACTAAGTTCTATTGAACATTCGGGGATTGAAAAATTCCAATTTTTCCCAAACTTCTCCGACACATGACAAGGAGTATATTAGAAAGGGCAATTGTAGACCAAACTCATTCACAGACATCAATGTGAAAATCATAAACGAGGTACTGGAAAATCCACCTGGATCACACATTCTCGGATCCTCCCTTCCTCTAAATCCAATTTATGGGTCCCACTGGTCTTTCTTTTCTTTCTTCCTTTTTTTTAACGTTTATTTATTATTGAGAGACAGAGCATGAGCATGAGCATGAGCATGGGAGGGGCAGAGAGAGGGGAGACTCAGAATCTGAAGCAGGCTCCAGGCTCTGTGCAGACAGCTCAGAGCCTGACATGGGGCTCAAACCCAGGAACCATGAGATCATGACCTGAGCCGAAGTCAGACACCCAACCGACTGAGCCACCCAGGCACCCCTCCCATTGGTCTTTCTATCCTAAAAGCACCAAAATCAAGTGTCATAAAAATGAACAGGTTCTTCATGGCTTCATCCTCAGCCATGACTGCACCTATCTTGCACTGTGCCACTGCAAGTTAAGATCCAGGGTTAGTTTATGATTTGAAATGTCCATAGCTCTTACCTCTTTCTGAATCCCACACTCGGTGACAAGGTGATTAAACCCATACCCCTTCTCAGTTATGTTGGTTACAGGACAGTCAATCCCCAGGGACACTTCATCAGAATGCAAAAAGTGACCTTCACCAAGTAGAGGTGGTTCCACCACAGCCTGGAAAGTAGAAGTACATCCTATTGATACTGTTGAAAGAACCCAACACACAGAGATTCAGATAGAAAGTTTTGTCCCCGAGGGCACTCAGAGAAGATTTGAGCTTAGCATCTCATAAACTAATTAGTTAGCTAGTTAATAAACACACACACACACACACACACACACACACACACACACCCCAGAACATCCTTGAGAGATGCAATGCAATCATTCATATGAAGTCATAACAGTTGTGAGTGAAAAATTAACATCAGGTTAGGCTTGTGCAGGCCTCTCTGGGGACAATCTCCATCATCTCCTCCTCCTAGCAGCACTTCCTTAAAAACTACACAGTTAAGGGGCTCCTGGATGCCTCAGACTGTTAAGCATCTGACTCTTGATTTTGGCTCAGGTCATGATCTCATGGTACATGAGATTGAGGCCCCTGTGTGGGGCTCTGCTCAGAATTCTCTCTCTCTCTCTCTCTCTCTCTCTCTCTCTCTCTCTCTCTCTCAAATAAATAAACGTTAAAAAAACTACAGAGTTAAGTTAAATGTGGGATGTTGTCTCTGCTTTGCTTGCCGTGTGGACGTTCTCCTGGACTGGGGGAGCCTCAAACAGGGGTGCGGCCTTGGGTCGGCATGACCAGGCCAGTGTAAATCATCAGTGGAATGCCAAAGCCGCAGCTTCTCTATAGCTTCTGTCCCTCCTCCATAGCAACCAGACACTCCTTTTGTGGATGAAGGGACAGAGGAAACCACATATTTGAGCAGCTTCTGGATCTGCCGATGGCATAAAGATCTGTACCTACTGTGTCCCCTGCCCTGTGTCCTCCTATACAGTGACAGGAAGAGATCTTAGATTAAAGCCTGTTTATGTCTCGTGAGTCTGTTATCCACAGTTGTGGTGCCTCATTCGTGCAACTACCAGGGTTAGATCCCAAGGAAGGTTTTTAATAGATATGCAAAGATAGGTCCTGCAGATAAAGCTATCCATCACTAGGTTTTCATGATAAGGAAATACTAGAAGTAACAAAGTGTTTACTTTCTACATAGTATCCGGTGACTTTTTTAAAAAGGAAAAATATACGTAGTTTCGGTGAGAAAAGATTGCCACAAAACAAGCCACAGACGGACACACGAGCAAGGCAAATAAAACAACAGGTGTTAAAAGTTAGCTTTATGACCAGGAAAATAAGTGAGAAGAGAAAAAATGACACAGTCACTTCAGGAGGGCACAGGAGACGACCAGAGGCAGATGGCTGGGTTAGGAGTAGACCAGTAGGTCAGCGTGGGACACGGATGAGCCAGCTGAAACTGTAAGTAGGGAAGTCTTCTCCCCCAGGTAGGGTGAGTGGGGATGGTAAGGGGAGGGACACAATGGGAAATACCTACATCTGGAAGAAAGAATAGAAAGCAGCTCTTTCCCAAGCATCAGGATAAACTAGATAAATCACTTGCTTTGGAGGGAAGGAGAGGGCAAAAGAGAGACAGCAGTATCACCACAGAAGTCAGAAAAATAGAATGCCAGTCACTTCTGCTCGAAATAGCAAACAAGAAAAGGGCCAGCAACCTATAAGAAACCACACCTTTAACCTCCAAACGACAAAGCATGAGGGTTGTTCTTGAACCCGTATCCTGTTCAATAAAAGCGAAAATCATGCACAAAACTAAAAATGATTGTGACCCCACAAAATCCTTCGTGATGTCAGCTCCGAACACGGGATCCCAGAAGCACCTGACCTGTTGCAGGGAATTTTACAGCCACTGTCAGCACCCACAGGGTGCACTTACAAATCGCTCTGCTGATTGCTTTTACTTTTCAGGAATATATGTATTGTGTTATTGCTGATCCAAATTGCCTCATATTTGGAAAAATATAAAAAGTACAAAGAACAAAAGAAAAACTCTATACAAACCACTATTTTTGTATTCAAAGAAAAACTTCATTCTGCCTCATGAACCCTGACATGCTCCTGATCACTCCAGTACTGACATCGGGGGTGAAAATCAAGTGCCCCCAGCAAGTCTCTTTGAGAACCATGACTTCTCCTGGCCCTCTGAAGTTCCTGGGAAAACAAAATGTTCAGGGAGTGTCGATGGGTGCTTGCCGAATTGTTGGGGAATGGCATTTAGGGTGTTTTGCAAACTTGAGTGGCATCAGAATCACCCCCAGGGCTTGCACAACTACAGACTACTGGGCTTGTGCTCCAGGAGATTCTTCTTTAGATTCTTATGGGGCCCAAGAATTTGCATTTCTGAAAGTTCTCAGGTCTTGCTGATTCAGCTGATCCCAGGACTACACTTTGAGGAAAACTGACTCAGTTACTCAGTTACTCAGAACACTGACTCTCAGTCACTGTGGAGAGCACTCTGTTCAATGGCTCCCAAACTTTATCAAAATCATCTGAAATTGGGGCACCAGGGTGACTCAGTTGGTTGAGCATCCAACTTTGGCTCAGGTCAGGATCTCACGGTTGGTGAGTTCGAGCCCCACATCAGGCTCTCTGCTAACATTGTGGAGCCTAGAGCCGGCTTCCCATTCTGTGTCTCCCTCTCTCTCTCTGCCTCTCCCCCGCTTGCACTCTCTCTCTCTCCCCCTCTCTCTCTCTCAAAAATCAAGAAACATTAAAAATAAATAAATAAGGAATCAGATGTATCTAAGAACTACTCAATAAACATCATCTTTGCCAAATCAATGAGGAATACAAAAATGAATCGAAATCCTGCCTCTCTTCATATATTCTCCTGGTCTTTCCAGCAACTATATAATATAAACATTGTAAAACATTGATGCTATTTGTGCTGGTGGTTGAGGTCTTTTGAGACTCAGGAATGACCTAAAGGAAAACAGAGAAACCAAGTCCAACAAGCATGGCATTGGGCCAAGTTCTAGAACCAGCAGTCTGAACAAAGCCTTTCCAAAAGAGGAGGGGGAAACCTTCACCCAATGTAGGATCTCACACCTCCCTTTCAGCTTTAGCTCCTTCTAGACATCACATTATAACAAGGGAAAAGAGATAGGATAAATTCGTTTGCCACATGGCATTTTGTGTCACCCCAAGATCTGCCAGGAGGGATTTCTGCTCAGGGAACAACCTCATTCTGGTCCTCTCCACTGTGCCTCTTGACTGGAGCAAAAGATTGTGAGACCAAGGGGACAGGCCCCCAAGAACACACTCCTCCAGAATTACCTGCCCAAATGGCCCTGAGGTCGCATCCAAGATCTGCATGAGCCCCTTCCAGAGTCTACCTTCCCAGGTGTATATACAACCAGGCCCAGAGGGTGGCCAAGGGGCAGTTGTCTACTGGTAATATGGACAGAGCTTAGAAAAGTCATCTGTAGTATCCGCACACATGTACTCCATGAATTGGATGCTCCTTACAATGCAGGTTAAAGTGGGGCTGGAAAGAGAGGAGAAATGAGGCCATGGGCCATGGGGAGTGAAGTAGAGTGGTGAGAGATGGTATCTTGTACCACACTGCAGTGGTCCAGCATGGAACTCTAAGGGCTAAGGGTGCTAAATTAAACATCGCTCTATCTCATTATGAAAGCTGGTTTGTCAAAACAGGGGGGCAGAACTTATCTTGATTAAGTTTCTTCAATTGATTCATAACTTTTATAGATATGGTAGATATGCCTCCCCTTGTACACTTGCCCCCATCCCCAAACATGCTAGGTAGAAACAGACCTGCAGCCCTTGGTGCCCAGCTCAGAGTGGCTTGTGCTAGATATCTTCTGATCTCCATGGAAGCTCTTAGAACCTTGTCTTGTTCTGCTGATAAGCCTTGAAGGAACTGGGCTTTACTAGACATCATGGTTCTTGGTTCACTTCTCAATGTTCACCTTCAATAAATCCAGCAAATAACCAGAATGACATAACTTTTGCTTATCGGCTCAGAAAGAGGTGAAACAAAAGGAACAGAGATTATCTCAAAATGGATCTGCTTGATTAGATAAAGAAATAGATGATTCTAGCATACTTAGTACTTGGGCGACCTTGACTCCAAACCCAGATGCTTAAATCTTGAATTCACTCTCAATCCTAATGGAAGTCATGCTAATTATTTACTTTTAGTTTCTGGTTTTCTCCTGTCTAAACTTCTAATATTTATTCTGAGATTATCTACCAAAATGTGTTACCAATTTATCATTTGCCTTAAGGATCTGAGGTGGTTCCTTTCAGCAAATATTTGATGACCTCATGATATGGCAGGAAATACAACAGCTGACAAGAAAGACTTATCCTTACCTTTGAGGAACTTACAATCTGGCAGGGACAAGTATGCTAAACAAACACAGTTAAGAAATAATTCTGCAAGTAGAGAATTGCAATTCTCACAGGTGTTACAAAGGAAAGTACAGGGTGTCACGAAAGTAGATAACAGGGGAAAATAACCTGGTCTGGGGGGGTGCAGATAGAACGTCCCGGAGGATGTGAAATGGCACCACTCCAAAGCAAGCCTTCAAGAGGAAAACCATATGTGCCAATGAGCCTTGAGGGGGGAAAGAAACTTGCACAAAAGAAGAATAAGAATGAGTGAGGCTGGAGCATAATGTACAAGATAATGTACAAGATAATGAGGTAACACTGGACACACAGGCAAGGATCAAAAGGTACAGGTCCTGAGCAATCACATTTAAAATATGGAGTCTTCTTGGGGAGCCTGGGTGGCTCAGTAGGTTGAATGTCCAATTTTGGTTCAGGTCATGATCCCGCTGTTTGTGAGTTCAAGCCCCACATCGGGCTCTCTGCTGTCAGCACAGAGCCAGTTTGAATCCTCTGTCCCCCTTCACTCTCTGCCCCTCCCTGGCTCTCTCTCTCTCTCTCTCTCAAAACAAAAAAAATTAATACAATAAATAAGTAATAATAAGAAAAAATAAAATAAAATAAAATAAAATAAAATAAAATAAAATAAGGAGTCTTCTTCAAAGTGCAATGGAAGGTTTTGACCAAGAAGCAAATAATCATAAGCATGGTTTTGAAGATCACTGTAGGAGAAGAACTGAATGCTCAGAGCCCCAAGAGTCACAGACATATTTTCAATTCTATGAGGATTTCAATAAATCGTTAAAAACACTACCAGCTACAACAGTGAAATACCTCTTCTGCAAGGAAAATGCAAACTGACATTTTTAGAGATTAAAAGTCTTAGAGCAGTCTATGTCAAACTCGGCTCCTTGAGAATTCCTTTTCTTTAAATAGGGTCTATGTATTAATCAAGTTTGAGAAATGATGCTCTAGGAGTTGCATGGAGAATGCTTTGGAAGGGGTCCAAGGGGCCAAGACAAAGATTTGGAAGTTATGATGGGGGTGCAGAACTCCTGGTAATGTAGACCAGAGTAGTAGCAGTAAATGCAGAAAAAAAAGCAGACTGGTTCCAGAAGGTAGAATGCTTGACACTGGTGATTACTTAGATCAGTGATGGAGGGAGACAGAGGTATCAGGACTGACAACCAGACTTCAGGTAGATACAACTGAAATGATGGTTATTAGTGAGATACTACAAGTTAAAAATTATGAACTGCCTATTATGGACCAGTTCCTACTCTAAACAATCTTGTGGTAACTCATCAAACTCTCACAGAAACTTAGGAGTTAAGAATTATTTGTATGTACATTTTACTAATAAACTGGGACTCAGGTTGAGTGACTTCCCTAAGGTCACACAGCTATTAAATAGCAAAGAATCACCAATGAAGAAGCAAGTTAGCAATAGAAGGAAGAGCTTTGAATTTGGCATATGCTAATTTTGAGATTCCTATGAGACGTCCAAGTAGGAATATAGAGGAAGCCATTGGCTATACATTGGGACTCAGAAGGAAATCTATGCTAGTAGTAAAAATGTGGGAAATGTTGGTATATTTGTAGGCTTCAAACTGGATTGGAGAACACCTAGACTGTGTAGCATGAGAAACAATAATAGTTTAATACAAAGTCCTGAAGACATACATCTAAAGTTAAAATATATATATATTGGTAGTGAGGACAAAGGAGGAGTCAAAAAAGCTGGGGAAACTATCAGGGGGTGAAGGTTGATGGTACTGTCACAGAAGGGGAAAGTGTGTCTCAAATTGGAGAATTAACTACACTGAGTGCTCTTAAGAGTTCTGCTAGAAAAGACAACCCACAGAGTGGGAGAAGATATTTGCCAATCACGTATCCAATGAGAGACTTGGCTCTAGAATATATAAAGAACTCTTATAACTCAGCAATAGAAGAGAAATAAATAATAAATAATAGAGGAGAAATAAAAGAGAAATGACCCAATTTAAAGATGGGCAAAAGATCTTTTTGGAGTGATGAAAATGTGCCCTAACTAATTGCAGCAATGGTTGCACGTATCTGTGAATGCTCTTATCTGTGGACACACAAAAATCCATTGAACCAAAACCCACTGAAACCACGTTATCCAGCTAAATCGTATAGAATGTGAATTATATCTCACCAAAGCTGGTTCTTCAAAAGTAAGGGTGAAAACCAGGAGCTGTCCATTACATTTGGAAACAGCTGGTTGGCAACGTCACATGAGGAGTTTGATACAACGGTGGAAGGTAGAAGACAACTACAGAAGTTTAGAAAAGTCTGCCAGCCATTTGACTAGCGTAAGAGCTATTCCCCACCCTTTCTCTCTTCCGCTCTGAATCAGAGGACTGATCCCTGTAAACTTCGTCCCCAGACCCCTCTGTTAACTGGCTCCTATGGAAGAGTAATGGAAATAAGGCTGGATGGTGGGGATTTACAGCTGGTTCCATGGTCTGTAATCTAGCTTTCAGGGATGCCTGGGGATTTGACCCCTCGGTCAATTCTCCTAACATTAACTTGGAATTGTTATGAATTTACCTACAGCAGATGCAAAATAAATGACAATCTACAGAAAGACTAGGCACTGTTTTGTTGCTGCTGTCCCAGAGGAGGAGGACTTTTCACATATACCTGAGGGGCTGTGTAACTAACTAGGTAGGTGTAAAAGGTGACGAGACCCAGCACTCTCAAGTGCAGAATGACGGGAACATCAGAAGCTGTGCCTGGGAGTCATAACATCTCTGTGTTGATACTGTGCACGCCCTGAATCCTTTCTTATGGCTAAGGAAACTTGATCCTGGTTGAAGTCTGTTGTGCCTCACGAGTTTGATTATAAATTTACATTCAACCTCTCTGTTGCTGGAAGAACAGAGGAGACATTGCTGAGGCACTGACAGGAGACTGGAGGCTGGGAGAGGAGAAGGATGTAGGGTGTTTCTCCCCCTGAATCTCTTCTCCTGAGATATCTCCAGTGGGTCTACCTCCTGACAGGCAGCCCTCCTTTCCATGGGTCCATCGCCTCTATTGGCCCCTCCACAGCTGGAATGGTGTCTCTCTGCAGTTGCTAAACTCTGAGTTGCCCCATCTTCTCCTATCTCCTCTTTCGGCTCCCACAAACCTTAGAAACTAACCCCCCATATTAAATCAGTCTATTGAACTACCTGGTGTGTTTTCTGCTTTCCTAACTGGACCCTGACTGACACACAATTCAAAGCAGGAGTGGTCTTACAAAAAAAGCCTTAAGTTAGAATTTTGGAATTGAATGCTCATTTATTTTGCTAGGACTTCAGTACCGCCTCGTTGTTAGTAGAAAATGACACATTAATAATCGGTGGCATATGGTGGCATTACATCGGTTTCCCTGTCATCTATGGTTTCTTAGGGTGATGGGCCCATTGAAGGCAAGATTTCTGGAGATCAGTCAGCTTCTGCAGTTGGCTGTGGTTGCAGTAATTATGATTAAAGGGAATATGTGGTAAGATGGCTGTTTCTATCATCATGGGTCAGCTTACAGGGATAAAATTATAAATCCAATATCTTCACCTCTCTGTTCAACTAATGGTCAGAAAACCAGACAGCTTCTATACAAGCCTGACTAGATGTAAATATTAATTATGCCCACAGGCCAGGGGAACTGGAGAACTAAAGCTAAAATGTAATGGTACAGCTTGCAGAATCACAATGCAAGTTTAGCATATCACCCACCAAAATCCCTGTTGTAAAGATGTGGTCATTGACTAGCAAGGAGTGAGATTCTGAGAATCAAGATGAGCGTTTTGAATATACTTCAAAGAATCTGAGAATCTTGGACCAATCACTTTGAAGCTGGGTTTTCTTTTTTTTTAGTAGAATTAGCATTTCCTATCCTGACTGATCTTCCATTGCTTGAAGATCCTGTATTAATCTAATTTGATGCAGTTTTCTTGCAAGGACATCCCTGTTCTCTTTAAAGCCTGGGCCCGTGATCATTCATTGCCTCAAGAACCATCACTATTATCAGATCCCAGTGTGACCCAAGAAGACAAGGGCAAAGTTAGACCCAACAGAGGATAGCTTAAACACAAAAATAATTACAAGACCTTCCTAATGCACATTTGCATAAACTTAAAAAACATGTGTGGGATTGGATTCTTGGTATATTAGACCAAAGAAAACAGAATATAATGTTGGATGATGCCAAACTTGTCAATATAGATGCCGTTACCAGAGACTATGAAATATGCTAACTTGAACAACAGCAAGTGGCTCCAACATTTTTCTTGGTTGATCATATGAAACCTGGACTCAAAAGTGACCTACATGAAGGTCCAGAGAATACTTTCTCCACGATGAAATTAGGAAAACAGTGAGAGGAAATGGTTGGGAATAATAGTGAGAGATTTGGTCATTACAATGATCTCAGTCAGTATAAATGTCACCCTAAATTAGCCAGATTAGATAACAGTACTTAATCATCCAAGACAAGCTTGGAGCAATGACTGTAATTGACAACAGAATCAGCATAACAATAGGAATATTTTAGCCCACAGAGGTCTCTGACATCAGCTAAATGAATCATGAGGTACCTAAGCACGAAATAGGTGATCAGCTTACTGAAGTATTGCTTATACTATATAACTGGAAAAAATTCTAAGTATCACATATCAGTTATCTACTGCTGCAAAACTAACCACTCCAAACCTAGCAGCTTAACACATTTTCTCACAAATCTATGGGTGGGCAATTTGGGCTAGATTTAGCTAGATAGTCTATCAATCTTGACCAGGGTCATTCACATTATTTTATTCACCTGGGGTTCAACCAATGCTCAACGATCTAAAATCTCCTCACACAACATCAGGATGACAACTAGAATGCTTGTGTTCTCTGTGTGGCATTTCCAGAAGGCTAGCTCAGGTTCATACATGCGATGGGTCTCAGGATTCAAACCACAGAATTCAATGCAAAAGCAATTTTCAAACTTTCTCTTACATCATATTTGCTAACTTCCTATTGACCCAAGTAAATCACATGACCAAGGCCAAATTCCAGACTAAAATTAAAGATATGTCCTGTATGGAGATATAAATTTAAAAAAACACTAGCATGTAGGTATCATTTAAAGTCTTGAGATTTGGGGCACCTAGGTGGCTCAGTCAGTTAAGCATCTGACTTTGGCTCAGGTCATGATCTCATGGCTCATGGGTTCAAGCCCTGCATCGGGCTCTGTGCTGACAGTTCAGAGCCTAGAGCCTGCTTTGGATTCGGTGTCTCCCTCTCTTTGCTCCTTCCCCGCGCACACTCTGTCTCTCTCTTTCTCTCTCGGCTCTCAAAAATAAACAAACATTAAAAAAATTTTTTGTAATTAAGTCTTGAAACTTAATGTGATTACTAAAGGAGAAAGAAGAGTTTTAGAGATTGAATCTTCAAATATTACAACTTTTAGAAAACTTAAATGCATTAGGAGGAACCAGCAAGAGAGAACACCGAAAAGGATCGGTAGGACAGTAGAAAAAAGGAAAAAGAAATAAAAAATAACAAAAAAATTTTCATGGGAGGATGGTGTTCCAGCCAAGTAAAGTAAGTAAGTAAGTAAGGAGAAAAGAGTTATGAATGTCAGGCAAGATAAATGAGAATTTTAAAGCAACATTGAAAGCAGCAGTGTGCAAGTGACTAGTGATCCTGATAAGATCAGTTTTAGTGGAGGGGTTCAATTTCAGGCTTACTACTTCTACTTCCATTTTTATGTTTTAAGCCTTTGCCCCATCAAATCTAATCTCTCAGGAGACATAAATAAAACATAACTATGATGCTGTTCATTAGATCCCCAGAATTTACTCATCTTAGAGCTAAAATTTGTACCCTTTGACCAACATTTCCCCAGCTTCTCCAGCCTGTAGCCCCTGGCAACCACTATTCCAACATCTGCATCTATGAGTTTGACTTTTTTAAGATGCCACGTATAGGTGATATCATATGGTATTTGTCTGTCTCTGATTTATTTCATTTAGCGTAAAATCCTCAAGGTCCATCCATGTTGTTGCAAATAACAGGATTTCCTTCTTTCTCATGGCTGAATAATTTTAGCCCACAGAGATCTCTGACATCAGCTAAATGAATCATGAGGTACCTAGGCACAAAATGGGTGATCAGCTTACTAAAGTTTTGCTCATAATATATAACTGGAAAAAAATTCTCAATATCACTTATGTTATCTACTGCTGCAAAATGAACCACTACAAAACTTAGCAGCTTAACACATTTTCGCACAAATCTATGGGTCAGCAAATGTGTCAGATTTAGCTAGATAGACTATCAATCTTGCACTGTACATACATACCACATTTTCTCCATCCATTCATCTGCTGACAAAACACTTAGATTGATTCCATATCTTGGCTGTCATGAATAATGTTGCAAAGAACATGAGAGTGTAGCTACCTGAGATACTGATTTCACTCCTTCAGATAGATATCCAAGAGTGGGATGACTGGGTCATATGGTAGTTCCATTTTTAATTTTTGAGGCACTTCATACCGTGTTCCATAATGACTGCACCAATTTACATTCCCACCAACATCGTGTAATGGTTCCCTTTTCTCCACACCAGTGCCAACACTCATTATCACTTTTTCATAACAACCATTCTAACAGGTGTGAGGTGATATCTCACTGTGGTTTTGATATGCATTTCCCTGGTGGTGCTAACCACCTTTCTATGGGCCTGTTAGTGATTGGTGTGTCTTCCACGGAAAAATGTCTATTCACGTCCTTTGCCTATTTTCCAATCGAGTTGTAGGATTTCCTTATATATTTTAGATATGAATACCTTGTTTGATATGTGGCATCTGATAAATATTTTTCTTCCATTTTATAGGTTGCTTCTTCATTCGGTTTACTGTTTCTTTGCTATGCAAAAGCTTTCCAGTTTTAAGTAGCCTCACGTGTTTATTTTTGATTTTGTTGTTTGTGCTTTTGGTGTCCTATCCAAAAAAATCCTTGCCAAGACCAATGTCAAGGAGCTTCTTTGCTAAGTTTTCCTTCCATAGGTCTGTTAGGTCTATTTATTAGTTTTCTTCAGTGATGTCATGTTTATCTGCTTCTTGTGGTCTGTATGGCCTTACGTTTGTGTCTGTGTGTTTGAAGGAGCAAACACCTCTCCATCTTTATAAACTGTTTTTGACAGGTAAAGACCTTCTCCTGTCAGGCGCCTGAACTGATGGGATTACCTCTGGGATCATAGTCATGCAGGGTTGGAACTGGATCATCTGGCTGCTGCTGGGTCCCCAGCGGGTCTGCAAACAGCAAGCCTGTTATCAGGTGCATGACGGTCCTGGCTCCTGCTGGGTCATAGTATAGGTCCCTGCACGGGCAGGACTGTCCCTGAACCACAGCTGAGAGTAGATGGAGCCAGGTCACAGGGTCACTTCAGGATCCATAGTTGGATCAAGGTCAGACAGCCTATCTCCTAGGCACTGATAGATGGGTCTCCTGCTAGGTCCCTGGGTGGGCAAGACTGCTCCCAGATCATAACTGATGTTGGAGCCAGGTCACAGCTACTTCAGGGTCCATAGCCCTAAACAAAGTCAGCAGGCCTATCACCGAAGGCTCAGATGGGCATGACTCTTCCTGGGTCCCTTGGCTGATGGTACTATTCGCAGGACCAATGCCAAACAGGGCTGTAGACAAGTCCGCAAGGGGACAAGGCTGTTTTCTGGCCTGTATCCAGGACCATGGACAGTGAGCATGGCTTCTCAGGGTGCAACAGGGAAAAGGGCCAGAAAGAAAAATGAGAGTTGGCAAAGTCTGTGCTTTAGCTTGTGTGGATACAGTCTTTCTTCTTTGTTGTGCCTTTTCAATAAGCTCTCCTCGGTGGCTCCACTGAGGTTTCACAACCTCTTGCTTGGAACCCAAAGCTCCCACATAAAAAAACTTTTGTCCACAGATGGCTATTAAAATTGCTGCTGTGGGGGGATAGGAGTAGGGGGCCTCTTATTCTGCCATCTTGCTGACCCAGAGCAAACATTTTAAGGACAAACTGATCGTATTCTCTGATAGTTCTTGGAAGAACTCATAGACAACACTTCTTACATGTAACTTGTAGCATCTTTCCTAGTATAGCAAAAATCCACATTTGATGTGTATCTCTGTGGTTTTCCTCCTGGGTTATGAAACTCTCAGAGCACCTACTTAGAAGAAAACTGTACATCAAAAACTACTATCCCAAAGATCCTCAGGTACAAGGCTCCACCATCTTGTCTGATCCAATTTCAGAGTTACAACTTCTCTCATTTTTACACATTTCAAGCTCTTGCCCCATCAAATCTACTGTCTCAAGAGATATAAACAAAACACCACCAACTTGGAATGGAAAAGAGGAAAATACTTAATTTATTCTTTGTGTGTGTGTGTGTGTGTGTGTGTGTGTGTGTGTGTGTGTGTTTATTTTTGAGAGGGGTGGGGGGCAGAGAGAGAAGGAGACACAGAATCCGAAGCAGGCTCCAGGCTTTGAGCTGTCAGCACAGAGTCCAACGAGGGGCTCAAACTCACAAACCGTGAGACCATGACCTGATCCAAAGTCAGACGCTTAACTGACTGAGCCACCCAGGCTCCCCTCACTTAATTTATTTTCATTGGGCTGAAGACAAGCAAGGAATGTGAATCCCAAAGTTTAGGATAGGATACGAAGAAAAATTATTTCCTCGTCCTCCCTGAACATACCTTTCAAGACTTCTTCCTGGTTTATCACAATTCTTGGACAAACACACTTGACCACACCCCCTGACATTGTTCAACATTGCTCAATGTTTGCTTAATGAAAGAGGCTGAGGCAAGCTAAAGGAGGAGCTCTCATTACCCTCTGCCCATCACCCAATAAATAGTCAGACAAGCCCTCGCTATTCCAGAACACTGTTGGAGAGATGAGACAATCCCACCAGCTGCCCCTACTGGGGCTCCTATTGTTTTCTCTTATTCCAAGACAACTATGTGAGATCTGTGGTGAGTATGCTTTGAGCTAAAATTACTCCTAGTGTGATAGTCTTCTAAAGACTAGTGGCAGGGCACTTGTGTAGAGTGACCTATTCCAGTTCTATAGGGGGTTGGATTTTATGAGTAATATAAAATGTGGCAAGACATGGTGAGGAAAGTTCCACAATGTATGTTGTTTTAAGAGAGGTTGTAGATTCAGTGCTAACTTGCCTAACCATTCTTCCTAGATTCAGATTTTCTCCACCACAGCAACCCTACTAAGTAACTATGTATTCTTCTTCATTTTCAATGATATAATATTCCCAATCCCAGAAACTTTTCAAGATCATATAAAGTATCTTTTGAATTTGAGGTACAATCTTTTTTTATTTTTTTTGGAAGTTCAACTTATGGGTTTAGGGTTAACCCTTTGCAACTACACAGAAAAAAAAAAAATGTTAATAATCCCTTTCAAATAATGAAGACTTCCCTCTTGTCACTATTGAGTTCAGATTTTCCAAGCTACACATCTTCTCCCCTCCAACTCTTCCTCCCAGGAGATAAGTACAAGCCCATCATCTCTCCTCTGGGTATAGGATCTGGAGATTGTGTGATCTTATTAAAAAATACTAAGTAAGAGAAAGAAAAACTGGCCAGGTTAGTCTGACCACTTACTAGCTGAATGATCCAATGTTTCTGACATCTTTTTTTAGCTTTATCCATAAATTGAGGATAACTGGGGGAAGGTGTTGAAGGAAGTGATGTCACGAAGTCTGGTATAGCTCTCAGGGGCATGATTTCTTTTTTGTAAGTCTTTTCCCTGGAATTGAGCTTAAACCTAGTCCAAAGATGAGTAGGTGGTGCTGTCTGTGGATACATCTTCCCGGTGTTCTGTAGCCTACAAGAAGAGAACATCACCACAGCAGAGCCTTGTGTTCACACAAGCTAAAGCACAAAATCTGCCACTTCTAAGTTTTCTTCCTAGCCTGTCATTTCCTCTGTTGTATCCTAAGAATTGGGGGTCTCTGTGGAGGCTTTGAAGTTCAATTCATTGTACAAAATGATTGACTCTGTCTTTAGTGGTCAAGGAAACTGATGAGTTGTTGACCAGGAACTGAAAAGTCCATTTCAGTGCCAGAAAATCTGCTGACCTAGATGCTTCCACAATATCTCAAACATGATTCAACAATTGTCCAATTGTTCTTGTAACAAACCATGACCTTTCTGTAACCAGTGATTCAGATCTCCACAACTCTCTTTTAAAGAGAAAAATGGTGAAGGGGTGCCTGGCTGGCTCAGTCAGAAAAGCATGGGACTCTTGATCTCCAGGTCATGATTCTGAGCCTCACATTAGGCATAGAGAACTCACGTTTCCTTGATTCTCTAAACATAATGATTGCAACTCGAGTTGAGCTAAAAGTTACAGTATGTATGGTATTTTGCAGTTTTTACATGATTTGTTGTCCAATATCTATAAAACAGATGTTAATATCCACAATTTTAAAACAAGGAAACTGAAGGTCAGGAAAGTTACATAAGTCACTTGGAAAGATGGAAAAGGGAAAGAACTGAATGAAGCAAATAGAAAGGACTACAGACGGGGAGTCAGAAGATGCATATTCTAGTCTCCATTAAGCCTTCAATTACCAAGGTTTCTTTAAGGACATGTCGGCTAGACCTCATCTTCAAAATCAGGGAATGATACCAGACCTCCCAGGAAGGACTGATATTCTGCCAGCACACAACAGTAAGGCTGAAACAGTATTAAAACACTGAAACACTTCCATGATGGTTGGTAAAGGAGTATAACCTGATGTAGCAGAGGCTCCAGACTCACCTTTGTACCTGTTCCAGTCACATAACTAGTGACCACTGGACAGTTCCCTCTGTGCCATATCTGTTACTAAATATTTTAATGCCAACCCTGGTCCTAGGGCTCTTGTTCCTTAATGTTTTCTTAATGTGTATTTCCTATTTCTTCCCTCCCCTGCCACAGAGGTAAGCAAAAACAACTATACTGATCTAAACCCTCTGATAAACACAATGATCAATTCAAAATATACCAAAGGAATCCAAGCTGCCAATGTCCTGTTGTCCCTCAGACTTGGTGGGATCCTGAACCAATGCCAAGAACAACAGCTGATCCAACAAGTCAAACTCACTGTGTATTATAAAGGTGAGTGCCTATAGTCTCCAGAAGATTTAGAACACTAACTTATCCATATAGGTTATCTCTAGCAAGAGATATTTGGAAAATATTGTGTGTCCAAAGTATACTTGCTACATCTATTCCAGCTGTAGAAAATTTGAGGGGACATAAAACTACCTCAAAACATCAATCCTCTGCCACTTTCTCTATAGCTAGACCTTACTTCTTTGGGTCCTGAAAAATATTTTCTTTCAAAAGGCCACAAGGAAAAGCAAAAGAAATTATATACTCCTATCTGCTAATATTATATACTCCTATCTGCTAAATTATATACTCCTATCTCCCCCTACACATC
The DNA here is from genome assembly GCF_027475565.1 of Acinonyx jubatus. Lineage (NCBI taxonomy): Eukaryota > Metazoa > Chordata > Mammalia > Carnivora > Felidae > Acinonyx > Acinonyx jubatus. The sequence goes on from NC_069390.1 coordinate 11,129,922, forward strand.
TCACAATATTATTATAAGAATTATGAGAAGCCTGAGCATTTTCATACTCTATGAAGCAGAACATCCAAGTCAATTATTACTATCCTGGAAAGATGACACCCACAAAGAGAGAAAACCCCAAGGTTTCATTATCTATTTTTTTCTTTTAAATTTTACAAGGATTGTATGATTCCCAAAACCTCCCACGATTTCATGGGAAAGACGAGAATCTAGCTTGCATTTATACAGCACTGCTGGAAAAGGCTCTGCTTTGGGAATAAAGAAGAGAACAGTCAAATATTGGTATAGTGTAGGGAAAATGAAAGAACTGACAGGCAATATAAATTACAAGAAAGACAGGAGGCCAGAAAAAATCACAAGCATGTACCTTGTTCAACTTGAATATTTCTCTTTTCAGCTTCAACTTTAACCTCGGGACAGCTTGCCTTGGCTATACTGGCTTTGGGAGCATGCAAAACGCCTGATGAAACATCTATACGTTATCCTAACCTGGTCAAAAACCTTAGAAATAAATTCAAAGCAGAAATTGAAAATATGGGTGAGAATCAAATGTTCAGAGGCCGTGGACAACCTTGTCTTCTCTTCCACTGGTTCAGAACTGAAGGAAGTTTCCCTTCAGTCTTTCCTTCTCTTCATTCTATTCATTCACATATTTTTGCAGATCACTTTCCCTTCTTCTCTCTTCTGACAGGCATCTTGAATTTTCTTTTCAAATAGATTCAACTGAGCATTGACTCTACATCAACCTTACATATGATGATGAACACACGCCTACACAAGCACACACACAAATTATAGGACACTGTTCTCTTGTTCTCGAGAAGCTTGTCTTTAGACAAATAATGAAACACACCAGAAATAGCTGAGCAACACAAGACACTAATGACTGTCATAAGCACCAAAGCATACAATACTAGTGTAAGAGCTAAAGGATGGCCACAAGTACTTTATCACCTGGAAAAGTAGGCTGACCATGACAGCTGTTAGTGAGGTGTGTTGTTTTTATTTCAACACCCACCCGATATTTATCCTATTTTTCATTAGGCCTCTCTGATCCCATCTTCTTTTGAGATGGTCTCTATTTCTACTTGTAGTTTGAACACATACCATTGAAAGTGCAAGAGGCTTAGTGGTGGGAAATTTGTGTTCCAGTCCTAGCTCTGTAAACACCTCAATGTCAGGATAGTACTTTTATCATGTTAGCACTGAGTCTCCTCAGTTTTGAAATGAAAAGAGTTGAGTTGAATTTGGTAGCTCTTAGCAGCCTTTACATTTCTCAGGTTTGCTGATTTTACCAGTGATTTCCCCCTTCTATTACTCACCTCTCCTTAAATGTAAAGAAATTCTAATAAAACAAGTAGGAATGGCTATAAAACTTATTACTCCAGTATTATTTCCATGAGTAAGGTATTTCTTTCCTCTCTGACAGGGAAACACAATGGTAATCCACTGACTAACTACTATCAGCTCAGCCTGGATGTTTTGGCCTTATGTCTGTTCAGGGGGAAATTTTCAATCACCCAAGTTGCTAAAATCTTCGAACCTGAAAATAAAAATTTCTATTTTAAGGGACAGTTCTCAGTAGGTGAGTCATTAAACCCAATTCCCTTGGCATATCGGACACCGGTAAGTCTTTCCCTTTGAGTTTTTTGTACCAGTAAGTACTTGGACTTTTTAAAAAATCCTCTTTATGCTAGTGTCCAGGGAAAAGAATTTTCTTTTTGAGAAGAATGGATATTGGGGAGCATTTAAGCATCTTTCTAGATGTGCAGCAATCCAGTAGAAAGATCTGGTTCTTACCCTACCTCTTCTTTGAGTTATATGACCAATGGATGTTAACTCTTGACTTGAATGTTCCCATCTGTATAATAAGGATAGATTGAAAGAATCCTCATATAAGACATTTTAGGAAGTATAAGTGTTAGAGAAAAGAAACAGTGGAAGTCAGTTATCTTAACTTTGCCTCTTTCTCTAATTTATTGGGACCATTTGGATGTGTGGGCTTACTTGGACAACACGACCTCTCCAGTGACAAGGACCAAAACTTTGATCAATAAAGTCTGTATCCCCAAAGGATAAGGACCAGAAATCTCCTGGGTCAGCTTACACATCCAAAACAAAGCCCCCTATAGACAGCTAGTATTGTTGCCCAGCCCCTATGGATCCAGATACACACATTTATCTTTCTCCAATGGGCCCAAAGAAAATCACAACTCAGTATCTCTGGACAATAAGTAGAATATGAGATTTCTCATACCATTTCTATGGGAGAGAGAAGGTACCACATCTAAAGAATGCAAGGAGAACTAAGTAATAAGACAGAAAAACACCTTATCCTCCCTTCTTCCAATCTCTTGTCTCATCCTCCCCCTTAAGAAGGTTTATTGGAAAACAATTCTCTTAAGTGTTATTTCTTAATCAACCCAATGGAAACACTGGAAAATTGCAAAGACATATTTTACTTGGTGTATCATCCTGAATTCTCTCTATTCCTTTGCCAATATGGCTGAGAGATAAAAAAAAAAAAAAATGAGAACAGCCAAGATGTAGAAGTGGAAGACTGTTCATGTGGATGCATCTGCAAATCCATATGTGTTTCTCTGACCAACAGGTGAGCTATTGAGTACAAGGTACAAGGGATCTTGAAATATTTGAGTGGTTAGTACTGGAGAGATGACTGCCATATTCCAAAATCCTTCTCTCCTATCATCAACTAGTGTGACCCATCTTCCCAGTTTCCCCAGATCTGTCCCTCTTTTAGCAATGAAAATCCTACATATCAGGAGATCCCTCAGTCCAAGGCAAACTGGGATGGTTGGTCACCCTATCACCAATATGTTGTTTCCTGGCAGATACTGGTGCAATGGCTGTCCTGGCTCTGACCTGTGTGAAGAATATAACAAATGGGAAGAAAAAAACAGATATGGAAAACTTAAATAATATCAATAATCATATAAAGTCACTGATAGAGAAGATTCTTTCTCAGAAAAAAGAAAATGGTCTCCTTGGAAACATATATAGTACAGGAGAAGCTATGCAGGTAAGTCAGAGGATAAAACAGGAGACAGAGAAGGGAGTCATGAAAGAAAGAATAGCTGTATACTTTCTTATCAGCCTAAGATATTACCCATTCTCTTTCCTATACTAACTGATTTTAAGTGATTCCTCTCCCCTGATGGAAATGTATTCTCCTCACCTTCAATCCTTACCTTTCACACTCCAATGTTTCTATGAAGCTTTTCCTGACAACAATTTTTTTTTAAGAAATTCCAGAGTCTACTACAACCTGTCATGTTGTTCTGGCAAATGTAATTTCACACTTTACCATAAACCATTGTTTTGCATTTGCATCTTACCTCCCAAATTAGACCATTGTTTTCCAAGTAATAAAAGGCAGTGGTAGTAATGGCAGCTAATATTTGTTGACACAGTCATTAATGAACACAACAATCCATGGAGGAAAGAATTATCACCTCCATTTCCTAGAATATGACCATGAGTCATGGAGTATCACTAACTTGCCTAACATTACAAAGCCAAAAAGTGATTCAGATGGGGATGGAAACTGTTGGTTTCAAAATTCACACTCAGCACCTACACTGTCCCGTATATGTTCCTTGAAGTCTGGGGCTTTATTCCTGCATCACTTACTGATTTCCTCAACTCTAAGGGGTAGATACAAGAAGAGAGAAAAAAAAGATTTACAGAAAAAAAATTCACCGAGTCTTTAGTCTGAATCGGAGTCTTCCAGGCCACTCCAGGAAGAGAGGGCTTTCCAAGGGACAGAGGACAGCAAGGGCACAGACCTCAGGCATGAAAGAACATAACATATTTTAGGAAGATCAAGGTTTTCAACATGACCAGTGCAAGGTCCTCAGGAAAAAATTACAAGATGAAGCTAGGGACATAACAGGGATCCAATCACACAGGTTGTTTTTACTATTGTTGCTGTTGATGCTGTTGCTTGCCTTACTGAGTTTGGACCTAATAAAACAGTGGTTTCCCATCCTGGCTGCAAATTTGAATCACCCGAAGGAGGTTTGAGAAAACATTAATGTGTAGGCTCCACACCGGCCAGTTAATATAGAAACTTAGAGGTGGAGCATGAGCCTTGGTCTTGTTTTCAAACCCTCCAGGTGACGTTCACGCACAGCAGAATTGAGAGCTACTTGCCTATAACTTTTTAAAAGGAAATGAAATATGATCCCTTTTTAAAAATATTCCACAAAGGCTTCTTGACTTCTTGGTTAATTTAAAGTCTCCCTGAGAAACTACAGAGCCACATCTGTAGGTCCAGCCCAAGTAAGCCCTTGTCTTACTCCTCGGATACCCTCCTAACTTTTCCTACCCCATCATTCTGTCCCTTCAACCCAGTTCACATCTGCCACTTGGATAGTTTCTATTCAAGGACCTATCAGACTCCCCACTGCCAAGCAAAGAATATCAGACACTTCACCCAGAAACTCAAGGGTCTACCAATATGGCCCAACCTCCTTCTCCAGCCTGTTCTTCCACTATCACCCTGAGTCTCCCCAGTGCCCTCCCAGGCCAAGAGGAATCCTCTGGGGATTTTGCCAAAATGTAGAGAGTCTCATCACAGGCAGGCCAAACGCCGGCTGCTTCTACTTTAGCATCCTTGATAATGCTGACCCTCTGGGAATAGTGCTCCCCTGTTTATGGCACCTAATGAAATGTTGTCACACTGTCAAGACCTACCTCAAGGACCACCTTCTGCACCAAGCCTTTACAAAGTGTCACTAAATGTTTATGGGCTCTTCCTCTTCTGAAAGGCCATGGCGTTGGATGCTTCTCCTAAGGCATTCATCTTAGGGGCTCCTTTATGATTATCTGTCTGTTAACAACGTTTATCAATTGCCTCCTATGTGGCTGGTATTGTTCCAGTGCTGGGGCTACAAGAGTGAATAGGGTAGAGAAAGTCTGTTCTCATGGATGCTCTTATCAGTTGTATTATTAATCAATTCCCCACCTCCCACCCATCCCCAAACTCTTTATAAACTTCTTGGTGAATGGGGCACCTAGGTTGCTCAGACAGTTAAGCATCCAACTCTTGATTTTGGCTCAGGTCATGATCATGGTCATGGTATGGAGCCCCATGTCATGGTCCACACTGTGTATGGATCCTGCTTAAGATTTTCCCCCATCTATTTCCCTCTCTCTCTCTCTCTCTCTCTCTCTCTCTCTCTCAAAAAATAAATAAATAAATGTTTTGGTGGCAGTAAAGGCATCCTAGTTATCCAAGGTGCTTCCTATATGGTCAATGTCCAATAAATATTTACCACATTGGTTAGATGTAAGCTTTCCCCTTATTTGATGTTTCTCTCACTCATTCTTATTCCCCCTCATCTTCTCTCATGCATTAGGCTCTCTTTGTCTCATCAGACTATTACAATGAAAGTAAATGGGATTGCCAACAAACTCTGGACACAGTGATCATGGAAATTCATAAAGGAGCGTTCCGTATTCCAACTGCTGCAGCTCAAATCTTACCCGCCCTGATGGGAAAGACCTACTTGAATGTTAACAAAGACTCTCCTTGTGTCTATGGCCCAGGTAGAGCACTAAAGAGCATGATACCCTAAGATGTGAGTCTAAGGTGTTCTTAGGGACCAAGTGTGACCAGATAAATCTTTAAAGCCTAACAGTTCCCACATAGAACTCAGTCCTCTATATGTCACCAGTGATTATAACCACCTGAGGACTTGTTCTTAATGTGGTACCAGGTATTGTTCTTGGTTCAAACATTGATAAACAAGGCAGACTTGATTAAGTGATGTCTGCCTCCAAAGGGATGTTTTCTGATGGGTGGATAGAGGGATGTTCTGAGCGTTATTCCCATTCTAAACCAATTATGGTGAGTCTGACTCTCCATTATGTACAAGGAGTGATACTTCAGGGAACTCCTACATTCTGTGAGAGGAAGATGGCAATCTTATAAGGAAATTACAGTCATTTATTCAAACGACTGATTTTTCAACAAGGTATGAAAGAAGACTTTGCTTTTGTCTCTGTTACCTCTGTATCTTTTCTTTTATCTCTGTTCATTCCTGGTTCAGCCACTTATAGGTTTAGGGACCTCAGACAAAATGTTTAATCTCTAACTTCAGTGTACTAATATAAAAAATACAAATGATAATAGTATCTAATGTGGTTTTTTGTCTAAGGACTAAATAAGATAATCCATGTATGATGGTTAGTACAGTGCCTGGCACTTAATATGTTTTCAATAAATGTTAAGAAATAAAAAGGCACCCCCCAAAAAGGAAGCATTATTATATTCTGTACCAAAGCAAAAACAAAATCAGGAGCCTCTGTGAGAAACAGAAGCAAGTGAATTGCTCAAATTGCTGGGAATGGAGCTGAACACACGTATTTACAAGCTGGTGACTATCTTGTTTAGTCACCGAGAGATCTGCCCCTTGACTGCTGATTCTGGCTCCTTGTAGCAAATCCTACTCTGCATAAAAGGAGACTGGGACTCAGGTCGGATGGGCATGTAAACGCTAACATCATTTTTATTATTCTGAATAGTAATTCTTCTTTGCTTTTCTGTCTCTGCCAGGTGACTTCAACATCTCCACTGTGGAGCCTATAACAGCGACACCTCCTCTCTCACCCTCACAAATCCAAGTGAATTATTCTGTGGTAATAATCAAGGAAACACATTCCACCACGGTCTCCGTAGCAAATGGCTCTGTCTTCCTAGATGTGATGGAAGCAGCTCAGAAAGAAAATGCAACCCTATTTGGGTATGTCTGTATGTAACCTAAGGTGATGGTATTTGGTGATTTTAAGGCACAGTAAGAATACATAAGCACCTGAATACAAAGTATGTTTGAAACTCTTCTTCACTGGTAACTTTGCTGTCCATCTACATCTCATGGCAAGAATTTAAAAAAGGTAAGACTTTTCATCTTCTATCACCCAGTAGGTATTAAATTAATGTTCACCTAATGGGTAAGTCCCAGGGATCTCTCTTCTGTCAGAAAAATTCTTTCAATAAGTAGAACTTTGTCAGTCACTTTGTTTTAGAACATGGTTCATTATTTTTGAATCACTGACCTCTTTGAAAATCAGATGAGGGGCACCTGGTGGCTCAGTCAGTTAAGGGTTCAACTCTTGATTTTGGCTCATGGTTCGGGAGGTTGAGCCCAGTGTAACTGGCTCTGCGCTGAGAGCACAGAGCCTTCTTGGGATTCTCTCAACCTCTCTCTCTGCCCCTCCCCCACGCAGGTGCACATGCTTGCTCTCTCTCTCTCTCTCTCTCAAAATAAATAAATAAATAAGCTTAAAAAGCAAAAGAAAAGCAGATGATTGCAATGGATGCTCATACCAGACACGTGAACACACACACAAAACGTGTCCTTTAAATCAGAGGTTTCACAAATGCCCTGAAGCCTCTCCATGCTCCTCCACTTTCAGATTCATGGACCCCTAGATTAGGGTTCTATGGCCCACAGAGGTCAAATATTAAAATTACAATATTGATTTTGCCTCTGAAAGATATGGTTCCTCTGACTCCCTAAATCTAATTGACAAGTATTTACTGGGTCTAGTAACAAGATGTAAGATGCCAAAATGTAAGAGAAAATTATATATGCATATATGTATACATATATATACACATATACACCACATGTACACATATATGTGTACATATATACACATATATATGTAATATGTAATGTAAATAAATTCTATAAAGGTTGCTTTCAAGGGCTCGCAGAAAGGCAGAGAAATGTGACCAGGGAATGTGAAACAGACATTGGTCATGTCACTTTATAATAAATACAACATGAAATATTAAATTATTCTTTCCTGTTCCTCTTCCCTAAAAGAAAGCCCACTAGCTTATGGTGCCTCTAGGACATAAGGTGAACATTTTCTTCTGCACTTTAGTATCTTCAACTGTTACTATCTTGGGTCAGAAGACTAGTAGTTGTTGACTGCAGTGTCTCCTATGAAATGATGCAGGGGCAGAAACAGGGCATCATTCCTGTATGATTTAGCATGGATTATGGAGTCCCTGCAGCAGAATCATCTATAGTGTTTATGAAACATGCAGATTTCTAGTTCCCACCCAGACCTACAGAATCAAAGTATCTGAGGACAGGGACAAGAAATCTGCCTTTTTGGATAATAGCTTCAAGTAATTCTTGCGTACACTGAAGTTTGAGAAATGCCCATGGAAGGTTGCCTTTAAAAATTCTAAGTTCCCATAACCCATTTACTGTCCCCACAGTTTCACAGTGGAGGAGAGATCATGGGGCCCCTACATCACCTCTGTTCAGGGCTTAACAGCCAACAATAACAACAGAACCTTCTGGGAGCTCCTGAATAACGGCCAACCGCTGGATCAAGGTAAGAGAGGGACAGATGTGAGTGACCATGCCCAAAGCATCCAGATGTGAGGGTGCAACCTTTTGTGGTGAGTGTGCTGAGGCACTGGGAAAGTGAGATCCATTATTTGGTGATTTTGTGGTTAAATCACTTAACCCACTTCTCATTCTTCCTTTTCAGGAGTTGGTAGTTACATTGTGCATGAGGGAGATAATTTGGAGGTTCGTTGGAGCACATACTAATAAATTCAAACCTTCCTCAGCTGGATCTCACCCCTTTGCAATGGAATGGCAGGTGGAAAGTGGCTTCATACCTTCCTTTTCCTTTCTCTCAATTTCAGTAGGAGACCCAATAACCCCCCCTTCTCTGCGTGTTCAATAAAAGGTCAACAGCTACACAAAAAGAGCGTGTTCTAACCATTTCATTTTAAAAGGGGATTATTGATGGAGGGAAGACCACTGCAAGAAGAAGGAAGGGAAAAGAGACTAGACCAGTGTCTAAGCTGAGCTCTACTCAAGGTTCTGCTGCTAACTGTGTGGGTGACCTTGGGCAACAGGTAGGAATGGAGATAAGGTTCTAGATCCAATGTTGAAGCAGCAGCAGATGAGATCAAGTAGGCCCAGAAGTAAGCGATGAACCAAGTGGACATTGACCTCACAGAGGCAATGGGTAGGGAGAAAAATATTGCTCTGGAGAAAAACAGAAACGTGAGTCTTAGAGATAAAAGGTCAGTCCATAAAGCCCGAGGAATAATATCATCCCCTCACCCAGCTGTCTCCCTTGGATCCCATTTGTTCTTCTCCCACATTTATTTATCTTTTACTTCCCCATAAAAATCATCCTGATATTCATATCATCAAAATACATGTGCAGAAAAAATCACCTTTAGTGTCCATTTCAGCAGAATGCACATTTGAAAAATATATATTAAATCACATCTCAGAAGCATGAACTGAGTTGTACTTTATAACTGAGTGCTTGAGCTACATGCACATACAGTCAGGAGCAAGACAAGCCTTTAAGATGCCAAAGGGCAAATAGTTCTTCAGATAAAGCATAAAATAACCCATTTAAAGCAACCCCAATATATATATATATATATATATATACATACATACATACACACACACAGTGGAGTATTACTCAGCAATCAAAAAGAATGAAGTCTTGCCATTTGCTACTAGTGGATGGAACTAGAGGGTACTATGCTAAGAGAAATCAGTCAGGCAGAGAAAGACAAATATCCTATAACTTCACTCATATGAGGACTATAAGTGATAAAAACAGATGAACATAAGGGAGGGAAGTAAAAATAATATAAAAACAGGGAGGGGGACAAAAACATAAGAGACTCTTAAATATGGAGAACAAACAGAGGGTTGTGGGAGGGGGGATGGGCTAAAGGGGTAAGGGGCATTAAGGAATCTACTCCTGAAATCATTGTTGCACTATATGCTAACTTCGATGTAAATTTAAAAAATAAATTAAATAAAAATAAAAAAATTTAATAATAATAATAATAACAACAACAACAACAACAACAAAACAACCCCAAAGGGTGCCTGGGTGGCTCAGTTGGTTGAACGTCTGACTCTTGATTTTGGCTCAGGTCATGTTCTCATGGTTGTTACACTGAGCCCCCCTGTCAGGCTCTGTGCTGGTCATGGAGCCTGATTGGGATTCATTTTCTCTCTCTCTCAATCTCTCTCTCTCTCTCCCCCTCTCCCCCTCTGCCACTCCCCTGCTTGCATTCTATTTCTCTCTAAACAAATAAATAAATAAATATAAAATTTAAAAAAAAATTGAAAGCAACCCCCAAAAGGAAGATGCCTTCAGGTAGAGTTAGTTATTTCTATCCATGTCTCCCTCAGATGAACTGAATGTTTTCTTCATGATACCCTTAGCTTCCTCTTCTCCACCAGCAACCCTGCTTTATAGTTAGGGTTTGGCCATTGCTTTCTGGTACTGATCCTTGGTCCTCAGGGTCAACGCCACCCTGTTCTTCATTAACTGGATGTGACAGATGCCCTCATAACTAGACAGCAATGGATTCTATCCCCCTTGGGTCTGCATCTCATCCTGGAGCTAAGTCAGAGACAGAGGGCCTCCGTGGTGCTGTTTGCACAGGGAGGCAGCTGTCAGACCTGTTTGTAGACTCTCCAAGCCATGTGAAATATGGCTCACTTTCAATAATAACCAGTCAACCCCAGTAAAGCACACAATTTGTATTAGACTCATTCACCCAAATAGATAATAAGGCTATTCTAATAGGCACGCTGACATGAAATGAAATAACATCCAATCACAGCACGAAAAAGCATTTCTTTTGCAATTCTCAGTTCATTCCTCTCATTGGATCAAATACGAAATTGCATTTTATGTCACTGTGTTTCTAACACTTCCCTGTAGTGCTGCGGCCTCCATTATTAACAGACAGAGCTGAGTTTCTGCTACTCAGTGGTCCCATAGCAGAATACAGTAACATTGCTATCTGATAGGATGCCTTTAGTCTCAGGAACAGACATGGAAGTTAATGGAGTAACATTCCCTTGGCGTTCTACTGACATTGCCCGAAGAATCCTGGCTCTGGCCACACATGCTTTATGAGAAGCTCCCAAGGCTTGGGACTATGACAGAACCGAGACTGAGTCTGAGGGTAAAGACTTCCATCTGCTGCCACAGAATAATCAATACAAATAAACCTTTCGTATGTCCAGAGAGAGTCTGGGTACTTGGATACCAGAAAACCAGACACAGGATAAAACAGGCAAATAAATGAATGAAGAAGTTCAGTCAATGGTTACCCAAGGACTGTCAAAATATATGAGTTAAGAAATGTATGGCCTGTGTGGTTCCTGTGCTGGAAGTTATTTGCTAAGTGAGACAATTGTATCATAATCAGTCTTGCAGCAGCCATGGCTGGCAATTTATAAGGAAGTATACGTTTCAAGACACATACTACAGGGTGTGGCTCATCTCAGGATGGTCATGAGCAGCCTCTGGAACCCAAGATCAGTGCCATTCTGGGTCCCTAATCCTGTATTAGATTCTTCTTGCTGTTGTTAACAAATAACCACTAATTTAGCTGACAACAAATACATCACCGTATAGCCCTGGAGGTCAGAAGTCAGAAATGGATCTCACTGGGATAAAATCAAGGTGTTGAAAGGGCTGAGTTCCTTCTAGAGGTTCTAGGGGAGAATCCATTTCCTCACCTTTTCCAGATTCTGGAGGAGGCAGCGTTCCTCCACCTTCAAAGCCAGCAACTGTATCACTCTGACCTCTGTTTCCATCACCACATCCCCTTCTCTGACTTTCACCCCCTCCCACCATCCTCTTCCACTTGTAAGGACCTCTGATTACAGTGGGGGCCCCCCAGTAATCCAAAATAATCTTCTATGTTAAAGTCAGCTCATGAGCAACCTAAACTCCCCCTTGCCACGTGACCTAACATACTTACAGGTCCCAGGGATTAGCATGCAGACATCTTAGGGGGTGGCGGGCATTATTGTGCCTACCATTCCTTCACATGGCATGCAAAGGCTTCCACTGTGCAGACTCAAACTGCCTTTCTGGCCTCATCTCCCACCACACACCATGTATTAGTTAATAACACAAATCACCCTAAAACTTAATGGCTTAAAACAAGATTTATTCTTTCACGGTTCCCACAGGTCAAGGTCTCTCAACAAGGCCACAATCCAAATGTTGGCTGAGGCATTGTCTTCAAACTCAACTGGGGAAGGATCTGCTTTCAAGTTTATTCACACAGTTGTTGACAGGATTCTGCCCGCCCTGGCTGTTGACTGGAGGCTGCTCCCAGTTCTTTGCTATAAGGGCTTCCCAATCAGACAGCTCGTAACGTGGCAGCCGGCTTTCTCGGAGCAAGGAGCAAGAAGAACCAGAGAGAGATGGCAAAAGCAAGAGGGAAGACAGTCTTTTGCCACCTCATCTTATAACTTTTGCTGTATTATATTCATTTGAGGTGAGGCCAGCCCACACTCTGGAGAAGGGGATAACACGAGGGCGTGAACCAGGAGGTGGGAACATGGGGCCATGTTAGAAGCTGTCTAATGCACCCCAATATGTGTCCTGTGCTCTCATCACAAAACCACCAACACTAGCCAAGAATGAAAACCAATGCTTTGCAACCCAGGTCTTATATCTGTTCATGAATTTGCTCATCCAGGAAGTCTTTCTTCTGTTCCTACTGTGAACCAGGTAGGAACTCAAGGGCTGGAGATAGAACAGTGAAAAGGAGACAAAGACCCTTTTGCCTGAGAGCAAACATCTAGTGGAAAAGGAGACAGGAAACGAACCACATGCATAGTGTGACAGAGGGTGAGGAGTCAGGGGCACAGTGGGTGTCTTTGGGGGTGAGGCTGTCTCATACATGAGACAGAAGGTCTGGGTGAAAGCTGGCCTTTGAGCAAAGACGTGAAGGACGTGTGGGAGCCACCATGAGAATATTTGGAGGAGGAGCGTCCTTGACAACGGAGACAGCAAGTGCCAAGGTGGGTGATGGATTCAGGGAACAAGGGGTTCAGTGTGGCTGGAGCAGAGGGAGCAAGGGAAGAAAGCAGTTGGAGGTGAGGCCCAACAGGCAACCAGGAGCCAGATCTTACAGGGCCTTGTAGGTCATTAAGAGGATTTTGAATTTTATTCCAAGATGGGAGCCACTGAGGAACGTCCCCCTAAAAAAAAGCCACCTAAAATCTAGTAGTTACAAAAAAAATTATCCCCCTCCTTTGTAATCTCAAGATATTATTTCTGTTGTATGTTATAGGGAGGTATTGCTTTAATATAGCTGTATTTCTGATACTTATATATCAGAATAATATATATACTAATTATATATATATACTAATATATATATACTAATACTTATAGTACACTAATACTTCATATTTATACCTCATTGATCCCACATTGTCTAAGTATTTTTTTAAGTTTATTTATTTATTTTTGAAAGAGAGAGAGCACAAGCATGAGCCGGGGAGGAGCAGAGAGAGAGGGAGAGAGAGAGAATCCCAAGCAGGCCCCGCAACGTCAGCACTGAGCCAGATGTGGGGCTCGAACTCACGAACCATGATATCATGACCTGAGCTGAAATCAAAAGTTAGACGCTTAACTGACTAAGCCACCCAGGCAACCCCCCGCCCCCCCCCCCCCCCCCCCCCCCCCGCGCGCCAACTTTCTAATTCTTACTTTAAAAGATAATACCTGAAAGCCTTGGGTGTTTGAAACTGCTTTGTCCCCAGATAAGGAAAAAGAAATCAAATAAAACAATTTCTGGGAAACTCAGGTCCATTGCTTGCCTGAAGTCAAACAGCCTCCAAGAGCCAAGGCTGGGACCCAGGTCACAGTGACTTATTAACCGCACAAAACCTGCCTCCACCTAGCAGACCCTCCCCCGACTGCATGAAAGGGTATGTTGTAAAGCATGCACCTTGAACCATAAGTAAGGCAGTGCCTTAGGAACTGCCTGGCCCTAGGGGAAGTGGTTGCTGATGAACAGCCACAGGGGTGCCTGGGTGGCTCAGTGGGTTGAGCCCACTTCGGCTCAGGTCATGATTTCATGGTTCATGAGTTCAAACCCTGCATTGGACGCGCTGTGTTGGTGTGGAGCCTGCTTCAGATCCTCTGTCCCCCTCTCCCTCTGCCCCTCCCCTGCTCGCTCTTTTTCTCTCTCTCTAAAATAAACATTAAAAAAAAAAAAAAAAAAAAAGACAGCCCGGAGGTGGTCTGAGCAGGTGTCTGAAGGCCCAGGAGGAAGGCCCGTTTATACTCGCTCACTCACCAGCCAAGCTCCTGATCTAATGGCCCAGGATCGTGGGAAAGGGCACTTCGACATCACTGCCTTCACTGCACCCCCAGCCCCAAGCGTCTCATACTGGCAGTGCCAGCTAGAAGTCACCTTCACACGCCTTGCAGGGTCTAGACTAGTTAGATAAGCGTATGGAAATTAGTTCCCTCAGGGAGAGACAGGTCAGCAAAAGTGGTTAGGAGTGGCTGGGAGGGAGGGGAGGGCCGACTGGTTTACAAAAAGAAGCATATATAAGGGAAACGAGAGAAACACTCCACTTTCAAACACTAGGATTTGGGCCCGGGACCCATAGACAGGACAAGAAGAGAGTGGGATGGCCTGGTACATCCTCTACCTCCTGAACCTTCTCTGGGCTGTGGCTGGGACCAGCACCCAAACCCAGGGCTCATGTTGTGAGTACAGTGTTTCCTCCAGAGAAGTCAGGGAAGCCGTGACCCCAGGGACAGGGGCAAACCTCACACGCTGAGGTCGGCTGAGGAGAAAGTGATTGGAAACAGCAACCACTGTAGGAGTTCCAAGTGGGTGAGTCAGGGAGAGTGCTTGGTTCATCTTTCCTAGCTGCATAGTGTAAGTTCTTCCAGAAGGAAGTCTATGCATTTTTTTTAAGTTTATTTATTTATTTTTGAGAGAGAGAGAGAGAGAGAGACAGAGAGAGAGAGAGAGAGAGAGAACACGTGGGGAAGGGGCAGAAAGAGCAGGAGAGAAAGAATCCCTAGCTGGCTGCACCCTCAGCATGGAGCAGGTCTCGGGGCTCAATCTCATGAACCGTGAGATCATGACCTGAGCTGAAATCAAGAACCAGATGCTTAACCGACTGAGCCAACCAGGTGCCCCGAAGGCTATGCATTTCACATTAAGAGAGATTGAAATCCTGGTGCAGGAATGATGGCTGGTGGCACAGACAGAGAGGCTCAGAGCTGTTCTGACCTCGTGCCACTGCTAGTGGGGATATGGGTACTCACTGAGGACTGGCCATATCCCAAGTCTTCCATATTTTTCATGTCAGACTGAGGAAAAAAATGCAAGGAAAACATGATTTTGAGGGATGTGCTGGAAATAATATGAACTGCCCATGAATCATATTGCTTGAAGTCACTAAGTGAGAAATCACTTTCTTAAAGATAAGGGTTGAGAAGATGTTTGGTTTAATTGGCCTCAGAGGAAAATCTCAAGGTTTTCTCCTTTTTCTTTAATAATCATCCCTACATGGGTGCATCCTGGAAGGTACCAATGCTAATCCTGTCTTCTGATTGACTCACAGGAAACACGTGTCTGAGATGAGAGAGAGGGTAGGGGGTTAGTTAATGCCCTTCCCTTTTCAGCTGTCCCCCCAGCACAGCAGCCCTTGGTTAATGGCATACAAGTGCTCATGGAGAACTCTGTGACCAGCTCAGCCTTCCCAAATCCCAGCATCCTGATCGCCATGAATCTAGCCGGAGCCTACAATGTGGAGGCCCAGAAGCTCCTGACTTACAAGCTCATGGCCAGTGACATAGCCGGTGAGAAGTCAGAGCCCCTCTGAACTCTCCCTGACTCTCCAGCCCCAGGTCCTAACTCCACACACCCCCTACTCCCATGCCACCTGAGATTATACCTGAATCCTCTCCCTGATTCTCCAGCCCCAGGTCCTAACTCCACACACCCCTTACTCCCATGCCACCTGCGATTGTACCTGAATCACCCAAATACCTTTCCCTACAAACCTGGAAAGAAATGCATGTGAAGTCAGAGCATTCGCAGAAGAGGGCAGCAACAATGAAAAGGCTCTAGATCAGATGTAAAAAGAGCAGGCTTCCAGTTCTGGCTCTATACCACGTATTAACTCCATGACCTTGGGGCACCTGGGTGGCCCAGTCAGTTGGGCATCCAACTCTTGATCTCATCTCGGGTCTTGATCTCAGGGTCCTGAGTTCAACCCTGCCTTAGGCTCCACACTGGGCATGGAGCCTACTTTAAAAAATAAAAGTAACTCGGTGACCTTGAACAGGTCACGAATCCTGACCAACCTCACTTAGGCATCTGCAAAATGTAGGCGATTCTAATAACAAGGACACTAACAGTCATAATAAGAATGATAGTAATAATCAGATCTCTGTACTGCCTACCTCCCAGGAGTAGCCCTGACAATCAAGTGAGACAATAAAGTTAAAGTTATTTTCAGGTATGAATTTGTATGGGTGTTCTTGCTGCTTTTCTAAACAGACACCAGAGATTCTCGATGAAGTTGTCAAGTCACGGAGTGGTCACCAGAGTAAACATTCCTTGAGAATTTGTCCACACTTCTTTCCTTAAAAAGGAGAGATCAAAAAATTATCTAGGTGGTGCCTGGCTGGCTCAGTCAGAAAAGCACTCTTAGATCTCAGGGTTGTGAGTGTGTAACCCATGTTGGGTAAAGAGATTACTTAAAAATAAAATCTTTAAAAAAAAAAAAAAAACCTATCTAATCACACTATTAAAAATTCAATGATCTGGACAAAAAGCAGAGAGTTCAGCCCTGGCGCCAGGCACACTCTTCCCTGACAATACCTTAGTAACCCTTTTGTTCTCTCCTCCACAGACCTGACCATTGGCCAGCTTGCCCTTACTGTCATGGCCCTCACCTCCTCCTGCCGAGACCCTGGGAATAAAGTTTCGATTCTACACAGACAAATGGAAAACTGGGCTCCTTCAAGTAAGAGCTCATCAGAAGGGAGGGGAAAGTGAGGCAAATGATTTTTCCTGAGAATTTTAAGCCTAGAACGAAAGAGATGGGGGAATGGAAAGTGAGGGAAGAAACACAGCTGCCTTTGCTTAGGATCCCTGAGATCATCCCACTGCGAGATATTCACTTCGATTCCAAGTGAACTAGAGAAGACCACTGTCCCCAGGGACACAGACTTATGCCATCACCTGAAGACAGCCTCGTCCCTTTTATTCTCTTCTCATGCCGGGTGACATTCTTATTCTGAGAAGTGTTGAAGTTACCTTTTGCTAAAATGGAGGCTTTCTTTTTGGACAGGTTTTCTAAACATTTCTATTTAAAAGGTTTGGCTTTTCCCTTTTTCATGAACGTCCTCATTCTGGAGGATGTTAATCTTACGGAGGCCCTCTGTCCCCTTCCCAGGCCCCAATGCTCAGTCTTCAACCTTCTACGGGCCCAGTCTGGCGGTCCTGGCACTGTGCCAGAAGAACCCTGAGACAACCTTACCCATAGCAGTCCGCTTTGCCAAGATCCTGCTGGCCAATTCCTCCCCCTTCAACACGGGTGAGTCGGTCACCACTGCCAGGCACTGCCCTGAGCAGGGAACATCACGGGCACTGAATGGGGGGCCGGAGGGGACAGTGGGAGGGGGAGTTCTCCACGGAGGAAGAGCTCAGGATCATGAAAATGTCTACAGATGGGAGGTACTTCACAAATATTTGTTGGACATGTGAATTAAGGAATAAATGAAAGGGAAATAGTAAGACAAAGAAACCAGGACGGTACTTGAAATGTCTTGACAATGACAGAATCTTCACTGGAAACAATAAGCATGTCACTCACCCAAGTCAGGAGTTATTTCCAGGCAAATTCTTGAATTATTAAACCAATGTCTAGACTCAGCCATACACTGAACCTTCTCTTGTATCATTAGTGGTGATTCCACACTCTGTTCTTCTCAATGTTTCTCCTTATAACATTCAAATATTCTCTTTCAATTGAACAGATACTGTCTGGGGGCACCTGGGTGGCTCAGTCGGTTAGGCACGCAACTCTTGTTTTCAGCTCAGGTCACAATCTCACAGTTTGTGAGTTCAATCTCTCTCTGCCTCTCTGTCTGTCTCTCTGTCTCTCTCAAAATAAATAAATAAACAAAAAACATTTAAAATACATAAACAGATACTGATGCTCCTCCGCTTCAAGGATATACTGGAACCATCGTATTCCTTCTTTCTGCAACCTTATGGCTGCTTGTGAATGGAAGCTTCTCCCCTCTATGGCATCAGGTCCTTCTCTGTCCACCCTCCCCTCCTGCAGATGATGGTGCCGACTCTGAATAATGCCGTCTGTGAGGACACTGCTGTATGCCCCTCATTCATGGTCACATTTCCTCCTCTGCCACTCTCCAAGCAAGAGTGTATCTCAGGTTAACACCCCATTACCCATGCTTCCTCAACAACCTCTCTTGTCTCAAGCAAACGCTCTCATTTCAGGCTTTCAGACCAAGAAACAAAGGCTCTGGTACGTCCCTGGGAGTCAAGAGCAGACGGGTCTCCGTGTTCCATCTGGGACCTCATGCATTGCTGGGGTGTCTCTGTCAGTTTGGGAAATTTGGACTTCCCAAACACTGGTTTGGGAACACTGGTTTGAAACACTGGTTTCAACAACACTGTCTTCCTTAATGAGTTTATGCAAATTTCAGGCGGAGATCCCAGTAGGGAGGGGAAGATCAGTCAAAGAAAAGATGTCATCTGGCAAGTCTTGCATGTGTTCCGGTCTTGTCCTGCCAGCGCTTGCTCATTCAGTCCATGTACATTTTCCCATGCAAATCATGAAAATGCCCCTGTGCTGGGTGCCATGGGGGGGTGCAAAGTTCCTGCCACCCAGAAGCTCACAGAGCACGGTAACAACAAAACAGAGCAGCGAGTGCTGACATTGCAAAACAGGTCCAAACAACACATGCTAAAAAATAAAAAAGGTCAGGAAAGAGACCGCACCTGTGGCATAGGGCTGCCCAAGGGAAGGCTTCAATGAGACGTGGCGATGGCTCGGCCTTCAAGCATTGGTGACATTTTTAAAGATAAACACTAGCACAAGAGAAATGGGATTGAATCAAGCGCCAGTCTACATAAATTAAAAGCATGAGCTGTGGAGTCACATAGATCTGGGTTCAGATCCTGGCCCCGCTACTTACTAGCTGTGTGGCCTTGGGCCATTATTTGGCCTCTCTGAGCCTCCATTTCCTCATCCCTTAAATGGAGACGATTATAGGTCCTACTTCACAGGTTGTCCTGAAGAATAAAGGAGATAATGTAGCTGGAACACAATAAGCACACAGTAAATGTTGCTTGTTCATATTGTTGTGGTGATGGTTGCCTTATCCCCACTGTGATTCACAGACACAGGAGCAATGGTGATCTTGGCTCTGACTTGTATGTACAACAAGATCCCAGTAGGTTCAGAGGAAGGTTACAGAAGTCTGTTTGGTCAGGTACTAGAGGACGTCGTGGAGAATATTAGCATGAAGATCAAAGACAATGGCATCATTGGAGACATCTACAGTACTGGCCTTGCCATGCAGGTAACACATCACCAACGCTCTCTGCTGGGTCCATGCCAATACGGTAAGGCTGGGTTGTAGGATCAAGAGACCAGGCTTCTAACATCTCTGGGAAAGACCAGCTAGTTTAACCTGAGGTAGATACCTTGTGGTGCTTATGTCTTAGTCTCTATACTGGTAAAATGTAGGTTGAGTCTTATTTCTTCCCTAGTTCATGGGCAAAGTGTGAAAATAAAATTATGTGAATTCTTTTCTCATTCTTGGGGAAAAAAATACAAATCAATCCAAGAAACATATCAGTTTATTACTGATAATGATCGGTTTGTTCATAATATTTACAGACTGATGAAAATTTGATGTATAAAAAATATAAGGATATTAAAACAAGTCCTAAAAAAAAACTAAATTTTCTGATTCCATCTTGCCAGTTAAGTGTTCTTTTTTTTTTAGCCCTTTACTGTGATCCAAAAAATGTGGGCTTGTATTCAAAGTGATTAATGAAAATAACCTAAAGGTGATTGGATGTCTAATCTTTGTCAAGCTCTTTTATAGTCTCGATCTCATTTCAACCTCACACAGTGCTCTAAATGGCAGAGCCAAGTTTGTCTGGTACCCAAGTACATACCCAATCCTGTGCTTCCCTGGGAACCCAGATCCCCAGGCTTAGATTCTATGAGACGTTGCTTGATGCATCTCCAAATGCAACCCCCTTCCACTGATTAGGGTTGACCAGAGCAGCGTCCTCCCGTGGAAGACATACTAAAGATAGTGGGGAGACATAACCAACTAGAATCATAAATTAAAGGGTCACCTGTGGCCAAATCCTCTAGCCCCAACTGAGAAGTCTGTGCTCCAAAGTCTCAAAATGCCTAGTGTAATTAATTGGAAAACGACATCATGACCTTCTCCACTCAGAAAGCCCAGGAAACAGAGAACCATGGAATCACAATGCCAGCCCTGAACCTAATACACTACAGTGGTAGGAAGAAATCCGTACATGGGGAGGAGTGGAGACTGGCCCTGATTCCACACATTAGAAATTACCAAAGGGCATGAACAGACTAGAAATCAGTTTATGTTAAACGTAAGAGTGAACACCAAGTCCCCACTCCATGTGCCATGGTTAGGAGCAATTAATGAGAACAAAGTCAGCTTCCGTATCATGTCATGGTGAATGAAATTTTGCCATGGAACAAAAGACTGTTTGTTACCATGGCTGAATCATATGAGACCAGCTCCGGGGCTCAGGTCTAGAAAGCTGTGTGGAGTATCACAGGCAGTCTGGAAGGGATATAAGATGGGTTTTATCTATGACTCGCTTAAAATAAACTTGCTTCACCTTAGTGCCAGACAGAGAAAGGTTTGCTCTTGTTAGTTTGGCTTGTGAATTCTGTTTGGGATTTTTATTACCTGCAGGGTACACTCTGATAAGCTGTGCCTGAGAATTAAAGCTTTTCCTATGAAAAGACAAAACCTCATTCTTATCCAGATATCACAGGCCACGTGGATTTCTAATCAGTTAGGAGACATATCATCTCCCTACTTGAGTTAAGGCACACATCTAGAGTTTACTCAAGCAGCCTGTAGTCTAGAATAGCCAGATATCTAATGCGTAACTTTTTTCTAATGAAAAGTGTTCTGGTGTCAAAAACCAGAGGGCTCTGGACATGTAACAACTTGAGTTTGAAGCCCAGATCTGCCACCCTTGTGGGCAAATACTGAATTTCTCTGAATTTCACTTTCCCAATCAGAACAAGGATGCAAGGATAGTTTTTACAAATCACAAGCACAAGGCGATGCTCAATAACTGTTCACGGTCTCTCCCTTTTCAGCCTTCATTCTTCACCTTCCAGGACGCCAGTGCCCTTCAAGTGGTCTGGGCCACCCACATGGCTTCCCTAGGCATTCATGTGGCACTTCCTCTGTTCCAGAGTTTCTTCTCTTGTTTCCATCACTATTCCAAAGGTTTCAAAATTCCTCTGGTAGGGATTTAACTTGGAAAGGGACCTGATAAACATCTTCATGCAAAGTTATCAATGGCTTCTCACAGCATAATGTGTCCTTTCTCTCTAGAGTGCTGGCATTGGTAATGTTTTATCCCAAAGAGCTACATCTTACTTTTGGGATTTGAGAATTGAATACAGCAAGTGAACAAGATATGGCTGCTGAGGAGTACCTACCTACCTGATGCCCTTTAAACCAAATTTCCCTGTAAAGTGGCCTCTCACAAGAGCCACAACTCATGGTTGCCAAAGTTAACAGTGATAGTCATGCCTATCCAAACTGTCTGGTTGTTCATCAACTGCCTTTGGCTTACAAAGCCAGTTCTGACTCTCCTCCCCCTTCGCTCATTTCCCATTTTAAGATTCAGGTGAATCAGTCAATCAGCAATCTTAGACCATTGACATACTCTGATGGTCATGGTCAGCACAACCCTAAAGTGAGGGAGATGGTAATGACAGCTTATATAACATACATCACAAAATGCTCTTGCTTATCATCCCATCTGAACCTCAAATGAACCTCCAAAGGTAGGAAGAAATTATGATTTCTATTTGACCCAATGAGATCTAAAACACAGCAAAGTAGAATGAACTGCTTGGTGTATTTAGCAAGAATCATTTTTGTAAGTAACAGAAACCCAAATAACTTAAGAAAAAAAATTGGCATTTCCTATTTCATATAGACTAGAGGGTCCAGAGCTGGATTAATTTCAGGAGCAGCCAGAAGAAAGGACTCAAATCATGGTTTCAGGGACCACTCTTTTTTCATCGCTCAGCCCTGGTTTTCTTCATTGTCTCCTACTCCATGGTTTCTTCAAAGTGGCTGAGGAAGATGGTCACCAGCAGCCCACTGCTTACTTACATGGTCCCAGCTGAATACCCCCAGCAGGAAAGAAAGAAATGCTTCTCTCTCTGAGTGTCTGTATATCAGGGAAGGACTCTGTCTAGTGTGTATGCCCACCAATCACTGTCACCAAAAGGATGGCACGCTATGATTAGCCCAGCCCAGGCCATGAATCCACCCCTGTGGCCAGGGTTGTGGAGCCTCTGGCTGACAGTCCTGATGTGAATACAAAGTGTGGGAGGAGTCCACCAAAGGGTGTGCAGGACAACACAAAACAAAAGAGTTCTCCTATGTTTCACTGGCCAGGCTGTTCCAGACTAGCTGCCCCTGGAGCTTGCTTTGCCCAGCTCTCACCTTGTTCTACCTTTAAGAACTATTTTATATAAAACATACTATAAATGCAGCAGCCCTAATAGTGTTCCCCAAATCTGTTTGTTGCACAAATATTTGTTGTGTGACTGCTATGTGATAGACACTGAGCTAAGAGGTGGGGACACAGAGTGAACAAAAGAGACATCGTCCTGAACCTTGGGCAGCTCAATTTTGGACTCTGGATGATCCCCAAGATTAGTGATCAAGTGTTTCCTTTATAAAGCTTATAAAGGCCAACTCTCAGCTATGCCTAATCAACCAATCTCTCCCTCTCCTTCTCTCTCTCTCTCTCTCTCTCTCTCTCCCTCTCTCTCCTGCCCCAGGCTCTCTCCGTGACACCTAAGCACCCTCCCAAGAAGTGGAACTGCAAGAAGACCATGGACACAATACTTAAGGAGATTGAGCTGGGGAAATTCCACAATCCCATGTCCATTGCCCAAATCCTCCCTTCCCTGAAAGGCAAGACATACCTAGATGTGCCCCATGTGTCTTGTATCCCTGGTAAGAACTCTAAACATCTGCCTTTCCTTGTGGTATAAAGTGGAAACTTATGTCCATAATAATATGTGGATCAATTTCAAGTGGCATATAGGCTTGTTATGTAGGCAGAGACACATCTGATTTCCAATTCCCAAGTGTCGTGTCTTAACACACAGCCGTGCCAGCCTGCCCTCAGAGTTCAGCCCCCATGTCCACTTCACTCAGTACACATTAAATGAGCACCTACTATAGTAGGTGGTGAAGATGATGCTGAAGATGATAGTGAAGTGAAATGATGGTGAAGGGGGAAGGTCCATGGTCTTAACAATCAGATGATATATAACTTCACTCATTCATGGGATGAATGCCTCAAACATTACACAGTATCTTCAGATATCTGCTCTATACAAGGTCATGAGATAGATACATAGACAAAAACCACAACATTTGGAAGAATGAAATAAGCATTAAATAGAAATAGAAGCCACATACAGTGCAAAAGCAAAGGAGGTATGGCCAATCACTGATCTGGTCTGAGAGACTTATGAGAAGAGCAGAGTTGGCATTTCAGCCCAGACGTGGAGATCTAAATACGAAGCCTTGGTGCTCCTGGCACACCAAAGGAATGGGGGTGGAAACCTGGCACGTTACCCTCTGATTTGAAATATCTCTATTTTATACAATTAAAAATATAATACAAGGATACTTAAAATTCAAACACTGCAGAAATGTACACAAGGGAAGTGGGAGTCCTGCATAAAAATTTTATCACTCCAGAGAGAACTAGTCCTTGGTAGACATAGCGCCAACTCTTCTTTGTTATCAAATACTAGTATAAAGCACTATTCATCTCATGTTGCATGGACTTCCCGAGACAAGCAGAGATGACTAAGCTCCTTGTCTATCTCAGAACAGAATCTATAGAGACTGCGATCAAGCAACCGGATCCCAAGCACAGCCACATTCACCTAACTCCTTAGACTGCTTCCCAGTGATCTCCCCACCTTCACAAGATGGCTTTGGAGTCTTTCCTACCATTCTACACTACAGTTGCCCAGGCGTTTTGTTAAATGGCCTGCAACTTACTACCAGTGCCTCCAGATTCACAGTGGAAATTCCTTCAACAAAACTCATGTTCCTTATAAAACTAGCTGTCAGCTCTTCAGCCAAAAACAACTCTCTAGAATGGAAATGAGAGCTCCATGGACCACACCAGTTCCTCGGAACAACCCGCCAAGAACACAATATCATTGCCATTCCTTGAAATGTTTGTTTTTTGGTTTGTTTTTCTTTTAGGATGAGTCGCTAACAACAGAGATTTTGCACCTAATAGTACAAACCCCATAGTCTTTAACAAATTTGGCCTGTTTGCTCTTCACAGGTCATGAAGGGCAACCAACCCTGCCCAGCCAAACCAACCCTGCTCCCACCTCAGCATCCAACATCACCATCATATACACCATCAATAACCAGCTGAGGGGGGTGGAGCTGCACTTCAATGAGACCATCAATGTCAGTGTGAAAGCTGGATCGGTGCTACTTGTTGTCCTAGAGGAAGCCCAGCGCAGAAGCTCCATGTTCAAGTGAGTGTTGTAAGCAACACGCACATTCCCCCCAGGCCTTGCCTGAATTCCCATTCTCTCTCTCTCCTGCCTTTTCTTACCTTTTTTCCCTTCTGATAATTTAACAGATCTTCATCCCATCACCCCTCAAGAGGCCTGCAAACTACCAACTAGGCAAGGCTCTCAGGAAACATTAAATCACCCAAGTCAACATATGATAGAGTTTTACAAACAGGAATTCAAAGGGGAGAGTCTGTTGTGGATTAGAATAGTCCAGAAAGGCTTGGGGCTTTGGACCACATTCGAAGGATAAGTACTGTAGGGCAGATATGGGTAGATGGTATTCTAGGAAGAGGGAATGGCTAGAAAGAAGCATTCAAGGGGTGTTTGGGTGGCTAAATGTCCTCAGTTAAACGTCCAACCTGGGCTCAGGTCATGATCCCACAGTTCGTGGGTTCGAGCCCCACATCGCCTCCATGGTGAGTGTGCAGAACCTGCTTGGGATTCACTCTCTCTACCTCTCTCTCTCTGCTCTTTCCCCACTTGCACTTTCTCTCTCAAGATAGATAGATAGATAGATAGATAGATAGATAGATAGATAGATAAAAAAGAAGAAGCATCGGAGGCAGGAAGAAGCAAGGAATTCTGGGAGCGAGTAGTCCAGCGTGACTAAAGAAGAGAATACAGGACTGAATTAAGTAAGTAACATCCAGAAGGATAGTCTGGGTAATGTAAAAAATCTGAAAAACCAGGCTCAGGAGATTGGACTCCACATTATGGAGAAGCATTGCAAGTTTTTAAGTAAGAAAAGTCATGTAAAATGTTAGTTGGTTTGAGAATGGGAGACAAGGAGGAAATCTGGGGTGTGCCTATGGTCATGAATCTATGAAGGAATGAAGATTCCATGTAGGACAAACAGACTCACACTGAGGAAAACTCCACAGGTCTCTGTGAGAACTGGATGCGAGGGGTAAGAGAGAGAAGCTTCCAAACTTTTGATAGGAGTACCAGAAAGAAAGAATGTCTTTCAGAGAAAAAGACTTAATTCCTTTAGACGTGTCTAATTGTATGTGTTCAAAACAGAAGCATTGGGGAGCTTTTGAAGGGAGAAGCATGCAACGCTCCTTGGGGGCGTGAGTTGGAGCCCCATGTTGGGCATAAAGCCTATTAAAAAAAATAAAAAGGGGTGCCTGGGTGGTTCAGTCGGTTAAGCATCTGACTTCAGCTCAGGTCATGATCTCACGGTCTATGAGTTCGAGCCCTGCGTTGGGCTCTGTGCTGACAGTTCAGAGCCTGGAGCCTGTTTCAGATTCCGTGGTCTCCCTCTCTCTCTGACCCTCCCCCATTCATGCTCTGTCTCTGTCTCAAAAATAAATAAACGTAAAAAAAAAGGTTTTTTTTAAATAAAAAGAACATGAGACAGGTCTACATGCCCATTATACGCATAGCACCACTTAAGCCCAAAGAGGCTAAGTAACAGTCCTAAGAGCACATGACATGTAGCTAATAGAGTTGAGATCTGAACCTAGACTTGACCGTGAAGCTCATATTTCTTCCACTGTCCTGTGATAAAGGGAAGAATAAAGAAATAAATCCAGAGGAGAAAATTAAGCCTTGCGAGGTGGTTATAGTTTGCAAAAAGAGGAAGCAGGAGAGAAAAATGGAGAAGACTAAGATAGCAGAGGGAGCAGAGGGAACATGCCAGGTGCTGGAAAGGAAAAGAGGAGAGTCTTTGAAAGGGAAGGTGACATGACCCCAGTCCTGCAGAGACATGCCAAGGAGAATGACTGACCAAGTCTGAGGGAGTGAAGCTGAGTGGGATGTGGAATCTACCCCACAGGATTGGGCTCGGGGAGTCGTGCCTGCTGTCCACAGCCCAGCTCCATAATTTCCCTGACTTTTATACCCAGGTCGGGATCAAAGTTGCACTCCAAGAATACTCAGCTTTCAAACAACCCTCTGAATCTACCTTACTACTTCTCTGAGCTTAGCCTTAATTTTGCCTGATTTTTCTTTTTCTGACTGTGAATGTCATAAATACTTATAGTAGACAGGTGGGGGGTGATGCATAAAGAAGAAAACAGAACATCTACACTACATGTACAACATAATCACTGTGGACATGTTTTTATCATTTTGTAGGTGGTTTCTTCCCATGCATATTATAAACAGTTGTGATCCATCACATAGATGGGATAGCTATTTCGTGTACAATTTATGTCCCACAGTTTCACTTAACATTATTGGAGGAGCATTTGTAATGTCACTTAAAATTATTGAAAAATATAATTTTGTAACTGCAAAAAACTTCAGTCTTGAATATTCATCCCACGATTCACGTAATTATTCACCCATATTTGGGCATTTACATTTTCTTTAATTTGGTTATTGACAGGTTAAAAAAAAAACTCTCTTCAGGCTAATTTCATTTCATTTTAAGTGAAGTAATTTCATATTCATTAGTCATTTGTAATTTCTCTTTTGAGCATGATTTTATCTGATCTATAAAGCATTTAGAATGTCTCTGTCCCACGGCGCCTGGGTAGCTCAGTCTGTTGAGTGGCTAACTCTTGATTTCAGCTCAGGTCATAATCCCAGTGTCATGGGATCGAGCCCCGTGTTGGGCTCCATGCTGGGCATGAAGCCTGCTTAAGATTATCTGTTTCTCATTCCCTCTTCCCCTCTCCCTCCCTCTCTCTCTAAAATAAAATAAAGAGAATGTCTCTGTCCCTTCACCTTAACCTCTTATTGCCTTTCCTAAATGAGACATTAATCACATACATGATTTTATTCTTACAGATTTGAAACCACAATGACATCTTGGGGCCTTGTTGTCTCCTCCATCAATAATATTGCTGAAAATGTTCATCATAGGACCTACTGGCAATTCCTTAGTGGCAAAACACCTTTGAATGAAGGTGAGAAAGGAAAGGAATCTGGGAATCTCTTCCATAGTTATGAAGGCTACTTTCTTTCATTCTCTTCTTTAATTCATTCGTTCAATCGGCAAATAATTGAGATCATATGTATATATACGATAATCACACATACAGTGACTATGCATATATATTCATACACGTATATTATGAATATATATACAGTGATTTGATTGAATGATTGATAGATGATGGGATAGATAGATGATAGAACAGATGGCTGGCTTTCTAAAATAGCTTTTTTAGGGCGGTTGGGTGTCTCAGTCGGTTGGACGTCTGACTTTGGCTCAGGTCATGATCTCACGGTTCATGGGTTCAATCCCCACATCAGGCTCTGTGCTGACAGCTCAGAGCCCAGAGCCTGATTCGGATTCTGTCTCCCTCTCTCTCTGCCCCTCCCCTGCTTGCACTCTGTCTCTCTCTGTCTCTGTCTGTCTCTCTCAAAAATAAATAAACATAAAAAAATTAAATCAGGCTTATTCTTATGTCTGCCAATTACTTTTCTTCTCTGAGGAAAGAATGATAAACAGAAAGCCTCTGAGATCCAAAAAGATTTGGGCCTGGAATTGTCATTCTTTCCAATGCCTGGCAACTTGGAAGCCATCAATACCGCCATCATCTAACTTTCCTGCCCTAAAACGCAAGAATTCTCAACACACTGCCCTTCCTTATTTTCTGCAAAATCTTCAAAAATGAATATGAGATCTTTCTCCCTTAAATGCTCTAGATTTGGCTTAACTAAGCAAGTTTAACAGTAACCACAATTTACTGCACACTTATTACGTGTCAGGTACCGCATTAGGCATCTGGCAGTCATTATTCCTAGTGCTGAAAATGATTCTTCAGGGTAAATATTATGAATGCAATTTAATACATGAGGAAAAGGAGACTCACAATTTAAGGGGCTTCTCCGAAGACATACCCCACATGGCAACTCGGAGCCTGGAAACAAGGACTCCCTAAACCTCAGTTCCATACTCTTCCATACCAACGGAGCTGCCCATTTCACTCTGTGATGACTTTAGTCCTCCAACAATGAGCTGATCCCCTGGAAGGTGGGTGTGGTTATACGCCCCATGGTCACCTCATGTTCTTCTCTGGTTGTTTCTAGGCGTTGCTGACTACATACCCTTCAACCATGAGCACATCACAGCCAATTTCACACAGTACTAAGGACGAAGTGGCTTCAGGTTCTCTCAAACACCTTCAAAGGATGATGGAATTTTTGTTCATTTCATTTCAAATCTACGCCAAAAGGTGGAAATCTACAATGCTCCCATATTCCTGGTAAAAAAACAAAAAACAAAAAACAAAATCATGGAAAACACTGTGTAGAATAAATGATTCAAACTTCCCTAGAGTCTCAACATCTGTGACCCGTGAAAAAAACGTCCAGCTTCTCAAGGCACTGACTGCCAGTCATAATTTAAACCTAGGGTAAGGGGAGAAGAGAGAGCCCAGTTGATATTTTTAGAGTTCATTCTGATCTTGATTAATTAACCAACACATTCCTTTATTTCTACAAATGAAATGATGTATTTTTTAAATCTCCTATGTTTTTTTCTTATACCAAGTACTACTTTTCAAATCACTTAGTGAAATGGCCAAAATTATTTCATATGAGACTCCCATACAACTAGGTAAATGATGTTGTACTTCTCCCCTTCCATTTCTAATATTGATTCTTGGCAAAATTAAGTTTAAAATGTATATTTTATATAATATATATATAAATACATATTTAATATATAAATATAATTTGTATTTAGTATGTAATTAAAATTTAACATAACTTTTATATATTAAATATAAATACACATCTAAAATCCCACCCCATAAATATTATATATTTTACATATTAAATAGACATATAGACATATAACCCCATCCTATATACATATTTGAATGAAAAATTAAGCTTTCAAAGACAATCATAACTTTCATCTCTGCTGGTAGGAGTCAACACAGGGACCAGCTTTCTAGTGAAGGATATGAAAATTGTATCAAAAAGGACATCTGGGTGACTCAGCCAGTTGAGCATTCAACTCTCAATTTTGGCTCAGGTCATTATCTCAGAGTGAGATCGAACCCCACTTTGGGCTCTGAGCTGAGCATAGAGGCTGCTTAAGATTCTATCTATCTATCTATCTATCTATCTACCTACCTACCTATCTACCTATCTATCTCTCCCTCTACCCCTGCCCCCACTCGTGTTCTGGAGCTCTCACTCCCTCTCTAAAAAAAGAAGAAAGAAAATCGTATCAAAAGACCTAAAATGTTCTTAAGTTTGACCCCCCCCAATCCCAATTCTGAAAATTATACAAAGGAGAGAATCATAATAGGACACACATATACAAGAATCAAAACATCCACTGAAGTAATTAGACAGCAAACTTACATGTGCAGCCTCAGTACACTTCCTAATACTGAAGCACAGAGGCAGACAGACTCGCCTGCCCTGTCACAGGTCTCCCCTCACAGCGTCTCAGAATAAGAGCCCGCCCTCTGGTAACAGTGGTTCCTGGGAGAAGGTGTGAGCCACCAGCCCAAGCCTTCATTCCAAACATGCCTATTACATACGTCACTGTACTCCAGAAGAAGGCCAGGACTCTTACCATGGTGGAAGGCACTCTCAGGGGGTGTGAACAAGTGCTCTCTCATAACATGCCATGATACTCATAATATGGAAAACATGGCAACAGTCTACCTGTCCAACAATAGAGCAATGGAGAGGTAAACCCTGGTAGATCCATATGATGGGATACTTAAAAGTCACTGAGATTCTTAAGTTCCACACGTGAATGAAGTCAGACGGTGTCTATCTTTCTCTGACTGACTTGTTTCACTTAGCGTTATGCCTCTAGATCACCCATGTTGTTGCAAATGGCAAGATCTTATTTTTTTAATGGTCTAATAATATCCCATTATATAATAGAGACCATATCTTCTTTATCCGTTCATCTGTGGATGGACACATGAGTTGCTTCCATATCTTGACTATGGTAAATATTGCTGCAACAAACATTGGGGTGCATATATCGTTTTGAATTAGTGTTTTCATTTTGTTGGGTAAATACTCAGTAGTGGAATTACTGGCTCATTTGTGGAATTTAAGAAACAAAACAAACGAACAAAGAGAAAAGAGACAAGCAAAAAAACCGAGACTCTCAACTATAGAGAACTGGTGGTTACCAGAGGGGAGGCGGGTGGGGGGATGGGTGAAATAGGTGATGGGGATTAAGGAGTGCACTTGTCATGATGAGCACTGGGGGTCGTATGGAAATGTTGAATCACCATATTGTACACCTGACACTAATATAACACTGTATGTTAATTATACTTAAATTTCAAAAGTGAATTAATTTTTTAAAAAAGAAATGTGATGCACTATTAAAATTAATTTTTTGATGTTTATTTTTATTTTTGAGACAGAGACAGAGAGAGAGACAGCACAATGGGGGTTGGGGTAGAGAAGGTGGGGGACAGAGGATCCGAAGGGTGCTCTGCGCTGACAACAGTGAGCCCGATGCAGGGCTTGAACCCATGAACCACTAGATCATGACCTGAGCCAAAGTAGGATGATCAATCGACTGAGCCACCAAGGCGTCCCTTAAAATGAATTTTTTTTTAAAGTCCATAAAATTCACATTGAAGATAAATACCTGCAGACATGGAGAGACGTTCACAATGCATTATAATGCCACCCATGCCAGAGTATTACAGTAATTAACTGTGACAGAATTAATGGTCACTGATTTTGTTGGTTTGCTTCTCTGCGGTCTATGTTTTTCTTCATTCGATACATAATAATTGAGCAACCGGAAGATGGGGAAAATTATTTTAAACAAAGATGAGTTTTTATTTAACAATATATTGGGCAACAAAGGGAAAGGGTGTGTGTGCGTGTGTGTGTGTGTGTGTGTGTGTGTGTGTGAGAGAGAGAGAGAGAGAGAGAGAGAGAGAGAGGACTGTCCCCAACTTTTACAATTAACTGTGTGTTCATTTGTACTGGCAAGGGTGGGGGACAGGCGAGCAGGTTGACAGTGGATCTCCTATGACAAGCTGCAATTCCATTTTGAGGAAGTGCTGTAATAAAATGTAGTCTGTGGGTCATTATTGCATAATGCGTAGTGCCCAAGCATGGGTTCGGTTATGCCTTCAGGGATTATAACAAGCGGCTTTTGCGACCTCTACTGGCCATGGCTGGTAAAGCCTAACTTTCTTCAGGGAAGTGGTCAATTTTCAGCATGATGGTTTTTGTGAAGATGCTAGCTAGGGAGAGGAAGGAGGATTGCTTTTTGCTGCAATTCCAATTGCAATTGTATTTGCCTTTAACTAGATGTATGAATGACCTATAGCAAGTACATGATTGAGGTCCACACTCTGATAAGGACGTGGAACTAAATAGAAAATCCTCTAGCCCCTTCCTACCCAGATCCTACAATACTTTGAAATGACAAAGAATCTTGCTTGGAAGTACA
Organism: Acinonyx jubatus; assembly: GCF_027475565.1. Classification (NCBI taxonomy): domain Eukaryota; kingdom Metazoa; phylum Chordata; class Mammalia; order Carnivora; family Felidae; genus Acinonyx; species Acinonyx jubatus. Next base: position 11,162,025 of record NC_069390.1, read on the forward strand.
AACTGCTCTGAGATTTATAAGAAGAAGAACAACAGCGAGAAAGAAAAAAGAACTGTGGACAAGAAAATAAAAATAGAAACAGAGACAGAATAGAACAAAATGGTTCCAAATTTTATCTTGGACACCAAACATGCAAAACAGCCATGATGTTTTTTTGCAAAGTAAAGTGAATTTGACCAAACATATAAAAATATGTAATAAAAGGACAATAATTCAAACAGTGTAGCTCTGGCTTCAGATCAGGGAGAACATGGGAATGGGATAAAATGCTAAAAAAAGTTATGTGGGAATTTAGTGAATTATAAAATCATATAATCATCATATTAAATGATGATTTTCAACTTGGCCAAAGAATTATATTACATCCCTATTTCTGGCCCTTATAAGCATATTATCAAAGTCAAAAACTCTTAAGAAAATAACTGGCAGATTTTACTGTGTAAAAATGATAAATGGTCCTACCTTAAAAAAAAAAAAATTAAAGGACATATTGAAATTTTAAAAAAATTCAATCATATACACACAGGAGTTAATATACTTGATATATAGTAAGCATTTTTGAATTGATAAAAAAATAAATAGTACAATTGATAATTGATATATAGACAAAGTACAGAAGCAAGCAAATCACACGTACAGGAAAGCGGTAGACAAAAATATACGAGACCAAAGACAGGAGAACAAGTTCAACATCACTAGTCACTGAAAGAATGCAAACTAGTGTATAACCAAGGTGTAAGCTCTATGAAGTAGGACTCAGAGAATGCGATCAGAAATCAACCCTAGGAGTGCTTGGTTGGCTCAGTCAGAAGCATGCGACTCTTGCTCTCAGGGTTATGAGTTCAAGCCCCACATTGGGTGTAGAGATTACTTAAAAATAAAATCTTCGGGGGAACTGGGTGACTCAGTCGGTTGAGTGGCTGACTCTTGATTTGGGCTCAGGTCGTGATCCCAGGGTCGTGTGATCCAGCCCATAAGCATAGTACCTGCTTAAGATTCTCTCTCTCTCTGTCCATCTCCCAGCTTCTCTCTCTAAAATAAAAAAATAATAATAAAAAATAATAATAAAGTCTTAAAAAAAACAGATGGGGTGCCTGGTTGGCTCAGTCAGAAGAGCCTATGTCTCTTGATCACGGGGTCATGAGTTGGAGCCCCACACTGGGTGGAAAGATTACTGAAAATAAATAAACTTAAAAAAAAAAAAAAAAAAAAGAAGTCAACTTTAGTTTACCTTGCTCCTGCTTATCCAAACTCCAAACCAATTCTGTAAGGCTAGGGGTTTTCTGAATTTTCATATTACTCTCTGATTAAAAAAAAAAAAAAAAAAAAAAGAATAAAAATAAAATAACTCATACTATCACTTCTAGTCACAGAAAACATTCTGATCTCAGTAACTAAAATGTCCAATACTGTGTAATAGTCACTGATGGGGTTTTGGAGTGGTGGGGGGTCCAGAGCTGACAGCCAGAAGAATTCTTGAGGTGTCTTTGATGCAAAAGAGTGATTTTATTAAAGCACAGGGACAGGACCCTGGGCAGAAAGAGCTGCACTGGGCTAGTGAAGAGAGACTGATTATACACTGTGGAGATGGGAGAGGTAAAGGCAAAAGGGAGACCTCCAAAGGGGCTTTCATATGCTAAAGAGGACTCTTAAGACGCCAATGGCCTAGCTATTGTCAAGCTACGGTTGTTTTCCCTTAGTAAGGCATTAACATTAAGACAGGAGGGAGTTGGGGCGCCTGGGTGGCTCAGTCCGACTTCAGCTCAGGTCGTGATCTCGCTGTCTGTGGGTTCGAGCCCCGCGTTGGGCTCTGTGCTGACAACTCAGAGCCTGGAGCCTGTTTCGGATTCTGTGTCTCCCTCTCTCTGACCCTCCCCCGTTCATGCTCTGTCTCTCTCTGTCTCAAAAATAAATAAAGGTTAAAAAAAAAATTTTTTTTTAAAAAGACAGGAGGGAGTTCCTGGAAGAATGTTATACTTTGTATTTGCCTCAAATATTTGTCAAGGGGCTGCAGGTCTTATAGAAATTTAATTTTACCTGCCATTTCCTTCTTGCCTTTGTCCCCCACATCACTATGGAGGGAAGGGCGATGTTGGGGCTCCAGGAAACTGAGTCTATAGGTTTCTGGAGATTAGGCTATTGATAAGATTGCCTTTTTCTTGTAATTTACTAAGACATTTGTAAACTAATGGAGACTCATGTCCTGCATGGCTGTGATCTGTATCAGTTAACCTTCTCACCTTTGGGCACCCAGGAGTACCTGAGGAATGTCACACATGCCCCACCTGGGGGGTGAGGGGTGTGGGGTGTCAGCTTGCCTTATGCTCCCTCATCAGTCACAACCCTGAATTCCATCAAAAGGCAAAGCTGCTCCTCTCCCCTAGTTCAGTCCTGCTCCAGATCAAGTGATTGTAGTAGAAACAACATGGCGGCAGGGGGGGGGGGGGGGAGGGGTTCTCAAGTTCCTCACTTTGTACTTTTACCAATCACCCCGGATCTTTTCTGCCCCTCGTCTCTCACCTCTGTGTCTGACCCCTCTGGCATGGCTGACTGGCATAGCACCTGTTATGGGTTGAAGGGTGTCCTCCCCCTTCTCCAACCAAAAAGATGTGTTGGAGCCCTAACCGCCATCCCCCACCTCAGAATGTGACCTTATTAAGAGAAACTGTCTTTCTTTACAGAGATAATCAAGTTAAAATGAGGTCAATAAGGTGGGCCCTAATCCAATACAACTATTGTCTTATAAAAAGGGGAAATTTGGACACAAAGACACACAGAAAGAGAAGAGGATGGGTAGAGAGACAGAGAGAAGATGGCCGTCCACAAGCCCAGGACAGACCCTTCCTCACAGTGCTCAAAAGGAACGGACCCTGCTAACAGCTGGACTTCAGACTTGTGGCCTCCAGAGCTGTGGAGGCAATAAACTTCTGTTGTTTTAAGACCCACAGTTTGGGGTACTTTGTTACAGCAGCCGAGCAAACTCATCCAGCACCCAACAGTGGTTGACTCCGCTCCAGGTATGGTTTAAAGTATACTCTTTCTCTCAGGGGTGCTTTACGGATTCTTCAGAGAAACACACACACACAAATACCCTACCCTAACTGCTGAGGATATTCGGATGCATGCAAAGTCATCTCTGCTGAACGATTGGCCGGTTGCATATGATGCTTCCCTCAGGCCCTGGACATCCATCATCACTTCTTCCAGCTTCTTTCTCTCTGCTCCTCAGTGGGGTCCTGTTGGACAGGATATAAGAAAACCCTGAACCGACACACTGCACTGGGGTCCACATCTGGTGAACAAGATGTGCACGCCTTTGCCCCATCATCAGTGAAGATGTAATTACTTCCCAACGCAGCCCTCTACTTTGCATCAAACCTCCAAACATAGACTTTTCTCAAACCTGGGGCCAACACCACTCCCCCTCAAACAGCAGGGGGCCATATCAAGCTGAGTGTTTTGGAATGTCTCTCACTAAGCTTGATGGAGCACCCCAATGCCTAGCCATGGGAGAGCGAGAGTGGAACTCACAATATACCAACAACACTGTCCAAAGAAATCTTTACTGTAAACTCCAGGCTGCACTTCTTTTCTTGATTTTTTCAGTGCTTTTAACAGGCTGCAAGAAAGTGGAGAGCTAAGAATAGTGAAGCCAAATCCTGCCATGTCCTTCGTAAATCCTGCCCAAGAGGCCTAGCACCTCACTTGGGAATATGGGGATTACCACACAGCCTGGGGCCTCAGGCAAAGCTGAGTCAGACACAATCCCATTTTAACAGCCTATCATAAACATAAACCATCAGACATCATCTCTCACCTTTCATACTGGCAAAGCTCTAAAAGAAAGGTGTACAAGAAAGCTCAGCAAGGGTGTGGATAAACAGGTACTTTGATACATTGTTGGTGAAGGTCAATTTTGCATAATTGTATGGAGCAAAACGATTTTAAACGAACATTCCCTTTGATCTCATCATTTCTTTTTATGGAATTTGCCAGAAAGAAATACCAAAACAGTACCAACAGGATGTGTACAAAGTTCATTGCAGCATGGCCTATAATAAAAGATTTGTAAATAACTCGACTGAAAGACAATAGGGAATCATTCACGACATAGGTGAAACCATTCACAGGAATACCACAGGTATAGTCTGTGAATGCCAAGACAAAAACAAGAGCAGTTGCCATGGTTCCCTCTTCTTGGTCAAACAATTGAGGAGTTGGTCCTTTCTTTGAGCCTGTTGATTTAATCAATGAAAAATGCTGGAAATAGCTCTTCTGTAAAACTTCAGTAGCTTTCCAAGTTGGGATTCAATCTAATTTAGCTTTAAAGCCCTGAAATACATGTAGACATACTCATTTTTCTCATGGCAGTAAGGTAGACACTCAATGGAGACATGTTGAATGAATGCTTTCCTGTGCATCATTTCCACCACTATCATCTTTGAAACAGGATTCTAATAAGATAGTCTTTGTGTCAATAAAAACCTCTCGTAAACAGCAAGTCAATATTATTAATTACTGGGGCACCTGGGTGGCTCAGTCGGTTAAGCAGCCGACTTTGGCTCAGGTCATGATCTTGTAGTTTACGGGTTTGATCCCCGCATCGGGCTGTGTGCTGACAGCTCAGAGCCTGGAGCCTGCTTCCAATTCTGTGTCTCCCTCTCTCTCTGCCCCTCCCCTGCCCATGCTCTCTCTCTTTCAAAATTGAATAAATGTTAAAAATAATAATAATATTAATTATTAATATTGTATTAGAATATATTGGTTTTTGTTGTGGAAAATCTAGGGTACTGATGGGGAGAACAAAGGCAAAATAAATGTAGAAAAAATGTAAATCTCCTTACAACCTACAGCCCATTGACAAGTCCTTGAGACAGGCAGGGTGACCTTTCTCCAAGAAATCAACTGCCTCAAGGTTACTACTTTGCTGGAAGCAAAAAGCAACCTGAGCTTGACATTGGCCTGACCTCCAGGATCCTGTAAGTCTTCTTTAACATATAAAAATCCCTTTGGAAACTTCCTTTTTCTCTACTCCCTTCCCCAAGATACGTGTTGGCAATCATCCTCCAAATATATGGCCCACTGATATACATCTGAAGGGTCTCATGACTAATGTTTTCCTGGATAGTAGGAAATAACTTTTTCTTAACAGCAGCTAGCCCCTCAAGATCCTGAAAACCTTGCTTCCAAATTCCTTAGAGACTCACACTACCCCTAACTCCCTCCCAACTTAAAAGTATATAATCAATCACTCCATAATCCCAGTGCGGTTCTTTCTGCCCACAGGTCCTGTCCCTGTGCTTTAATAAAAGCCACTTTTTTGCACCAAAAATGTCCGAAGAATTCTTTCTTGACCATTCACTCCCAGACCCCAAAACACCACATCAGTACCATTTGTCTTTTAGAAATGCTCTACACCATATGGAAGCTAAACTGATGAATAAGTGAATACTAAGTAGCCCCTTGAGAAGGTTCTGTGGGCTTCCTGGGGCAAGGAAGTTCCATGGTGATTTATTACATTATGATATTAGTCACTCTGATAAACAAAAACCTAATCTTTTATTAAAATGAGGTACTGTACACATACATACAGACAACACACATGTGGGTGCCATTTATGTCAAGAACCAAACCTGGGAGATGAAGAAGGGCATTATATAATCATTACAGGGTCTATCCATCAGGAAGAGCTAACAATTATAAATGTCTATGCGCCGAATATGGGAGCCCCCAAATATATAAAACAATTACTCACAAACATAAGCAACCTTATTGATAGGAATGTGGTAATTGCAGGGGACTTTAACACTCCACTTACAGAAATGGACAGATCATCTAGACCCCTGGTCAATAAAGAAACAAGGTCCCTGAATGATACATTGGATCAGATGGGCTTGACAGATATATTTAGAACTCTGCATCAGAGAGCAGAGAATATACTTTCTTCTCCAGTGCACACGGAACATTCTCTAAAATAGATCACATACTGGGTCACAAAACAGCCCTTCATAAGTATACAAGAATTGAGATCATACCATGCATACTTTCAGACCACAATGCGATGAAGCTTGAAATCAACCACAGGAAAAAGTCTGGAAAACCTCCAAAAGCATGGAGGTTAAAGAACACCCTACTAAAGAATGAATGGGTCAACCAGGCAATTAGAGAAGAAATTAAGAAATATATGGAAACAAATGAAAATGAAAATGCAACAATCCAAATGCTTTGGGATGCAGCGAAGGCAGTCCTGAGAGGAAAATACATTGCAATCCAGGCCTATCTCAAAAAACAAGAAAAATCCCAAATACAAAATCTAACAGCACACCTAAAGGAAATAGAAGCAGAACAGCAAAGACAGCCTAAACCCAGCAGAAGAAGAGAAATAATAAAGATCAGAGCAGAAATAAACAATATAAAATCTAAAAAAACTGTAGAGCAGATCAATGAAACCAAGAGTTGGTTTTTTTGAAAAAATAAACAAAAATGATAAACCTCTAGCCAGGCTTCTCAAAAAGAAAAGGGAGATGACCCAAACAGATAAAATCATGAATGAAAATGGAATTATTACAACCAATCCCTCAGACATACAAGCAATTATCAGGGAATACTATGAAAAACTATATGCCAACAAACTGGACAACCTGGAAGAAATGGACAAATTCCTAAACACCCATACACTTCCAAAACTCAAACTGGAGGAAATAGAAAGCTTGAACAGACCCATAACCAGCGAAGAAATTGAATCAGTTATCAAAAATCTCCCAACAAATAAGAGTCCAGGACCAGATGGCTTCCCAGGGGAGTTCTACCAGACGTTTAAAGCAGAAATAATACCTATCATTCTCAAGCTATTCCAAAAAATAGAAAGGGAAGGAAAACTTTCAGACTCATTCTATGAAGCCAGTATTACTTTGATTCCTAAACCAGACAGTCACTCAGTAAAAAAAGAGAACTACAGGCCAATATCCCTGATGAATATGGATGCAAAAATTCTCAATAAGACACTAGCAAATCAAATTCAACCGCATATAAAAAGAATTATTCACCATGATCAAGTGGGATTCATTCCTGGGATGCAGGGCTGGTTCAACATTTGCAAATCAATCAACATGATACATAACATTAATAAAAGAAAAGATAAGAACCATATTTACCTGTCAATCGATGCAGAAAAGGCATTTGACAAAATTCAGCAACCTTTCTTAATAAAAACCCTCGAGAAAGTCGGGATAGAAGGAACATACTTAAACATCATAAAAGCCATTTATGAAAAGCCCACAGCTAACATCATCCCCAATGGGGAAAAACTGAGAGCTTTTTCCCTGAGATCAGGAACACGACAGGGATGTCCACTCTCACCGCTGCTGTTTAACATAGTGTTGGACGTGCTAGCATCAGCAATCAGACAACAAAAGGAAATCAAAGGCATCAAAATTGGCAAAGATGAAGTCAAGCTTTCACTGTTTGCAGATGACATGATATATACATGGAAAATCCGATAGACTCCACCAAAAGTCTGCTAGAACTGATACATGAATTCAGCAAAGTTGCAGGATACAAAATCAATGTACAGAAATCAGTTGCATTCTTATACACTAACAATGAAGCAACAGAAAGACAAATAAAGAAACTGATCCCATTCACAGTTGCACCAAGAAGCATAAAATACCTAGGAATAAATCTAACCAAAGATGTAAAAGATCTGTATGCTGAAAACTATAGAAAGCTTATGAAGGAAATTGAAGAAGATATAAAGAAATGGAAAAACATTCCGTGCTCATGGATTGGAAGAATAAATATTGTTAAAATGTCAATACTACCCAAAGCTATCTACACATTCAACGCAATCCCAATCAAAATTGCACCAGCATTCTTCTCGAAACTAGAACAAGCAATCCTAAAATTCATATGGAACCACAAAAGGCCCCGAAAAGCCAAAGTAATTTTGAAGAAGAAGACCAAAGCAGGAGGCATCACAATCCCAGACTTTAGCCTCTACTACAAAGCTGTAATCATCAAGACAACATGGTATTGGCACAAAAACAGACACACAGACCAATGGAATAGAATAGAAACCCCACAACTAGACCCACAATAGTATGGCCAACTCATCTTGGACAAAGCAGGAAAGAACATCCAATGGAAAAAAGACAGTCTCTTTAACAAACGGTGCTGGGAGAACTGGACAGCAACATGCAGAAGGTTGAAACTAGACCACTTTCTCACACCATTCACAAAAATAAACTCAAAATGGATAAAGGACCTGAATGTGAGACAGGAAACCATCAAAACCCTAGAGGAGAAAGCAGGAAAAGAACTCTCTGACCTCAGTCGTAGCAATTTCTTACTTGACACATCCCCAAAGGCAAGGGAATTAAAAGCAAAAATGAACTACTGGGACCTCATGAAGATAAAAAGCTTCTGCACAGCAAAGGAAACAACCAACAAAACTAAAAGGCAACCAACGGAATGGGAAAAGATATTTGCAAATGACATAGTGGACAAAGGGCTAGTATCCAAAATCTATAAAGAGCTCACCAAACTCCACACCCGAAAAACAAATCCAGTGAAGAAATGGGCAGAAAACATGAATAGACACTTCTCTAAAGAAGACATCCGGATGGCCAAACAGGCACATGAAAAGATGCTCAACATCGCTCCTCATCAGGGAAATACAAATCAAAACCACACTCAGATATCACCTCGCACCAGTCAGAGTGGCCAAAATGAACAAATCAGGAGACTATAGATGCTGAAGAGGATGTGGAGAAATGGGAACCCTCTTGCACTGTTGGTGGGAATGCAAACTGGTGCAGCCGCTCTGGAAAACAGTGTGGAGGTTCCTCAAAAAATTAAAAATAGACCTACCCTATGACCCAGCAATAGCACTGCTAGGAATTTACCCAAGGGATACAGGAGCACTGATGCATAGGGGCACTTTTACCCCAATGTTTATAGCAGCACTCTCAACAATAGCCAAATTATGTAAAGAGCCTAAATGTCCATCAACTGATGAATGGATAAAGAAATTGTGGTTTATATACACAATGGAGTACTACGTGGCAATGAGAAAGAATGAAATATGGCCCTTTGTAGCAACGTGGGTGGAACTGGAGAGTGTGATGCTAAGTGAAATAAGCCATACTGAGAAAGACAGGTACCATATGTTTTCACTCTTATGTGGATCCTGAGAAACTTAACAGAAACCCATGGGGGAGGGTAAGGAAAAAAAAAAAAAAAAAAAAAGAGGTTAGAGTGGGAGAGAGCCAAAGCATAAAAGACTCTTAAAAACTGAGAACAAACTGAGGGTTGATGGGGGGTGGGAGGGAGGGGAGGGTAGGTGATGGGTATTGAGGAGGGCACCTTTTGGGATGAGCACTGGGTGTTGTATGGAAACCAATTTGACAATAAATTTCATATATTGGAAAAAAAAAAAAAAGAACCAAACCTAGGACTAGGCTACAGGTTTCTGTTATCTCTTGATTTTAAAATAAAGATTAGGGGAGTTTGGCTGGCTCAGTCTGTAGAGCATGTGACTCTTGATCTTGGGGTTGTAAATTCAAGCCCCACGTTGGGTATAGAGATTACTTAAAAATAGAATCTTAAAAAAGTAAAATAAATAAAAAAGTTAGAAAGATTAAAAACTGAGATGCTAGGTAATTTTCATACAGATGGAAAAAATACAAATCCCAATGGATATAGACCTGGATGATCCCAAAACAGTGGCTTGTAGCTATACTCTGCTTTTTAAATTTTCCAAGTGCTCACAGGGCACCGATTCTCAACTTGCTTAGGCATTAGAATCACCCGTGAGGGTTTAGTTCACAATAGGAATTCTTGAACCCCACCTTCAGAGTTTCTGACTTAGTTAAGTAAGGACCAGATACTTACATTTATACAAAGGTCTCAGGGACATCTGATGCAGCTGGTCGGAAGACTAACTTTTGGGAGATTTTAACAAACCCATTCCAGTAAAAGAACATCAAGGTTTTTCCCCCTACTTTGCATCATCCTAGCTGTGTGGCAAATCACTGCATCCTGGAACATCAGTTTCCTACAAATAAATACCATAGAATTATCAGAACAGTGTAAATAAAGAGCTGTGAGAAATGGCAGGACAGAAAATTTTTTAGGGACCAGAGAAGACCTCACATCCCTCCTCCCATTTCCACAATGCTTTATTCATACTTCTTTTGTGATACCTCAACATTATTATATGCTCATCATATTGTCCCTACATAAATATAAATTCCTAAAGAAATGGATCACTGGTTTTTCTTTGTATCCTCTATTGTACCTGGCACAACTCTTGCAGAGAAAAATAGACATCACTTATAATAGTTACTATTTAAAGGTAAAACTTTGAGCTTACTTTTTAGTTTTTTTTTTTAATTTTTTTAATGTTTATTTATTTTTGAGAGAGAGACAGAGCATGAGTGGGGGAGGAGCAGAGAGAGAGGGAGACAGAATCCGAAGCAGGCTCCAGGCTCTGAGCTATCAGCACAGAGCCCGATACAGGGCTCGAACCCACAAACCGTGAGATCACGATCTGAGCAGAAGTGGGACGCTTAACCAACTGAGCCACGCAGGTGCCCCTACTGTTTAGTTCTTTTAAAATCAATAACGAGGTGGAAGTTGGAGGGCCACCAAAAGACTTCGAGACCAAACAGGGATTGTACTGACACTTTATTCTCCATCCAAAGCAAAATTACACAATATCCAGCTTGAGATTTTTTAACGCGTGAGCACATTCGGATCTCCCACTTTTGGTGGAGGGGAGCAGGCAAGAGATGCCTAGAATCTGACACTGGCTTGGGAGTGGGGGTCAGTAAAAAGCTTTTAGAGCTGCTCTTAAAGGACAGAAATGGTTGGCTGTAATAAAGTCCACTAACTCTTTTGAGACAGCTTCAGTGTGCAGATAATCAAGAAGTGCCTAAGACGGTGGACACAGAAAGTTCTCCCAGTAGCTTTGGAAGCGTTCCAGGTTTTATTTGTTGCCATTTATGAAAATAATCCTTGGGGAAAGACCATACGCAGATTTAGCATGATTTAAATACAACAGACATCAGTCTCAATTTGTTAATCCTATTTGTGCCCTAAGCTTGGGGAAAGATCCTTTCTCATTCTAAATATCAAAAAGCTTCAAACCCATAAAAATGATTTTGCCCAACATCCTTCCAGAATACTTACGCGTTATTTTAACTTGATAATCAAGTTTTGATATTGTCCCGTCACTGGGGTCCTTGGAGTCACACAGACTCCAATTCTGATTGTAGTTTTCCTGCTGTGACCGGGGCAAATTAAACCCCACGACCCTCGGGATGGAATCTGCAAATGGGTGTCACGCCTTCCTTATCTCATGGACTCGTTGGGAGGACTCCGCGCAGTGATGAGGTACTGAACGCGACACACTGCAAGCGCCCGCTAAAAGCTCAGGCCACGGGGAATGATCGGTGGTGTTTTCCTAATGCCTCTGAGCGCCCCCCCCCACACACAAGGGGCTTAATGCAGTGAGCTGTGAGGCGCAACCGGGTGGGTGAAGCCAAGCTTTCTCAGCGCGACATTCGGCCCGGGAAGCCGGACCCCGCCGCCCGCATCCCACGAGAGACCTCGGATTGTAAGGAGACTCCCAGAAGGCGCCGGGGGTTCGGGGCGTGGCTAGCGGACGCCCGCGCGGAACCTAAACCCCGCGGCCCTGTTTCTTCCGCTTCCGCCGGGACTCTCTGCAGAGTGGACCGATGCGAAGGCGACTTCCGGGCCAGCCGTGTCCCGGGAGTCGCCGAGATCGCCGCCGGGAGCCCGGCGCGGCCGGGTGCGCGTGGCCATGTGGCGGGTGCTGGCTCGCGCGGGGGCGCCGCTCCTGCGAACGCAGCTACTGTCAGGTCAGGAGGCCCCTCGGTCACTCAGAAGACGTCCCCTTCCTCCCCAGCGCCAGTGCGGCACCTCGCCAGCTCCGGGAAGGCTCTGCCGACGGTTACCGAAGCGCTGGGTAGGGGCCGCGCTCCCCCGCCGCGGGGACTCGTGGCGAAGAGCGGCGGCCACCTGGGGCGGGGGTGGGGGGGTCGGCTCCCGGAGACCCCTGCTAGCGGGCTTCTTTGGGGAGCCCTGAGCCTGTGAGCCCACGTAGTGGAACCCGCGGCCCACTATCAGGGCACTCCGTTAGGAGTGACCGGTCCAGGTTGTGCCGGGCCCAGGTCTTGTTGCTTTCATCTTTTAATTTGATTTGTCTTTGTAGATTCCTGGGTCGCCCCGCCCGCCAGTGCTGGCCTGAAGACGCTGCTCCCGGTGCCGGCTTTTGAGGGTGAGAGCTTGTGTCAGTTTCGTGTTTTTCTCTGATGGACCCTAGAAGAGGGTAGGTGAAGACGTAGGAGGGTTCTTGTACTTCCTTCCTATCTCCATTCACTCGCGCAGTAAACTTGTATCGAGGGCTTACTGTATGCCAAGTGTTCTGAACACTGGGGATACATCAGAAAACGAGAGAGACCCACAAAGGTCCCTGCTTTTCTGGAGCAGATGTGTCAAGGGATGGGTCCCATATGGCCTACCAACTGGGGCGCATGGTCCACCCTCAGCCATGGCTGATTGGCATCAAATTTGAACTTTTGATGTTCTCTCTAAAGGATGTCACATATATGCGGTCATATAACAACATATGTGAAAAGCATTGGTTTTTTAAATACCAACGTTAAGAAAAACCTCAATTGTAAATCTAATTGACCATATCTTTTATTTTTCTTTTAAAGTTTATTTATGTATTTTGAGAGAGAGCGTGCACCAGCGAGGGGCAGAGAGAGGATCCCAAGCAGGCTCCGCGCTGTCACCACAGAGCCGGATGCAGGCTCGAACTCACAGTGAGATCATGACCTGAGCTGAAATCAAGAGTCAATACTTAACCAACTGAGCCACCCAGGTGTCCCTAATTTACCATATCGCTAATATATTGGAAATCCCAAAAAAAAAAGCATCCTTGACCTCTGAGGGCTTTGGCTTCTGCACGTAATTGTTAAACGAGTCTGTGCTCTGGAAGTACATATGGACTTGTAGGTGAGAGAAAGCATCACTAAATTCCTCTGTAGCTGCTTGTAGAAACTGGAGGAGGACGGGCAGTTTCTGTAATTTGGTATTTCCGTGAAGGCCCCTGTTTTGTGTTTGACTCCATGGCAAAGCCATGCTTGTTTTACTATAGACCTGTTTTAAATGACTTAAAAGTTATAATTTTTTTCCTCCCAACTTGTCAGAACGTTTGATAGGAAAGAAGGATGCAGCGCGTCTGGCCTGCATTTCAGTCCACCTGCCTTCAGTGCTGCAAGCTGTTGGCCATTGTACGCAGCATACGGGTGTCAGCGTGAAAAGCCCTGTAGAAATAGAGCACAGGTCAAAGGATTCCTGGGTTGCAGTTTTCTTAACAAGAACATGGCAGAGGGGCGCCTGGGTGGCTTAGTCGGTTAAGTGTCCGACTCTTGGTTTCCACTCAGGTCTTGATAGCGTGATTTCGTGAGTTCAAGCCGCACATTGGGCTCTATGCTGACAGCATGGAGCCTGCTTGGGAGTCTCTCTCTGCCCCTCCCCCGCTCACACTGTCTCTGTCTCTCTCAAAATAAATAAACTTTTTAAAAAATTACAAAAAAAAAAAAAAAAGAATGTGGCAGAGGAGAATTTAGATATTTTCATATTCATTGTAGTAAATATTCTTCCCACTACCCCCATTAACATCCAGAGAGGCCATGTAGTATTTTGAAGGAAAAAAAAAAAGTCATACGGTCTGACTTTGCTGTTTTCACTGAATGGCCTAGAACAAATTACAAAATGTCTCTAGGCCTCACATTCCCCTTTTATCAAACGGAGCTTTAAAATAGTACCCGCCTAATGTTCTGTTCCGTGATCTGGGTGTGTTAATGTGGGTCTATGCAGTCATTTTGTGATAATTCACTGAGCTGTACGCTTTTTATTTGGCCCTTTGATTATGTGTGTTAAACTTGAAAATGTTCAAACTTTTTAAAAAGGGAAGCCCTAAGAAATTCCTAAGCTATAAAATCGCTTTAAAGATTAAATGAGATAGTGCACATTAGGCATTCTACTCCGTGTCTAGCACTTGGAAACATTAAAAAAAAAAAAAGTTAGCCAGTCTTAACTCTGTGACATTCTTAATCTCTGTACCTTCCCAGTGGTCTCTCTTCTAGTTTCAGGCAGAGAGTGCATTTCGTTTGAAGGTTAAAACTGCGCATCTTCAAAGGTTCAGAAGCGTCTCCGTTAAGTCTTGTCATAACCAAAAGATTCCAGTTGACACTGGAAAAAAAAACATTGGCAGGAAAAACCCAATATGCTTCTGGAATTACTTTTCAGTGGTAACTTCAAGACTTTCACTTGATTGTTATAAATCTTTCTAGGAAGAAAATGGATCCTTCGAAATGTGTTGTATTTATTCTTGGTTGTGCTCTTTTTAGATGTTTCCATTCCTGAAAAGCCCAAGCTTAGATTTGTTGAGAGGGTTCCACTTGTGCCAAAAGTCAGAAGGGAACCCAAGAACTTGAGTGACATACGGGGACCTTCTACTGAAGCCACCGAGTTCACAGAAGGCAGTTTCGCAATCTTGGTAAGTGAGTTCAGTGTCAAGTGGCTATAGGATGGAAGTCAGGGATTAGCAAAATCTCGTGCTCTTGGAGTTGTTCTCTTCCTCCACAGGTTTTATTAGAACTGCCACCATTTGCTCTTTATTTTATGTTTATTTTTGAGAGAGAGACAGAGACAGAGCACAAGTGGGGGAGGTGGAGAGAAAGACAGAATCTGAAGCGGGCTCCAGGCCCTGTCAGTACAGAGCCCGACGCGGGGCTTGAACTCACAAACCGTGAGATCAGATCATGACCTAAGCCAAAGTTGGACGCTTAACCGACTGAGCCACCCAGGCGCCCCCACCGTTTGCTCTTTAAAATGATGTGCGCTACCCAGTAAACATTTGAGTTCTCTTTTTTTTTTTCGTGTAGAGTGCAGATAGTGTAAAAGCAGGAAAAGGAAGAGGCTACCTATTTGGCCCCTATAATCATACTGTGAAATCTTCTCAGACCTCTGCTAGAAATAAAACTACCCATGACTTAGGATGTGGGACAACTGTTTCCTTACTCAGGTAGCTCCCATGAAGACTTGATGTCAGAAGCTGCACAAATGGGTGTGAACTAGTATTGATTTCCCATCAGGCAGCCAGAGCAGTATTTTACGGTCCTTCCCACAGCCTGCATGAGCAGCCCCACCAGCCTCTCAGAACCTCATGCCCAAGACCTGTCCCTTAGTCTGCTCCAGTCACTCTGGTTTCTGCTCCAACTCCCCAAGCCCCTTACTGTGTCAGGGCCTTCACATACCCCATTCCTCTGCCTGTAACTATTGTCTGTTTTCCCTTGGCCACTTCCTACCATTCTGGCCTCAGCTTTAAGTGTCATCTCCTCAAAGAGGCCTTCCCGGGTTATCCACTGAAATGGGTCCACCCTGGTTCTCATTTATTACTGTACCCTAGGCTTTTCCTCCATGGTTCTTACTAGAACTTCTATTTCTATCTTTATGTATATCATTGAAGCCGCAGTTATTATGAAAGAGCCCATAAAAGATACCTAAGTCCCCACGTGTTTCTAATTGTTTCATCTACTTTTAGGCACTGGGCGGTGGTTACCTCCACTGGGGCCATTTTGAAATGATGCGCCTGACAATCAACCGCTCTCTGGACCCCAAGAACATGTTTGCATTATGGAGAGTACCAGCCCCTTTCAAGCCCATCACCCGCAAGGGTATGGGACAGCGCATGGGGGGAGGCAAAGGTGCCATTGATCACTACGTGACTCCCGTGAAGGCTGGCCGTCTCATAGTAGAGATGGGTGGGCGTTGTGAATTCAAAGAGGTACAAGGTTTCCTCGACCAGGTGGCCCACAAGTTGCCGTTCCCAGCAAAGGCCGTGAGCCGTGAGACTCTAGAGAAGATGCGGAAAGATCAAGAGGAAAGGGAACAGAACAACCAAAACCCCTGGACCTTTGAGCGCATAGCCACTGCCAACATGCTGGGGATACGCAAAGTCCTGAGCCCGTATGACTTGGCCCAGAAGGGACGGTACTGGGGCAAGTTCTATATGCCTGAACGTGTGTAGTGAGAGTGGGAGAACTAAGTGTACAAAGGCTGCTGAGAGAAAGAATCTACACTTTTATTCCCATCAGCCTACCCTCCAAGTCTTCAGGTAGCTCTGATATCTAACTGAGGAGCAGTGTATGAGTAAATGAGTTCTGAAAGATTGTACACTATCTGCTGATTTTTTTAAGTGTGTTGTATTTACATCAAATAAAGTTTGAGGATCATCTCAGGCAATAACTTCTCATTGGTCACTCCTAATCCTTAAATGGTCAAGAGGCTGGCCTGTTAGGGGGTCTGGTTCTCCCCAGCTGTAAGATGAATGTCTTCAGGGCTGAAACATCCTTCCATCTCCCACCTCCGTTATAAGTTGGACTTAGTATCTATATGGGTTTCCCTGCCGTCTGAAAGTTTGCTTCATATCGCTTCGCTTTTACCAAAGACCTTCATTAGTAACTGTTTTTTCTCGAACTGGAAGAAATCCGAAGAGGATTTTCACTCTCACAAAATGGTAATTACTTGGCTGTACATTTTTTCAGCTTAGGAACGCTCTACTTTCAGACAGTGGGGAATTCTGTACTACCTGTTACATGTACACGCTTCAGGAGCAAGTTGCTATGATATTTACTAGTTAGAAACATTTTTGGAAAATCAAAGAAAGAAACAGTGGGACACACATTGTTTGATTGAACAGATATTTATTTATGCCCAGCTACCCATCTCTCAATCCTGGAAGGCAAAGGGAGATGTTGGACAATAAGATAAGGAACGTAACCTTTGCCTTTTAACACAAGAACTAATAGAAGTTGAAGTTGGCCTTTCTAGGTCTAAAGTTCTCTGAGGGCCAGTGTTGTGTCCCTGTAGGTTCTAGTACAGTGCACGTGCCACACAGCACTCAAATATGCTGGATGAGTAAGGGCCCCGTGTGTTAAATCCCCATGTTGCCACCTCCCTGTCTGTCCTTAACAAGATTCATCTAGTTTTCAGAGATAGCCGGCAGTTTTCTAACCCCTGTTTAAACTAAAAGAACTACAAATAGATATAAATGGTAAACCATGTGCTTTGGAAAGTGGGTAGAAAACAGCACACTGACTTAAATTGTCAGTTTTTAATCCCACCTTCTTAAAACGTTAAGATTTCCAGCAAAGAAAATAATTTACTGTCAAAGTTACAAATATATCTAAATAGTTACATGGTTCTCAAGAGTTGAGCACTGTGGTTTTTAATGTATTTTTAGTGACCCTCTTGTAATTACAGTAAAACCTTGGTTTGCGAGCATAATTCATCCCAGAAACATGCTTATAAGCCAAAGCTATATCAAAGCGAATTTCCAGAGCCACTGGCTGAGTTGTGATCATGTGATGTTCGGCATCATGTACTACTCCTATCACAAGACGTCACTCGTTTATCAAGTTAAAATTTATTAGAAATGTTTGCTCATCTTGTGGAACACAGAACAAGTTTCTTGCAGTCCAAGGTTTTACTGGTACTAAATTGCATTAGAGAACACATCTAAACCTTGAATTGGGACCAGTGTTTGGGACAATTTTATACACACATTGCTGGCCGACTAAATCCGTTTTAGCTAGCAACACAGAGCACATAAATAATGCAAGTGGTAGGCTGCTGTCACCTTTCTGACCTGACACGTCATCTCTGTTACCGTTCACAGAACACGGTGCTGATTGTCGGGAGTTCATAGTATAAACCCTTTGTTTGTTTGGGGTCCACCTTGAGTTACTGAACCCCAATCCTGGGGCCAGCCGATCTTCGCAGAATAAGAGACCGTCCGTGGAACTCCATCACCACCCATATGAAAGGACTTTATATGTCACCGAAATAGGAGGCCTGTTGTGCAGAAGTGTGGATCAGCCCATTTCCAGGCATGTGCACACAGCATCTGATACATAACCCGTTTACCACTGATGCCTTAAAAGGTTTCAGAGTAAGACCCAAGGACTCATCCATGAGCTGAAATCAGAGCTTAATTACAGGTAATTAAGTCAACTGATACTTGAACATCTGTAAGTGGCAGGCACTGTGCTAAGCACTGGGGACGCTGCCGTGAGCAAGACCCGAATGGCGCCTATGGTTAGACAACCTTCACTTTAGACGATTAGACCCTGAAGAAGGAAGTAGACGCAGGTTGGTCAAAGGTGAGGCCTAGAAGAACCTGAGGGGCCTGGTGTTGATCAAAGAGAAAATGAGATCCTGATGAGCGGGGAGTGCACCATTTTCTTCCTCTGCAGCACTGGCTGTTCTGTTTCCCAAACAGGCACCTGTTCTCAGCCCCACAGCCCTTGCCTAACCAGCTGTCCGCCGCTGTGCTCCCTGTTCCTCCAGCCCTGCCCGCCCCTCCCTCCCAGCTCCGTACTGTCTGAAGTCTAGCTTTGCTAACGTGTAATGGGTGGTTGGATGACGCCCTGTGTCATAGGTCTCATCATGGAAAGAGGGGTAGCTGTGAGGAATCTGCAGTGGAGAGGTGATGGCACCACAGAGGTGGAAGAAGGATTAGAAACTCCGGCTGAGGCTCCATCGGTGAGGACTGAAGGAGACAACAGAAACGGAGGGGGAAGAAATTCACAGATTATACACAACAGGATGCTAGAAGCCAGGATCACCAAGTCCTTCCTCAGCGAGTCTGCACTAACTTGTTACTCGGGGTTTACTGGCTGGCTCTCTTCTAAAGAGTTAGGGGTGCTTTTAATGCAAGAACTAACTCTCCTCCAGCTTTTCCCAGACACCACAGCCCAAACCGCTGCAGGGAAGCAACATCCTTCTACGAAGCATCCTGAACAGAGCGTTCGTTCTGCTACCAGACCCGGTTTGGAACAGCTTGCCACCTTCTGTCTCCCCATCTACTGCCAACCCATTATTCACCCATTTTTCTCTTTACAAAGCATTTCTTTCCTGAGTTTTCTCCAGCCTTTATCTAGTTCAGCACCTCATCCCACCCAGATTTGGGGCACCTGGTGACAAATGACAAAACCCCGAGGACACCAGAGTTTCAAGTAAGGGAGAGTAGGTCTGACCCTCCCCACAGATGGCTCACCTTGTTCAGGCAAATATGCCCCCAATGGTAGAAGCTAAGATGATCGCAAGGATGATACAGCAGATCATGATCATGATCTTCTTCTGCTCGTCCACACAAGGAAAGAAAAAGCATGTGAGCAACAGCATCCACGTGCAGACACAGCCACAAAAGAAGGGAGACAAAAGCGGATCCGGGCACGGTGGAGGATGAGAAGGGAAAGGAAGATGGATCTGGCTTCTAGAACCCAGGGTGTTAACAGAAGCATTGCTTTCGGGGACAGATTCAAAATTAGATCAACAGCAATCTCCAGGGATGTTTGGTATGTCTCTGCCTTCTAGATCCCATCCCGTCGCACCAGAGTTCTCCTGTCTCCTGGAGCCAGATACTCATGACGAGTGAACCAAATTATGGTGGGCAGGGAGCAGCTTAAATCTGAAACTCAAATACAGTTACATTTCATTCTTTGAGAGGTACACCATCTTCAAAATCTGGGACTTTTGGTCCATCTGGTCCAGCACATGGTTGAAAAAGATTTTAACCCCTTTCCAAAGCCTAAACAAAAACCACCACGTGGTGGCATCCGGCCACTGTTTTGCAGGGAAAGAGAGGCAGAACTGTTTCACAATCAATATAAAGTCATTTATTTTTAAATTATCAATAAAATAATCAACTTTACATTAAAAAAAAAATACAACAACAACAAAAAACCCCTTCACTTGTATTAAACTAAGCCCCAGGCCTCAACAAAGGCCTGTGATTAGAGCTTGTCTGCCCTAGTTGCTGGAGCCAGTCCGCTGTTCGACTTCATAGCCACGGGCAAGAGGGCATCCCCTTGGCTCTGTCTGAGTGCTGGGCAATGACGGAGTAAGTAGCCTTTGCAGAGGAAGCCAAGGGGCTGTGCCTGCATTAGGGTGCTCTCCCTATCCTAGAAAGTCAAGGCTGAAATATAAATCAGGGAGACTGGCAGGGACTGGGAATCTAAGGGGCACCATCACTAGAAAATTACCTGGCTGTTGCTTCCCTCCATGACAAGAACTGGGGGAGACCAAGAACCTGTCAAGCTTGTCAACCTGGTAGTGGACGAATTACTCGGTAGTCCCTGATCTCCCCCAACTGACTCAGCCCTGACAACAGGATCATCCAAAGGCCACATGAATGATCTCAGATTGCTATGGGATATTCTCAGGACAAGCCTCATCAATGCACTGGTGGGAAGAGGTACCAAAACTTGTCACACCTTCTGTCTGCTAAGCAGAATAACTTAACGGGGTCAACTTAGTCCCTACCCCAGAGATCCATGATCGTCCCAGTACTCATCCATAAAACAAGGTTCTAAATGACACGGGAAGATATTTCTACTCTGATTCATTTGCAGATAAGCAAATGTCTCTTACCTAATTTTTAGCCTAGCTCAAGGTTATTTTTTTTTTTTGAGGTTATAATATCCTCCATTTCTAGTTTCCTACTTCCTGAGAGACATGGGCATATATGTATATATATATCTCACACACATGGTTATAAAAATACATCTGGAATACATGAAATGAGTGACTGTATATTCGCACCAGTCTTGATCATTTCCAGAGCCTGAGACTCAAGCACCTGTCCCTGGCCCAATTTTAAGTGCCTGGTTATTTCTGGCCTCAAGGCAATGGCTTCACAAAGCTTCACTCCAATGGAGAACAGCCAGTTTCCAAGAGTTCGATATGGGAAACAAATATCCCATACCCTTAACCTTTACAAATGGTAACCTCATCGTGGATCATCTAGGATCATCATGGTGCCCCCTTGAGTAAACACGAGAGATTACGACATAAAGATTGAAGTTGGTCACCAAGCTGAACATACTAAGAGCTTAATTTAAGACTGAATTTCAAATAAGTCAGCTTCTAAGACCAAAACGACATCTGCCAGTTCCTCATATTTTCAAGATGTGGGGACAAGAAATTGTAAGGACTGAGATCCTGCCAAGTGGAAGGCTCAAGTCAAGTCTTATTGTTGCCACACTTGGAAGAATCCCTTTGCTTTGTTAAAAATGCCCCCCTAAAAAAATACACTGCAATTTCTGGGAGAATACTCCATGAGGTAGAAAATACAGCACCTTGAGAAGGTTTTGAATAGGCTTTCCAAGGTGCAAGGCATAATTTGACACATTCAGAGGAAAGAAAGAGAAGCTGGGGTGGTTTGCACAGTCCAGGAGAGAAGGCACTTCAGAGTTGGGGCAGGAGAAGGTTTTGAGGAGAACTCAGGGTCGCATCAGGTAGATTAGCTTCATCCGGGCTAAACTGTTTGCTGGGTCAGGTCCAAGGATGGTTACAAGGAGACAAGGGGACAGGTCCCACTCTCTCAGGAAGGCCATTCAAACTCCATTCCCATCTGAAGACAAGGGTGGCCACACCATGCTGGAGTGAAATCGGGTTCTAAGAGAGGCAGGGGAAGGAGGAGCTGATCAGTGCACAGGGTGATGGTGGAGAGCAACATTAAGACTCGGTCACAAACCTAGAAGGTGGAGACGAAAAATCAGACAAAACTGCAAAAAGGAGGGCAATGGTGAAGTCAACACGAAACCTGAGAAATCCGGTAGACAAACCCCTGAGACGGGACCTGGGACTAAATCTCCTATTGTAAAAGAATCAAAAAGCCGTATTATGCAAGGGAAAAATAAACCTCTGGGCCTTTTATAATCTTTCACACAGGCTGTCACATTCCCATCAAAGGACTTGCCAGAGGGAGGCCAAGTCACTCCATGAAAACACCTGTTCTATCTACAGGGCCCTCATTAGCACCTTTCAGATACAAGTTCCAGAACTTGAATCTTCTTCTCCATTACTCCCCTACTCCCCACTTGTCTTACACAGTGAAAAGAACAAAGAGAAATTCAGGGGTCATCGTGGCTGTTCCATCTGAAGAGCTGGGTAGGCTTGGGTGAGTTTCCTAACTTCTCTGAGCTTCAGAGTTTCCCATCTGAAAATGGGGATAATGTTACTATCCTAGAACAGTACCTGGCACACAGTTGGGGAATATAAACATAGGCTGTCTTCCCTCCCTCCTGCCCAGAGACCTCTTGTCTTCAGGCCACATGGATGGGGGGAGGGTGTCCAGACCTAAGCAGCAGCCAGTCCCGACTTTATGGAATACACTACAATAAGCAACCCGACACTGCTCAGCAATGCAGAAAAGTCAACTAAACACAATATGTGAACTAGTCTCCCCTTTAAAAAGGATTCATTTACGTTCTCAAGATGAAGTTGATGTTTAGTGCTATAACCATCTCTCTTCAAGATCCTCTGGTCACACCTCACAAGGGGTCTCGAGACCCCTTTGAGACCCACTGAAGCCAAAATAAAGAAGAGGGTCGGCTCTGGGTGCCAACATGGAGGTACGTGTCAGGTATTTAAAAGATTGGTATCTAGTACCTCAGCAACCCAACTTCTCTGAATTCATCAAAGAGAAAATAGAAATGAGAGAAATAGAGGTTTGTCATACTGTTAGTTGTCGCTAAATAGTAATAACAAACCTCCAACTTTGGGGAAATAATAACAAATTGAGAGTGTATTCACAATCTTGTGTTGAAAATTAGATTTGCGGAGAGATCTCAGTGATGCGGAATAAGGCATACGATTTTTTAACTGGATCTAAAACCAGAGATAATACGGTCTAAGCCGTGCGAAACCACGTCTGAACGTGTACGTGCCAGAAGGCTATGAGCAATAACACTAAAAGTTCATTCTGTTCACCTTTTCTGTTTTATAGGGTTTGTTTGTTTGTTTGTTTTTAATAATACATCCTACATTTTATTCGGAAAAGTAATATTTAAGAAGTCACAGAAGTGTTAACAGTCCCAACAACGAGATCATTGTTGTTATATCGCCACTATGGACATGAAGCCCTGATTCAGTGGTCAGTTCTATTCTTTCTACCAGACTTTAAAGAAATTAATGTCCTAGACTTTAGACTAACTATCCTCCAAGGCTCTCTGGACTTTGAAGATGATGAAGAATGGATACCTGGTTTTACAAATGAAGCTAAGATGCCGTAGAGAACCTCCCCCCAGGCCCATCGTCAGCTGTGTGTTCACACCTGGCCCTGGCACTCACTATCTCTTCAAGCCTGAGTGTCTTCGTCCATAAAATAATGGGTAACGATAGTACCTACGTCAGGAGGATGTTATGTGGATTCAAGGACGTGTGTGTAAGGTGTTCAATACATGGTCTGGCACAACTCAACACTCAGAAATGTTAACCGCTATATCATTCAAGATCCAACTGGTCAGTCAGACAAAACCCCGCTGCCCCAAACCCCATTCCAAGGCTTTGTTTACACTGAAAAGCATATGGAAAGCAAAGCCCAACATCCATGAGAGTCAGCAAGAATTCAGAAGATAAAACCTGGATCCAGGACACAGATGGCACCCAATTAGGAGCATGCTTGCTGAGCAAAGGGAGCGAAAATGTGGTGTTCGAATGTGCCAGGACAGGTGGTAAGACAAAGAGCTGGGACAGAATCCGCAGGAGAGGAAACCAACAGGAGCCCAGCCCAGAAGAGAACTTTTCCCAGGGACCAGAACGCCAGAACAGAATTTTAAGGAGACAAAAGAATGCACAGGCAATCGGAAGTTTGAGAGAGCTCAGTGCATCCAAGGACAGTCACAAGGGGCAAGCAGTGCCAAGTGAAATCCCAGGCCACTTTCTCAAGAGGGAGCCAATCCAGAGTCCCCGAGAACCTTCCATTTACTTACATTTCAGTGCAGCAGCCACTCAGGCCACCGTTATTTCAGCCCAACGGAAAGTCCAATAATCAACGCTAAAATGCCCAGCAACACAACTACTAGCACAATGATAATTATCAATTTCTGGAGAGAAGGATAAGAGAAACAAAACAAAGCATTATTACAAACAACCCAAAACAGTAATCCATCCAAAACCCAACCCATCTCACCTCTCCGTTGAAAGCATCTTATCAATCCAAATAAGAAGGCTACATCTCTACATAAAGACCTTCTATTAGGATATTTTATATTTCTGAAATTACTTCCTGGCTGGCAAGGCCAGCAGATGGAAATATGGAGCTGCTCTCAGCTCACACTGCAGTCTTGGACATGTGCACAGATAAAAACAACAACAACAACAACTGTCTCCAAGCAGCTATAGGCCAAGGTATGACGTGACCAGTTTTTCCTTTTCAAGAAGTGTATGTTTTTGAATAGACCTAATTTCAAACTTCCATCCGTCTTTCCCCTAAAGCACATGCCTGCCCATCAGACCTGATCCAGTGACTGGGGATCAGAAAGCGTGATTACAGTCCTGTTGTGAGCCAGCCTGGATTCATCATGTAAAATAACTTCCCAGCTCCCTGAATCCTTGCACAAGCAATAGGTAAAGTTGGAAGGAAATCAAAGAACTGAAGAACCAAAGTGTCAGAGCCCAGGAGAAAGAGAAAAGAACAGCCTACAAAGCACAAGCCACCAGAGATGGCTACCACAACGGGCAGAGAAGCTGAGAAGTCCTCAAGCAACAGGGGCACTGGAAGAGGGAGAAATGCACTGGTATGGTGGGAACAGCGTGACTGGAATCTGACTTTGAATCCCACTCCTGTACTTACTAGGTGGCCCGAAGCCAACTATTTAACCTCTGACCCTCAGCTGTTTCATGTGTAAGTAGAAATAATAGGCGCTCCATAAGAGAGGAGGTAATGTTACATGGCGATCAGCACAGCACTGGGTTCATGGCAGAGAGAAGGGGGTGGGGGTGGAGCTTGGTTAATGGAGTGGAAGAGGGCAAACAGGTTTCTGAAGAACAGAGGAGTCAAGTGTAACATCTGACAGGAACAGGAGAAGTCTAGCAGCCACACCGGGGCAACGCGTCCACCCTACAGAACGGCCTCCAAGTATGGGTTCTTGGGTAGAGAGTACGTGAGCCAGATCCATGCAAGAAACACCGGGGGAAGAAGGGCAGCTAGCTACTCTCAGGGAAAGGCTGACGTAGGTGTTGGGAGGAGGCCAGGACACAGAGGGAAGGCACGGGCTCAAGGACACGGGTGCGGGTGCGGAGGACCAGAGAGAGGAGAAGCAAGCCAGACCGGTGGGGACTGAGGCGCTCACCCTCCGAGCTTCACTCTGATACTTGACAGCCTTTTTGGTGTCTGCCACAGCCCGTTCCACAAAGCCCACAGACTGGTCCATGTTGTTCTCGATACGGTCAATCATGGCTCCCTTTCCCCGGATGCAAGAGGTGGTGGCAGCAGAAACAGAGACAGGGACAGAGAAGAGAGAAAGAGCGAGAGACCGCGAGCAGAATGGACTTTCTTCTCTGAAGGCAGTGGGACAGTCTCACCTTCCGGGCCTGACCCTGGTACTTCACGGCTCTTTTAGTTTCTTCCCGTGCCTTCTCCACATGGTCCACTGTGTGCATGACATTCAGCTCTATGTTATCTAGCATCTCTCCCTGAGAAGAACGGACATGAGTCACACCCCATAAACCCACCCCAGGACAGTCCTAGCTCACGTGTGGGAGGGAAGCATCCAGAAACCTTCTGTGGGGCACACATTCACATTTCCCATGGGAAGACCTAGGGGTCTCCGGTCCTTGGTGGTGGTCACTCATTCAAGCAACACTCTGAATGACTCCTGTGGAGCAGGTGCTGCCCGGGACACCTGTAGTACACCATCTAGATGCCTGGTAACTATGGATCTCACAGATCCCACCCCCGCCATTTTGTTTTTAACTAAGCATGTGAGGAGAGGAACCAAAATGAGAGTATTTTGGGGCATAACTGGGATGCTGGCCTCTTGCTGGTCATGTAGACCTGAGCCAAGTTCATTTGGCCTGAGGCAAGTTTGCTGACTACTGCTGCAGAACAGTGCTGGCAAAAAAATAGTTGCTCAGTAAATATCCAAGGTGGGAATGTTTGCTTTCTCCAAGAGATACTCCCGGGCCCCTTAAGTGACAGATATTGGGTTTACCTAAGCTATTTGGTTACATGTTAGATCGACGTGGCTATGGAGGGACAGTGGTCTCTGAGCGAGATTCCCAACCATCTCTCAGCTGTTACTTCCCGACAGGGAAGCTCGGTGACTCGGATTAATTCTGGGCATCTTAGGATGGGAACGCCCCTCACCTACCTAGACCTTTCCCAACCTGACCCGTTGCTTTACGGCACTCTGTAAACACAGAAAGGCACTCACCATCACTTGACTCTCAAACCAATTCCTCAGCAAGGCCGCGAGGGGAGAAAAAAGAAGAGTGGGGATGGACGATGCACTTAAGGAATGGTCTCAAAGGCCAGAGGGGGCGGAGGAAAGAAAGGCACCTGGGCCCCGAGCAGGGACCGGCCTTCGAAAACCAGCCAAGCAGTGCCCGGGCTTCAGTTACGTTTTGCAGCCCTCCCACAAAGGATGCGGGCCTCCATCCCTTCCAGGTGGCAGGGCAGCTGGAAGTTCATGGTAACACGGCGCATCTGGACACCGTGGTCGCCAGGACCGGTAGACACCTGACCATGCGTGGAACCAGCGCCACACGCAGGTGTGACAGGCTGGCAGCCTGAGCAAGGACACCCAGGGACAGAATAAACCATCAGACCATGAGTGTTCCAAGTCTTCCTACGAACATTATTCTCCTGTTGCTTTGTTCATTCCCTTATCTGCTCTGGTTCCTTAGCAAAAAGTGCCAAAATATGGGGGGGTTGGGGGGACATACAAAAGAAGACACAAAAATGGACAAAAATTAAACCCTCTGGCAAAGCTGACTTTTCACTGTGAGGTGGCAGAATGACCCTGTCTTCAGTGTCACCAGTGAAACAGTTCGTACCTGGAGGCTGTTCTAAGGCACCCTCACCAAGAACCCACATCTCCAGTTAGAAGAGAAAACAGGGGGTGCTGAGGCTGGACCGCATCAAGGCCCCTAGTAAGTTTAAGTGACTGTGAGGCCGAAGGAGCAGCAAGAGTGACGGGGCTGACGGGGCACTCAGGGGGGCGTTCCTGGCCTGGACACTGGGATTCTGTTCCTCCATCATGCGAATTCCCGAGGACTCCCCCACTGCACCCCGGCCGGTGTTCTGGTCCCCCCACTTCTCAGGAGTGCCTGAGCTTCCCTCCCTCGCCCCATGGGGTGCCCGCTGCCCGGTTACCTGATTCTCCACCAGCATGGCGATGTCCACGAACATGTCATGAAGCTCCTTGATGCTGCTCTCCAGCCTCACGATGTCCTTGTGCCGCCCCTCGATCTCGCTGAGGGCTTGCTTCGAAATCTGAGAGTCGATGATCTACAACGGGCCACACAAAGGCCTACTGTCAGCCCACGCCCTGGCCAGAGGCCCCCGCCCCCCTGCACCTGCAGCCCTGCCCTTGCCAACCACACGGAGCCCCACGGCAGCCTCCCTCGAGAGGAGCATGCACCCCAGCTCCCGGACACTCACCCCAGAAGTGAAGATGGCGGGGTTCCCACTCTCCAACATCTCCTCCAACTCCTCATCTGTGGTCTTTTTGCCGGCTTTAGCACAAAAGAGGTAGAGCGTCAAATGTGAGACCAAAGCACACCACTGCAAAAGTTCCCTGAAAACCAGGAACGCGGTGACTTCACTCTGAAGACCGTGGCCTTGACAACGCACCCCCGGGAGCCCCTGATCGTCTTGCTTCTGATTTCTCCCCTAATCCAGTCCAGCCTTAGCATTATGGGCGATTACCTTCCTAAAGCACGTATCTGACCACAGCCCTTCCTAGCTCAGAAAGCTGACCGGCCCATTCGCTGTGCCTCAGAGGCCCAGGACCCGGTCCCTGGCCACAAGACCTCCCTCCTGCACCTGACCCCACACTGCTACTCCCAAGGGTTCCCTCTCCCCAGGCTGGACAACCTGCCACCCCCACTAAACACATGTGCTTTTCTCGGACCCCTTCCTGGTCCACACGCTTCCTCCACTTAGAGCTGGTGGCACCCTGCAACGCCCTGAGTCCTTGACAGGCACGGCTGTTGGGATCAGTCTATTCCTCGCAGCACCCGGCACCACACTCTGATCTCATAAATGTTCTTTGCTGTCAAAGAGATGACAAAAAGAGGGGCACCTGGGTGGCTCGGTCCGTTAAGCGTCCGACTCTTGATTTCGGCTCAGATCATGATCAAACGGTATGGGGAGTTCGAGCCCCACATCAGGCTCTACACTGACAGCATGGAGCCTGCTTCGGATTCTTTCTCCTTTTCTCCCTGCCCCTCCCCCACTCGTGCTCGCATGCTCTCTCTCTCAAAAATAAACATTAAAAAAGACAGAGAGACAGAGACAACAAAAAGATATCATGAGTCCCTAGGAGACGCCACGAATAAATGCTGGCGCCCACAAGGGCCAGAGGACCAAGCGTGACAAGCACCGTGCCACCCACAACGCTGCCCCAGGGACGCCAGTGCCCCAACGCCTCTCCTGGGCTTGAGTGCAAAATACGGGGCAGGGCGGGGGGGCAGCCACTGGCGGGGGTGCTGCCGCTCGCTCCCTGGGGTCTCCCGACTTGGGATGAACAGTCAGGTGGCAGGGAAAGGTGAAAGGACATGCGCCAAACACGTACTGATTTCGAGCTGCCGCTGGATTCGCCCTTTGCTGCGTTCACGGAAGTCCACCTGAGCCTCGTTGTATTTGGTCATCACCTCCACAAACTTCCGGGACAGGACGGAGTGCTGTGGGAACCATGCCAAGTGCGGTAAGCCCCCAGGAGCTGAAGGTCGGGGAGCCCCCACGGCGGCAGAGCCCACGTGCCCAGCCCCGCGTGGCTATCTTGGCAACACCGGATTTGGAATCAGAGGAGCAGGTATAAGGCTCAACGTTCCGCTTTCCTCACTCACACCATCGGAAGGGTCCGCCGACCCTTCCAGTTCACCTGCCCTGCTGACCTCGCATGGTAATCATGGGGCCACGGGACAGCCCTGCATCCACACGACTTGCCGCCACCCGGGCTTGCTTCCTAAAGCTGCCAGACTCCCTTCCTGCATCCAACACCTGTCCAAATCCTTGAGTTCTTACCCAACCTGACCTCCCTAACATCTCCCGCTTCCTGCTCAAAGCATTCGCTCCACAGCACTGGGTGTCTGCGTTCAAATCTTTACCGTAACTTTTATTCCTTGCCCAACTGTCCACATCAAGGCCTACTGGCTTCTCCTGTGCAAAATCACCAGTATTTGTACCCTTTGCAAACGCGTACTACTGGCACGCATATTCAGGCCAGAATCACTGCAGAAGCCCAGCAAGAGACCCACTGGCCTCTCGCCCCATCCCCACTCTGGTCCAGCTTTCAGGAGGTCCCCGGACTATCACCTAAAAGACTACAAGCTGAAGCAAATGCACACAGGCTACATGATCATATCCAGGTTCCCTAGGCAGGTAGGTATTCAGAGGCCTCTGGACCACAGAGCCACATCCTCTATCAAAACCCCGCAGCCACTCGCCCACAACCAGCTTTTCTCTCCAGACGGGCTGTTCTCTCCATGCCAGCCCCTCCTCCCTGCCCCACCACCGTCACCACCCCTACTGATACTAACACACCCCTCACTCCGCCCCCCCGCCCCGGGCCTGTCCACACGCCACTCTTGCCCATCCGAGGCCCAGCTCCTCTGGCTGCCCCCAATTCTCCCCAAGCTCTGAGGACGCTGAGGGCACCATCCATTTCACTGTGTTCTCACACTGCCCTCCTGCTGGGTCCTAGGTGATAGCTTCCTTGGGCCACCTGAACATCAGGCCTGTTCTTTAAGGACAAGGATGGTGTCTTCATGACCACCAAAGAGCCTCAGTCCACACTAGACAACTAACGACCGACCATCTTTATAGAGAAGACCTCAGGGGGCACCTGGGTGGCTCAGTCGGTTGAGCATCTGACTTTGGCTCAGGTCACAATCTCACGGTTCTTGAGTTCGAGCCCCGCGTCGGACTCTGTGCAGTTCAGAGCCTGGAGACTGCTTCGGGTTCTGTGTCTCCCTCTCTCTCTGCCCTTCCCCCGCTCGTGCTCTGTCTCTGTCTCTCAAAAATAAAGATTATAGAGAAGACCTGTTTCCTCTCCTGTAAAACAGGAGGTGCACTAAATCTGAAGCTGTGCCCTGTGGGAGCGAGTCTTGGGAAGATCTTCAGGGGCCTCCTTAGAGAAGCGGGGGGGGGGGGGGGGGGGGGGGTGCTCCGGCCCCTCCCCTACTATAGCCCGGGGCAGCTTTCCTTCACCAGTTCTTCGAAAGGAGTCCAAATAAGAATTGTACTTTAGGGCACCTGGGTGGCTCAGTCAGTTAAGTGTCCGACTTCAGCTCAGGTCATGATCTCACGGTTCGTGGGTCCGAGCCCTGCCTCGGGCTCTGTGCTGACAGCTCAGAGCCTGCTTAGGATTCTCTCTCTCTCCCTCTCTTCAAAATAAACATTAAAAAAAATAAAATAAAGTAAAACAAACTAAAGTAAAATAAAACTAAAACAAAAAACGAAACGAAACAAAATAAAATAAAATAAAATAAAATAAAATAAAATAAAATAAAATACGACTCCACAGCTAAGAACAAAACAATTAAGACCGGACAAGACAAGCGTCAGACCAGGGAAAGTCTTACCTGGGATTTCCGAATCCGAAGGTCTGCCGACGACCGCACGTCATCTTCCTCAATGTGCCTCTCCATACCTGCAGGGCAGAGCAAGGCTATGCCAGCAGCACATTGCCCTCGCCCCCAGGAAGCACGCTGCTCGGTGCCCGGCTCCCCGCGCCTCCTCACACCCAGCGCACCGAGGGGTGCAAGAGACACCTGCGATCTTGAGATGTCAGCTCACATGTGAGCCGCAGGCCTTCAGGCCACGGCTCTCGTCTGACTGTATCTCAGCACAGCGGCTCTCAGCAAGAGTCTCTGTCACCGGGAGACTCGGGCTCACATCCTCGTCCTGCCACCCCCTAGCTGCGGGACTCCGGGGAGGCCACGTTCCCTCTCTTAGTGTTCCTGTTCCCTGGTCTGTAGAACGGAGTAAGGACAATGCCTCCCTCACGGCACCCACGTGCGCAGCAAACGAGAACGTGCACCGTGCTTCGCACACTCCCCAGCGACTCCTGGAAGCCGCCCCTAACGACCCCCACCTCCACCCGCGAGGACAGGTGTGTGATTTGTTTAGGGGGGAAGAAATATAAATGCTGCCTCCACCCTCTGACCGACAGTCTGCATTCCCAAACCAACTGGGCGAAAATGCTTTGGGGCCCCAGGGGAACTCCGTCTAAGACGACGGCCGCACTGAACGAGGGTCTAAACTGAAGGGGTGGGAGGGGGTGGGAGGGGGTGGGAGGGCCCTAGACCTGGCCCCCCAAGAAATGTCTGTAGCCGGAAGAATAAGATGTTCTGCACCTAGACAGCGCGGGCATTACTGTTCACATGTACGTAGGGGCTGGGGAAATGGGACCAGTAAAGTCAAGGGACGAAGTGGGAGCATGGAGTCTCACGGCGACTCGGCCGCCGGAAGCATACACCAGTTCTGCTCTCTTTCACCTACGGCCCTGGTTCCGAAACGGGCAGAATTTCTGGGGCAGTGCCCAAGCCACAGGCTGAGGGGGGACGGGTGTATCATCAGGACGCGTTTTGGTCCAGGAGAGCCAGGCCCCGCGGGTAAGAGGGGGGCAGTAGCAGGGGCCGGCTTGTTCCCTTCTTACTCTTCAGTTTGTTCCGGACGTTGTTGGCTCTTTTCTTGATCTCGGTCGTGAGCTGCTCTAGGTCGTCCTTGGTTTCTGGGTAAAACAAAGACAGAATCAGTCAGCAAGACTCCTGGCTTTGTGAGCTATTCCAGGCAACAGAGGAGGTGGGAGCTTTCTCAGAGCAGTCTTTATTTACTGTGAGGTGTTCCCCAGTCATCTGTCACTGGAGTCACAGACAGCTTATTTAAGGGACATTTGCCAGGCACTCTGTCCCAGACCTATAGAATAAAAACACCCAGGGTTGGAGCCCTACAATCTGTCTTTTTCACAGGCTTTCCCAAGTAATTCTCTGGCACACCAAATTATGAGCTTCCTTTTTGAGGAAATCATCTGGTTTATCATGACGGCTTCAGCTCAAAGGTAGGAGAGGGTTTCATGGGACCTCTGAGGAAAAGGGATTTCAACCAAGGTTCATCGATTTAGGTTCAGACACATATTTATGACATACCTACTATGTGTACGATGCTATTCTAGGATGAATGGAGCAAAGTAAGTATGAGCCATGACTACTCATTGAAGAACCATCCTAGGGGCACCTGGGTGGCTCAGTCAGTTAAGTATCCGACTTTGGCTCAGGTCATGATCTCAGGGTTTGTGAGTTTGAGCCCCATGTCGGGCTCTGCACTGACAGTGTGGAGCCTATTTGGGAGTCTCTGTGTCCCTCCCCTGCTCTCTGCTTTCTCTTTCTCTCTCAAAAATAAACATTGGAAAAAAAAAATCCTTTGGCACCTGCTACAAGCTTAGAACTGAGCTAGATACCCACACATCAGAGAGAAGATATAGATTCTGCCTTCAAGAGGTTCAGGGCCTAATGGGGGACAAGGGACAAATAAATCAGCCATTCTAATGTGCAGTGTGGAGTAAGGTGTGAGTGCTGGCCAAGGTGTGCACAGGGTGTTGGTGAAGAGCCTCTAGCACAGTCTGGAGGGATCTGGAAAGGTTTCTAAAGACAGATGATAGTAAGACCGAGTCTTGACGAAGGAGGAAGTGTCCAACAGGCACAAAAGGAGACGAACAGTGGAGTCTCCGGGAGATGGGCCCGTATGTCAAAGATGCAAAGAGACAAGAACCATGTGGGGAACAACCGGAGTTGAGTCTGGCTAAAGTGTGGGTGACATGGGGGAGGGTGGCGGGAGAAAAGGGTGCAGAGAAGGGCAGGCCCATGACCGAGACAAGTCCCATGTGCTCTGCTGAAACGTTCCAGCTTTAACCTTCAGGCACCAGAGAGTCACTGAACAGTTCAGAGTGAAATGACAGGGCGTCTGGCTCATTCCTTGTCCTTAAGGAACCTAAAATACAGCCTGGAACCCTACTGGAAAAACGTGAAAAAGTTTGCCGGGCTGGCGGTAACAGACGGGACTCTCGGGATGGGAGGGACTGAAGCGAGCCTGACCCATTCTGGAACAGCTCAGGGAAAGAAGATGGCCTTGATCTGGCAGGATATGGAAGGGGGCTGGGAAACAGTACCCGCAAAGGCACAGCCATGGGACGGAGATGAGGAACGCGAGAAGCAGGAAGCCTGACCACAGGTCATGAGAGGGACTGGATGGGAGGGGGAGGAGCGTTTGGCCACAAGGATTCAGTGGCCCCGACCGCGAAGAGAAGAGCTGGGCCGGGAGGGAAGGGAAAGAGGACACGACGTGTGCATAGTGTGCAGTGTGGGCCGGACGCTCCCCGCCCCTCCCAGGAGAGAGGAAAACAGGGCTGGCTCAGCCCCAATGCCAAGGGCCATCGCCAGGCAACTCAGCTCTGAGTAAACGCTTACTTGGCTCAGGAATCGGTGCGGATAGGATGATACTGTAGAGTTTCTTAGCCTCCTCCACGTGCTCTGAGATCTTGTCTATGTTGAGCCGAGTCTCCTCGATCTGGAATCAAAAAGACAACGGCCTTTGTTGGGAGAGGAAGAACACAGCCACAATTGAGAGGAAAGCTTAGCAGAGGTCTCGGGGGAAAGCTGCCCACCTTCGGGGCTCGTGGGGCAATGTGAGGACTAGAAAGTCTTCTGCCGCCCGGGGAGGGCCCCTGGCGTGGCCAGATCAACTAACGTCCAGAGCAGTCACCAAAGACCCACACGCCTTGCTCCCGGAGAGAAACGCGCTGGCCCCCCTGGGATGGGAGGCTGCAGGCCGGAGTCAAGAAGGGCCAGGAAAACCCATGACGACGACGAGCCGGAGGACGAGGCCCAACACACATCCCATCAGGCAGACCCGTCAGCCGCCCCCAGGACCAGAAGAGCAGAGAGGGAGGATGGGGGGGAGGGAAAGGGGAGAAGGAAAGAAAAGCAGTGAACGGAGAGAACAGATGTAGAGAGTGGAGCGGAGAAGAGATGGAGATGGAGAAAGACACTAAGCACGGCCGCCTCAGGAGACACGGGAGCCCCCCGCATGTGTGTTCTGCTGGAATGCCTCCTACTAGCTGATTCCCTCAGGTGACCAGCCACAGGCCATTTCTGCACACGACTGAGGTTCCTGATCATGCACAGGGTGCACCACAAAATATTTCCTGTGGCGCTTCATTCCCAGAGAGAGCA
Organism: Acinonyx jubatus; assembly: GCF_027475565.1. Classification (NCBI taxonomy): domain Eukaryota; kingdom Metazoa; phylum Chordata; class Mammalia; order Carnivora; family Felidae; genus Acinonyx; species Acinonyx jubatus. The sequence continues at coordinate 11,196,369 of NC_069390.1, forward strand.
GGACCACGAGACGCTCACAAGATCACATCACTAAGTGCCACCCCAGCTCCTGCAAGGCATCATGGCCCCTGCTGATGCGGAGCACCAGAGAGGCCTCCTCTGTCCACACCCACCAGGTCTAGCCGCCAGGCTTCCAGAAGGTGGGGCCTGTCAGCACTACGACAGTTAAGAAACCTCGTAAAATACCACCCGGTAGGATCTTAACATCAGCGATACCATAAAATGCAACTTGGCGTGTGCTGTCCAGTATGCTTTTCCTCTGGAAAATAATTCACTCGTTTTTGAAATCCTGGTCATTAATCTCCAGATTAAATAGAAAATGGGAAAAATAAAAGTGGACTTCTCTAACCCTCAAATCAGCGCTTTTGCCAACAGAGCTGTGGACTCTGCCCCTCTACAAATACACCAGTCTTGATGAACTGCAGTTTGAGAGTGGAATCACTTGCTAAAAGATATAGACTAAGGGGCGCCTGGGTGGCTCAGTCGGTTAAGCGTCCGACTTCGGCTCGGGTCATGATCTCGCTGTGTGTGGGTTCGAGCCCCGCGTCGGGCTCTGTGCTCACAGCTCGGAGCCTGAAGCCTGCTTCGGATTCTGTGTCTCCCTCTCTCTCTCTGCCCCACCCCTGCTCACACTCTGTCTCTCTCAAGAATAAACAAACATTAAAAAAAAAAAAAAAGATATAGAATAAAATGTCAATGTAATCGTATCATCAGGGTATAAATCCAAACCCTAGTAGCTACCCACATTTCTGTGAAGCACTTTAACAGCTGGCAAACCATCCATGGTAGTGCGGAGGAGCATCATTCACACGAAGAACGTAAAGGTTAAAGAGGTCATAGGTCACAGGTGATGGTTGGGTGGGTGCTCAAACACGGATGTTTGGATGCTGGAGCTCTCCAGACTCCAACTGGGATACTCTCTGCTTTACATCTAAGACTTGATCTTTTGACTTTCTGTTCTGTTCCACTTCTAGCAGAATCCCAGACCTACCCAGCTCCACAAAGGGCCCATGCTGCCACTTGGGAATGCTGACGGGCTCCAGAGGTATAGCCACCTCAGAATCAGGCCCTTGGGTGAAGCCAGAAATTGCCACCTTACCCTTCCCTTCATCTCTCACATCAAAACCATGTTCATCAAACCACATTCCCATTTCCATCTCGTGACTGTCTTGCCAAAGGAATTTCACTACATCAAACAGGACTGAGAAAAAAGGCTCTCTAGGATAAAATGCACAAACCACTTTAAAAAGGGTTTAATAGGGGCGCCTGGGTGGTGCAAGTCATGATCCGTGGTTTGTGGGTTCGAGCCCCCCGTCGGGCTCTGTGCTGATGGCTCGGAGCCTGGAGCCTGCTTCTGATATCGTGTCTCCTTCTGTCTCTGCTGCTCCCCGACTCATGCTCTGTCTCTCAAAATCAAAAAATAAATAACATTTAAAAATAAAAAGGGTTTAACACATTTTAACGGTTAACAGACTGTAAGTCCTTGGATTTTGCATGTTCACTGAATTCGCTGTCTTAGAAAATATATTCCGGAATATTATTTCATAAAGTGGAAGAGCATCTAGACCTGAATTTTGGTCAGTGGTAGAAAGACGAGATAGGAAGCTGTCAGCTGCCAGGCCTCAAGTTCAGAGTCACTCCAGACATCTGAAGACTGGGCGGTAGGTGGCCTATCCGACCCTGTGGATGAGAGAGCCAGGCCCTGGCTGCTCCACCCCCAACCTGCCTGTGGGACTTCCCAGCCTGGGGAGCACAGGCACCTGCTCCCACCTCCTCCCTCCTCCACCCAGTGCAGCCGGCTGCTGTCTTCCTCAATCCTCCCCAACCCCACCATCTGGAGGCATTTCAGGGACTCTCATTTAGTACTCCAGTAACTTAGCCAATTCCCCAAATAATCACAGCACCCATCTAGGACTCCAGGATGGGCAACTGGCCAATCACAAAGCTTTCTTCTTTTTCTGAACTCCGGGTCTTTGTTTTTCCTTGGAAGCGCTGGTCTTGCTCCAAGGTGACTTCATGGTATTTCATGGTGGCAGCTGCGTGCAATTAATTTCCTGGAGTGCCTTTGCCAGATAACCGAAGAATCATGGCGGGAGGGAGGAACCTAGTATGAGATCTTTTATGAATCTAAAACTCAAGGGCTGTTTGTGTTTCTTTGGGGTTGTTTTAAATATCCTGACATTGCCTTACAGAAGGATCTGAACTGATTTAACAAATACACGTGTCAGAAACAAGTTCCTTCAACAGCACTTCTGTGAGGTTGCCAACCACTAGCTCCTTTTCGTGCCTGAGAATACCACAGCTCATAGGACAGGAACTCCCTCAAGGACGTGCTTCAGAAAGAGGTAGAACCAGGCATCTGTTGGACACCAAACCCTGTCTCATGAACCAGATATAAAGGCGCAAGGACCACCGATGGGAAGCTCCTCTCTATCTTCTCTCCCGAGTCCCTGCATGCTGAGCCTGTGTCGGGCTAATGCCCACGGTCCACTCCCTGTCTTGTGAGACTGCCTTTCCCTGGGATCACATGCCGTATTCCTTCGTTCTCTAACCAAGGCTCCCTACAAGAGAGCATTATACACCAAGAGCACCCAAGAAACGTTGCTGACTGAGGGAACCAACCAGAAAGTTGTGGTTTTTTAATTACCATGCTCAATTTGCGGCCACTACCTCCTCGGTCAGTGACTGCTTATTGCAGGTTACATTTTAAAATGTATTTTTCTTTTTTTTTTTTAATTTTTTTTTTAACGTTTTATTTATTTTTGAGACAGAGAGAGACAGAGCATGAACGGGGGAGGGGCAGAAAGAGAGGGAGACACAGAATCGGAAGCAGGCTCCAGGCTCTGAGCCATCAGCCCAGAGCCTGACGCGGGGCTCGAACTCACGGACCGCGAGATCGTGACCTGGCTGAAGTCGGACGCTTAACCGACTAAGCCACCCAGGCGCCCCTAAAATGTATTTTTCAATGATTTGTCAGTAACGTGGCCACCCAGGCAGTATAGCTCAGAAAATGTTATAATCAGGGTGCCTGGGAGGCTCTGTCAGTTAATCATCTGACTCTCGATTTCAGCTCAGGTCATGATCTCTCCATTCATGGGACTGAGCCCCTCATCAGGCTCTGCGCTGACAGTGCGGAGCCTGCTTGGGATTCTCTCTCCCTCTCTGCCCCCCCCCCACTCATGCTCTTGTCTCTCTCTCTCTCGGAAAATAAAGGAAGAAAGAAAGAAAGAAAGAAAAAGAGAAAGAAGGAAAGAAAGAAAAAAGAAAAGAAAGAAAAGAAAAGAAAAGGAAAGAAAGAAAGAAAGAAAGAAAGAAAGAAAGAAAGAAAGAAAGAAAGAAAGAAAATAAAGGAAAGAGAACAGAAAAGAAAAAAGCAAAGGAAGAAAATGTTAGAATCAAACAGGCCAGGGTCAAGTTTCAGCTCCACCTCCCAGCAGTTTTATGACCTTGAACAATCAATCCGCTCACCCCCCACAAGCCCCCAGCCCTGGTTCTTGCATCTGTGAAACTGAGGATTATCGTATGTCCCACTTCCTAGAGTTAGAAACCTAGATTTCAGACTAAGTTCCCCCTCCTCCCATGATTCTTTGGTTATCTGGCAAATGCACAAAAGAAAACTAATTGCATGTAGCTGCCACCATGAAACACCCAGAAAGTCACCTTAGAGGAAGACCAGTGCTTCCAAAGAAAAACAAAGACACAGAGTATTTTTGTGGGGATAAGATGAGATAATACACATCAAGCACTTAACACAAAGTACGTGCACACTAAGTATGCCGATAATGAGAATCCCAGGAAAGCCAGCAAATGCTGTCCGCTTACTATGTGCCAGATGTGCCGCTGTGCCTTCACAAGCACGTCTCATTGAAGCCCCACAGCAGTCCCCAATGTTAACAACGTGCCCCATGATGCTGTCAGCAGCCACCCAAGGAGATCAAGTAGGACAGCCAGTCAACCACTCTTTTGGGTGTTGCCTCGGGGAACGAACAATGATTACTATATTATACTACTCACCACTGTCTAACTGAAAGGAGGGAGTTATTTTCAAGGCATGAATGGCCTCTTCCTTCTGGACCTAAGTACCCAGGAGAGTCGAATTTGATCACAGAAAGCAAAGAAAGTCCTACTGTAGAGAAGTGGCAGATTACCGAGGGGGAGGGGGGAAGGCTTTGTCCATTCCACTTAAGAATGAGTCTCTGCCTCCCCTAAGCTCCCATATACTTTGTACCTCTAGTTAGGCATTAATTAACTCCTGCATATTTATTTATGCGCCACCCCATTAAGATGACAAAGTAAAGGGATTGTAAGGGTCAAAAGACTCCTCCTTTTCACAATTCATACACCTTGACTGTTCCCCAAAACTAATAGAATCCCGAACAGTCTCTGTGTTACAAGTTCCCAGCCACGTCCTTGTTAATTTGTTTGCGTCTTTGCTCTGGAAAACAAATACACACTCCGGCAAGAAAGAAGGGGCAGAGATGTCTCAGTCCAAGCAACAGAAGTCAAGTGCGTCAAGGGTTTTACGGAGACTAGTGACAAAGCAGTGGAACATCCCATTCACGAATGAAAAGAAATGAACAATCTCAGAGTTATACTGACCAGTGAAAACCAGTATTCTCAGACAATAATCTCAAATCCATTAAGTGCATTTGGGCTTTGCATCACTGAAAACTTGGTCAGGAAAACAACAACCTATCTATCTCGTTATGTCAGCCAAAATAAGAGAACATGGGGAATTCTTTCCACGGGGACGGGAGGGCCAGGAAGCCAAGCAGAGGATGGTGAGGCACTCTGGAAATGACCAAGAGCGGGGTCACCAGGGCCCAAGGCCAGGGCCCCTCTGATCGGAGCCGGACCACAGTGGAATTGCCCAGCAGAACAGGCCCCATGGAGACAGGGTCTACCCAGCAAAAGTTGAGCCCACGGAGAAGACATGTCTGGGGAGGAAAACCAGGGCCTCCTCCCTCCTCCTAGAGTCTTCCGCCAGCGTGTCCCCTACATCAAACACACCAAAGCCAGCTGGCAAGGGAACATGGGGAATGAGTTCCCTGCAGTCCCGAGCAGAGCACAGGAAGGGTGGGGGACGGGCCTGAGAGCAGACGAGCAGTGACTGGCAAGAGCTTCGTGCTGCCTAACGAAGGAACCCAGACTCACGGAACCAACCAGCCCACCTACCCACCAAATACTCCACCTGAAGAAGGAATGAGAGAGTTCTTAACCTGTTAGATTTGACTCGATGCCTGGCCTTCCATGTGTTGTTCACTTTGAGGGTCTTTGTTCTAACAAAAATCAAGCCTACGCAGAAGGGTCTCTGCTTTCACAGCTGCTCCCCTCCCAGTTCATCTAAGCAGGCACTGCCCCGCCCCCCGAGGCGCCACCACACCTTGATCGCACACTCTCACCTGTCCCAGCCCTGACTCAGTGCCCTCGAGGGCTGGGACCACGTCTCTTTCCTGGCCACGCATGGGGCGCCACTGACTGTAAGGTTGCTGAATGAGTAAATAAGTGAATACAAGTAACTTCAGGAGACAAGCATGCTTCATCTACAACGGCAAACCAGTCTCACAGATTTGTTTTTTTAAACACCTCCCCCCCACCCAAAAAAACCCTCAAAAACTTTATAATAGCATTTTCTGAAACGTAACCGTTCATCCTTGCTAATAGAAGTTACAAGTCAGAAAGGGCTCTGTGAAAAAATAAATGCAGAGATGAGCCAGATAAGCGAGTTTCTTTATTGCAGGACTTCTCAGAGTCTTTAATAAGTAAATGTGCGTTTTAAATCCCCAAGGGTAGAAAAGAGTATAAAGCATCTTTCAGTTATATTTGCTCACCGGAGCCTTCTGGCATCTCATATGCCATCGATGACAGTGCTTTGATCCACCTAATAGCCAGCCCCGGCCCCCACCCTTTCTTGTTAACAGAACTCTGATTTTGCTTGGGCAGCAATGTTGCCCGCCCCAGGCAATGAATCATGATCACTTCTACGCCAATCCTCGCAACCCTGTCCCTTTGCTAAGTGCTCACTTTCCTGGTGTCCCTCCCAGCTAGGAGTGGCCGTGACCATGTGATCTGTTGTTGGTCAATGGGCCACAAGGGGAAGTCAGCTTAGAGCATTTGTGTGGTTTTCCTGCCTGATAAAAGGATTCGGGGACGTCTCTGGCTTTCCCCTTTCGTACTTCGTGTGATACGGGTACATGGTGGTGTCATCAGGGGCTGTGGCTCTGGACCTTTCAAAGCCTGGCACAAATTCTTCAATGGCCCTCCCACTGAGAGGGGGTATCTATGTAACGCTCTCTTGAACCTGGCAGGCTTGTGTCTGTTTCGACATCAGAGCACACAAATGACGTCCCACATGCCTTCCACAGCTGGAATCTCGTGTGGGGGCCTTGTGCCTCCACGTGACACCCCGATGATCCTGGGCTGGCCATGCTAAGAAGCCCGAGTCACAGAAACAAGTCAACATAGGCGCTCCAACTGAAGGTCTCTCCAGAGATTTTCCCTGAGTCACCAGACATTTCAATAAAGAACTCTCTATAAGGTTCCAGCGCCCAGCTGTTCAAGTCTTCCCGGCTAAGTCCCCAGAAACTGCGGAGCAAAACTCACCCACCTCCACTCTGCCCTGTGCCCGAATTTCTAGCCCACAGAATCTGTCCTCACTACACAATGGGGGTCTTACAGCCCTCAAGGTTGGAGTGAATCATCATACAGCAGTAGGTCATCAGAACAGACTCCACTCTCAATGCCAAGGGAAAAGCCAAGAGGCTCACAGAGCTGCTGACCTAGAGCCCCACCACCTCCGACCCACCACACCGCGCTGTTGACTTCTTCACACGTGAAATGATTACACACCTTTTACCGCTTGTGCCACGGACACTCAAAAGCATCCCTGGATGATACACCCTGCCAGCTGCCAGGGCCCCAGCCAACTGGCTCGTCTTTCCATTTCTGGCCTTTCCTGCCCTCCATGAACTGCCACCAGAATGATTTTCCTACAACACACCCTGATCCCCGCATTTCCTTGCTTAGCACCTTCAAAGCCCCCCCCCCCCCCCCCGTCTACCCTGCAGCATTTCATAAGCAGCATTTCATAACGATAGAAGCAAAAGAATCATCTGAACAGACTTCCTCAAAATCCAAAAGCCTAAGCCATTGCAGGCCCTCCGCGCTGGGCATGCAGACGTGTGAAAGGCTCCCCAGGTGATTCTGAGAAGCAGGTCTAGGTAGGAACCACTGAGGCCTTCCCTCACCTTACCTCTCCCCGCTCCTCCAGGCAGAATTTAACACTTCCCCTTCTGTGCTCCCAGAGGACCTTATTGACATTGCTACGATCATGACTTTCTACACATTTCTGTCATCCTCGCCAGATAAAGAGACACCAGAGGGCAAAGGACTCCGCCCCACAGAATGCTGTTCGCCCCAGCACTGAACACGCTGTGTGGAAGACAGCAAACACTTGTGTATTTTGCTGAATGCATGAATCAATATAAATAATAAGCCCCTGGGGCGCCTAGGTGGCTCAGTCGGTTAAGCGTCCAACTTCAGCTCAGGTCACGATCTCACGGTCCATGAGTTCGAGCCCCACGTCGGGCTCTGGGCTGATGGCTCAGAGCCTGGAGCCTGCTTCCGATTCGGTGTCTCCCTCTCTCTCTGCCCCTCCCCCGTTCATGTTCTGTCTCTCTCTGTCTCAAAAATAAATAAACATTAAAAAAAAATTTTTTTTTTAAATAAACAATAAGCCCCTAATGTTTCTGCCTCGGAAAATTTGTCCTCTCTTCCAAACAGAGCAAAGAAAATACAGGTGACCACAAACTAGACAATAACCTGAGGTTTATCATTTACTAGACACCCTGGCTTAATCCTCCAAGGCCTGAAAACCCAAGGGCCAATTCATTCCCATAACAGCCGAGAAGCTGGAAAAGCCATGTGGGTCTTAAACAGCGCAGTGCACATTTTGAAATCATCCTGATCCCGTGACTTCACCTGCCCCTTGCACACGCCTCTCTGACCGGCTTGTGATTCACACAATCAGTCCTCAACAAACAGCCACTGGGACCTGCTTGCTGGAACAAGTCCAAACAGCAGGTTTTGCCACAAGAGTGCCTTCCCAAGCAGTCTATTTAGTCGTGTTCGGCAGGATGCCCTCAGTGTGTTCCCCAGCTACACGAAGGGAGAGCCCCCCTCACTTCCCCAAACCCCCAGGCCCTGGCATGTGCTCTCTCCCACTTTCAAGGCTATTTCCAGACCCTATTCCCTAACACATCAGGAACAGAACAGTGATGACAGCTAACACTGACTGGAAACATACTGTGCCAGGTACATCCATGTACTTTCTCGATTTATCTTCATAATAAATACCCAGCAGGTAACACTGCTATTCCTGTCTTAGAGGGAGCTGGGGTTCAGAGTAGTGAAACAGCTCTTCCAAAGTTATACTGCTGGTAATGGCAGAGCTGACATCAGGACCAGAACTCGTGGGCGCCCAGAGCCTGGGTGGCCTCTTTCTGTGTCCACAGCCTCTTGCCTCTCTGCGACGTTATTACCCTCCTGGGGCTCCGTCACATGGAAAGCAGGGCAGTAACATTTACCTAAGCCGACACTGAGCACTTTCTGAGTGTCGGCTCCTTTACTCCCCAACACATCTATGAGCTGAAGATGCTACTCCCCATATCACAGATAAGCTCACGGAGACCGAGGGGAGTCAAGGAATGTGCCCGAGATCACAGCTAGTGGCAGACGAGGAGCTCCATTTCAAAGATGATGCTCTTTCCACCCCACCGTGCAGTCCTCTTCTCCACCCCAAATATGATAGGGTTTGGGATTTTTTCCCCTAAATGACAGAAAAGCATCTGACAAAGAAGCAAAGAAAAACAAAAAACAAAAAAAAAAAAGAGCCCTTGAGGTCTTGTTAAGGCTCCAAAAATAACTATCCAGCCAGCACTTTTCTGTTTAAAAATGCTTTCCAGGGGCACCTGGGTGGCTCAGTTAAGTGTCGACTCTTGATTTTGGCTCAGGTCATGATCTCACAGCTCATGCACGGGTGCAGAGAGCCTGCTTGAGATTCTCTCTCCCTCTGCCCTCCCCATCACACATACTCATGCTCACTCACTCTCTCTCTCTCTCTCTCTCTCAAAATAAATTTAAAAAACTGCTTTCCAGATGTGTGATCCTCGTGTTATCTCCACAACAACCTTGAAAGGTTAGTACTAACATTCCCAGTTTGCTGAGCAAGAATTAGAGGCCCAGGTGGGGTAAATGACTTAACCAAAGTCAACCGCTATTAAATGCATGAGGATGAATTGAGAGCATGTCCTGGAGGCACATCACCTTCCCACTTGGCAGGGGATACTGCCCTTCAGAGACCCTCCTGCTGGGTTAGGAGAAGAGGCAGAAGACCGTAATTGGCGAAGCTGCCTTATCTTAGGGAAGAAGTCCCTTAACGTATCTGGTCATCCAAGGCAAGATCAGAGGGCAAGCGACAGTGGCATCCAACAACTCCTGAAGTCCTCCCCACCACTGAGAAGACGCTCTCTTTCCATGATCCACACCTGGAACAAGCTCTGGCCTCACAAAACTCTGCGCTCTTCGGTCTCACCATGACTTCTTGGCCAAAAGGACGGACCCACCCATGAAGAGCGTGGGGAACCGTGGAGTGTTCACAGCCAAATTCCCACTCAGGCCCACACGTACACCAGTCTGCTCCTACACCGGCTACCCACTCCACCAGAGGAGCTGCCATGAACCGCCAGGCCCCGCAAGCTAGAGTGTGACTTTCCACATCCACAATCTAGAGACGGGAGGTGCCCACATTCCTCCTGCAGAAACAATATGGCACCTCGTCTTCTTTCCAAAAAAAATAAAAAACCTAAATAAAGAAACCATAGTATGATGGCAGAAACTTCCATGACTGAACTCTTCATGCTTTTGTTCTGGTCTGGAGAATCACTCACCAGGCACAGACACGTCAGATGCTATACTGAATGCTTTATAAACATTATTCCATTTAATCCTCGTAATAACCCTAGGGATTACATTATCACTCCCAATTTGCAGATAAGGAAACCAAGCATGTGAAGGAACATTGGCAAGATCACCAGCTGGTCAGAAGCAGAGCAGAGATTTGAATCCCACCGCTCACCATCTGCCATAGTCTCTCCCAAGAAGGACCTTCGAGATCAAAGATTATGTGAATCTGTAGACAGGAGCAACCCATCTTTGCCCCTGTTGAACGTGAAAAAAATAAACTGGTGGTTTCTTAGTTTCCCAGTTTCCACTAGAATTAAGTCAAAGGGCCTGAATTTTGGGAAACAACAAATCTGATCAATCTGAATCACAAGCTTAAAGATGTATTTTTTTTTCACACATGGCTGTGACCCCATGGTTGACTCAGTATTGAAATTATGTAACTTAGGCAAGAAAGAAGATCATTAAAATGCTGTCATGCAGCATAAGACTTTAAAAGCATCTCATTAATTACATATCATTTACCTTCTGCTGACTTTCTCAAGAAGATTAAAAATCCAAACCCTCCCAATTACATATTGAAGAGAAATCTCCCAGTAACTTCTGGGTCTGGCCGCCTCACCCCAGGAAAAGACCAGCTTTCCTCTGCTACACCTGAAAGACCCGAGTTTTATTCTTTACACAGGAAGCTGTGTTTCCTTATGTACATTCAGAAAAAAGCACAGGAAGGTCGCCTACCTCAGAAAAGAACTCATCCATGAAAGCCGTGTTGTCAATGGCAACCTCGACCTCGTCGGCATCATCATCCTGTGTCAGCTGCTTCTGTGAGAGACAAAAAGGAATGGGGTGAGGCTAAAAACACAAGAAACAGCTAACAGAACTTGAAGGCTCACCAGGAGCTACATCTATACTAGACATTATACAGACATAATCTCCTTTAAAACTCAGAACAGCCCTGCAATATATCGGACTCCATCACCCTGTATTTAAACCCGAGCTGCACTGTTTACTGACTTCTAGCAGGGGGTGGGGGAAGGAAGGGAGGGATGGGCAAGCTACTAACATCACTGTGCCAGGTTTCCCTATCTGTAAAATGCTGACATGCACTATGTACTTCAGGGGTGGTGAAAGAAATGAGACGAGGAAGTTAAAACATGTTTGCACGGTGCCTGGCATACTGCGACTACTCAATAAATGCTAGGTGTTATTGTTATTGTTGTTGCTGGAGGTGGGAGTGGGGGTCCGCAGTGGTACTGGTGACATTATTATAACTCGTTCCTGTTGGAGAACCTAAAACAGAGAGGTTGAACAACTTGGCCAGAGTCACATAGCAAAAATGTAGAGACAGGCAGATTCTAGCCTGTCTTTTGGATTTGGGCCCCATGTTCCTAATCCCTTCTCCACAATGTTCAAATGTGTGATCCACCCTACCAGACATCTCTATCAGAATAGTTTCTAGCCTCGGGGCACCTGGATGGCTCAGGCTCAGGTCATGATCTCATGGTTCGTGGGTTCAAGCCCCGTGTCGGGGTCTGTGCTCAGACAGCTCAGAGCCTGGAGCCTGCTTCGGATTCTGTGTCTCCCTCTCTCTCTGCCCCTCCCCCACTTGCACTCTGTCTCTCCCTCTCAAAAATAAACAAACATTCAAACAAAACAAAGCAAAACAAAGAGAACAGTTTCTAGCTTCAATTCCTCCAAAGCACTTGCTTCCAATCCTCAGGGTAGGAACAAAGGTTTTCCTGTTTTCATTAACCACCTACTGCATTAAAAAAAAAAAAAAAAAAACAAAAAAAAACCAGTACTGTGTGTCATCCCCTGTCAGAGCTCATGTTTATAAGGAAAAGGAAGCTCTCCCTTCGGCCCCCAGCAACCCCTGGGGACCCCAGCTTTCTTGATCTCATTCCACTTCCTCTACAGAATCACAAAACGGCTATCTAAAGGAAGTGCTTCTATTCCCACCCAGCGTCCAGGGCCTCAGACGTGTCTACACTCTCCCCATCACTGTGCCACATGCTGACCGTTTCTAAGCTCAGAGGGAGAACTGGTTCTTGCCAGTCAAGGTGGGGAGGGGAAAAGCCGCTACACCTGCTTTTTCACAACCTGCAGTAGACAACAGCCCTCTCAAACACTCATAACCCCACGGGCGATGAAAGCCCCAGGGCCCTCTCCTCTTTACCCACTACCAACCCCCCAACCTTCAACAGATGATGGCATTACTGGGAATTCCCAGTGAAATCTGGGACGCTCCAGGGTGGCTTGTCAGTTAAGCGTCCGACTTACGCTCAGGTCATGATCTCACGGTTCGTGAGTTCAAGCCCTGCGTCAGGAGTGCTGACAGCTCAGAGCCTGAAACCTGCTTCAGATTCTGTGTCTCCCTCTCTCTCTGCCCCTCTCCTGATCGCACTCTGTCTCTTTCAAAAACAAATAGAAAGAAAGAAAAGAAAGAAAGCAAGAAAGCAAGCAAGCAAGCAAGCAAGCTGTTTTGACTGGCTCCGCCATCATCTCATTCTCTGGCTTGTCTGGAACCTTCGGCAACCCAAGCTTAACAGTCACATTCAAAGGAGTTGAACTTGATGGCAGTGCCACAGCGCCCAAACTCATCTTCCTAAAAACTCATTCTTTCTGTTCTCCTGGGATTAAAAGTCCCAATGCCCAACAGAGCACATAGGGACCATTAAGGTCTGGCCCTGCCCATGTTCCTCTCCTCATGATACACTCTCTAGACCAGGCACTTGGAACTCCCCACTTTTCCTGGACAGACCATCTTTCATGAAGGACTTCTTCCTGAAATGCATTTGCCCAGCGGGAAAAATTTTACTTAGCCTTTAAATTCAATCTTGGGGGCGCCTGGGTGGCTCAGTCAGTTGAGCCTCTGACTTGATTTCGGCTCAGGTCATGATCCCAGGGTTGTGGGATTAAGCTCTGTGTAGGGCTCTGCACTAGGATTCTCATTCTCTCATTCTCTCTCTCTCTCCCTCTCTCCCTTCCCACCTCTAAAAAATAAAAATAAAAATAATTAAATTCAATCTCAAACCATCTTCTCTGTCGGCCTTCCCTGACACTCCTCATGTAAAATTTAAAACCTTCCTAAGCAGGGCACCTGGGTTGCCCAGTTGTTTGGGCATCACTTTGGCTCAGGTCATGATCTTGTGGTGGTGGGTTTGAGCCCCACGTCGGGCTCCGTGCTGACAGCTCAGAGCCTGGAGCCCATTTCAGATTCTGTCTCTCTCTCTCTTTCTGACCCTCCCCCACTCATGATCTGTCTCTCTCTCAAAAATAAACCTTAAAAAATTAAAAAAACAAAACAAACTTTTAAGCTCCCGATGCATCTTGTGCAGACCTTCCATAGCATCCAACACAGCCTACTGTTAATTATCCCTTTATTTATCAGTCTTTCCCTACTGGCTATAAACCCTGGAGGGTCAGGGCTGCCTTATCTATTATAACAGATACTCTGAGCGTACGTGCCTGCCCAGAAAGCCTTCCTTGGTGTAGATAACCTTCCCAGAATCATGTGGGGAAGGTGAAGGGGGTCAATCGTGAGCCAACCTCCCTGAGGAATTTGAATTGCAAAGCAAACAGAGATCTCTGCCAGTTTCTCAAAGAGTACCTTCACTTCTACTCTTCCTAAGCCTTCCCAACAGGTTCCACAACTGTTCCCAGCACTCTCCCAACAAACTCAAACAGTATTATTCTAATGTTTTTAGAAAATTCATTTCACTGGAATTGGCTTTTCTCACTTGCACTTAAAATTACTTGTACGTGTCATTCATTCATTCATTCACTCATTCATGCATTCCACATGTACACTGAGCACTTACCATGTGCTAGATATGTAAGAGAGATTTAATCAATTTTAGCTGAATGAAAACCCAGCCCCCACAGGGACTGCAGCCTGGATTCAGCCAGCAGTTTCTAAAGTTGAGATAAAATGCTCCTATTATCACTATCGTCAATACTTGGGCCTCTTAGTAGCCTCCAGAGAGCTCCATCTCCCAGCAAGGATCTCAGTGACCCTCACTGGAAAACAGGAGCCCAGCCCTCCTCTGGGAAGGAATAACAAGTATTCGTCCCAACTCTTCTCTCCAGAGGTCTTCTAGAGACCCACACTGAAGGGAGATACCATGTGGGTACGTGTGTGTGGGTACACACCCGTGAGTGTCAACATGGGATGGAAGGAAGTAGGATGAGTCTACCATCTTAGGATGGACCAAGGGAAGTTTCTGGAAGCTGGGAACAACTGTGTCCTGGAGCATGGGAGGCAGGCACCTAGCTCTCTGTCATGACATAAATTTCTGAGACCCCTGGAATTTGTACAGGGATCCCCCACATCCAAGACATCGCCTTTTGGCTTTGGGCAGGGCAGCCTCATCCACCTCCAGTTGAGAAAAAGTGTGAACTAGGAAAAGAGAAGTCTTTGGTAACCCACAACCGAGGTCTAAAACCTTTGGTTACCAATTACTGGCTGTGAGAATCTCAATCAAGTCTTTTATTGCTCTGAGTTTTTTATCTGTGAATGGTAATAACACCACTCACCTTATGACTTTTACGGGCACTGGAAGACATCACATACGGAAGGTTTCTAGCACAATACTGAGCACATACCAGTGGCTCATAAATGTCAGTTTCCCTATCACCTTGCTGTAAAGATGTGACGGCTAAAAGAGTGACTTCTCTTCTTTTTTTTTTTTTTAATTTTTTTTATTTTTGGGACAGAGAGAGACAGAGCATGAACGGGGGAGGGGCAGAAAGAGAGGGAGACACAGAATCGGAAACAGGCTCCAGGCTCCGAGCCATCAGCCCAGAGCCTGACGCAGGGCTCGAACTCACGGACCGCGAGATCGTGACCTGGCTGAAGTCAGACGCCCAACTGACTGCGCCACCCAGGCGTCCCGAGTGACTTCTCTTCTGAGGAAGTCCTCGCACTAAAGGCTACATCAGTAAGGTCAGCCACAGAGCATGATGATGATCTGGGTTCCGTAAACTGCTCCATCACATACTGGTCACCAAGCCTTACACAACTGGTTTAACATCTCTGAGCCTCAATTTCCTTACCCACAAAATAGAATAGCGTCTACCAATGCTTTTCTGAGGACGGAATAATATTTTAAAGTTCCTTATGCAATGAATAGCACATAGTTACAACTCTATAAAAGGGGCCGTACATAAGATCTAGCCAACTTCTCTACAGCTTTAACCTGGATATAAGTACCTTTAAACAGGAAAGGGGGGAAAAAAGAAGAAAAACAAAAAAACAAAAACAAACAAAAAAGGTACAGGACTTTTAGAGTTAAATGCAACCTTACAGATTCTACCATCAAATTCTGTCACTCAGAGAGGGGCAAATCAAGGCCCACAGCCAAACAATGAGTTACTGATGGCCAGGAGTAGAACCCAGGTTTCTTGATTCCCACCTTCCCATGCAGAGTCTTTCCCACTGTGCTGTGCTGTTTCCAAAAATATAACATCACAACATCAATTACAACAGCACAAGCTTTAGTCCAGTGAGAGAGTCCAAGGAAGAAGCCACCATCATGGGTGATCCGGAGTCATGGGACATTGGAACTTCCAACCGGCTTCTCCAAAAGGGGGGTCTAACTGATCCCGGGGAAACTCCCTGTCCCTTCTGACACAGCCAGGCTCTCTCAGGCTGAGGCCTCAGGAGTCCCAAGGCCAAGGAAAGCATGTAGTGTCCTTTATCTTGGGCCCACATGACTGAGTACAGCTGAGAAAAGAACTTGGGCATCTTTATCAGAGAATCAAGGCGTGTGGTAATAGGAACGTTGCAGTAGCTACATCGGCCGCAGAAGGAACAGTGAGAACCACGAGTTCAGCCGCTCACTTCCTCTCCCCCACCCCCAGCCCCATGATGCCTCTCCCACCAGGAGATGGGACGTGGGCCAGCGGGCAGCACTGACACAGAGCCGTGTATCTAGCACCCATCCCTGCCTCTCAAATGTGCCCCACAGTCTCGTGAGGGCTGCCAGGACCATGACCTCCTCTCTGCAGAGTGGGAGTGTTCAGGGGCCCGGCACGCAGCATGAAGGGGCTTTTGCTGTACTTCCTCTTACTCAGCATTCACTGCCTTTCTCTCAACTGCGTTCTCCATCATTCTCCGTCTATCTGATGTGGGTCCCTTCCGTTAGCTTCTTGAATAAAAAGCATTTGCCACCCATAGAGTCCCTACCAGATGCTGGGTGGCCACAACACCCTAGAGGTTATCCAAGGGCTCCCAGCCACTGGTTGGCAGAGTCTGGGCTCGAACTTCACTTGTCTGTCCTAAGCCCTTGTTACCCCCCTGCACCTTCCCAAAGCGGCCCATCCCGAGAGTGACCAGGAGCCAAGGAGAGCAGCAGCCCGGCCCTGCGGAAAGCTGGGCACTTGTCTGCACTAAGCCTGGGCTTTCTCGCCAAGTAAGGAGCTTAGCTTTCCAGTGCAGCTTTGTGGAACCCCAGGACACTTCAGATGAGCCTCAGAAACCAGCCAGGGAAGGGGGAGGCAGGCAGGTGGGCCCTTCCCCACTCTTAAATCTGTGTAGCTTCCCTTCTGTCTGCTTTATACACTGGGGCTGAATGTAACACTTCATTTGAAGAAAGTCCTGTTGTCAACAGAGCAAAGAAAAGAAGAAAAAAGGAAGTAAGCAAGCAAGCAAACCAGCAAGCTTAGCTAACCAAGAAACCACTGCTGTAAACAAATGGATGCCTTCTCAAGAAGAGGGGAAGGGGGGCGCCTGGGTGGCTCAGTCGGTTGAGCGTCCCACTTCAGCTCAGGACATGATCTCACGGTTGTCAGTTCGAGCCCCGCATCGGGCTCGCTGCTGTCAGCCTGTCAGCAAGGAACCGCTTTGGATCCTGTCCCCGTCTCTGCGCCTCGCCCACTTACACTCTCTCAAAAACAAACAAACATTAAAAAAAAGAGAGAGAGAAAAAAATCCCACTGCTCCTTTTCCAGGTACAAACTTTCATTTTCATTTTATTTATTTTATAAAAATAAGTCACGGGGATGAAAGGTATGGCATAGGGAATACAGTCACCAGGGTAATTCCGTCGTGTGGTGACACCGTGGTGAGCCCTGCATAACACAGGCTTGTCAAATCACCGTGTCCTACGCCTGAAACTGGTGTAACGTTGTGCGCCCACTATACTTCCGTTAGAGATTTTAAGACAAACAACCTGCTGCAGTCTAAGTTTAAATCACCGCAATTCCTCGAGGATCCTACAAATCAGAGCAGCAAGACAGAAGGACGGGACAAAGGAAGGAAAAGGGAGCCATCGCGGATGACGATGACGCCCATTTACTCCTCGGGTGTCCCCGGACAAGACGGAAGGCCCCGGAGCTCTCGGGAACATTCTGGGGTAAGGGAAAGGCACCAGCAAGCAGTCTGGGCTGCGAAGGGACATCTGGTCCTTAATGGCCGGCAGCGGGGGTATTAAAGGATTGTGGCTGGCGGAGGCGGGGCCCTCGTGGCACAAGCAGGTGAGCACGAGTCTGTGCCCCTCCTCCACATGGGAACAGCTCTCTGCTCGAGGCGCATGCGCCTCTTCATAAACCCAGACTTTACCCCAATGAATTCAAAGAGACAGTGCCGTGTGCCCTTCCTCCTCCCTGCTGCCCTCTCCCCCACCTGCCTCCCTCTGCAGCGAGGGTCTGCGGATTCCCAGAGACAACAAACACTACGGCTTACGAGGGTTCCAAGCACGCGCGCACACACACACACACACACACACACGCACACACGCCGGTGACACACTGCCCAACGTCTGGTTTTTCCAGTCCCTCTTCAATTAAAAGAGCCACAGATTCTGAGTAAGCAGCTCTCAACAAGTACTCGGCGTTCTCTGCTCCCCACTTAAAGAGTGTGCCTACCCTTCTCTTGACCCCCCCCCCCGCCCCCCCGTCTCCCTCCCACACTGTCCTCTCTCCCTGTGAAACAAGGGGACACTTCCCTTTTCACAAGCAGGCTCCACGCTCCGCACAGAGCTTGATCTCTCACGAGTCTGGGATCATGACCTGAGCCAAAATCCAGAGTTGGACACTCAACTGACTGAGCCACCCAGGTGCCCCCATTCTGACTTCTTTTTAACTCAAGAGCTAGTTAGAAAGGCATTTTCAATTTCCAAAGCAGGTAAGGAGGGCTACCTCCTCTGGGAGGGCTATTATTGTATTGTTAATTTTATTATGCCATCGTCAGGGAACATACCCTACTGGACTTAATATTCTGTGCAACTGGACACTTCTTTGTATCATTATACACGGTCAGTATTTTTTAATCTTCCACGTGTGTTTGAAGACACTTTGCATTCTGTTCGTTGCATAGAAAAATCATCAAACTTCATCCCCAGGTGCCATGTTAATTCCTACCTGTTTTTGCTTCTCAGGACCTGAGCTAGGTCTGAGAAGGAACAGCAAAAAGGGATGGAAGTTTATGGAAAGAAAAGGAGGAGGGAGGGGTGCCTGTGTGGCTCAGTCGGTTAAGTGTCTGACTTTTGATTTCGGCTCTGGTTGTGACCCCAGGATTGTGGGATTCTCTGTCCCCCTCTCTCTCTCCTTCCCCCTTCCCTTCTTCCCTCCTTCCCTCTCTCTCTCTTTCTCTCTCAAAATAAATAACTTTAAAAAAAAAAGAAAAAAGAAAAACAGGAGGGAAAAAAACATCCTCTATCTAGATGTTGTCTACACAGGTGAGGAATCTGAGGTAGGGAGATTAACTCACCCAGAATCACATGGCTAATATGGAACAAAGACAGGATGGAACCACACCTGGTCCAACCCACCGAGTTCGCAGTGCATTCACTTAGAGAGATGGTAGGGTCTCGTAACCAACCGCCATACCCACACATTCTCCTTCCCACTACAAGGTCCAATCCATTCGCTCATTCATTCACCCAACAGTATTTACTGAACAACCAGCATTTATTTGCCACTAGAGATGCAGAGACCAAACTCAGCAGCCCCTGCTCTCCAGGACCTCACTGTCCCCGATGGGAGGCACACAGGTCATTACAACCCCACATGGTGAGTGAGGACAGCACTTAAGACAAGAAGACCGGGTGCCCAACCTCCCTGAATCCAAGGCAGAGCCTGGAGAGGATGGAAGCATATATAATAATGTGTGCAAAGGTGACTCCTTGGGGAAGTTTTGAAAGATGAGTGAAATTACCCAAAGGATACCTCCGGGAAGGCCACTGGAATAAGAAGACCACACCTTTTTCCTGCTTTCTCTCTCATCCCAGGAGCCAAAGACATTGAAAGAGTATCTTCTGCTTCCTCCTGGAGAGTTCATTGGGCTTCTGTTCTTTAGTGATAAGACTTCTTACTGGCCCACGATTTCTTTCTGGAACATTGTTCCTCCCCTACTCCAGCTTTCTGCGCTCTTTTCGGACTTCCTCTCCGTCTCAACCCCGCCACTCAATACCCCACAGCCTCCAGTTCTCAGGGACGAGGCATGGAGGGACTAATAACCTCTTCTTCTCTACTCATCTCTACTTCCTTTCAGCCCCTGTGCCCAAGCCCCCTCCCATCACGATCCTTCTAGAAAACACTTCACTATGTATTAGGTAAGATCTATTGAGCACTCCACAGGAGCTGAGGATTCTTCCGGGACATGCACTTTATACGTACTATCTAATCTCTACAATCTTCTGGGGACCCTCCCCATCTTACAGCTGAGAAAATTAAGGCATAAAGATGTCAAGCAACCTGCTCAAGATGGGACAGACGGTGCGTGCCGGAGCTGGGAGAGCCCGGGCAGCCGGCTGCTGAGCCCTTGCTGTCTACCACCCTGGAGGGATGCCTCCAATGGCAGCCGCAAGCCAGCGGCTGCACCAGCCACTGGAAACACGCTTCCAAAGCATGAAAACACACGAGCTGAACAAACGGACAAGGTCATGGAAACAAGGAACACCTGAGAAGCGGACACAGGCCAGGGCAGGCTAAGAAAGCAAGACACCTAACTGCAACGGGGTGTCCTGGATGGGACCCCAGATCAGGAAAAGGGCCGTTCATGGGAAAATGAGTGGAATCCAAATCAAGTCTGGAGTTCAGAGAATAGGAACGTGCCAACATCAGGATCGTTAAAGCATCCCTCGATTGTGACAAACGTACCATCATAATGGAAGGTGTCAACAAGGGAGGAAACCAGGTGGGGGTGGACAGGAACTCCCTGTGCTGCCTTTGTGGCCTTTCTGTAAGTCTAAAATTCGTCCAAAATCAAAAGGATGT
Source organism: Acinonyx jubatus (assembly GCF_027475565.1). Lineage (NCBI taxonomy): Eukaryota > Metazoa > Chordata > Mammalia > Carnivora > Felidae > Acinonyx > Acinonyx jubatus. Next base: position 11,216,547 of record NC_069390.1, read on the forward strand.
GTTCCACTGATCTCCTTTAGGTTGAACTGCATTTACAGCAGCCCTCCTGTCCAGCAGGGGGACGTTGCCGTGGAAAACAGCCCAATGCCAGAAAGCAGGCTGGCCTTCAGCAGGTTGCTGAAGAGGCCGGGTATTAAAGCAGCTGCAGATAAGGTCCCTCAGGGACTACAGAATCTCCAAGTAAGCTCATCTGCAGAACGTCCCCATTTGCTCACTGGACAGTGTGGTTTGCGGCCTTCCCCACCGTGAGCCAGGCCGTGGAAGGTGCAGGGGGAACGAGGCCTGCGTGATCTGTGCTCCCTCACACAGCAGACAAGGATGGGGCAGGCGGCTTCTGAAACCCTGGGCCGCTGCTGTCACACATCAACCAAGATAAACAGTTTGTGGAGTGGTAAATGCTGTCAGCTCAAGGTCTGGGGGCTTCCCTGTGGTGGTGACACTGGAACTGAGTGTTGAGAGACTCCTAAGATTTGGGGGCACCTGGATGTCCCAGTCAGTTAAGCGTCCAGCTCTTGGTTTCAGCTCAGGTCATGATCTCATGGTTTGTGACTGCAAGCCCCGTGTCGGGCTCTGTGCTGACAGCATGGAGCCTGCTTGGGATTTTCTCTCTCTCTCTCTCTCTCTCTCTCTCTCTGCCCCTCCCCTGCTCACTCACTCTTTCTTTCTCTCAAAAATAAATACATAAATAAACAAACTTTTTTAAAAAATTTTAAAAAGAAAGATGTTATTAGATTTTGCCAGAGGAAAAATGGGGTAGCTAGATTTTCACCATGGCACCCACATCTTCTCCTTCATTGTCTTTCTGAACGGGGCAATCCTCCATGATGTAGTGGGCTAAGGGTTTAGGAATAGCTAGGAGCCTTGGAATTCAGCCACCCATGTCCTTGAAGATGGAACCAGTGACCTCTGGCATCATTAGCAAATTCACAGGCTCTCGGAGTAAATGCTGCCCAACTCCACCCCACAGGGAATAGAGAGGGAAGAGTAAGTCCCAACGATGGGCAAGGGATGTGGGAGGGCCAAGCTGTCGATTAGTCAATAATCAGTCGGATAAACATTTACTAGATAACTACCATGCAGAGTTCGGGGCACTGGGGCCCCAGAGGAATACCCTTTCTGTCACTGCATCAGGCTGTGTGCATTGTAGATGGGCAGACGATCAAATAAAGTGCAGGGAGATATATATAAAAAAAAAAAAAAGCAAGACAGACATGTTCAATCTTGATCCCAACTTTTCCCAGCTGGGGATCTCCATCAAATCTGAGCCTCGATTTCCTTACCTGTGAAATGGGAATAATGTAAAACAGCACCTTGCCTTGCGTGGTTGAAGGGATTAGAGACAACGAATGCAAGGCACCTAACACAGGTCCAATCAAATAGTATGTAGCTGCTCAATAAATGATCAATTTTACTGCAGTTGATGACACAATGACAACAAGGAATAGAACCATCACTCCTTTTTTTTTTTAAGATTTTATTTTTAAGTAATCTCTACACCCAATGTGAGGCTTGAACTCACAACCCCAAGGTAAAAAGTCACAAGCTCTACAGACTGAGCCAGCCACGTGTCCCCAGAATCATCGATCTTAAGGACAATAGAACTTAAGGAGACAAAGAGTCCAACTCTTGAAAAAACAAAGGAAGGTGGTTTCAAGCCTACTCCATGGTGACAAAAACCCCATGAACCTAACAGCAGAAAGGTATTTGCTGCAAAGCAATATACAGCCCTTTAGGCACAGCTGGAATGAGGGAGAATACTCTAGGCTGCAGTCAGGGAGGTAAGTGGAAAGAATGCGTTTTGGAAGATGGGTAGGAATTTTGACAGTAGGAGAAGGGAGAGAGAGCACCCTGGCTTCTGCCAGGCCCCGGTCTCCCCCCTCACTCACAGGAACAAAAATAAAACTAATCCCCTTCCCTCGTCCAAGCGTTTTCTCTTCTGGCCTCAGCCTGATGAGTCCATAATCCCTGCTCAATCCCCTGTTAACTCATCTCGGCCTGGCCTCCCAGTCTGCTCCAGCTAAATCGCTCTCCCGGGGGTGAATCCTCCCAGGAAGAAATCACAGACCAGTGAGAAATCTTCTCACTAAAGTACAGAATCTCAGTGAAAAGGGTCTTAAGTTGAATCTCAGTGAAGAGATTCTCAAGTCAGGATGTTAAGATTTGGTTAGGATCCAAAGTACCTGGCACATAGCAGGGGCCAATATCTATGCAGTAAACGAATTGAGCTTTAAGGGGAAGTACAGCCCCATGATTCTGAGGGGTTATACTCTGATCCCACAGAGATCCAGACTGTCAAAAGCAGCAGGAAGCCAAGGAGCCCTTCAAGATGCAGCAAGAGACAAGACAGAACAGAATGAATAAAAAGTTACTCTGGCCTTTTAGAGTTCCAGGTGGTTGATTTCATTCATGCATCCCTATTAGCACTTGCCTTGGAGGGGCCGGTGTACCCCAAGTTCTTTCTAGTCCTCCGTACACCAACTCCAGGGGGTCCAAAGTTCTTGCCCTCTTTTCCCTGCCCGACATCACTGGCTTCTCTGCTATCATTATCTACCTTTAATTTGCGAGTTGTTTCATACATGACCATTTACTCTTTAAGACCAGAACCGGGGCGCCTGGGGGGCACAGTCGGTTAAGCGTCCGACTTCAGCCAGGTCACGATCTCGCGGTCCGTGAGTTCGAGCCCCGCGTCAGGCTCTGGGCTGATGGCTCAGAGACTGGAGCCTGTTTCCGATTCTGTGTCTCCCTCTCTCTCTGCCCCTCCCCTGTTCATGCTCTGTCTCTCTCTGTCCCAAAAATAAATAAACATTGAAAAAAAAAATTAAAAAAAAAAAAAAAGACCAGAACCTTGTGTAGTAATTCTGCATAACATGCTATCCAGCAGGAAGAGGTCAGAAAGGAGGATCAGCACACCCAGCACAGGAAAGTCCCAAAGCACTTATCGTGGTGAAATAGTGGAGCACTCGCCAATGAGACAGTGGCTGAGAAAATCCAGGATCCCTGCCTCTCAGGAGACTCTACGTGCCTTGAAGAGATCGGACTTGATCTTAACGAGACCTGAGCTCAAGCATCACTTCTGGGAAACACCCTGCACCCCCTAGTGTCTTGTCCCCAGAGGCCAGTCGACAGGGTCTTCCCACAGTAGCTTCTAACACAAGGATGGTATCATCATTTTCCGTTTCTTGTGCGTCTCCCTATCTGACTGTGAACTTCTAAGGTCCAGGAATAGGTGGTAATCACCATTATAACCCGGCACCTAAGGCGGGGCTTGGGCCATAGTAGGTGCTCAGTCAATGTTTGCTGAATGAAAAGAGAGCCGGGCAAGAGGTCCCTGGATGGGAATTGTGTGGACTCCGTAGATCCAAAGTTCAGCTACTAAGAAATCAGCCTGTGAGACGGGCTGGGGGTAGACCCTGTGCATTCCTGGTATGCCTGTCCTACTCCCTGAAGAAGCAGGCTGCTGAGGAGGCCTACCAGGAGGAGCAACGCAAGAGATGAGTCAGGTCTTGTGACCATGGCCTCGGGAAGGTGTGCCCCTTCAGTGTGGATGCTGCTCCCGGCAGGTCAAGTTGGGGGAAGGCACATGCACAATGGTGGGTGATTATCTTGGATTATTTCATTCAACCTCCACAATGGCTCTATGGGGAAGGTACGATGACCCACTTTACAGGTGCAACTCTGAGACCTTGGTCCTGGAAACCCAAGAGCCTCATGGTGCCTAACACAGGTGCACACACAACAAAGCATTTTAGAGAACCATGTATCAGCAAGGTGGATGAGGGCCTGAAATCAGTTTGCCTCTCCACCCTCAGAGAGCTGCTCAAACTCCCCACAAGCTTCCTGCCTCGCCCCAGGCTTAAGAGTTCCCAACCTCTCTGGCCACCCCAGTCCGTCCCTGGGCAGCTCTGACTACTGAGAATGCTTTCACGCAGAGAATCCTTATTTTGACCTGTCAACTTCACATCTACTTCTGATACCCACACAGAGGAAGGCTAATCTCCTGCACATGACCGCCCTCCCCCAGTTATCACCTCGCCTCCCCCAAAGGTTTAGAAAGATGCCACAGAGGAGATTACACAGGCTGTTCAGTGTGAAACTGGTTTCATGTGGGGTAACCAACGTTTTTTATTGATGAAAGTAATCAGAGGTCTGGTTATCTTGTTGCAGTGAAGGCATCTCTCACCCAGAGGTGGGGGGTGGACTAGAAACCAAAACCCATACAAACGTGAACAATGGTCCAGGGCAAGACATCAGTATTGCCAAGAGGGGGTTCTGAGATGAACCAAACTTCTTGTTTTACAAAAGGGGAACAGAGAAGCAGAGGGGGTACAAAGGAGCACAGCTATTAAGTAGCAAGGCAACAATCAGAACCTTTGAACCTGCAGCCTGGTCCTCTTTGCTGGGCACCACCAGCCATGCCCCTGCTCCAAAACCTGTGATTTCAGAACATCACCCCACAAGTGCCCAGTGCCCAGTCCCCAGTGTGACTTTTCCCTTCCCCAGAGGTAAAGCCCCGCCCGGACGGGACGCTCGGGGAAGCCAGGGGACTTGCTTGGCTTTCCTGGCAAACTGAATTGATGCTCAGAACTCAAGAGTTCTTTGCTATTTGTTGACCGTGGGCTTGACAGGGGCGGTGGGCTATCTTCCTCTGGAAATGGGTTTCCTAACGCACGGAAGGGAGTCGCCTGGGCCTGCCGTTCAGTTCCGCACTGTTTTATGATTGCTGGAAAGATCTTCAAAACCACACTCCACTTTCCTTTCCAGCGAGCCTCAGGGAAGGAGTATGGTGGAGAGCGTCAGGAGCCTGGGTTCCTCTCCGGGCTGTGCCCTGACCGGCCCTGGGAACCGCGACACCCCTCCTACCCAAGCTGAGCTCTACTTGCCTCTTGTCTAAAAAATAGGGGCAATAAAATCTGTCCTGTCAGTAAAGGCGATATTATGAAGCTTCAATGACAAAGAGCGGGCAGGAGGCAGGGAGGCTCCCTCCCCGGCTCCCTCCCCAACTCCCTCCCCCCCCCCCCATCTGTAGCTGCCCTTTTTCTTCTCTCACTTCCCCATCACCCTCACCTCCTCTGCAGCATTATGACCCAGAGCAGGTGAAAGGAGCGCAAAGGTCTTACCCAGGATAAGGGAAGAGAAAGAAAAGCCACTGTAACAGCATCTCAGCAGTGCCTTGAACAAGGCCTGTATTTTTGCAGCTATCAGCATATTTACCACCTATTCATCCCACACGTACCCTGCATCATGCAAAGGGCTCTGTGTGCTCTTGCTTTTAGTCCTTACAACCACACACTTCACAGACCTGAAAACTTAGGCTCAGAGGTGGAGGGACAGCCAGTAATCGGTGTAGCCAGGAGGCAACCCCAGTTCTATCCATTCCCAAGCTTCCCAAACTTTCATGTGTTCTTGCATCCCCTGGGGAGATTCGAGAGCAATCAGACTGATTTTGTGGGTGCAGTCAGGGGCTGAAGCCTCGCACTTCTCACAAGCTCCCAAGAAGAGGGACTGCTTTGTCTCTATCAAAGGCTACATTTAAAATTCCATATAGACAGAGCCTGTGTCCCCCAATTCCCAGGGCTGAGCACCGGGCCTGCCCCATAGAATGTACTCGGTAATTATTTGTTACGTGAGTCAATGACTCAAAAACCCAAGCTTTAACCATCCTCTATATCAAGTCCCATTATGTCATTTGATCTCATAGCAAATCTCTAAGGGATGATCATCCCCGTTTGACAGACAAGGAAACACAGGCTCAAAAGACTAAGTAGCTCGGGGTTTTACGGCTTTTGTGCAGTAGGACTGGAGGCGGTCTACCTTCATTCAGATCCTTTGCCCTGACCACAGCTGTCCGGAGGATGAGGGAGAAATTAATAATTATAGACCTCAGGGTGGCGAGGTGCTGGGCCCATCCTGGCACGTGACCAGCTCACAGCTCAGGAGGTCACCCAGGGGCTCTGAGCAGGTCCTGGGGGAGGGGCAGCCGTACTCGGCGCCCCCTCCCCGCCCCCCAAGGGAGACAAGGAGGGTAGGAGGAGGCTAATCCTGGGCATATTGCCAGGTAGCAGGCTGGTAGAGGTGACCCCTGACCTCACAGAGAACTCCTCTGGACTCAAAGAACCCCCACCCGCAGACCCCAGCTCTGAACTGAAACTGTCCAGCTTGTGGGGAGGGGAGGGAGGCATCCAAGGAAATCACAACCCAGGGATGAATCACTGGCACCTGACCCCGAAGCGGAGGGGCGGGGGTGGGGAAGGGGCGCGGATGCGGCGGGAGCTCCGGGGGCGCAGGCCTGGCGCGGGGTCCCCTCTAGCCCGGATTTGGGGAACATAGGGAAGGCCCTCTCCCGCGCAGCTGCTGCCCCCGGCCCAACAGTTCCCGGGTGCGGCGGGACTCACGGCCTTCAGCTGCTCCAGTCGGTCCTTCATCCTGCTGCCCAGGCGCCCGGAGGCAGGTGAGCGCGTCCCAGGTGAGCGCGTCCCAGGTGAGCGGCCGGAAGTGGCGGGCGGCCGGCCGGCCGGCCGGGTCGGGGCGAAGGAGCTGGAGGGGCAGGCGGAGGCGGGCGGCGGCCGCGGGCTAGGAGGAGCGTCCGAGGCCACGGGAGGCTCCGCCGCGCCGCCCCCTGCGGCCCCGCCGGCGCCGCGCTCTCCAAATCCGGCTCCCGGGCCGGCGCCGGCGCGCAGCGCAGATCCGCCCGGCGGGCCCGCCCCTCACCTGCGCCGCGCCCCGCGCTCCTCCTTAAAGGGCCCTCCGCTCGGGCGGCTCCGGCTCCGGCGCGGGGGGGAGGGCGGGGGAGTCCAGGGAAAAGGGCGGGCCCGAGGGAGACCCCCTCCTTTTCCCCCGACGGCCGCTCGCGGCCTGCACCGGGCTGTGTCGGGCCCGGCCGCACACTGTCCCGGGGACCGAGAACGCTGTGCGCCTAGCAGGTGGGAGGGAGAGCCAGGCGTCCCTCTCCCCCCCCGCCCCCCGCAACCGAGGAAGGGCGCTCCAAGGGACGGAGCTGGCCGTCCGGGGGACTGCGGGATACCGCTGGGGGCGCGTGTTCTTTCCTAAAGGAAATAACCGGGGGTGCGGCGGGGCGGCGGCGAAGACTCTGGATTTGACACTGGTCGCAATCGCGACCCCTCCGAGAAATGGAAGGAGTCCAACGTTGGAGGCAGCACCTGCCGCTAATAATCTGTACAACTTTGGGGGTTGCGGTTTCTCTAGAGGACTGCGTTTCCGGAGGGGTCTGGTTCGCACCGCACAGAACCGGGGTGGTAAGATCGAGATGTCTGTGTCACGAACTGTTTGTTTGTCAAGCTGAAGCCGTCTTCGTTCCTACGAGGTGTGGACTGCCAGGTGGGATGGGTCTACCGAAAAGGTGGGCGGGGTCTTTGCGCCGCCCCTTCCCTCCCTTTCTTCCCTCTTCCCCGTTCATCTTCCTCCTTGGGAACCACCGACCTACCCAGCAGAGGGCGGCGCTCAGTAAGTGGGAGTGGCAGTCCGAAGACTGAATTCTCAAGTCACGACAAGAATGTGCTCTGTGTATTCAGGTTAAAAGGCTGTAAATATTTTCGTAATTCTAACAGAACTTTGCCCTCCTCTGCGATCTTAGTGCGTGATCCAGGCTGACTTCATCTCCTCCCATAAAGATACGGTCGTAAGCGGTCGGGCTGGATGAACTCTTTCTCGTCCCTGACCCTCCTTTGGGCTACACTTCCTTCCACCCCGGACGCTCCCTAGGTGGGTTCCCGACGTTAGTAAAGGAAGGCTTCTGCTCCCCCTAGTGGTCCTAAATGGAAAAGGTGAGTAAATCGCACACCGTATTTCCCCTTCCCTTAACAAATTTTTGTTAGTGCGCATGCATTAGCTGGGTCCCCCTCCTCAGGAAAAGAGAGTCTCCTGAGGGAAACAGAGATGTGAACAACTCTTTACATTAAAGTCTGGAAAGAGCCATAGGAGTCTGGTATAAGGATCAAGGATGGCCACACCACCTGCCTGAACACATCCAGGGATGGAACGTCCAAGACCTCCTGGTTAAAGAGAATTGTTTTCAAAAAGAAAAAAATCATGACTCTCAGACAACTATAAAGTGAACACACATCAAAGATTTTATTTGACTCATTAATTAATGAGGGAACGAGTAAAGTGTGAAAAACCTGTTTCCAGAAGGACCCAAAAAACAGACACTCACACAGGCCATCAGGAATGCTGAAATGAATACGTTAAATGCAAAACCGACTTCCGGGGGTGGGAGGAGATCGATGGCACCTCAATCAGATTTTGTTTGCATCTCCATGGAAAAGAACTATTTGCATTACTAGCAGTTTTCTACGATCTACAGAATTGTAAAATAGTTACAGGACCATAGGAGGCACAGACCCTTAATAAAAACACATAACCCAGTGCTCCTTTGGGCAGCACATATACTAAAATATAGATATACGATATAGAGAAGATTAGCATGGCCCCTGCACAAGGATGACACACAAATTCATGAAGCTTCCATATGCCCCCCCCCCCCCGCATTGGGCTCTCTGCTGTCAGCACAGAGCCCACTTCAGATCCTCTCCCCTTCTCTCTCTGCCCTTCCCCCACTTGTGCTCTATCTCTCAGAATAAATAAACATACATAAATAAATGCAGATAATCCAGAAAGGCCTACCACACCATCCGACACCCAGTAAGCTTTTTTTTTTTCCATTTTAACTGTCTCACAATTTTTCCAGACACTCTCAAGAAAGCATCTTTCCCGATTGAACAGTTCCAACTGTTTAAAAAAAAAAATTTTTTTTTTTTTGGCTCTACAAAACAAAAATTCCCCTCCCTATAATTTCCACCACTGTTTATTGTTCCTTGCCTTTGCCCAAACATTAAGAAGTGTAACCTGTCCTTCACAAGATGGGCTTTCCATGAAGGGAGAGTTGCTATGGGGCTGGAGAATGATCACTGATATATGTAGCCGGGAGGCCCGAGTTGTAGGCAGAGTTTCTGCCACAAAACTTAACACTTAACACCACACAACCTGTTTTCTCATCTGTGAAATAAGGAGGTTGATCAAAACTTGGTTCCCAACCTTTCCAAGATCAAGAGTATCCTATAGGCTTTGTTTTCATTGATGGATCTCTTGTTTTAAAAGATTTCATATCCTTCACAAAGTATATTTCCTGGGGAATCAGAAATTTGGATTCCTCAAACTCAGACGCAGAGAACAGAGTGGTGGTTGCCAGAGGTGGGGGGGGTAGGGGGTGGGGAGCAACATGGTGAAGGAGGTCAAAAGATACACACTTCCAGTTATGAGTCCTGGGGGTGTAACGTAGAACATGGTGACTAGAGTTAACAAGAATGTACTGTGCATTTGAAAGTCACTAAGATGATAGACTTAAAACTTCTCATCACAAAAAAAAAAAAAAAAAAATTGTAACTATGTGAGGTGATAGATGTTAACTAAACTTACTGTGGTGATCGTTCTTGCTGTCTCTATATATCTCAAGTCATTATGCTGTAACCTTAAACTAATACCATGTCACGTGTTAATTATATCTCAATAAAACTTGGAAACCAAAAAGAAATTTGATTTCCTATGAGATGATTCCAAGAAAAAGTACAATAACCTTTTGGTTAGCCTAGGGAGCCATAACAGAAATGACTGTATCATTTCCCTTAAACTTTTTAAAAATGTTGAAAATAGGGCAAAGAGCCCTCTCAACTGCAGGGAGGTACTTAGAGGCATCATCAAGCTTTCTTTAAAACTTTTGTTAGGCATGAACCCCATTTTGTTTATTTTCTGGTAGCATATTAATATTTGCTCTTCCCGGACAGGCAGAAGTTTGGATTCCACCTGCTAGCTGTATACAAGAAATGAAAAAGTCGGGGCGCCTGGGTGGCTCAGTCTGTTAACTGTTGGACTTCGGCTCAGGTCATGATCTCGCACTCCATGAGTTCGAGCCCTACATCAGGCTCTGTGCTGACAGCTCAGAGCACAGAGCCTGCTTCGGATTCTGTGTCTCCCTCTCTCTCTCCCTTCCCCAACTTGTGCTCTGTCTCTCTCTCTCTCTCTCTCTCAAAAATCAATAAATGTTAAAAAATTTAAAAACAAAATGAAATGAAAAAGTCAAGTAACTGGAATATGGTACCTGGGCAAGGGGAGTCCAGGGGCTGGTGAAAAAGACTCTTGATGTTGAGCCCAAGTGGACTCTAGGGTCTCCACGTAGGTGTGGACGGGGACTTGAGGTTCCAGGCTTAGCTGGAGCCCCAACTGATGTATTTTTATTCTTCTGCCCCACGGTGGAACTTCGTTTCCCATCTGCTGTGTTTTGGTGTAGCTGTTTCCCCGTTAAACAAACAGAGCCCAAATCCACTCAAGTGTTTGCATTTTGGCTATGTGTAAAACCAGCCGACACTCAGTTTCACCTCTACAGACCAACCAAAGGCTCCTGGCGTTTGGCAACTCCGCTTCCTTCTCTCTCCTCCCTCCGACCCTACTTCGTTCCCATCGGAGGAAGGGAGTGGGCCTTACCCCTTCTGGACCTCCAGAGCCCACTGCACGACAGGTGACGCCTCTCCATAGGGCAGTTCACAACATGGCAGCTGGTTTCCATCAGAACAGGCAGGCGAGAGGGAGAGATGGAAGCCAAAGCACTTTTGAACCTAATCTCGGCTGTGACGTCATTTAGGCTGTATCTGTTCATTGGAAGTTACTCACTGGGTGCAGCCCACGCTCACGGTGAGGGGATGACACAGTAGAATGAAGACTGGCAGTCCTCTCAATGCCTACCTAGTACATAGTTCAGATCCCAAATCAATGCCAGAGTTAGGCTGCGTCACTTTCTCAGAGCTCTCTTCTCCCCCATGCTCGTCCGGGACACCACTGGTACATTCTCCAGGCCTCAGAGTAAAAGTTTCCCCCTCCAGGATGGAGTTAAGTGTCCCTCAAACATGCCTCTGGTGACACCCTGCGCTTTATCGTAGCCCCTACCACCCTATGAATTACCTGGCCACTGGTCTGCCTCGTGTGCCTTCTGTAAGCTCTGAGGACAGCAGCCTTGTCTTTTGTCTTCACTGATGTGGACCCCGACCCAGGCACAGGGCCACAAATGTATCAGGCGTTCGGTTAAGATTTACCAAATTTAGTAAGCGAATCTTCTTATAATGTGCCTCCATTACGTCTTTCTTCTGATGGAAACTCATCAGTAGCTTCTCATTACAACGAGTAGGGAGTACAGACTCTTCTTGGAATGGTATTCAGGCCTTTGCCCAATCTGGCCCCGGGCCCCATGCCCTCCATGACATGCACAGCCCCTCGTTAGCCTCACTGAATGCCCACCTCCTCTCTGAGCCAGATGCACCAAGGATTTCCCACCTACCTCTGCCTAATAGGCCCTTAATCCTTTTCACGTCTAACAGATCTGTGCTCCTCCTTCAAAACCCAAACCTCACGTGGCCCCATGGCCCCTCTGCCTGCCTCTGCACAACTTGTTCAGACCTCTTTTTAAAGCACACCCTGGCTCCGTTGTTAAGCGTCCGACTTCGGCTCAGGTCATGATCTTGTGGTTTGTGAGTTCAAGCCCCACAACAGGTTCTGCACTGGCAGTCTGGAGCCTGCTTGTGATTCTTTCTCTCTCTCTCTCTTTCTCTCTCTCCCCCCCTCTCTCCCCCCGCCCCCGTCTCTCACTCTCCCTCTCTCTCTGCCCTTCCCCCACTCGCACATGCACACTCTCTCTCAAATAAACTTAAATAAATAAAGCAATAAAACACGTCCTGTCTTGTACCTAGCTGCTTATCCATCTGTGTCCCTGGCTAGCCCATGAGCTTAAGAGCAACAAACCAATGTTATTCACCTCCCAGGGCTACTACGAAGTAGGTAGAATGCAAATATTTGGAGAACAAACCAAAGAATAGTTGGCTACTAACACACAGGCTCCCTGGGGATCCCCCTCTCTTCTCTCTGAGGAAGAAGGAAGATGCTTCCAGAATCCTACCTCTTAAAAGTCCAACCGCGACTCCACGTGTTCTGGAGAATGAGTTCTGTGTCACTGAATTGAGGGTTTAAAATAACATGTTTTTTTTTATCTCACAAAGATGTCTTCTAGCACATCGTTCAGATGTTTTCCTAGCACGAACCTCCCTGTGCCATACACCTATGCCTCTAATTTGACAATATAAACTATTTGAACCTTATAAACTTGCTTTCCTGTTTATACGAAGTCTTCAATCCCTGAAGCCCTAAAGCCCAAAGTGCTACTAAGAAGAGGTTGGTGAAAGACGCCTCCTCCACAGAGGCCTGCTGTTACTTTGAGCTCCAGAAGGCCCGTTTGGGGGCACCTGGGTGGCTCAGTCGGTTAAGCAGCTGACTCTGGCTCAGGTCATGATCTCACGGCTCATGAGTTCGAGCCCCGCGTTGAGCCCCATGCTGGGCTCTGTGCTGATGGCTTGGAGCCTGGAGCCCGCTTCGGATTCTGTGTCTCCCTTTCTCCCTGCCCCTCCCCTGCTCACACTCTGTCTCTCTCTCTCTCTGTCTCAAAAATAAATAAACGTTTAAATAAATAAATAAATAAATAAAGTAAAATGTTTATAACTAAAAAAAATAAATAAATAAGCCATCTAGCATATGTCTCCGTTCGGATGTTATTTTTTTTTCATCAGGCTCCATGCTATACCGACTGAGCCAGCCAGGTGCCCCTCCATTTGGATATTAGACTAACCATGCTGAATCTTTCATCGTACTTTTAGAGTTTTTCTCCACCCCACCCCCAAGATCTCACAATAAGTCAGGGCAGTAGAGTAGGTATTATTCCCCTCGTTTATTATGAAATTAAGTACAGAAAAATGAAGGGATCTCCCCCAAACTCCCAGAGTACAGTGATAACATGCTGAGATAGCAGCACCATCCCCGTCATATCCCACATTCTGCCCGTTCTGACTGTGTGACCTTGAACACGTGACTTAAATTCCCCATGTGTCAGTTTCCTTATCTGTAAGCAGAGATAAAAATAACACCAGTCTCATGGGTTTTGTGACAATATATGGGCTAATATATGGTAAACATTAATTCCCTTCTGCAATCACTTGAAAAGAAGCCCACTAACCCAGGACAACTACGCTTGTTCCCTCAACAAGCATGGGGAATTGAAAAGTGCCTGGAGTATTTCCGTCGCTAGTGAAAAAACCCTCTTGGTACTGAGTCAGCAACAGCTAAGGCAGCTTCTTCCAAAGTAGGTTCAACAGGATAAGAGGTTTCATAAGATACCCCAAGGAACAGAAGACTTTAATGGTGACAGAGCTCGAAAAACATAGACAAACATATCCTCATCTTAGAATCATGGCGGCACGTTTGCACATTATAGGCACAGAGCGAACCTGCAGTAATGGGTTGGGGTTTGATTGGTACAGTAGTCTTCATGCTTCCTTGACCACATAAAGTTTATTTCTCCCAAACACCTATGATTCAACAAGACTCGTGTCCTGCAAGTAACACTGACCTTGTAGAATATTGTGGTAGAACACAGCAGGAGGGACAGCAAGTGTCTGTAAGTGAACCAAACAAGGTCCTTTCAGGTTCTTGTCTTCAAAGGAAGACGGGAACATTTCAGTTCCTTTTAAGATAAATTTGGGGTCATGGTTTCTGCCTTTTAAGCCTGTGATACATTTTCAGGAAAAAAAGAAAAAATGTAGCGGAGTGTTTATGCCTTTCCAGATAAGGAAACAGAGGCACAAAGAGTTCGTTCTCTGTTCTTCTGTCCTTACCATTCCCCCCTTCAGAAATGCCCTCCCTGCTCCTCTTTGCACAGATCTGGACACCTGCATGGTACAGGTCAAATGCCACCTCCCTCGTCAAACTTGTCTTGATTCCCTTCACTGTCCCTCCTCTGGAAGCTCATAGCGGTGTATCACTTGCCCTTGGGCTATCATGGTTTGTGTTCTTTTTTTTTTTCCTTAAGTTTATTTATTTTGAGGGGGGGCAGTGGGAGGGCAGTGAGAGAATCTCAAGCAGGCTCCGTGCTGTCAGCTTGGAGTCCGATGCAGGGCTCAGTTCCACAAACCCTGAGATCATGACCTGAGCTGAAACCAAGAGTCGGTGGCTTAACTGACTGAGCCACCCAGGCGGCCCTGGTTTGTGCTCTTCAAAGCCACTAGACTTAACTTCACCTTTCTACAGGTAGGTACACAGTAGAGTTCAATAAATAGTTGTTCACTGCCTTCTTAAATGTTGTTGAATGAATAAATCACTCACTATTTTTTTTTTTTTTTGGGCAGGCTCCACACCCAACAGGGGGCTTGAACTGACGACCCAGAGATCAAGAGTTGCACCGCTCCACCGACTGAGCCAGCCAGGCACCCCAATAAATCACTCGCTATTCAACAAGGAGAGGAATAAATGAGCTTCCTTCACCCTATAAAAAGACAGTAAACCATCTATGTTCTGACGCCATTACCCTGAGGCGGATCGTCCTGAAACAATCACCCTCCTGTTCACAGCCGCTTTAGGGGCCCTTCCCCTCATTGTGTCCAGCCAGTGTTTGTCTTCACAGAACTAGCTTTGCTCTACCTGAATCCATTACCCCCCTGCTACCTAGAGAAGCTCAATTAAAAAAGCAATCTTTCTGGGGCACCCGGATGGCTCAGTCAGGTGAGGGTCCAACTCTTGATTTTGGCTCAGGTCATGATCCCAGGGTCATGGGATCGAGCCCCAAACTGGGCTCTGCACTGAGCATGAAACCTGCTTAAGAGTCTTTCTCTGTGCCCCTCCCCCACTTGCTCATGTGCATATTGTATATACTTACTGCCTTCATCCATCCTTAACAAAGTACCACAGACTGGGTGGCTTTATAAACAACAGAAATTTCTTTCTCGGAGTTCTGCAGGCTGGAAGCCTGAGGTCAATGTTGGGTGAGGAACCTCCTCCCGGTCACAGATTTCTTGTAATCTCACATGGTGGAACAGGCCAGGGAGCTCTGTGGGGTTTCTTTTATAAAAGTATAATCTTGTTCATGAGGTGGGTGGTGTTGGGGCTGGGTGTGGGGGGCAGGGAACACAAATATTCAGACCATAGAAGCCAGGGACAGATAGAAATGTGCGATATGTGAGTGTGAGTGTGTGTATGTGTGTTGTCTGAAACCCACAGCGGGAGGAGCCCCTGTGAGCATGGGGAGAGTGAGTTAGATGCAGACTAAGAGCTAGCTAATACAGAGTCAGAGACTGAGATGGAGACAGATTCGCTCTGGGTGTAAAAGTAAGAAAATAGAGCATTTAAACTCCAGCGCTTTCCCCGTCACCTTTCCCTGGAAGAGAACTGAGGATGAAAGAGAATTCAGCAAGGCACAAACTCAGCATTTGCACTGCTGGCATAAGGAGAAAGTGGCTCCGATGTTCCCAGGCGGATGTGCATCCTTTTCTTGGCTCTACCCCCGCTACCCCGCCCACATGAGCAACCTGTGGGCCTGCAAAGAGCCCGAGAACTGGACACCGACTTTACGTGTAATGGTGACGATAAGTAAGAACGACATTCCTGCTGTATCTCCCTTTAAAAGCCACTAAGTAGTTTCACGTCATGTATCTCATTACACACAAAACCACCCCAGAATTTAAGTCGGGTGGGACATTTTAATCCCCATTTTAGAGATGAAGGATCTGAGGCCGAGGAAAGAAAAATGACTTTTCAAAAATAATATAACCGGGAAGAAGGAACAGCATAAAACCGGTGACCTCTTAGCCCCCATCTCCTTGTCTTTCAGAAGGCATACTCATTTGTGTCTTCCCAGCAGTGTTGTAGAGGAACATCCAGAGCGTTCACCGTGTTCAGGACAACAGGAACCTCATCATTGTTCTCTTCAAAGCATCCGTAAGCTCTCTGTTTCTCATGCTGTAGATCAAGGGGTTCAGCACAGGGGTGATGAAGGTGTAAACCACAGACACTACCTGGCCTCTCTCTGGAGAGTACCTGGAGCTGGGGCACAAGTAGATGAGGCTTCCACATCCGTACTGGAGCAGGACCACAGTCAGGTGGGAGGAGCAGGTGGAGAAGGCCTTGTGCCTCCCCTCTGCCGAGCGGATCTTCAGGATGGCGGCCATGATGAAAACGTAGGAGAGGGCGATAAGCAGGAAGGGGATGGTGAGGACGGTGAGGCTGACCACCAATAGGGTGGCCTCATGGACCCACGTATCCGCACAGGCCAGTCTCATGACAGGGAGGACATCGCAGTAGAACAGGCTGATTTCTTGGCTGCGGCAGAAGGGGAGGCGGAAGATGAGCACAGTCAGCTGCATGGCCAAGATGAACCCCAGCGCCAGAGACCCCAGGGCCAGCTGGACGCACAACCGCCAGCTCATCATGAGGGTGTAACGCAAAGGGTGGCAGATGGCCACAAACCTGTCATAGGCCATGACAGCTAGTAGAATGCAGTCAGCGCTGCCCAGGAAGATGAAGAAGAACATCTGGGCACCACAGCCAGGCAGGGAGATGAGGGCTCTCTCTGCGGACAGGACGCTGGCCAGAGTCAGAGGGGCAATGGTGGAAGAGTAGCAGATCTCCAGAGCTGCCAAGCTGGCCAGGAAGAAGTACATGGGGGTGTGCAAAGAATGGTTGCTCCAGATGATGAGAGAAATGGAGCTGTTGCCGCCGATGCTGACCAGGTACATGACGAGGAAGGCCACGAAAATCAGCATCTGCACCTCGGGGAGTTTGGAGAAGGGGCGGAAGTAGAAGTGAATCATCCCAGTCTGATTTGTACCCTCCATGTAGTCAACAAGCTGGGCCTGCGGATGGCGCGGTGCTGCCCCCCGGAGGAGAGAATGAAGGCAGGACGCAGAGCTCCTGCCGGGTGACCCATTCAATCCTTGGCCTCTCCCTTCCTTGATCTCCTCAACCCCAGCGGTCTTCACCTCCTGCCTAAACTCATCAACTTGCTTTTAAATCAGACTTCTTGTTGTAATCACCCAGAAGTAGTTCACCACAGAAATATTTTTTTTAATTGTGGTAAAATATACATGCATAATATTTCTAAGTTTAGCCTCGTGTAAGTATATGATTCAGGGGCATTAAATACATCCACCATGTTGGGTAAACATCACCTCTATCCATAACCAAACTTTTTTAAATCATCCCAACAAAAACTCTGTACCCACTAAACAATAACTCCCCATATGTCATCCTCCCAAACTCCAGTCACTTCTACCCTGATTTCTGTCTCTATGAGTTTGCCCATTCTAGGAACCTCATACAAGTGGAATCATATGGTATTTGTCCTTCTGTGTCTGGATTATTTCACTCAGCATAATGCTTTCAAGTTCCAGCCATGTGGTCGCACATGTCAAATTTCCTTTATTTTTTACGGCTGAATAGTATTCCATTGTGTGTAAATACCACATTTTGCTCATCCATTCATCTGTTCACAGACACTTGGATTGTTTCCACCTTTTGTCTATTGTGAACAATGCTGCTGTAAACATAGGTGTGTAAGTATCTGTTCAAGTCAGCACTGAAATCTTAAATCACACAGTACCATACTCAGACCACAAATTCCTCTGTGCCCTCATCCCTTGCCTGGTTCTCAACAGTGCAGCCTCTGGGTTTGGACCATCTAGGTTCTAATCCCTGATCTGCCATTGACCAGGAGTATGACCTAGAGCAACTTGATGAAGCTTTCAATTTCTATATCTTCAATTTCTATATCTATAAAGAAATGCTTCAATTTCTATATCTATAAAGATGACAATAAGACAGAACTCTTAGGATTGTTGTGAGAAGTAAATGTGTCTGGCCCCTAGTGAACTCTCCATGAGTGTGAGCAATAATCAGGAACACTTCTCTTCTTCTCCCTCTTCAAGACCACTTTGACGCCTCCAGTTCCCCCAAATAAGCCTCCTTTGGGCTTTACTCCCTTCCTCACCCAACCAAGACCTATGGTTCATACCTTCCATTAGTTTTTGCCAATATTATCCCCATCCATGGCTCCTTGACCTTTTGCCAACCCTGTTGTTACCTTCTGTAATATCCAACATACCTATTCCAGGTTGACCACGACTAAAGATTACAAAATCCTGCTGAGTGGGGCCACAACAAAGGGGCATTATCAACCCCAGTACTGACCCCCATCCTCTAAAGAGCTCCTCCTTCTGGTCCCCTCCAAAACTAGTGCAAATTTCCCTGGTCTCTTCAAGTCTCCTCTTCTGCTACCTCCTTCCTCACTAGCAGTGGATGACCCAGCCTCCCAGAAAAAAAATTACAGAAGCTACTTGGAAGCAATTGTCACTAGTGCTGGACCTATAACATAGGATCTATAGCACATCCATAACACATTCCCTCCATCTGACATCACCCTCTAATGGTTCCCTAGCCCCTTCCCATCATGACTATTTCCTACTCTTTAGCCCAGGCAACCCAGTTTCCATCTTACTACCTGAAACCACTCTAATGAAGTTCACCAATGACTTCCAAGTCATTGAATCCAACAGCTACTTTGGACTTGAAGCTGCCAGCTACTCCCTACTCCTTGAAATTCCCCACCCATAGCCTCTGTAATGCTATTCTGCCCAGACTCCCTTCCTACCTCTCTAGACACTTTTCCATCTTTTTTCCACTTTTCTGCTTTTCCATTTCCATCATTTTAGAGATTACTCTTCCTCTTAGTGATGTGCAAAAGGAAGGTTTTCCTGGCTATTCTAGGTCTGCTCCCCAGATCGACTCTCCACCCTGCTCTGCCCCTGGGAGGCTAGTCACTAAGGACTGCATTAGTCAGTCACCCTCCCCCTGTGGTTTCTGGTTGGGTTTGGCTGATGAATGCTACTGACAGGAGAATGAAAAGTAGCATAAAGAGCAGTAGGGTATTTATCCTCCCCTCCCCCAACACACACACACACACACACACACACACACACACAACCCATATTACATCTCCTGCAGAAACATAAAACTGACAGTTTGCCTTTCTTCCAATGATTAAGCAACTCACAATGCCACAGTAAGAAGGGGGGACCACTTTGCACCCCGAGTTAAACCAAAACAGATCAGCCTGACTGGTTTATGGATGCCCAAAAGAATGTATTTTTTTGTTTATTTTTGCTATGCTGATGTCTGAAGATGTGTCATGATCTTTGAAAATATAATAATCATGTAAGAATGTTGTTTTCCACCATACACAGAATAATACAACCTTATATTCTTGCTGACTTACAGTTTTACCCTTTGAGTATTTGTTGGGTTTTTGTGTCTTACGAGCCAGTCTTTTTAAAGTCTGACTCCCTGCATGCTTTGGAAGTAACGTGTTTTCCTTTCCTAAATGCATCTGCCCCTGCATGGGTCATCTGTTTGGCACAGCCTCATGTCCGGTAGGAGGGCTAGAAGATGGCTGGAATCATGGTAGGAAATTTTTCATCTGGAACTTTCTGAGAGTTTTATTTCTTGAAAATGCTAATTCCTTTTCTGGAACAACATTAAGAGCACATGCCTGGGGCACCTGGGTGGCTCAGTCAGTTGAGCATCTGACTTTGGCTCAGGTCCTGATCTCGTGGTCTGTGAGTTAGAGCCCGGCATCAGGCTCTGTGCTGACAGCTCAGACCCTGGAGCCTGCTTCGGGTTCTGTGTCTCCCTCTCTATCTCTATCCCTCCCCTGCTCGTGCTCTGTCTCTTTCTGTCTCAAAAATAAATAAATGTTTAAAAAAAACATTAAAAAAAAAAAGAGCACACGCTTGCCTGCCTTTCTCTCTATGCAGAGTGAGAATGGACAGCACATCCTCTACCCCAAATATTTGATCTCTGTGAATTAAACACTAATGGGACAAACAGTTATAAGAAAAAGAACCACTATCTATAACCAGGGATCTCACCATTCCCTGCATGTGTTTGCCTCTGTGTTCACATGTATATTTCCGTCCGCTCCTTGGACTCTAAGCCCCAAGGGGGCAAGGGACAATTGGGTCCCATTTTTTACTAATGCCCAGGACCTAGTACAGTGTCAGGCACTATGTAATGCTGTATTGACATGAACCCTGGAGATTTACTGAAGCTCTATCAATGCTGGTGACTGATACTTAGTACTTTTGAAGTAGAAATAGGAATCTTCATTTTAGCACTCTGATACTAAAGAGGTGTATCCTTTCTGGAGAGATAATCAGTGTTTTCAAGAAGTAATTTAAGATGTCACATGCGTTGGAGGTGCCTGTGTGGCTCAGTCGGTTGAGCGTCTGACTCTTGATTTCGGTTCAGATCATGATCTCATGGTTCATGGGATTGAGCCCCATTTCGGACTCTGTGCTGACAGTGCAGAGCCTGCTTGGGATTCTCTGTCTCCCTCTCTCTCTGTACCACCCCCAGTGTTGCTTGCACACTCTCTTTCAAAATAAATAAATAAACATCAAAAAAAAAAAAAAGATGTCCTATGCATTGAATCAGTACTCTTAACATTAAAGGACATTTTCCTAAGGAAATAGCCTGGAATATGGAGCCAAACGCACAAAGATGTGTGCAGTGTGCCTTAATAATTTTTTATAAGGAGACAAAACAAATGCTTAACAAAAAGTAATGTTTTGGGGCACCTGGGTGGTTCAGTTGGTTGAACATCTGACTTCAGCTCAGGTCATGATCTAGCAGTTCATGGGTTTGAGCCCCACATCAGGCTCACTGCTGTCAGCACAGAGCCTGCTTCGGATCCTGTCTCCCTCTCTTTCTGCCGCTCCCCCACTCATGTTCTCTCTCTCTCGCTCAAAAATAAATCAACACTTACAAAAGTAATGTTTGAGTCCCTTGACATATATTCATATGATGAACTATTACATTGCCATTGAAATTGTTATAATGAAGAGGTTTAATAAGATGAGAAGACGCTTATAACATTAAATGAAGGAAACAAAGAGGCAAGACTATGCATCGCATGAACAAATTATGCGACCAATATAAAGGAGGATGGTAAACTCTCAGTGTTTTTGAGAAAAATGGGTGATTACTGTTTTCTTCATGCTTTTCTCCACTTTTCAAATTTCCTTCCAAAAACGTGTGTTTATTTTTCCAATTACAAAAGTTTCATTGATTTTTAGAATTCTCGTTTGAGAGGCAAGGAAACAGAAGTTCCCTAGCACACCCCTAGTTATACAAACAGTCATTGTTGGAACCAGGATTAACATCTAGATACGGGCTGGGTTTATTGTTGTGAACCTCCCTGCCTTCCTTCTTTCCTTCCTCCCTTCTTTCTTTTCCTTTCCTCCTTTCTTTTCCTTTCTTTTCCTCCTTTCCTTCTGCTCTCTTTTTTCCTTTATCCTCATCTCTTCTTAAAGCCAACCCCTTAGATTTAGCTCATCATTCTAGTCCATCAAGATCTTATGGAGAATTTCAATTCTTTACTCCAGTGAGTAATCAATTTTGCTCCCACTGTCATCTACAAATTTAATGAACATGTTTCACAAAGCTATAACTAACTGGGCAATAGACATAGCTCCTGGAGACCACATCTCTTAAGCATACTACCTCCAGTATCCCTCATAGTTTTCTTCAGAACACCAATAGGTTTTCAGAGAAGTTTAAAAGTAAAAGGTTCTCTGTGTGGAATGTCTTAAAAACTAGAGTGAATTCCACTGCAATACACAATCACCTTGATTACAGAAGGGATGTTCAACACTCCTTGGATAAGGAATTCTCATTTTCATTCCTTAGACTCACCTGAATTCACAACCCATTCCCCAGACCCCTGTCCAGACACACACATTTCTCTCTTAATAAAATATATGTCATCCTACTTGAGTATTAAAGTTACATAATTCATGCTTCCCTTTTCGTCTTAGCTGCTAGGAAGCCCAAAACTAAGTTTTATATTCAACTGCTTATCATTCCTCAACTCTAGTAACTCCATCTCTATTTCTCTCTTGTCTTCTGTACTGTGCAAGTTGATTTTGATCTTGCTGTAACTAGGGTTTGATCGCAAGGCACTCTATTTTTAGGAGCCTATGAAGCGTGATAAATCTATTATACAAACAAAACAATTATTCTTGCCTTTTGTGTCTTCATCCAAGGTGTTGACGAGTGAATGAGAAATCTCTCCACTCTTTGCTCCCAAACTTGCTCCTCCTCTGGGGTCCCCTCAGTGGTACAAAGATGACAATCCTGTGGGCTTGGTCATAGTTAAATGTTCTCTTTCATTGTCTGCTTTCTTCTGCCTTTGCTGCTGCCTAATGCCTTGCTACTTGAAGGTTGGATCAGAGAATTCCGACTCTCTTCTCACCCAGGAAATACAAACTCTCAATAATGTTGCATCTTCTTTGATGAGTCTCTTGGCACCAGTACTGCTTCCAAAGACTTGGCAAACATCCACAGAGAGAGCCTTTCCTCTTCCATAAAGACCTTTGCATACTCCTCTGCCTTCTTCCCTTACAGAGTGGAACTAACAGGACTATTCATGCATTCACTCAATCAACAAGGATTTACTGAGCATCTACTATCAACCAGGCATTGACTGTGTCACCTGGAAACTGAGTAGGTTACACAATATTTTCTGGGTGTCCCATCAAAGCACGGACTCCTCCTACAAAGGAGGGTGGATAACTTCTCACCACTCAGGCAATCTAGGAAATCGGTCACATTTTAAGGGAGAGGCAGACTCTTCTCTCACTCTCGGTGGTGGACTGGTTCAGAGACTTGTTTGTTGTTAGAATATTTGGCATAAACACTGTCACTTCATTCACTCCAGGAAATTGTACAAATGTTCCCATCTAATTGTAACTTCACCCCAGAAAGCCCCTCACAGGATTAGGGAATCCCAAGGTCAGTAGGGTTCATTGGTCCATTTCCCAGGGTCTAGACCATACAACAAACAACTCATCAACCTGGTCTTGCATCTACCCTCCTTACCTTCTGCCTGGAGAGACTGGCAACCACATCATTCCCTGAGGCTGAGTGAAGGCCACAGTGGAATCCCCTTCTTAATAATCTTGGGAACCGTGGAGACTGACTCTGAAAAACCACCCAGCACCGAGAGGAGCACACATCCAGATGCTGTTAAGCCTTCCCTGCTGCCTCTTCTCAAGGGAAAAGCATAGGACTCTAGCCCTTGCAGAGACAGAATTCTGGGTTGTCTCTCTCAGCTCTCAGTTCTTCTCATCTTCTTTCTGGAGATTTCCCTGCTTGTGTCGGTTCAGTAAAGGCCCAAGAGGCTAACTTGGGTTTTCACTTGACCATCCCCTGTAGGTCAATGAACACAAATAGGAGTTGTTTGGAGACGTGATATTCCAAACTGGTTTCACTGCTACTAGACTGAGCTATATTCTAATTATTGCTTAATTTTTACTCTCCAAGTTTGAGAGCATTTAAAAGATACACAATTCTTCCCCTGCTCATGCTCTGTCCCTCTCCATCTCTCAAAAATAAATAAATGTTTAAAAAAATAACAAGTAAAAGATACACAATTCTAATTAATCCAGGTAGAGATTAATATCTTGTGCACCTAAACAAATTCCAGGAATCTTTCAGAGCTCAGCCCGGTGTCATCTGTTAAATGAAGCCATGTTCTGATATGCACACCTTCCCCCACCCTCCTCCACAAAGGGAAAGTTTACTCCCTGCTCCAGGCTCTGTGGTGGCTTTGTCCCCAACCCCAATTATAGCATTTATCTCTCTGTATTGTTTTTTAATTTTTTTTAACATTTATTTACTTTTGAGAGACAGAGAGAGAGTGTGAGTGGGGAGGGGCAGAGAGAGAGGGAGACACAGAATCTAAAGCAGGCTCCAGGCTCTGAGCTGTCAGCACAGAGCCCGACACGGGGCTCGAACCCACGAACTTCGAGATTCTGACCTGAGCTGAAGTCGAACACTTAGCCGACTAAGCCACCCAGGTGCCCCAATGTTTTTCTTCAGTTAAATTCAACTCACTCACTTTTTGTTACCTATCAACATGTATTATGCCAGTTCTATCTTGTAATCTCTCATTTTCATTCATGTGTCACCTAAAATTTTCATTTCAAGAATCAGTAACTGAAAATTCAGTGAACATTGCTAAAAATGAAGACCTACGGGGCTCCTGGGTGGTTCAGTCCGTTAAGCATCCAACTCTCGACTTTGGCTCAGGTCATAATCTCATGGTTCATGAGTTTGAGTTTGAGCCCCATGTTGGGCTCTGCACTAACAGCTAGGAGACTGCTTGGGATTCTCTCTCTCTCTCTCTCTCTCAAAATAAATAAACTTAAAAAAAATGAAGACTACAGGGGTGTGTATGTGTGTGAGAGAGAGAACTTGGCAGGAAGTTGTCAAAGCAATCTAGAAAGAAAAATGCAAAACAGTTCCTGAAAAGCAGTCACCAACCATTTGAAAGCCTAACTGACCTGAAACATGTTTCAGGAAGGATAAGTGGGCAGGTGTCATCTTTGGATCCTTCTTCTAGAATCAGACTCCAGGGAGTTTGGGAGAGAAAGCGACTTCATCCAAGGAGGCCATGAAGTGATTTCTATGACCAATGCACCTTTTTCCAGATGGTCTCTTCACATTCCCCAGTGAGTCACTGAGTGCATCAAGCTGACCCCAACATCCAATCTGGTTCTCCCACATGCAACCGCAAACCACATTGGACATAGTTGGCAAATGTGCTATGTTTCCATGAGTGAGGGGGCTCATGAATTTTGCTGTTGATAGAAGAGGTCTTGACCTTCACCTTGACCTACATCTCACCTCTCCAGAAAGAGAAACCAGAGAGACGCTGCGGCAAATGCTGTGTGGTCCCAAAGATCGTTTTCCTAAGAGCAAAGACCGGAAGTGGTGAGCTCTGTATTTCACTACAAATCAAGTCATTGGGTTTTACTATGCTTTCTTGAAGGTTTTTAATTTCTAAGTCAAACTTACCTGAGTAATAATCATATCTTAGAATATACATAAAAGGATTTGTGTCCAGTAACGTCCATGAGTGAACAGGTTGCATTTTCAATATGCTCGTGAGTTTTACTTTCACACAGCCTGGCTTCTGTCACAACAGACTCATTTTATTCACAGCCAAGCCACCATTCTATCTGGTATGTTGTTGGTCTTTTACAGAAGCATTTCCTTAAGAGCTTTCCCAGAAGATTATCTTCATCAGGTTAAGTTAATTAGGTGTGAGGGAAAGAAAGAAAGAAAAGGAAGAAGAAAGAAAGAAAGAAAGAAAGAAAGAAAGAAAGAAAGAAAGAAAGAAAAGGAAAGGAGGAAGAAGAAAGAAAGAAAGAAAGAAAGAGAAGGAAGAAGAAAGAAAGAAAGAAAGAAAGAAAAGGAGGAAGAAATAAAGAAAAGAATGAAAGAAAGAAAGAAAGAAAGAAAGAAAGAAAGAAAGAAAGAAAGAAAGAAAAGGAAAGGAGGAAGGAAGGAAGGAAGGAAGGAAGGAAGGGAGGAAGGAAGGAAGGAAGGAAGGAAGGAAGGAAGGAAGGAAGGAAGAGTGATAGTTGTTTGGGGAAGCCCCAGTCATACTGTCACCCTGTCCATCCATTTATTCACCCTCTTCTTCACTGACACTCCTGTCTAGTCCTTATTCTAAGCACTATGATGAGAGAGGAGGCTGGCTAAATAGTCAGGGCCGATCCAGGGCTTCCTTACCAGAATCTCCTAAAAAGAGAGGAATGTGCACTGATGAGCATCCCCCAGCTGAGAGGGCCATGGAGACAGTCATCTCTCCACTCCTTCCTCTTTGCTTTGGAGCTTCCTGTCCTTCAGATCATGCCTCTACTGGTTTGGGGAATATTTCTTCCAGGAAGGAATATTTCTGGTTTCCTGAACCAGCACGTTCTTACCGTAAGTCTTCTTCCCGCATCAGTCACCTCTTGACTCCTTATGCTATAGATCAAGGGGTTTAGCACTGGTGCAAAAAGGGTGTAGACAACAGACACTTCCCGGCCCTCTTCTGGAGAGGAACTGGAGCTGGGGTGAAGGTAGATAAGGGTGCAACATCCAAACTGCAGGAGAACCACGATGAGGTGGGAGGAACAGGTGGAGAAAGCCCGGCACTTTCCCTCAGCTGAATTCATCCTCAGGATGGTGGCCACAATGTAGCCATAGGAGAGGCAGATCAGGAGGAAGGGGACAGCCACTGTGGCCACACTGATGGCATAGAGAGCTGCCTCGTGCATGCGGGTGTCCACACAGGCCAGGTGCATGATGGCAGGCATGTCACAGAAGAAGCAGAAGATTTCATTGCGGCCACAGAATGGAAGGTGGCAGATCAGAACGGTCAAAGGCAGTGACAACAGGAATCCCAGGCCCAAAGAACCTAAAGTCATCTGCCCACAGAGCCACCAACTCATGATGATGTGGTAATGCACTGGGTGGCAGATTGCCATGTACCTGTCGTAGGCCATGGCAGCAAGCAAGACACAGTCAGATCCTCTAAGAAGAATGAAGGGGAACATCTAGGCCCCACAGCCAGGGAGAGAGGTGAGCATGTGCCCCGTGGAAAGGATGCCAGCCAGAGTCAGGGGAGCAATGTTGGTGGAGTAGCCAATTGCCAGCACGGCCAGTGCGAAGAGGAAGAAGTACATCGGGGTGTGGGGGGAGTGATCTCACCAGACTGTGAGCCCAATGGTGATGTTTCCAATGAGACTTCCTAGGTACGACACCAAGAAGGCCACAAATAGGAGGGGAGCCACTGCTGGGTCTGTTGAGAAGGGGTGGAAGTGAAAGTAGACCACCCCCATCCGGTTTTCCTCTTCCATCAGACCTGGAACAAGGAAAGAAGTCATGGGAAACGTGACTCTCCTGTGTCCTTGAGCCTGGAACAGGCCCAGCCATGTTAAAAACACAGTCTGCAGTCACTGAGTACTTATCCTCAGGGCTTCCTTGGGAGTTCGGTTAATGTTATCTCACCTCCCCACTGCTTACCCTGCTCGCTGCATGACCTTGGAGAAGTGATAGACTTCAGCCCCCTCATTTTAAATTTCTTTTGAAGAGGGGGAGGGGTGGAGAGAGAAGAGAGAGAGAATCTCAAGCAGGCTCTACGCCTGCTGGATGTGGGGCTGGATCTCGCAACTGTGATATCATGACCTGAGCTGAAATTAAGAGTCAGATGCTTGACCAACTGAGCCACAGAGGTGCCCCTAGCCCAGTCATTTTAAACGTGGGGAGAGTATAATGCCTGGCTCGGGAGCGTGGTGAAAATTAGTGGAGATTCTGTGTCTGAAAGTGCCAAGCCCGACAACAGGCACGCAGTAGGTTCTCATTGGGGTTTCCTGTTTTCCTTGTTTCCTTGATCTTCATTTCTTTTTTTTTTAAACATTTTTAAATTTCTTAAAAATGTTTATTCATTTTTGAGAGACAAAGAGAGACTGAGCATGAGTGGGGGAGGGGCAGAGAGAGAGGGAGACACAGAATCCGAGGCAGGTTCCAGGCTCTGAGCTGTCAGCACAGAGCCCGACGTGGGGCTCGAACCCACAGATCATGAGATCGTGACCTGAGCTGAAGTCGGATGCTTAATCAACTGAGCCACCCAGGTGCCCCTTTTTTAAACATTTTTTAAAGTTTAGTTATTTTGAGAGAGAGAGAGAGAGAGAGAAGCAGAGACAGTGTGAGAAAGAGAGAATCCCAAGCAGGTTCTGCACTGTCAGCACAGAGCCCGACATGGGGCTAGAATCCATGAATGGTGAGATCATGACCTGAGCCTAAATCAAGAGTCAGACCCTTAACCAAATGAGCTACCCAGGTGCCCCTTTCCTTTTTGCTTTAAAGCGAGTACTCCTGATCATTCGCATGCCTCTTTAGTACTATGATTATCCAGTTACCACAACATCTTAAAAATACACATTTATACGAAGAGCATGCGATACCCGTATCGAGCCCAGAAAGCAGGCAATACAGGTGTTCCTTTAGCCGTTACACACGTGGACGTAGAAGACCAGAGAAGTTAAACATAACTCATGCTGCTATCCTCCCCAGTCCCCAAACTCGGGATTTTCTCATCGTATTTTTTTCTTCAACACTCAACAAGCCAATTGTTTCGTTTTGTTTTGTTCTGTCTGCCAAACATGGACCCTCCTCTTATTTTGCCTTCTTTCATTTGTCCACCCCATCTGCATTTTTATGGTGTCTATCCTGGATCAACCCCTCTTAAACACTTTTTAAATTGTATTACTCCACATTGACTCTAAACTTAGCAAGTAAAAGAACCGCAGTTTTGTCAATTGCACTTCAGTGAAGCTGAAGGAAAAAAAAAGTAAAAGAACCTCTTATGCTTGTAGTATCACACACAATTATTACAGTCCGGGTCACAAGATATTTTTATAAGTAAAACTAACACGACTCACGGGGTGGCGTTGGAAGGTCAGGAAATCCCTTGATGAACATGCCCTACTGGCCCATCTCATCACCCACATCTTTTTTTTTTTTTTTAGTTTATTTCTTTATTTTGAGAGATAGAGAGAGTGTGAGTGGGGGAGAGGCAGAGAGAGAGGGAGAGAGAATCCCAAGCAAGCTCTGCACTGTCAGCACAGAGCCCCATCTGGGGCTCAAACTCACAAACCATGAGATCATGGCCTGAGCCAAAATCAAGAGTCAGATGCTCAACCAACTGAGCCACCCAGGCACCCCCACACACACTTTTTTTCTTCCTTTTTTTTTTCCACATCCTTTGATCTAAGTTGCTAGGTCCTTATGCACATGACCCTTACATTGTATTGAGTTTTAATTTACTTCAAGATAGACATGCATGATGTTTATGGAATTTTCAATGACATTCAAATGGCCAAAACTACAAGAGAGCTCCTTGCATTGATCTTCTTGTGGGATCCTGAGGCCAGGCCAGGTCAAAAATTCTGCTAAACTACAGGGGTAGGGCAAATTAATTATTTTTGTTGTTGAACAAGTGAGCCAAGTTTTAGTACTGCATTTTCTTTGGGTTTGGATTTTAATAATGATCCTCAGTGCTGCTAAAGTTGTAGAGAAATGAGCACTGCCAAAGTCACTGGGGGAGGGGTAAAAGGTTCAACACTTTGGGAAAATAATATTTTTCTTTTTAGTAGGCCTCACGCCCAGCGCGAAGCCGAATGTGGGTCTTGAACTCACAACCCTGAGATCAAGATCTGAGCTCAGAGGCACAACTGGACTCTCAACTAATTTAGCCACCCAAGCGTCCACAAAATAATATTTTTAAATGCTTGTATTTTGTCAAAATACAGACCATTTTCCAAGCTGGGTAATGCATACCTAAGTATTCATTCTACTATCCTCTTAATTCATGTAGGTTTGAAATTTTCCAAATAAAAAAAAGAGCATTTGAATTTAAGTTGAGTTATTCCACTTCAGGACTCTAAAGTTAGAAAATTAATCTAAAATATAACAACCATAACAACAGTAAGTTTTATACATAAGACAAAAATCACAGTGTAATCTTAATAGGGAACAATGAAAACAACTTCATACAGAACACTAAATTCAGCTGATGAAGTACTATGCAATTGTTTTTATTTATGAAGACAATGTAATAATGTGAAAATATTTGTGATATAACACGACACACAAAATGGGATTTTAAAAGTTACAATCTCTACAACACACACACACACACACACACACACACACACACACACACACATCCAGTCTTTGAGTGATGAGCCTGAAAGATATTTTTCCCATTCTGTATTTTCCAATACCCTTTAACAAACATCAAACTCTTATAATTTTAATTACAAGCTTGTAACATGATAAAAGGAGAGACAAGCAGTGTGGTACTCAAACTGCGGAGTATAATATTTTGCAAATTTTTAGAGCAAAGTAACCAATTTATACAGAGCCTTTCCTTAAGAAAAATATTTGGGGGTGCCTGGGTAGCTCAGTAGGTTGAGCATCCGACTTCAGCTCAGGTTGTGATCTCACAGTTTGTGGGTTTGAGCCCCGTGTGGAGCTCTATGCTGACAGCTCAGCACCTGGAGCCTGCTTCGGATTCTGTGTCTCCCTCAATCTCTGCCCCTCCCCTGCTCACACTCTGTCTCTCTCTCTCTCAAATATAAATAAAACATCAACAACAACAAAAAGAAAATAAAAGAAAGAAAGAAAGAAAGAAAGAAAGAAAGAAAGAAAGAAAGAAAGAAAGAAAGAAAGAAAGAAAAGAAAAAAAAAGTATTTGTCTTGGGGCACCTGGGTGGCTCAGTCGGTTAAGCGTCCAACTCTTGGTTTTCAACTCAGGTCATGATCTCACGGTTTTGTGAGTTCGAGCCCTAAGTCAGCTCCGCACTGCCAGCACGGAGCTTGCTTGGGATTCTTTCTCTCTCCCTCTCTCACTGCCCCTCCCCAACTCGCTCTGTTTTTCTTAAATAAATAAATAAACTTTAAAAAAAGAAGTATTTGTCTCATCACAATTGCCACCACGTAAAAAAAGTGTCATTACATGAATGCATGTAGTCCTTCATCCATGTAATTTATGGTCAATCCCACACACACTGCCCCCCCCCCCCGCCCCCACCAGAAAGGAAGCGAAGGAAGTTTGTCTGGCCAAGACTGCCAGTTTCCTTGAATGCCTATGCAGAACAGCCCCTGTACATCAACCGTTGTAGGGAAGCAGCCCCACCGAAGCCACCAAGCCACGAAAGAGCACCATACCCCCCGCGGGATATGGAAACTTTCCATGATATGGAGACTTGAAACTGATTCTTTGCACTCGGTGCATAGACGACACATCTCCTTCACTCTACATCGTTCACTGTTGAGTTATTTGTGTACATGTCTCTGTCCCCCTGGCTACCCAACACACTTGTAGCTTTCATATTTTGTTTGTACACAAACACACACACACACACACACACACACACACACACACACACACACACGATTTGCCAATGGCAAATGCAACTCAACTTTTTAAAAATAGTTCAGCCAGCCTGACGAAAGCCAAATATCCTGAATCACAGCAGGGAAAACTGGAAAGAAGAATAAGACTAAAATACCAGCCAACACATACGGAGTGCCTGCGGATGGCTCCTCCGTGACAAATAATAATAATCAACATTTCTTGGGTGTCAGGTACTATTCTTAGCACTTTATGACAAGTAACTCGTTTACTTCTTGTAATAAACTTATGAGGTAGGTGCTAATTGTTTTGTTTTTTTTTTAGCTAGGTGCTATTCTGACCTTATTTTACAGATGAGGAAATCAAAGTGCGGATTTCAACCCAAAGGCTGAAGGTTGCACATGCTTAGCCACTGCTCCGTGTGCATCTCCCCACATCTGTCACCTTTGCATGGTGAATATATATGTGAACTTGTGGGAGAATAATGATTTACTGTATTCCATCTATAGGAGACAGCCCATCATTTACTAATTGGGAATCTTAAAAAAAAAAACTCAGGTACTTAATACACCCGCTGCTGGGAACTAATTCTAAAGAAGTGAGTCAAAGGAATAAAAAAGCATTCATATAAAGCTATTTGTAGCGGTATTGTTTCTGTACCTAAAAGAAAAAAGCAGGGGCGCCTGGGCGACTCTGAAGGTTAAGCATCCATCTGACTTCGGCTCAGGTCATGATCTCACGGCTCGTGAGTTCGAGCCCCGAGTGGGGCTCTGTGCTGACAGCTTGGAGCCTGGAGCCTGCTTCAGATTCTGTGTCTCCCGCTCTCTCTGCCCTTCCCCCGCTCATGCTCTTTCTCTTTCTCAAAAATAGATAAACTTAAAAAAAATAAAATAAAATGAAAAAGCAACAAATCACACAGCCCACAAGGAACTAAAACATCCAGGTGTGTGAATTCTGTGGATTAGAAGGCCTTTGCTGAGAATAGAGAAGACAGTGTTAAAAAATGGGAAGTGTGAGTTGAGGTCTGTCGTTTGAAATATAAACAAAGAAGGCTAAGTACCCTACCCACCACAATCACAACACTGTGAAACTTTATAACCGGACCAAAGCCATAAGACACCATAGACAGCTGGGGTACCTGGGTGGCTCAGTTGGTTAAGCATCCGACTTCAGCTCAGGTCATGATCTCATGGTTCGTGAGTTCGAGTCCCACATCAGGTTTTCTGTTGTCAGCTCAGAGCCTGGAGCCTACTTTGGATCCTGTGTCTCCTCTCCTGTTCTCTCTGCCCCTCCCCTGCTTGTGCTCTGTCTCTCTCTCTCTCCAAAAATAAATAAATAAACATTAAAAAAAGAGAGAGACCAGAGACAGTTATAAATATGTGCTGTTAACAGAAATGAGTATGTTTGCATGGTTTTCGCAAATTTTTTGTACATTGTCTAATCACCTAAATTTTTTTAAAGTGTTTTCTAAATAAAAAGGAGGGAACCCATCACCAGAGAGGCTTTTTCTAAACAAAAGCCAAAACCTACCTCAGGCGGGTTGAAAATCACTGGGAGGGTAAGTTAGCAGAGGGATCTTAAAGCATTTATTTCCTTCAGAGCTTGCAAACATTCCACATCATTCAGATGCCAGGGAGGCCGAACTGCCGGAGTCTCCCGAAACCTCTCCTGAGGGATGCCAGAGCCCGATGTTAACCACGTCCTGTCCTCCCTTCACAGGAGTCCTCACTGAGTCCATTTAGCTGACATTTATTTATTGAGCACCTGCCTACTCTGGTCCCAGACACTGATGTGGAAAGGGGAGATAGAGCCATGAACAGGAGAGGAAACGTCCTTGACCTGATGAAGTTTATATCCTCGTGAGAAAGAACAGACAAGAAACGAGAAAAGAAAATTAATCATGTAATTTCAGAGAATGATAAGTGCATGTGGAAGATACAGCAGAGCGGTGGGATGGAGGTGGGCAACTTCCACTAAAGAAGTCGAGGAAGACCCATCTGGGGAAGTGACGTGAATGGAGGCCTGAAAGTGTAAACGAAAAAAGCAGGTGCAAGATCATTACCTTCTAGAAATCTGCTGTATGACATCATGCCTATAGTTAATGATACTATATTGTACACTAAATAGATAAAGGGGATTTGAAGTACAAACCTCCAGTTATAAAATAAATAAGTCACAGGGTTGTAAGTACGGCATGAGGATTATAGTCCATAAGATTGTGATAACTTTCTAGGGTGACAGATGGTAACTACACTTATCACAGTGAGTATTCTGCAGTGCATATAATTGCCGAATCATTGTGTGGTATACCTGAAACCAATATAATATAAGTCAGCTTTAATTCAATTAAAATTTTTTAAATTTTTTTGAGGATTATTTATTTTTGAGAGAGAGAGAGTGCGCGCGCCTGAGCAGGGAAGAGGCAGAGAGAGACAGGGAGACACAGAATCTGAAGCAGGCTCCAGGCTCTGAGCTGTCAGCACAGAGTCCAACGTGGGGCTCAAACTCACGAACCGTGAAATCATGACCTGAGCTGGAGTCAGAGACTTAACCCACGGAGCCACCCAGGTGCCCCCAAATTGTTTAAATCACACAAAAAGTTTTATTTTTTTTAAGTTTATTTTTTTATTTTGAGAGAGAAAGAGAGAGAGAGAGGACAAGCAGGGAGGAGCAGAGACAGAGGGAGAGAGAGAAACCCAAGTAGGCTCAGCACTGTCAGCACAGAGCCTGATGGGGGCTCGAGCCCACACACTGTGAGATCATTACCTGAGCTGAAATCAAGAGTTGGGGGCTCAACTGACTGAGCCACCCAGGCACCTCCACAAAAAAAAATCTTTTAAAGGGTAGATTTCATGTTAAATATTCTTATCACAATAAAAAGTAAAATAAAATAATTTTTACAAGGCCGCTGGAATATGTCAAAATAAACAGTAGGGAAAGAGCATTCTGGGGAGAAGCATTAGCACATGCAAGGGTCCTGAGGCAGGGATTTTACGACTGGTTTAGTAAACCACGAGAATAGCAATGTGGATGGAGGGGTGGAAAGGAGTCAGTGATGGGGAAGAAGGAAAGAGGACGTCAGAGGAAGGGGGCCACAAATCACGCAGGGTTGAAGGCCACAGTTAGAAGTCTGGATTCCATTGTAAGTGTTATGGGAAACCACTAGAGCTTTTAAGGAGAGATATACGCTGGCCCTGGTATTGGAACAAGGTCACTCAGCTCTGATGCAGAGAACATAGTAGAAAGAAGAGAAGAGGCAGGGAGATGGTCAGGAGGCTGGATCTGCCATGGAATGACTAGTGGCCCCAGAATCAAACTCACCCAGCTCCTTACGTGCACCCCTCTTTCTTCCTCCCCTCAGAGCTCAATTATATGGAGGTCTGTCTAGATGTGAGAAAAAAATATGTGGCTCTCCTCTCCAACAGTTTACTTTATCTGACCGGCTTTGTAAAGAATAAGTAGCTTGGAAATTTCCTACTGCCCTCTGGATTCCCATGGGTTGTCAAAGTAGAAATCCAAAGGAAATTTGACCTGTAAGAGATATTAATAGAGCTGACAGTTACTGGATACTTACTACGGGCAGATTTTCTGCTGAGGACGTCACACGTGTTATTACCCACGATTACCTCCATTTCACAGATGATGAAACTGGGGCTTCCAGAGTAAATAATTTGACCAAAATTAGGTATCTTAAAAGAGGGACCACTAGGAATAGAACCCAGTATGAATGACTTCAAAGCTACACCCTAGACCACGTGTTGGCAATAAATACACTGGTGTTCAAAGTATGATACGGGGATCAGCAGAATCAGCATCAGCTGGGAGCCTGATCCAAGTACAGACTCTCAGGCCCCACCCCAGACCACTACACGTATAGAAGTTCTAAATTAAGAATTCCTTGCAGTCTCCGGGGGTAAAATCATACCATCTGAGACCAATTATTTTATTTTCTGGTCTTGCTGCATTATTTAGAACCTCCAAAGTGTTGATTAACCATGGTGATACTGAGAGTCCCGTCTAGCACCTGACACCTTGTGAACATGGTTTACTTAATCCACCATTTATAATGCTACTTGCTGTGAGATTTCAATGCAGTTTTTCATAGGAAGTGGCAGCCTCTGTGGCACGAGTTGGCAAGCGTTTTCTGCGAAGTCCCAGGGAGCATCTGTTTGAGGCGTCGTGGGCCATGCGGCGGCCTCTGTCACAACTGCTCAACTTTGCTGGGGCCACACAAAAGCAGGCAGAGACAACAGGGAGAGGAATAAAGATGGCTGTGCGCCAATAAAACATCATTTACAAAACCCAGCAGCCCACGGATATGACCTATAGACCCTACTTTGACGATCCCTGCTTAGGGACAGCATAGGTTTGAATTTTGAGCTGTCGCTTGCTAGTTACATGACCTTGGATAAGTTACTCAACATCTTGGCCCTCCGTTTCCTTATCTGAAAAATGAGGATAATAATGGCACCTCCTTCATGATGTAATTGTGCACAGTGATACCTGTGATGTACTTAGAAGAGTTGCCTACATCAGAAATAGCATTTGGGGCACCTGGTGGCTCAGTCGGTTAAGCGTCTGACTTCAGCTCAGGTCATGATCTCCCGGTTCATGAGTTTGAGCCCCGCGTTAGACTCTGTGTTGACAGCTTGGAGCCTGGAGCCTGCTTGGGATTCTCTCCCTCACTCTCTGCCCCTCCCCTGCTCACACTCTGTCTCTCTGTCTCTCAAAAACAAATAAACGCTAAAAAAAATAAAAATAAAATAGCATTCAATGATGTGAGCACAAAAGCAGAAATCTTCCCTGATTTATCTGCCATGGTACTCCCAGTTTCTGGCACACAATAAGCACTCAGTAAATATTTACAGAATAGATAAAAATTAACTGTAATATATTTAAGCAGTTTATTTCTATTCCCATTTCACTCAGAGGTTTTATAAAGAATCTCTGCTGAGGGGCACCTGGGTGGGTCAATCGGTTAAGTGTTCAACTCTTAATGTCAGCTCAGGTCATGATCTCACCATTCATGGGATCAAGCCCTGTGTCAGGCTCCATGCTGACAGCACAGAGCCTGCTTGGGATCCTCTCCCTCTCTCTCTCTAGCACCTCCCCCACTCATGCACTATCTCTCTCCCTTCTTCTCCCTCTCTCTCAAAATAAATAAATAAACTTAAAAAAAAATCTCTGTTGAAATACATCAAATAACTTTTCAGTAGCTCTGCACATAAATTTATTATTTGCCATTTCTAGTGAACGTAACACTGAAAGTCCTAGCCAGAGTAATTAGGCAAGAGAAAGAAGAAAATGCTGCCATTTGTGACAACACGGATGAACCTGTAGATTTTGCTAAGTGAAATAAGCCAAACAGAGAAAAACAAATGCCGAATCATAACACTTATATGTAGACTCTAAAATACATTGAACTCACAGAAACCCAGTAGAGGGTGGTTACCAAGGGTTGGGGAGTGTGGGAAATGGGGAGATGCTGGCCAAAGCTTCCAGTTATAAGATGCATAGGTTCTGGAGACCCACTGTACAACATGGTGAGTACAGCTAATAATAATGCATTGTATATGTGAACTTTTCTAAGTGAGTGGATATGAAGTATTCTCACCACAAAAAGAAAAAAGTGACTCTAAGGGGTGATGGATACATGAATTGGCTTGATTGTAGTTTTCATTTCACAAGGTATACCTGTCTAAAAACATCCCGTTATATACCTCAAATATATACAACTTTTATTGTTCAATTTTAGCTGGGACATAAAATATTAGGGATAGCTATCTGGAAGTCAGGATGAATAAAATCAGTAGCTCTCAACATTCTCTGCACCACATGAATTTTACAGTGTTTTCTCCATGAACCCCATCGTCATGATTTTAAAGCTAAGAAAGGGTTAGGTAACATGATAAACACTGCACGTGCATTATCTCATTCAATCTCCGCAACCACTCTATGAGCGAGAAGCAGTACTATCATTCCCACTTTGCAGGTGAGATAAGTAAGGCTTAGAAAGTTTAACTCACTTACCCAAAGGCACACATCCAGCCCTTGGCTGAGCCAAGGTTTGAAACCAAATCTGTCTGAATTTAGACCTACTCTTTGAGCCATTCTTATATATACTGCCTCCAAACCCCATGTTTTAAAAATTACTACCTACCTAACTCTATCTTCTAAATAAACAAAAACACAAGTAATAATAATAACAGTAATAATAATAATAATAATATAAAATTATCCCGGGCAAATGTATGACATGTTAGGCCTTTTGAAATATTAAAATTACCTTAGAAACTCCATTAGTAATCTTTTTTTAATGTTTATTTATTTTTGAGAGAGAGAGAGAAAGAGAAAGACAGAGAGAGACACAGTGTGAGCGGGAGAGGGGTAGAGGGAGAGGGAGACACAGAATCTGAAACAGGCTCCAGTCTCCAAGCTGTCAGCACAGAGCTTGATGTGGGACTCGAACCCACGGACCATGAGATCATGACCTGAGCCAAACTCTGATGCTTAACCGACTGAGCCACCCAGGCACTCCCTCCATTAATAATCTTGAAGGCCTTTTGAGATATGGGGATTAGAGATGGAACCATTTAATGTCCTCTAAATCCCTTCTCATTCCACAATGTCATAAATGACCTTTAAAAAAAGAGCTCTACAGACCTCAAGCTGTATTACAAAGCTGTAATCATCAAGACAGTATGGTACTGGCACAAGAACAGACATTCAGATCAATGGAACAGAATAGAGAACCCAGAAATGGAACCACAAATGTATGGCCAACTAATCTTTAACAAAACAGGAAAGAATATTCAATGGAATAAAAACAGTCTCTTCAGCAAGTGGTTTTGGGAAAACTGGACAGCGACATGCAGAAGAATGAACCTGGACCACTTTCTTTTTTTTTTTTTAATTTTTTTTTAATGTTTTTATTTATTTTTGCGACAGAGAGAGACAGAACATGAGCAGGGGAGGGCCAGAGAGAGAGGGAGACACAGAATCGGAAGCAGGCTCCAGGCTCTGAGCTGTCAGCACAGAGCCCGATGCGGGGCTCGAACCCACAGACTGTGAGATCATGACCTGAGCTGAAGTCGGACACTCAACCGACGAGCCACCCAGGCGCCCCCCTGGACCACTTTCTTACACCAGACACAAAAAATACACTCAAAATGGATGAAAGACCTAAATTTAAGACAGGAAGCCGTCAAAATCCTCGAGGAGAAAGCAGGCAAAAACCTCTTTGACCTTGGCCACAGCAACTTCTAACTCAACATGTCTCCAGAGGCAAGGGAAACAAAAGCAAAAGTGAACTATTGGGACCTCATCAAAATAAAAAGCTTCTGCACAGCGAAGGAAACAATCAGCAAAACTAAAAGGCAACTGACAGAATGGGAGAAGATATTTGCAAATGACATATCAGATAAAGGGTTAGTATCCAAAATCTATAAAGAACTTATCCAACTCAACACCCAAAAAACAAGTAATCCAGTGAAGAAATGGGCAAAAGACATGAATAGACACTTCTCCAAAGAAGACATCCAGATGACCAACCGACACATGAAAAAAATGCTCCACATCACTCATCCTCAGGTAAATACAAATCAAAGCCACAATGAGATACCACCTCATATCTGTCAGAATGGCTAACATTAACAAGTCAGGCAACAACAGACGTTGGCAAGGATGCAGAGAAAGAGGATCTCTTTTGCACTGCCGGTGGGAATGCAAACTGGTGCAGCCACTCTGGAAAACAGTATGGAGCTTCCTCAAAAAATTAAAAATAGAACTACCCTACAACCCATCAATTGCACTACTATGTATTTATCCAAGGGATACAGGTATGCTGTTTCAAAGGAGCATATACATCCCAATGTTTATAGTAGCACTATCAACAATAGCCAAAGTATGGAAAGAGCCCAGATGTCTATCGATGGGTGAATGAATAAAGAAGATGTGGTATACGAGGCACCTGGGTGGCTCAGTTGGTTAAGAAGATGTATATACAGGGGCGCCTGGGTGGCTCGGTCGGTTAAGCTCAGGTCATGATCTCACGGCTCAGGTCATGATCTCACGGTCCGTGAGTTCGAGCCCCGCGTCGGGCTCTGTGCTGACAGCTCAGAGCCTGGAGCCTGTTTCAGATTCTGTGTCTCCCTCTCTCTCTGCCCCTCCCCTGTTCATGCTCTGTCTCTCTCTGTCTCAAAAATAAATAAACGTTAAAAAAAATTAAAAAAAAGATGTATATATATACATGTTCTATATTATATATATATATATATATATACATACATACATACACACACACAATGGAGTATTACTCAACAATCAAAAAGAATGAAGTCTTGCCATTTGCAACTAAGTGGATGGAACTAGAGGGTATTATGCCAAGCGAAATTAGCCAGAGAAACACAAATATCATGTGACTTCACTCATATGAGGACTTTAAGATACAAAACAGATGAACATAAGGAAGGGAAGCAAAAATAATATAAAAACAGGGAGGGGGACAAAACATAGGAGACTCTTAAATATGGAGAACAAACAGAGGGTTGCTGGAGGGGTTGTGGGAGGGGAGGATGGGCTAAATGGGTAAAGGGGCATTAAGGAATCTACCCCTGAAATCATTGTTGCACTATATACTAACTTGGATGTAAATTTAAAAAACAAATTAAATAAAAATAAAAACTAAAAATAAATAAAAAAAGAACTCTAGATGGTCCTTCATTTCTCCAGGGGACACTGAAAGAAAACCATGTCTTTGGATGAATTTGAATGAAGCATCATTATTCATTAATCTCAACAAATATTACTGAGAGACTAAGGTCAGGATTTGAATGGTTCAACACCCAAGTAGATGGTGAGTGGAGGCTCTGGTTTTAGATATGTGAAACAGGAGATACTCATCAGTGATGCAATAGAGATGTCAAGTAGACAGTGAATATACAAGTCTGGAGTTCAGGGGTGAGGTTGGCTGGAAATAACACATTTGAGAGTCATCAGCCTGTTGTCTGTATTTAAAGCCTAAAGAAACTGAACCATTTGCAAAAAAATAAATAAATAAATAAGAAAAGAGGACCTAGGACCAAGACCCACCTCGAGGGGAAGTTAGGGAAAGAGAAGAAGCCAGCAAAATAGACTAAGAAGTAAAATCAGAAATATAAAGGGGCGCCTGGGTGCTCAGTCTGTTGAGCGTCCAACTTCCGGCTCCAGTCATGATCTCACGGTTGGTGGGTTCAAGCTCTGCATCAGGCTTGCTGCTGTCAGCACAGAGCCTCCTTTGGGTCCTCCGTCCCCCTCCCTCTCGGCCCCAGCCCCCCTTGCACTCTCTCACACAAAAATAAAAAAAAATAAACATTAAAAAAAAAAAAAAAGCAGGGTTGCCTGGGTGGCTCAGTTGGTTAAGCATCCGACTTTGGGTCAGGTCATGCTCTCACAGTTCTTGAGTTCAAGCCCCAAGTCTGGCTCTGTGCCGACAGCTTGGAGCTTGCAGTCTGCTTCTAATTCTGTGTCTCCTTCTCTCTCTGCCCCTCTCCCGCTCATTCTCTCTGTCTCTCTCAAAAATAAATAAATATTTTAAAAATTTTAAAGCAAAAAAGCTATTTTTAAAAATCAGAACTATAAAGTAAAATTAGGAGAAATTACTTTTCCAGAAGCAAAGAGAGCAGAGGATATTGCAAAATATGCCCTCCCCACTAAAAAAAAAACAAAAGAAAAGAAAATGCTGCATGTAGAAGTGATATTTTTAAAAACATGATTTCAAGGTAAATCAAGTGAAAATAATAATTTTTCTTTCCCCAACCGACTTCATCATTGAACTTATCAACAAGTTACTAAAAGATGACCCTCAGGGAAGATGTACCAGTGGAATAATCCTGATGCAATTTTAATTTTTAAGGAACACTGTATTTAATCTTGTTGCTTTCTGCTTCCCAGGCACACCTCAGTCATCTCAGGGGACCAAGAATGTCGCTTTAGCCAGATTAGTTATGAATGTCCTTACTGGATGATAATTTCGAGTCTGGGAACTTCAAAGGTAAGTTTTAGACTACAGAGATGTAGTAAGTAAAGCCCAGACGTTACTTTATACAAAGAAGAAAAAGGCAGGGTAGAACATATCTTCAGGCTAAGAGTTGATCAGATAGGAATCAGGTTGAGTTTGAGAAGTGTTTTAACCTAGTGTCCTGAATCAGCCAGATCTATGAATCTAGAAGTGATCAGCATACCTACCTGGGGATCCTCTGAGGACAGAAGGACCTAGGGGCAGATTCCTGGGGTTCTCAGTGTTTGGCAAAGGATCCAAGTAAATC
Organism: Acinonyx jubatus; assembly: GCF_027475565.1. Classification (NCBI taxonomy): domain Eukaryota; kingdom Metazoa; phylum Chordata; class Mammalia; order Carnivora; family Felidae; genus Acinonyx; species Acinonyx jubatus. Next base: position 11,257,533 of record NC_069390.1, read on the forward strand.
TGCAATGGCTTACAGTCCACATGAGTCCAGCATAAGATAAGAATCTCCTCCCAGACACCAGATTTGAGAAGATTAGGAAAATCCCTAGTTTGTAAAAGCCAAGCCTTGTGGTAGACACTGGCCAGGGAAGAGAAGCTAAGGATGGAGCCTTTCAGAGAAAGAGTCAAAGTCCAGTTCCTAAGAAGAACCAATGTTTTACACACGACAGTTTCAGGGGAACTCAAGAATACATACCGTAAAATCCATGCTCTTCAAATTGCTGAGTGGCAAGAAGGAGCTTCTGTCCAAAAAGATCAAGGGATCATACTCTAGATCAGATTAAGAGTTCACCGCTAACTAGCACTGAAACATACAGATGTCAGTACTTTTAAGGCTTCCTCTAGTTTAAAAAAATCCATCACTCCAAACTTCAAACTTACAGAAGCCGAAAAATTAGGAAACATTCATTTCTATTATTAAAGGAATTACAAGGAGGATCCTTCACATTGAGAATCCCCTTATGCATTAAAAGGTAATTCTAATTACATGCATTTTTCAAAAGACATTATTGCACAGAGATATGCCTGTGTGCCCGGCATGTTATCCTTTCATGAGAATACTTAAGTGAATTTGACTTTTACTATTTTTACTGCTCTCATTCAATTTTGAACTCTTTGAACACTGACCTCTCTCATTCTCTACACGTTTCCTCCTTTTCCCAGACACCTGAGCTATGCCTTACATAAAGTAGAGCCTTAACAAACGTTTTTTAAAGGGTTTATTAAGGTAAATATTGTTGATTAAATGGGTAGTGGGTGAAGAGGAAGAAAAGGAGGAGCAAAAAGGAAAAGAGAGAGATTACAAATTAGAGGACTGAGCATTGACTTGTAATAAACTGAGGAAGTCTTGTGACACATCACTTTCCAGTGAAATAGTTTTGTTGACAGTGGACAATTGGAATTTAAAATTTTGGGGGGCACCTGGGTGGTTCAGTCGGTTAAGCACCCAAGTCTTGATTTTGACTCAGGTTGTGATCTCATGGTCATGAGACTGAGTCCCACATTGGGCTCCATGCTGATAGCATGGAGCCTGCTTGGGATTCTCTCTCTCCCTCTCTCTTCCCCTCCCCTGCTTGTGATTTCTCTCTCTCTCTCTTTCTCTCTCTCTCTCTCTCTCTCTCTCAAAATAAATAAATTTTAAAAAATTAAAAATTTTGTCTCTCTAGGACACATAACATTCAGCCTTACACATATAGTGCGTTGCTCAGTTCCATTTTCTTTTTTATTTTTAAAGGTTATTTATTTATTGTGTGTGAGAGAGACAGAGGGGGAGAGTATGGGGAGGGGCAGAGAGAGAGAGGGAGAGAATCCCAAGCATGCTCTGCACTGTTAACACGAAGCCCAATTCGGGGCTCGATCTCACGGACCATGAGATCATGACCTAAGCCTAAATCAAGGGTTGGTCACTTAACCTACTGAGCCACCCAGGCGCCCCTGTACAGTTTATTTGAATGGTAGAAGCTTAGACTTGCTTCCAGATTGACCTAAGAATTAAGTGCTACTTTGCCATTTAACAGCTGAGCAAGTTCATCAAACCCAGAAGCCTGAATTTCTTCATCTAAAAAGTTTGTACAATAAAGGTATCTGTTGAATATTCACTGAAGGACCACTTAAGTGAAATGATCCCTGAAAAATGATTAGCACAGTGTATGAGTGCCCAATAAATGTTGCCCATTGGTATGCAGTAGGAGAATAACTTATGGTTAAATACCTGAATATTTCCTTTGACATATTCAAAATATGCTTGTAAAAGTATTATGTTGAATCATGTGAAATTGCCTAAATGCTACCATTATTGGTTTTCAGAAACAAATTCCATATGATTCAACATATTTGAGTATAGCAATACCACATTGGCATTTCTTCTTTCCAGATGCTGCTGCCAGAAAATTCTCACAAAAGACTCTTCCAGAGTAGAGTCTCTTTAGGTATCTAATCTCTTGAGATATATAAATGGATATGAAATCTGAATTTCATTTTATGAATGATACTTATCTTCATAAGTTCATATATGAAATTCACATATATTCAGACATATAGAAAATGTTATTCAATAATGTCTTGTAAGGACAAATATATCTTTTGTTTGGTACATCTGACATTGGGACATTTTCTTTGAATCATTACAAATAGATCTTCCAGCTGGTATGAGTATCTCCAGAAACCACGAACACTATGCTTCAAACAGGGTTTTTGTCCTGTGAATGATGGTTATAACATTGTTCTTCCTTCTCTGTTCATCCTATGATCAAAACTCCCAAGTTAAGAGTTCATCTTCCTCTGTGGGTGAGTCCAACTTTGTGCTAAGAGATATGCCATTGTAGGTCAAATAGGCCAGATAAACCTGAAGTCAAGACATTTTATATAAGCTATCTTTTAATAGTAACAACTAATTTCTAAGACAGTGGCCACTGCTCATTCTATTCAAAGAGGAATTATGCAATATAAGGTGACATAGGAAACTAGAAATGGAACCAGAGGTGTGTAAAAGATTTCCCAAAAAATATTAGATACACCTGCCAGGCATTCTACCCAGCAATTTAAGTCTTTTTCAGTCTCAAGATAGATAATGGAAGGAATCAATGAATCAGTATACTTTATACACTGCCATGCATCCCAGTAGGTTCTTTTATGGACATTGTTCCATTTTCACCTCACAACATTCTTGTAAAAAAGTGAGGTGTTATTCTGAGTAAATGGAATTCTCTCTCTTAGAGAGAGCAAGTGACTTAGCAAGATCACAAAACTATTAAGTAGAAAGCTGGAATTTGAATGCATGTCATTCAATTCCAGCATAGCCTCCTCTGTAACATATTTCTTGGAAGGATCATCTCCCCCAAATTATATGCTTGTTTTATATACGCATTTTCCTAACCAACGCATTTGTCTAACCAAAGAGGCAGTTTACTGACTTAGTGACAAGACCACCTTTTAACTAACTTTTCAGCCCTTAGTTTAAATGTTGCCTACAATTTTAATTGAGGGAAACTGACAAGGGGGGGGATGCAAAAGTGTTTTAAACACAACAAGAATAAGGGGAAATCTGGCCAACAGTCTTGTCCCTATGACTGCACAGAACAGATGACATCCCAATCATCTTTGCATCCCCTGCAGTGCCTTGCATGTTTAAATGATGAATTAAAAAATGCTTGGACAAGTCGAGCAATCTCTTTGGAAGAGATGGACCAGATAATGTGCCAGAGCTCTGATTCTGTGGGCATCTGTGACCTTTTATGGCCACTAATCAACCCAGACAGGAATTACATGAAGGACAATTCGTGGAGAACTCGTGGAGCCATGTTCTTCATTGTCTGATGGTAAACAGTCTCAGGAGATGATAAACCATCTTTCCAAAGACTGGCTATCCCCTGAGTGTTTTCTCTGAGCCTCACTTATCTTAGAAAATGGTGACTACTGCTTGAGTTGTTTTCTTTTGAATAATAAGGGAGGAGACTCTCCAAATCAAGACTGTATAGTTGGGAAGTCTGGAAAATTATTTTTCATTGGGTAATAGCCAATCTATGGTCTAAATCAGTACATCTAAAGCTTTTCTATTTAAGTACTAATTAATTAGCATGAGAGACAATTTATATTCGTAAGGACTTGGCGAGCAGCCACAAGTAATAAATCTCCTGGAAATCTTGTTTTTAATCTCCCAAAATTCATGCAGATCTTCCTTCTATGTACACTATATCCACTTTTTTTTACATGAAATAATTTTGCAAAAATTTTCAAGGTAAAATTGACCTTTTAAGAAAGCTGCACTATCTTGATTCTGGGACTTCATTTTTGTTCTGGACATAGCTTTGTACCCTGTAGATTGTAGAATATACACTTTTTTTTTAAGTTTGTTTATTTGTTTTTGAGAGAGAAAAAGCATGAGTAGGGGAGGACGGGGCGGGGTGGGGAGAGAGAGAATCCCAAGCAGGTTCCATGCTGCCAGCACAGAACCCGACACAGGGCTCAAACCCACAAACTGTGAGATAGTGACCTGAGCTGAAATCAAGAGACAGACACTAAACTGACTGAGCCACCCAGGCACCCGGAATATGGTTTCAGAAGCATGCATAGATACAAATAACCACCACTATCCCTCAGGATTTATATAAAGAATAGTCAGTAAAGCTTAGAGTTATTTATTTGCACGATGCGCAACATTTGGTTCAATATTTTGGCATCATATAGAAGGAGTATCTGAAAGAAATATCAAGACCATCTTTTGAAATGTGTCTACTTGGTTTCTTCTTTGCAATAATGAAAGCACTTCATATAACCTATAATTCATATAGCTTCCAGATAGAATCTAACTTACATCTTTATCTTGTCACAATGAAGAGACTACCATGGGTGGGGAAATTTGCAGAAAGAAATGAAGAGAATAGTTAGATAGGAAACTGGATAATGTGGCACTTGGATTTCTTATTCAGAACCCTGGATTTCATAGTATTTCTCTATGTTTGATTTCCTTTTCCCTTTTCTAGACCTTGTAATGAAATGAAGCCAATGCAGCCTATACATTGCATTTAGACTCAAGTGCTTTGAGGAGATTAGGTGGATTTATGCCCAAGACTTCCTGTGCCCAAGGAGGTGGTAACTGAAAAAACAAATGAACAGAAGGCACCATTTGGAATTTCCATCTCTAGTGTCCTTCTTATGAATTGAGTTATTCATTTGTATTCACCTGAATAGGTTTGGTTCAATACAAAGCTACTGTGTTGGTTTTGGGACTAGACTCTTAGCCACCAGAAGACAGGATATTAAAACTTCAGGCTCCTATGAAGACCCTTTGGACATCACTCAGGACTCCGGGGCCTGGGCCACAGAAGACCTTCTCTTTGTTTCCATGTTGTCTCTCGTGAAGGATGAATTAAACCACTCTCCTCCGTCTTCACCCAAACATCATAGTTTTTAACCAAATCCTTTCTCCCTGCTCCTTATAAGAGAAAGAAAGGAGATTCTTTTTGTTACATTGTTACGGGCAGCATTTACTAAATAAAACAACAGTCTAGATTGTAATTATGCTTTTCAAATCTGAAAATACTGTAATCTAACATTTTTGTTCTCAGATCTTAGGTGCTCTTTTTACCATTGACCATCTAGAGTTCTACCTATGGATGAAAATATAATCAAATAACAAAGCCATTTAGGAAATATAAAGTAGTATAGAAGGAGGCAGTATGGTATGAACCAAAATCAAGCACGAGACTTTTGTGGTCAAATAGACTGTATTCAAATCCTTCCTCTCTCACTTTCTACCTGCGTGACTTCAAAACATGTCTTAACCTCTTTAAGCCTCTGTCTTCATCTGTAAAATGGGATGATAATAGTACAGGCCTCTTAAAATGGCTTTGTGGACTAAGTGAACTAATACACCGAAATCATTTTCCACCATGCCTACCACTTAACATGGAATAAATGACAATTTGTCATAAGACGCATCCTCTGTCCTCAGGGAACATAGAATATAATTTGGAATAGGATATAATAAAAGTGTACTAGCACTAAAATCATAACACTCAGAGAAACATAGAATTTCAGGGAAAGGAGAGAGGGATTTTTTTTTAACTGGAGTGACCTAGGAAGACCATGAAAAGAAAAACATGACTTAGAATTTGAAAGTTGAACAGGATTTGGATTAGGCAAAAGAGAGATGATGAGATTTCTAACTGGAAGGAGAATAGAAGTATGTGAAGCACAAAGAAGAATGATGGAGAAGAGGCCAATGAGTAGACTCCATAGTACATGACAGGGATAATTGAGGCCATGGTGGGATTAGCCTAAAACAGTTAAGTCCAAGAGACACTGGAATCATCAGCAGAGGAGCATGAAGGTCATTTAGGCAATAGGAAGGCACTGAAAATGACTAAGTAGGTGGGTAATGTGATAATGGAGAACAGAATGGATGATAACGGGAAGAGGAAGGAAAATGGGAGATTAGATAGGAGGCTATCACAGGAACCCAAATGTAAGATAACAATGGATAGAAATGACTGGGGCAGTAGAAAAGGACCAAAGCAATAGATATGAGAAATTTTTGAAGGACAAACTATCAGCATTTAGGAACAAATTGAATAAAGGAGAGAAAGCAGCCTGAATCAATGTTTCTAGGTGTCGAGCTAAATTACAGTGTGTGCTGTAATATCACAGCACACCAGGACCACAATTCTCTTTAAATTATAACCTACATCCAATTAAACTTTCCTAAAACATTTTTGCTTTGAGTTTCCCATGATGAGATAATACCCTATTTTATCCATTTTGTAACTTTGAACTTTAAGCTGACTTGACTCGTTCATTCATTCAGTAAATACTTCTTGGAAAGCTTCCTGTATCGGGCATGGTGCTAGGCACCAGAATCAAAGCAAAGAGCATGAAAATCGCCACCATGGAGGATCTCTCAGTCCTCCTCTTCAGGGTAGAGGAGGAAATGAGAGGAGTGGCATATGTGTAAATTATAATATTCCACGATTTGCTCTGAAATGAAAGGGTGCCCCTAACCACTGAGGTACCTCAGAAAGTGCTCTAACATTAAACAGGGGAATGTGACTGTGTCACATTAAATGTGAGGTACCTAGAGACACATGTCATCTTTCCTTTTTCTAGATCTAGCACACTACCCATGGAAGAAATAACTAAAACTGCAAAGATACAATTCTTCTTTCGTCCATTCTCAGCTGACCCTAAGGTACAGTAGGGATTTTTGTGGCCTTCCTGACGATGTACCTGATCAGCCTCAGCGGAAACACCACAATTGCAGTCATTGTCCAGATCAACCACTCCCTCCACATCCCCATGTACTTTTTCCTGGCGAACCTGGCAGTTCTGGAAATCTTCTATACATCTTCCATTGCCCCACTGGCCTTGGCGAACCTTCTTTCAATGGGCAGGACTCCTGTTTCCATCCCTGGCTGTGGGACCCAAATGTTTTTCTTTGTCTTCCTGGGTGGAGCTGATTGTGTCCTGCTTGCGGTCATGGCTTATGACCGGTTTGTAGCAATCTGTTACCCTCTACGATACACCCACGTCATGAGCTGGCCCTTGTGTGTGGAGCTGGTGGTAGGGTCCCTGGTGCTGGGGTTCCTGCTGTCGCTGCCACTGACTATTTTGATCTTCCGTCTCCCATTCTGCAACAACAAGAGATCTACCAGTTCTACTGTGACATGCCTGCTGTCATGCGCCTGGCCTGTGTGGACACACACATTCACAAAACTGCCCTGTACATCGTCAGCTTCATCGTCCTAAGCGTCCCATTCCCATTAGTCTCCATCTCCTACGTCTTCATCGTGGCAGCCATTTTACGGATCCGGTCAACGGAAGGGCGCCACCGAGCCTTCTCCACCTGCTCCTCGCACATCTTAGTGGTCCTCCTGCAGTATGGCTGCACCAGCTTTATATACTTGTCTCCCAGTTCCAGCTACTCTGCTGAGATGGGCGGGGTGGTGTCCGTGGTCTACACCTTCATCACTCCCATTTTAAACCCTTTGATCTACAGTATGCGGAACAAGGAACTGAAAGATGCCCTACAGAAGGCGCTGAGGAAGTTCTAGGTAGGATGATCCCATGACTTGTCAAAATTGGACACTTGAGGGCAAAACGGGATGCTATTAATAATTATGCTGTGACAGCATGCATGAGCCAAGAATGTCCTCGCAAACTAAGATATGGCCCACTATTCTAGGATCACCAGAGGAGAATACTACTGTGTAATTGAAATGAAGCTATGTCATGGAGGGCAGCATGTCCTGGGCATTGATGGAGGAACATCAACATTTACTGGACTTTATATACTAGGCACTTTACATGGGTTATCTCACTTAGCCCATAGTAAGTACCACTGTCCTCATTTTTTTAGAAAAGGAAACCAAAATGGCTAACAAAAGACATACCCAGGATGAGAACACAAGTATTTAAAAAAGCTAAAGACAGGCAGCCTGGCTGAGTGGCTCAGTTGGTTGAGCCTCTGACTCTCGACTTCAGCTCAGGTCATGATCCCAGGGTCATGGGATTGAGCCCTGCATCGGGCTCCATGCTGAGCATAGAGCCTGCTTCAGATTCTCTCTTTCTTCCTCTGCTCCTTTCCCCTGCTTCTACTCTCTCTCTCTCTCTTAAAAATTAAAAATTAAAAAAAATTGTTAATAGAAATCTAAAGACTAAGCTATCTTCACACAATATTGCCCAAGCAGGCCCTGAATGCCAAAAAAAAAAAAAAAAAAGAAAAGAGAAGAGAAGAAAAAAGAAAAGAAAAGAAAAAAGAAAAGAAAAAGAGGAGGTTTTGCAGTTGGCCAAAGGAAGGGGGACTTTTTTTTTTAATATGGTTTTGTTGTATTAACCAAAAAGAAAACTCATAACTCTCATAACTTTTAAAGAGCACCCCAGCAATAAAAAGGATAGTAATGAAGGAAAATGCTATTTAATTTAATAAGTGAAAATATGGGAAAGGGAGAGAGTGAGCCTCGTTGAATCTCGGACTCCACCAGAATCCCTTCTATAGCATCTCAGTGTTCCAGACTCTGCTTGAGCTTCCAAGGAGAGAGATCATCAACTTGTAAGACACCACATTCTTGTTGGACAACTTGTTTGTTACAGTACCACACATTCGTTTGAGCTAAAGTCCATCTACAAACAACTTCCTCCCACTGATCCTGTTTTTACCCTCTAGAGCTTTCTTCTCCTTGACAGTTCTTCTAAGTATTAGGATGGATTTTGTGTCTTCTTTTAAGTCTTTAGCTCTCTTCTCTGTAGAGCAAATACTCCATCAGTTTTCTCTCCAGGAGATCATATTTGTATGCTCTCACACCAGTCACCTTCTAATTTTCCCTCGTTCCATGTCCTTCTACAAATTTTCACCCAGAAATGAACACAATCCACTGAGAATATTTTGTTCTGCGGAACTGTTATTTTCCATGACCTGTGAACTATGCTTCTATCAATTGCTCTTGATCACTGTAACCTCTCATAAATTTGGTATCAGATAAAATCTCCATATTGTTTCATATGCCTTTCAATACTGCCTGACCACAATTTATTTTACTAACATGTGTGTAGGACTTCTCATTTAACACTAATATATTGATTTTTTTATTGGTTTAGTCCAAGAGATCCAAACTACCAAAGTTATCTTCAGGAATTATATTATTCATCTAGTTTTATGTCATGGTCAAAATTACAATTATATTTCATTTCCTTTGTCGAAATCATTAACCAATATCTAGAATAGAACATGATAAATAAGCACCTATGATAGTCCTCCTCTTTGGGAATTGTTGTCCAACTGGATAGAAATATGCTCAGTTAATACCATCAGTGGCACATTGTTAACAGTTATGACCCTCCTAGTGGATCTCCCCTCCCTGAATCCATGCCCCTGAGAGGCCCTCGTGCCCCTATGGCTATGTGACTTGCTTTAGCCAATGGGACATCAGCAAATATATTGTAAACAGAGGCTTACACTTGCCCTTTGATGTCTGTCTTCCCTTTCTGCCCTGAACCTGACACATGAAGAAGTCAGGGCTAGGATGACACCCAGAGATAAGCCACCAAGGAGGTTCCCTAGACCAACCCCAGTAGATCCACCAGATGACTGCAATCATGTTATTGGACCCCACCAGAAGAACTGCCCAGCTGAACTTGCTTAAAATGCTGACCCACAGAAATATGGGCAAATAAAATGATTGATAAATTTTAAGTCGTTGAGTTTGAAATGATATATTTTGCATCAAAAAATAACCAATTCAGGGACATCTGTGTGGCTCAGTTGTTTGAGTGTCCAGCTCTTGATCTCGACTCAGGTCATGATCTCACAGATTGAGATCAAGCCTTGCATCAGGCTCTACTGACAGCACACAGCCTGCTTGGGATTCTCTCTCTCTCCCGCTCTCTGCCCCTCCCCCACTTACACTCTTCTCCCTCTCTCAAAATAAATTTAAAAAATTTTTAAAAATTCTTAAAAAAAATAACCAATTCACCATCTGGTCTATAATAAACTATATATTCAAGAAAGATATCATGGGAAGCCTATCAAATCTCTTTATACAATCAAAATACACTACAGCACTGGTATAAATCTAAACGTTTAGACGCCTTATGTTAAAAATGAAGTGCATTTGGCATGATTTATCTTGGGTCACTGCATATGGGCCTTTACATCACCAGGCTTTTCACGCCTACAGATTATCTAATCAATCATGCATTTCCAGAATTTTACTAGGGATTCGCAATGAGATGGTTATCTTATTGTTTTGAAATCCACTGGTAGTTTATAAATTTTTTTATTTCTGTAGCTTCATCTGAATGGGAAAAGAAACATTTCAGTAGTTGTGAGTGCCTTGGGGATGGAGAATACGCCTTTAATCTTGAATTCCCAGCATCTAGTAGAGTGCATAGCATTTATTAGACTCAGCTGATTTACTATCAAGAGATAAATTACATCTAGGGAGGGTGGTTACTGCTCATAAAAACTGTATGTTCTTTATACAAAGGGATTGTGTTCTAGCCTTTTTCTACCATTTGTATCCTTCGCTGCTCCCTTCACAGTGATGGTACTCCATAAATATTTGTGGAATTGAACAGGACTTCTTTTGGAGATCTTTTTTTTCTGGTTTTCAGATTTTTTTTAAATATTTTTATTTATTTTTGAGACAGAGAGAGATAGAGCATGAGCAGGGGAGGGGCAGAGAGAGAGGGAGACACAGAATTTGAAGCAGGCTCCAGGCTCTGAGCTGTCAGCACAGAGCCTGACGTGGGGCTCGAACTCACGGACTGTGAGATCATGACCTGAGCTGAAGTCAGACGCTTAACTGACTGAGCCACCCAGGCGCCCCTCTGTTTTTCAGATTTTTTAAAATGTGTCTGATAAATGCACATTCTTTTTTTATGTTTATTTTGAGAGACAGAGAGAGAGAGAGAGAATGCATACACAAGCAGGGAAGAGACAGAGAGAGAGAGAGGGAGAGAGAGAATCCCAAGCAGGCTCCACACTGTCAGCACAGAGCCCAATGCAGAGCTCAGTCCCATGGACCATGAGATCATGACCTGAGCTGAAATCAAGAGCTGGACAACTGAGCTACCCAGGTGCCCTTATACATTCTTATTATAAACTTTTTTGAAAAATTTATTGCTAATACTTATTTTTGAATGCCTTATTTGATTCTATATCTATAAATCCTACATTCCCTAAGACTTGCAGATAATAAAAAATAAAAATGGGAACTACAAAATACCCATCTGAGAGAAGTAAGTAGAAATTATTATTGCCTATTAAAAGAAGATCATGGGGCACCTGAGTGGCTCAGTCAGTTGAACGTCTGACTCTTGATTTCGGCTCAGGACATGATCTCACAGTTCATGAGTTGAACCCTGCATGGGGCTCTATGTTGGCAGTGCAGAGCCTGCTTGGGATTGTCTCTCTCTCTCTCTCAAAATAAATAAATGAACTAAAAAAAAAAAAGAAGATTATATATTTTGCTATATTTAACCCAGTTTTAGCAAGGGTATTTTTAAACTTTCATCACTCATAGAAAATTTTGAGAATCTATAACTTTCACTTGCTGCAGAGTGGATGGTATTGATGCATATCCTCTTTATTCCAATAAAGAGCCAAATGGACAGGCATCCTTTGCAATTACACCTGGAAGAAAATCCCAAACAGACCCTCATTTCTCTTGTCATCCTTTTACAGTGTTGCACTGTTCAGAACAGAGGAAGGAGGGTAATGAAGAAAAGTTGAGTCACAAGACACTAGAAAACATGGGGATAGTGCTGACAGAGGAAAGCAGGATATCTGAGGAACCTGTGGGGCCATGAAAAGATGAGAGGAGTCAGGAGTTATCACAATGGGCAGCAGGGAGTAGATGGGGCACCAGATCATCTACCATGCTTCTCTGGAAGGAGGATCATGGGACTGAGATCCAGGAAACATGGAGACATGGTTCTAGGAGCTATAAACTGGGAAAGTCACTTTGATCCTGCAAGCTTTGGTCTCAGTATCTAGAAAATGAAAGGATTAAACTAGTTAATACTAGGATATCTACAAAGCACTAACTTTGATTCCTTAATTTTCCCACTTTCTGTTCATGTCTATCAATACTCAGGCCATTTCTGCTCACTTTGGACAGGCCACTTTCCTACCCCAATGGTAATCGATTTTTAGCTGCTTCTCAATCAGCATGTGAAAATGAACAATGTGGGCATGACCAAATGGGACAGCAGTTAACCCTTGTCTTCTCCCAAGCAGGACAGAAGGTCTGAATGCTTGGATTCTGTGGGCCTCTGACTTGGGAAACACACCCTCCCAAATGTGGTTTCAAAACTCAGATGTTGCCATGTGACTTTCATGTTATTTAAAAGAAATGAGTGCTTGCTTCACAGCACGTGTGCTAAAATGGAACAATACTGAGATGGGCAAGGAGCCGGCACAAGGATGGTGTGCAAATTCATGAAGAGTTCCAGATTTTTACAAATAAAAGACTGAACTCATAGATACAGAGAACATATTAGCTGTTGCCAGAGGTAGAGGATGGGGATGGGCAAAATGAGTGAAGGGGGTCAAAAGGTACAAACTTCCACTTATGAAATAAATAAATCTTGGGGATGTAGTGTGCAACGTGGCGACCATAGTTAACAATACTGTGTTGTACATTTGATAGTCGCTAAGAGACAAGATCTGAAAAGGTCCCATCCCAGGAAAAAAAATTGTAACCATGGTGACGGATGTTAACTAGGCTTGTTGTGGTGATCATTTTGCAATACATACAAACATCAAATATTATGTCGTACACCTGACACTAATATGACATTATATGTCAATTATATCTCAATAAAAAATAAATATGTAAAAAAAATAAAAGATATGAGCATGATAGCAGGACAGCAGATAACTGGCTACGTTGTGTGTGTGTGTGTGTGTGTGTGTGTGTGTGTGTGTGTTAATTATAAACTACAAACTTGAATCTTGTGTTTGACTAGTGTGGGACAACTTTCTGATCTTTAATTTGCCAGTCCAGTTAGACAGCCCTCCTAACCAGTGTATGGTACTAAGCCTTTGCCATTCAAAGTCAGTGTCCAGCTAATGGAGAATTTGGCAACATGGTACACACACAGTCTGTTTCAACCACCATCTGGTGAGTCTTCACATAGTTCAGGACCTAAAAAGCTAAAAACTCCCAGACTCTCTAGCAACGTAGGATGATGTATTTAGTTTCCACCAATCAGATGCACTCCCTCAAGAAATGAATTAAGACTGAATAACCCAGGAGCACCTGGGTGGCTCAGTAGGTTGAGCATCTAACTCTTAATTTCAGCTCAAGTCATGATCTCATGGTTCGTGAGATCAGGCCCCAAGTCGGACTCTGTGTGGATAGTATGGAGCCCGCCTGGGATTCTCTCTCTCCCTCTCTCTCTCTCTGCCCCTCCCCTGCTCGTGCTCTCTCCCCAAAATAAATAAATAAGCTTAAAAAAAATACCTAAGTGGTATACCACCATTCTTTTCTAGGACATATCTTTTATTTATTCTTTTTAATTTTTTTATATTTTATTTATTTTTGAGAGAGAGAGAGGTGGGGGGAAGGGGCAGAGAGAGGGAGACACAGAATCTGAAGCTCTGAGCTGTCAGCACTGAGTCCGATATGGGGCTTGAACCCACAAACTATGAGATCATGGCCTGAGATGAAGTCAGATGCTCAACCAACTGAGCCACCCAGACACCCCTGACATATCTTTAAAAGAGATGTGTTTTGGGGTGCCTGGGTGGCTCGGTCGGTTAAGCGTCCGACTTCAGCTCAGGTCACGATCTCACGGTCCGTGAGTTCGAGCCCCGTGTCGGGCTCTGTGCTGACAGCTCAGAGCCTGGAGCCTGCTTCAGATTCTGTGTCTCCCTCTCTCTCTGCCCCACCCCTGTTCATGCTCTGTCTCTCTCTGTCTCAAAAATAAATAAATGTTAAAAAAAAAATTTTTTTTAAATAAATAAATAAATAAATAAAAGAGATGTGTTTTGTGTTGAGCTGTTCTGCTCAGCAACACTTCACCTAAAATGGCTTTCCTGACCACCACTACCCCACACACCAGGACAAGTGACCACACTGTCCCCCTCGTTCTTTTTGTACCTTGTGTATAACTCCATCACAACATCTGTAACCCCGTAGCACCCTTATTTCTCTTCCTCAAGTACACTGTGACCTCTTTGGAGGAAGAAACTATCTCTGTTCCCTTGGTGCCTAGAAATCCCAAAAATATTGAATAAATTTATTAATCATTAATTTACAGTTATCCTTTCAGGGCCAGCTAAGTCTTTGCCTCCACTGTGAAGCTTTATGTGACTCTTCTTGTCCCTCCCTCCTTCATGACAGCATCCCTTTCAAAGGTCAGTCTCACATTGGACCTGACTCACATTTCATGTCCTTGTGTTTTATCTCCCAAGTCAGATGCTGACCTCATTGATGGCAGACACTATGCCCCTTATGTCTTCTAATATCTCACAAGACCTGCCACAGTGAATGGGTGGCACTCAAAAAAAATTATCTGGAGGAGCACCTGGGTGGCTCAATCAGTTAAGTGTCCAACTTCAGCTCAGGTCATGATCTCAAGGTTCATGAATTCAAGCCCTAAATCAGGCTCTCTGCACTGACAGCATGGAGGCAGCTTTGGATACTCTGTCTCCCTCTCGTCTCTACCTCTCCTCTGCTCTCTCTCCCTCTCTCTCTCAAAAATAAATAAATAAACATTTGTTTTAATTATATGGAGAACTACAGGGTAAATAGCCTATTGGAAGAAACTGAACACACCAATCAAAGCACAGAAATACTCCAAAGACTAACACAGACCATGTAAAGTACTGTCCTCAGTGGATGACTAAGGACATCCACCACTGCTTTTCATGAAACATGTGGGATCACACAGTACACCCAGAGCCTACCATTCAACTATTCTTTCGTGACTGACTTTTCAGATTTCCCAGCCTCTGTGTCCTGTCCTTGCTTTCAGGGATCCCAGGAAGGGGGAAGCCACCAGCTGTGCACAAAGACGTTCTTTGACCTTGGTAGTTACGTTCTTCTGCTTCAGTGACCTCTCGGTACAGAAAGTCTGAGTCTCCTTTGGTATACGTCTGTGATCATTTGCATTTCTTCCAGTTGACTTAATTAAGAGATGAAAAGAAGTGACGAACTTTCCAGCAGGAACAAATGTATGTCAGCACCCTTACTTACCCACCTTCCAAGAAGAAACTCCAGGCTATTCTTTCTATTGAAAGAAAGAAAGAAAGAAAGAAAGAACGAAAGAAAGCAAGCAAGCAGGAAGGAAAAAGGAAAATGGGGAGAGGGAGAGAGAAAGGGAGCCTGGATATCAAGGGGCTTCCCCTATTACCTCTCTTTAGAGAAAGCATGAAGTATGATTTATAATGTAATGTAATGAGTTAGTTCTGCTCCAGTTGCAATGATCCTTCGAGTCTTGGGAAGACCTGTCAATAATTCTTCCCTTCATTCATTCCATGGCTGTTTACTGAACATCTGCTATGTGTGGCAACCTGCAACATAGTGGGAATGCAACAGTGAGTGAGCAGAGAAGATCTTTGCCCTCGTGAAGTTTACAATCTAATGGGAGAGACAGCCAGTAAACAAAAAAGATCATGACAGACTGCAGTCATTGCTATGAAGGCAGTAGCCATGGTAACACAATAGGAAGTAACTGGGGAATATGTACATTAGGTAAGACTGAATGTGTGCACTCAATTTCCCCTGTTGTTAACATTACTATAGTACATTTGTCATAACTCAATAACCAACATTGACACCTTATTACTAACTAAAGTTCATGCTTTATTCGGATTGCCTTATTTTTTCTTTAACATCATGTCCTTTTTTCTGTTCAAGGATTCCATCAAGGATACCATACTACATTCAACCATCATGTCTCTTTAGGTCCTTCTTGGCTGTGAGTTTCTTACACTTTCCTTATTTTTGATAACCATGGCAGTTTGAGATGTCCTGGTCAGGTATTTTGTAGAATGTCCTTCAAATTGAATTTGATGCTTAGACAAGGAGTTATGGGGTTTTTTTAAAGAAAGACACAAAGTGTCATTCTCATCACATCACATCAAGGGTACATACTATCAACATGACTTTGCTATTGATGTTGACTTCCATCTCGTGGCAGGGATAGTATTGATCAGGTTTCTCCAATATAAACTTACTCTCCGTTCTCCCTTTCCATACCGTATTCTTTGGAAGGCAGTCACCACAGTCAGCCCACACATAAAGAGTAGAGAGTCATGCTCCCCCAACTGTGCGGGAGTATCCACATAAATTATTTGGAATTGTATCGTATGGGAAATTTGTCTACATATTTTACATATTTGTACCATTTTACATATTACATATTTATGCCAGCATATAATCAGGAATAGATTATAATTCATTGCTGCGTTTTTAAGACTATGAATATTTTTATTTACTACAGATAAGAGACGAAAGATGAGAGAAATGAAGGAATGGAGCAGTGGAGAAAGATAGGAAGCAAGCAAAGAGAAGAAATGAATAATCATCATAAGACTTACTTTTCTTGGCTCAGTCTTTTAAACATACATCTACTGTGTAAAGACACTGAGAAGATATTTGCAAAAAATTTAAAAAAGATTTAAAAATAAACAAACATGCAATTCAGAAAAGAGAGGTGGCTCAAAATCTGGATCAGGAATTCAGGCACCGAGTACCTCCCACCTCTCTTCTAATTTCATCCCATACCCACCATCAGGGAGTATATGAGATCTTGGAACCTAAAGATGGAAAAGACATGTTGTTCTCTCTAAGTAGCTCACAGTCTAGAAGGGGCAGCAAACATACTAACAAACCACCACGATCTGATGCAACAAAGGCTAACAGTGATATACGTGCTGTGAGGGACTTGGGGGGAGTGGATTACAACCTGGGGTAAAGGACCCAGCCTTCCCAGGTGTGGCACTGGAGCATGTGAGGAGGTGAACTAGAATTTCCTAGGATAAGAACTGGAGAAGAACACCAGGACTGCCACGAGGAGCTAATAGAATTATTTTACCATTAGGAAAGATAGCATATATATTTTTCCAAGGTATCAAGAATCTGAAGATTAAATTAATCAAGATACTATGGCTTTGTAAGACATGAGAAAGAGGAAAAAGAAACTAAAACTGTGCATTCTAAAACATGAGTTGCGCCAATGCACGAAACAAGAAAATATCTCTAAACCCCAGTATTTGGGAACTGGTATCCTTTATTGAGATGTGTGCTGAGTCTTTCTTTCCTGTTATTATCTGAGTTCTCTTTGCTAGAGTTAATTTAACCCAAACTCAACTTTATTCTTGAGTGTGATGATTATGCCTTAAGGTCACACAGTGTCATTTGAGAATTATTCGACCATGCCCACATGCATATCCCTAAAGGTCCTAACTTCATTTATTAAGGCCCAGGGTATTGAATCTGGGGACCAGATAATAACCAAGCTGAAGCCCTGGTCTCCTGACAAATCTCTTGCTCCAAGTGTCAACATTCAAAACTCCAACTTCCATTTCTGGTTCTTGTCCAGGTTTTGAAGCCAATTATTTCTTTTTTTCCCTTATTTTTTTTTCAATACCCATGGGCTTTGATTATTTTGTTTACCAGTTTCCTTCATTAAGATGGGTAAAAACAGACAATGCTATACTTCCAGATGACTTACCTTTTGAACGTCAGAGTCCTTGCTGTATAAAACACTTTTTCATGTATAAAGCTATTCTAAGAATATTACCATGTTTATCCTTTTAACAGAATCCCTACTAAACTGACATAATCTACAATTGTGAGATTGAGAAATAGAGCATGAAGACAGTTAAGGCATTTGCCCTGGTCACCCAGCTAGTAAGGGACAGAAGCAACACTTGCGCTTAAATATTCTGATTAAGTCCAGCCCACTGCAACTTAAATGTTCTGATTAAGCCCAGCTCACACTGAAGGCACATAAAAGTTCCCAGACTAAACTGTATGGATATACTGCATGGCTCTAAATAGGAAACTCCATGATCTACTTTGTCATTGGCTTTATGAAACCTTGGCTTCCACATTGTAATGGGTCCATTTCCTCTCACCAAATCTGTACATAGTACAGAATATCCGCCTGGGGAGACAGTTAAACAAATCAACCTAATGACTGCAAGCAAATGCAGGCATTATGCCTTCTGTGAAAAATGACTTTTCAGTTCCAAAGTTTTATATGAGTCATTTTGCCACCAATTATTTGTGATATATTGAGGACCCTTAAAGATCATCCAATACAACCTCCTAATTTTTGAAAAAAAAAAAAAAAAGTAGGAAGGACACTAGGAAGGTTATCACGCCAGTAGTGGAAACACCGGACCTAGAACCCAGACCAACCTAGCTCTCAGCCAAGTACTCTTTCTGACGGACCACATGGAACTAAAGAATGCAAAATTTCCTGGGGCACTTGGGTGGCTCAGTCAGTCAAGTGTCTGACCTTGGCTCAGGTCAGGATCTCCCAGTTCTCAGTTCTTCGTGAGTTCAAGTCTCACATCAGGCTCTCTGTTGTCAGATCCAAGTCAAGCCTGCTTTGGATCCTCTGTTCCCCTCTCTCTCTGTACCTCCCCTGCTCATGCTCACTCTCTCAAAAATAAATGAACATTAAAAAAAAAAAAAGAATACAACAGTTTCCCACAGCCTGCTGTCTAGAACACACTATTATGGTTATCAACCTTCATGTTCTAGCTAGGAATTTGGTCTCAGAAATAATCATATTCTTTTTTTTTTTTCTTTTAGAGAGAGAGAGAAAGTGTGCATAAGTGGAGGAGAGGAGAGGGCGGGAAGAGAGAGAGAGAGAGAGAGAGAGACAGGATCTTAAGCAGGCTCCACACTCAGCCCCTGAAGCAGGGCTTGACCCCACAACCCTGGGATCATGACCTGAGCCAAAGTCAAGAGTCAGATGCTCAACTGACTGAGTCACTCAGGCACCACTAATATTTTTCAATTGTATAGTGAATTTCCACTTACAGAATATCTTTACATGTACTTGATCCTCAAGACCAAAATGTTCCCAGTTTGTCATTATATTACCTTCATTTGGCAAATGAAGAGCTCACCAGAGTTTGAGTGATTTGCCCACAGTCTTCTGATGGCAAGCATGCTGCTCTTTTTAATTTTTTATGCTTCCTTTTCAGTAAACTAATAATAGGGCTATCAGGGAAGACTGCATATCCAAACAAGTTCATCTGACTTGCCCAGCAACCTAAGTTCATGCTTAAATTTAAGTATGACCTTATTGTCATTATAAAAGTCATCCAGAGTTATTACAGACAGTGTTTAAATGGATAAAAATAAAATGTTCTTTAAAAAAATCAACTGTATTCCCAGCACTAAACAGCAACTGTCATTAACATTTTGTTAAATTTCCATTTGGTCTCTTGTACAGCATATCTTTAACATATTTGTAATTATACATTATCTTTTTTCACTAGAAGTCATATTCATTTCCTATGTCCTTTTGTAGATATAGTTTTTGATAAGATTTTTTATAAGATTCTAACATGTTCTTTTTTTTTATTTAGGAGACTGTTTTTGTCTTTTTCCTTTGTTCATTTGTTTCTTAAATTCCACATATAAGTGAAAACATACGGTATTTGTCTTTCTCTGACTGACTTATAATTAGCATTATACCCTCTCAATCCATTCATGTTGTTGCAAATGGCAAGATTTCATTCTTCTTTATGGCTGAGTACTATTCCATTGTATATACACCACATCTTCTTTATCCATTCATTTATTGAAGGACACTCAGGCTGCTTTCATAATTTGGCAATTGTATATAATGCTTCAATAAACATAGGGGTGCATATATCTTTTTGAATTAGTCTTTTCATATTCTTTGGGTAAATACCCAGTAGTGGAATTACTGGATGATATGTTAATTTTATTTTTAATTTTTTGAGGAACTTCCCTGCGATTTTCCAGAGTGGCTGCTCCAGTTTGCATTCCCACCAAGATACACAAGAGTTCCTTTTTCTCTACATCCTGGCCAAGACTTGTTTCTTATTTCTGATTTTAGCCATTCTGACAGGTGTGAGGTGATATCTCATTGCAGTTTTGATTTGCATTTGCCTGATGACGAGTGATGTTGAGCATCTTTTCATGTGTCTTTTGGCTGTCTGTATGTTTTCTTTGGGGAAATGTCTGTTCATGTCTTCTGCTCATTTTTAATTGTGTGTGTGTGTGTGTGTGTGTGTGTGTGTGTGTGTGTGTGTGTAGCTGTATAAGTTCTTTATATTTTGGATACTAACCCCTTATGGGATATGTCATTTGCAAATATCTTCTCCCATTCAGTAGGTTGCCTTTTTGTTTTGTTGATTGTTTCCTTTTCTGTGCAGAAAAGTTTTTTATTTTGATGTAGTCCCAATAGTTTATTTTTGCCTTTGTTTCCCTTGCCTTAGGAGACATATCTAGAAAAATGCTAACTACAGCCAATGTCAGAGAAATTACTGCCTATGCTCTCTTCTAGGATTTTTATTTCTATCATGTTCTTAAAAATTATTTGTTCAAGGGATTGTGGCTATGTTTTTTTAAAAAATTATCTCAGAGATAGGTCCTAAAGTGTATGATATCCAGGAGGTAAAATATTCCAATCAAGAAGGTGAATGGAAATATAAATGAAAGAAAGGTAGCTAGGTCAATAATTGTTGAAGCTGAATAACAGATATACATGGGGGTTCACTGTACTGTTCTAGTACTTTGGTAGTTTGACATTATCCACAATACCAAGTTTTTTAAAAAAGAAAAACATCTCATCATGTGACTGCAATAGTGAGGTAGGTTCAGACTCTTGTTTCCAATTCTTGGCTCTCTCCCTCTGCCACATAACCTTGCAGTGGCAGAGTAAATTGGCTGGCTCCATTGACATTGGCCTTGGTCACATGACTCTCTCTGACCAATGAAATTTTAGTGGGCATGATAGTGCATAGATTTCAGACCTGACTGCCTAGTTTGACTAATCTCCTCACCTTCCTGTATCACAGTGGGAACAGCATGCCCCAGGAAGCAGTTGACCCTTCAATCCCGAAACAAGACATGTGTGGCAGACCTGAACACAGTCTAAAGCCTGGATCCACACTTAGCCAACCTGCAGCCCGAAGCAGAGCTGTCACAGCTGACACACAATCCCTGTATAAACAAGTAAAACTACGAGACAATAATTAAAAACTTATAAGTCACTAGGTTTGGGATTCATTTGTTATACAACATTTTTGCAGCAATAGCTATTTAATACAGAGAGTCAAACAATTCCCCCCAAAATTGAACATTTTAGATATTTCCAGTTTTTCAATAATACAAATAAAGGACTTTTTTTTTGGACATAAAGCTTCTCTACTACTTCAGATCATTAAATTCAGTTATAGTGGTATGATGCTGTTTATATAGGGAGACTGAACCGTTTTCTTTGTGGATATTTTTCTAAAAAGGAAAATTATGAAAAGAATTAAACTCATTCTTCATTTCTTGATATCAGAAAGACTGTAAATACAGTTTTTGTTTTCTCTCCTGACATTCAAAAAGATCCTTTCCTATTTTTCCAGGGCTTGGTAAAACCGGTTACTCTGTTACCTTTCTTGCGTTCTGTCTGTTTCTGCGCAAATTCCAAAGACCATAAAATTACGGTAGGAACATCCAGTGTTAAGGCGGTGGGCTTCACTGCAAATAAAAAGGCTTTTAGTTTGATTTTCTAGAGATTGCTCTATCTTTATGTATATACCCTGCATGTTCAGTTCACCAAGATTGTAAATGAAGCATTGAATCCCATTGGTAAATCCATTATTCACCTGGAAAACTCAGGAATAGGTGGCCAACGACAAAATGAGCCAAAAGGCATTAGAGTATCTATGAGCAATGGAATCCAGTGTCCAATGTGGCAATAACTTGTGAGGAACAACTGAAGGAAAAATTCTGGGTCATCATTCTGATGAGAATTCCCATTGTTCTGATGAAAATTCCAACCATGTTTTGTTATTGTAGCCAAAACAAGGAGGGAGCAAAAGTAGGGAGAGAGGGAGGAGAAGAAAGGGAAAGAGGAAGAGGGAGGGCAAAGCAAATAAAGAAGAGTTCTTGTTGTTCCTGGAGGCCAGGAAAATTACGTATTTTTTTTTTAATAGCTAACACAATAGTTGCTACAGAAAGAGAAGAAAAAAGAATGAGCTAACACACAATTGCTAGACAAAAATGTGAAGTCACAGAGGATCCTGGCTAGCTTCTCAGTTATTCCAATTAATCGTATGCACTTGAAACCAAGTTAGCTCCACTGCCATGCTACTTTATGACAGTGAGCCTCAAAGTGCAGGTCCCAGGACCAGGAGCATCCGCATCTACGAACCCATTACCAAGGCAGATTCTCAGGCCCTACCCCAGATCTAGGTAACCAGAAGTAGGAGAAGGTGGGGTCCAGCAATCTGAGTTTTTAACAAGCCTTCCATGTGATTCCAATACGTAATAAAGCTTAAGATCCACTGCTCTAGAAAGTAGTCCAGTTGGGAAGGGATCAACATTTCACAGTGGTCCCCAAATCTTTACCATCTATTCTCCACCCTCGTTCTCTATAGGATACTAGAGTTGACAGGGTTACTATCAACACTGGTCTCAGTAATTTCTCTGGTTGTTGGATTGAACGTGTTGGAAACTCTTTTACCACAACCACCACTCCCTTTTTATGTTGTGATTTCAATGTCAGTTCCATTTTCAAAGCCTCTGATGTGATATTCAGATATGTTCCACATGTGTTCTACCCAGTGGCCAGTCTGGCACTTGGAAAGTGGTTTATCTCTTAGTTCTGCTCTCAAAGTCTTTAGTATGCTGTTTGGAATCCTTTCCACCCATTTCTGACTCAGGGGTGAGCCCAGGAATTCATAAACAACTTTATCAGGTCACTTTCCAGAGCTCCTCCCTCTGCAAAATCTGCCTGGTACTTTCCAGTTCCCTGTGTTCTTCTATTTGGTCAGAAGGCTGAGGCTTTATTTACCTACTCTGAAGGGAGTTTCTCTGGGCTGCACCCAGGTCTGAGCCCAAATAGCAGGAACACAGGAGAGAAAAAACCCAACAGGGGTTCACCCTACCTTTTAGAGACAACAAGTTCTTTGACTGGAGACAAAGGTAACTTTCCCCTGAGTTTTAGGTGCCTGTGGGTCTCACTGCTGCCATTGTCACCAGCAGGAGACCCCTTTCTCAGTCTGAACTAGATGGTTCCTCTTAGAGCCTTTTCTATTCATGCCAGTGCCCACTTCTGGGTTTCAGGCTGCCTTGAGTCCAGGCCAGGAGGTGCAGAAGGAACAAAAAGAGGCAAACCAACTACCAGTTCAATTGTACTTCTAATTCTGGCCTTCTTTCCCAAACTACTTGTAACTATTTGCTTTTCAGAGACCTCAATTGGCTGTTCCTTGCTTTCTGTCCATGTTTTAGAGCTGCATTCAGTGGGAGGGACAGGATAGATTATGCTGACTCCATTTTACCCAGAGCCAGAACCAGTGAAGATATTCCTTTTTTATAGAACTAAAAGCTCTCTCTCCATAACTTCTTCTTGCTGGTTTTTGTTTTACATCCTGGGATCTCACAAAATAAAGCTTTGTTGTTGTTGTTGTTGTTGTTGTTGTTGTTGTTCTCCTCCTAAAGGTCCCTGTATCTTCAAGTTGCCTGTTCTCAAAGCTAAAATAAAAAGGGTAGAGGTTTTATAGAGTTTGTATTTCTTATATTATGGTAAATAAACTCTAGCCACATATTGACTTGGTAGATACAACTTGTGGAGTTTCCAAGTTCAGTTGCTTTTTTTAATCTCCTTTGGAAGTCAAAAAATAGACTTGCATGAAGTTTCTTCTGTATCATGAGATGTATCAGGATTGGCAGGATGCTTACATTTGGAGATACTCTTAGCCACTCCCCCCAAAATGTGTCTTATTTTGGTTCAGAGATGACCTCCAGGGCCATCTATGGTGGCCTCAGTCTTCACCTAAGTTCTGCAACAGCTGTTCCCTGGTCCCTGGTCTCCTGGAGAAAAACATAGTATTCATTCTTTATGGCTTTTGGCAATTCTACAGTAGCCTAAACTTTTCTTTCTCCTGAAGCTTCAGTGGTTCTGGGCTCCAGGGAGTCTAATTCTTAACACTGATCTGTCCAATTTGCCTAAAACATAGCTACTTTCCAATTTTTAGGTTGTTCTAATCCTTACTATACCGTGACACGTTCATCTTTGTCTCTTCTATGGCATTTGTACCTGGTCTTCCAAGATTTTCCAATTGTCTCTTACGCTTTCATTAACTAATGCCTTTTTCCTGGGAGTTTCTTTTAAAATCTCGTCTCACTAAGAGCAGTCTTCATTCTGTTTCAAAATTCTCCTTTGGGGACAGTTCCTGTAGGATCCTTTTTATTGTTTCCTCTTCTCAGGTCAATTGCAAACGTAAATGCTAATACATCTTCTGGCACAAAGAAAACACTCAAAACAAATCCTTGTTGAACAAAAATTGATTGTGAGTCCCATGAATGAGCAAGGCTTTCCAGCCTAAAGTAGTTCTTCTCATATCGCCAGATCTTTGATGTCTCATCATTTATGTGCTCAAGAAGACTGATTTAAGTTAACAAATATCTGTTGAGTAGCTACATGTGTAGAATTCTTTTTTTTTTTTCAACGTTTTTTATTTACTTTTGGGACAGAGAGAGACAGAGCATGAACGGGGGAGGGACAGAGAGAGAGGGAGACACAGAATCGGAAACAGGCTCCAGGCTCTGAGCTGTCAGCCCAGAGCCCGACGCGGGGCTCGAACTCACGGACCGCGAGATCGTGACCTGGCTGAAGTCGGACGCTCAACCGACTGCGCCACCCAGGCGCCCCTTCATGTGTAGAATTCTTAAAAAATAAATTTACCAGAGGTGTCTGGGTGGCCCAACTGGTTGAGTGTCCAGCTTCGGCTCAGGTCGCGATCTCACAGCTCATGAGTTCGAGTCCCGTGTCAGGCTCTGTGCCGACAGCTCAGAGTCTAGAGGCTGCTTTTGATCCTGTGTCTCCCTCTCTCTCTGCCCTTCTCCTGCTCACACTCTGTCTCTTACTCTCAAAAATAAAATAAAAACATTTTAAAAAAGAATAAAAAATAAATAAATTCACCAACTGGTATAGCCACTCTGGAAAACAGTGTGGAGTTTTCTCAAAAAATTAAAAATTATCCTATAACCCAGCAATTGCACTACTAGGAATGTATCCAAAGGATACAAAAACGCTGATTTGAAGGAGCACATGCATCCCAATGTTAATAGCAGCATTATCAACAATAGCTAAAGTATGGAAAGAGCCCAAATGTTCATCAGCTGATGAATGGATTAAGAAGATATATATACACACACACAATGGAATACTACTCAGTGATGTAAAAGAATGAAATCTTGCCATTTGCAACAATGTGGATGGAACTGGAGGGTATTATGCTAAGTGAAATAAGTCAGTCAGAGAAAGATATCATTTCACTCATATGCGGAATTTGAGAAACTTAACAGATGAACATAGGGGAAGGGAAGGAAAAGTAAGATAAAAGCAGAGAGAGAGGCAAATCATAAGAGACCCTTAAATACGGAGAACAAACTGGGGGCTGATGGCGGTGGGGAGTTAAATGGGTGATGGGCATTATGAAGGGCACTTTTCCAGATGAGCACTGGGTGTCATATGTAAGAGATGAATCACTGGGTTCTACTCCCGAAGCCCAGACTACACTGTATGTTAACTAACTTGAAAATAAAAATAATAATAATAAATAAATAAAAATAAATTCACCATTGTATCTGCCCTTAATCAGATATGTAGTCTAATAATTTTTTGAATACACAATTACCTATAAGACAATATCAAAAACAAGGTTTCCATAAAGAACTAAGAAAGTTTAAACAGCCTGTTCCTAAAGATGCTGTTAGGAGAGGATTCATGGAGAAAATACTTCTTTAAGTAGAATTTTAGGAAAGGTTGGAGTTTGACAGCAAGATACCCTAAGATGTCTAGCACAGTGACATAAGATGAGCAGAGGCACAGAGGTGGGAAATGGTCTGATTAGCATTCAGAGTAAAATTGAGATACTGCTGGAAAACCTAACGGAATTTAAGAAGAAAAAAATGTCCAGAGAGAAGGTCATGAATGGCAAACAGGGATTTTGTTTTCAAACAATAGTATAAAGTGGGCCACAGAGCAGAAAAATAACATGAACAGTTTTTAATATATAATAAATCAAGGCACCTGGGTGGCTCAGTCAGTTAAGTGACCAACTTTGGCTGAGATCATGATCTCACAGTTTGTGGGTTGGAGTCCCACATTGGGTTCCAAGCTGACAGTGTGGAGCCTGCTTGGGATTCTCTCTCTCTGTCCCTCCCCTGTGTACTCTCTCTCTCAAAAATAAATAAGCTTTATATATATATATATATATATATATATATATTCATATATTCATATATTCATATATTCATATATGTTATATATATATAATATATAAAATAAATCAAAACATGGAGAGATTTCATATTGGACAATTAGAGACACTTTTTAAATTATTTTTCTTTTTTTATTTAAAAAAAAATTTTAATGTTTATTTTTGAGAGAGAGAGAGAGAGAGAGAGAGAGAGAGAGAGACTGCAAGAGGGGGAGGGGCAGAGAGAGAGGGAGACACAGAATCCGAAGCAGGCTCCAGGCTCCGCGCTGTCAGCACACAGCCCCATGTGGGGCTTGAACTCATGAACCACGAGATCATGACCTCAGCTGAAGTCAGATGCTTAACCTACTGAGTCACCCAGGCACCCCAAGACACTGTTTTTTAAGGACCTACCATATAACAGACATTGTGCCATAAGCATTACGTAGACATTAGCTTTTTTTTGTCTGCCAAAAAGAGCTTAATCCAGATACAAATAATTTGAGTGAGTAAGACACATGACAGCGGTATCAATTTGTATAGAATACATAACAGATTGAAACAGAAGATCCTCTAGAACATTCTAGACCATTTTATTGTGAACAAAGTAGCAAAATTCACTTTTGATGCCAGTGAGCTTTTTAAAAAAATTTTTTTTTAATGTTTATTTATTTTTGAGAGAGAGAGAGAGAGAGAGAGAGCACTAGCAAGGGAGGGGCAGACAGAGAGGGAGACACAGAATCGGAAGCAAGCTCCAGGCTCTGCACTGTCAGCATGGAGCCCAATGCAGGACTTGAACTCACAAACCGCGAGATCATGACCTGAGCTGAAGTAGGACGCTTCACCAACTGAGCCACACAGGAACCCCGCCAGTGAGGTTTCATATCATCCAAGAGATATACAACAGTTTTTCAATCCAAACAAAACCCTAAAACAAATTTAAGACATATTTACCAAGTATAAATTTGGAGCTATTGTCAAATATAGAAAAGTTAAGTTTGCTGTCATGCATCCAAAAACAGAGCATACCATGCGCTTTAGAAAACTGCTGATTAGAGCGCCTGGGTGGCTCAGTCAGTTAAGCATCTGACTCTTGATTTTACTCAGGTTGTGATCTCACAGTTCGTGAGTTTGAGCTCCTCATAGAACCTGCTTGGGATTCTCCCTCCCCTGCTCTCTCTCAAAATAAATAAACATTAAAAAAATTTAACTAGCTTGAATTTAAATAAATAATTTTTTTAGAGAAGAAACAAAATTGCTGATGATAGAAAAAAGGATACAGTTTCTAGAATGCAAGCCAAAGATATACTTTAGAAAATATCTTTTAAATTCACTTTTCCAAGTTATAATCTGGCATAATATTTTATATAAATTTACCTTTTAAGCAATATAATGCAGGCACCAATATTCATTGTACATAATGCCCTTGGAAACAAAGAGAACAATAAATTGCTTAAAACAAAAAAAAAGCAACCAGTGACATTTACAAAAAATATATATAGATAGATAGATAGATAGATAGATGCCAAGTATATTTTTCAGTCTCTGAACATGATGGCAACTTCTCCAACCCAGATAATTAAAAGAAAAAGAAAAGAAAACAAAAGAAAACAAAACAAAACAAAACAAAAGAAACCAGGAGGAACATTCATTTCAACTGTGAATTGTGAATCCCCCAATCAGCTCATCTCTTATCTAAAATGTACTTTCTAATCAGCTTATTGTTTTTCTCTATTGAAAACAGTAATATTATCTTTCAAAGAAAGGTTTAACCACTAAGAGAATTTTGTGGTCTTTTCAGTATCCTAGTTGACATGTGTAATTTAAAGAATTATGAAGAAAGTGAGCTACTGTAGTCATATGTAAAACTTTATTGTTGAAATTGAGTGATGGACACGATACGGAACGTGCTGTTGATATAAACTCAGGGAATGAAGACTTAAAAACCTTAAATGGGGTGCCTGAGTGGCTCAGTTGGTCAAGCCTTCCATTCTTGGTTTCGGCTCAGGTCAGGATCTCACAGTTTATGAGTTTGAGTCCCAAGTGGGGCTCTGCACTGATAATGGAGACACTCTCCAGTCCTTCCCCAAACCCCCTCTCTCAAACTAAATTAAAAAAACAAAACAAAACAAAACTTGTATAGGGGAACCTATACAAGGGGAACCACCAAGTTCCACCAAGGGGAACCTGGATGGCTCAGTCGGTTAAGTGTCCAACTTCAGCTCGGGTCAGATCTTGCAGTTCATGAGTTCGAGCCCCACGTCGGGCTCTGTGCTGACAGCTCAGAGCCTGGAGCCTGCTTCGGATTCTGTGTCTCCCTCTCTCTCTGTCCCTCCCCGACTTGTGTTCAGTCTGTCTGTCTGTCTGTCTGTCTGTCTCTCAAAAATAAATAAAAAACATTTAAAAAAACTATACAAAAAAAAAAAAAAAACCCACCTTAAATAGTCTTCTAAGCTCTGGAACGAGATTCCTGTTTTAATTGTACAATATATTTACACTAATAATTTACTAGGCACATTTTCAAATACTATCTATTTCTCAGGATTTTTTAACTCTCATTTCTAAATTTGCCAATATCAGTTGCTAGTGGAGAACATAGCTTCCCAAAGTGAATATTTATGAAAAACTTAAGGTCAACAATGGCATGAGAAACATGACCATCAAATCTAGCGATGGCTTCTATAAAAAAAGAGATATTAGAACTAGGTAGGCTCAAAATACTCATAAAAATTTCACTTCCATGAAAGCAAGATGTATGCATATTTTGTAAGAAATTATTAAGACAAATTAAATATGATTTCACTTATATCTAGAACTAAAAAACAAAACAAATGAACACACAGACAACAACAACAACAAGAGGAACAGCCTCATAAATACAGAGGACAGACTGGTAGTTACCAGAGGAGAGTGGAGGTGGGGGGGATAGACAAAATAGGTAAAGGGTATTAAGAGGTACAAACTTCAGTTATACAATAAATAAGTCATGGGGATGAAAAGTACAACATAGGAAATACGGTCAATAATATTGCAATAAGTTTGTACGGTGACACTTATCATGATGAGCATTTTGTAACATATGTAACAATCAAATCATTACATCCCACACCTGAAACTAATATACGTCAACTACACTCCAATTAGAATTAATTAATTAATTAACAATTCAAAAATTAGTTCAGTTCCTATTTACTGTAATTAAAAAGTCAGTTCCTATTTACTGTAATTAAAAATTCAGTTTTTCAGTTCCTATTTAACTATCAGTTAAATTTACTAACTTTCGGTTCCTATTTACTGTAACTTTCAGTTCCTATTTACTGTAATTAAAAATTCAGTTTTTCCAGGGGTGCCTGGGTGGCTCAGTCGGTTAAGCATCCGACCTTGATATAGGCTCAGGTCATGATCTTATGGTTTGTGAGTTCGAGCCCTGCATGGGGCTCCGTGCTGACAGTGCATTGTGGAGCCTACTTGGGATTCTTTCTTTCTCCTCTCTCTGCCCCTCCCCTTCTCACATGCTCTGTCTCTGTCAAAATAAATAAATAAACTTTATAAAAAAAAGATTCAGTTTTTCTGTTATTTAACTTCAATACTTTGACCTGTATACTTTTTAAAAAAATTTTTTAATGGTTTTTTTCCTGAGACACAGAGAGACAGAGCATGAGTGGGGGAGGGGCAGAGAGAGAGGGAGACACAGAATCCGAAGCAGGCTCCAAGCTCTGAGCTGTCAGCACAGAGCCTGACGCAGGGCTCGAACTTACAAACCATGAGATCATGACCTGAGCTGAAGTCGGTCCCTCAACCAACTGAGCCACCCAGGTGCCCCTGACCTGTATACTTTATACAGAATTCATGTTTGTTCTAATTGTGACTGAAAAACAAATAATGTGCTGAGCTTAAGTTATTACCTTGAAAAAGAAACACTTTTTTTGTAATTCAAAGAAGCTTTATAAGCCAAGTGACCATGAAAATGATCTTTTTCTAAAGGTTATAGGATCAACAGAAATAAAATTTAAAAAAGGCAAAGGGTAGAAAAAGAAAAGGTTACTAGAAAGAAGTTCTAATAAAATTAAACCAAAAGCTTCATTAATAACTAGTAGTAACAATCATCCTAGCCACAAGAATGCAGACTAAAGTCAGCCTAATATAATAAAAGAAAAAGGACTTTACGCCATGATCTCTGCATTTTAGCCATAGCTCAAGCACTAACCATTACTTAGCCTGGGTGAGCTTCTACTGACCCATCTGTAAAATGGGAAATAGAATGATCATCTCAACCTCACAAGATAGTGTAAGAATAAAAGGCTAATAATGCAAGAGCACTTACAACATTACATATTGTGCTATATGCATAGTTTACATATACTTTACATTATTTTTAAATGAGTATGTTTTCAAATCTACCTCTTTTTCTCCAACTTTCCCTGTCTTTAGTAAAGAAAAATTTCAAGTCTCTTGAAAATAATGGTGCTATCGGGGCACCTGGGTGGCTCAGTCAGTTAAGCGTCTGACTTCGGCTCAGGTCGTGATCTCACGGTCCGTGAGTTCGAGCCCTGCGTCAGGCTCTGTGTTGACAGCTCAGAGCCTGGAGCCTGTTTCAGATTCTGTGTCTCCCTCTCTCTGACCCTCCCCCGTTCACTCTCTGTCTCAAAAATAAATAAATGTTAAAAAAAATTTTTTTAATGCAAAATATAAAACTATAAAAAATAATAATAATGGTGCTATCCCCTTATGGTGGTAGTGATACCAAACCAATTTTTGAGAGAAGAAATAATATTGATTTCAGAAGTTTAAAGATAAAGCCTAGAGGTATGCCTACACAGAGTCAGAATATATGAACAGCAATGAAATATGCTGTTAATCCAAGATTTCGCCTTCACTTTACAACCTTTCAAGGCGCTTGCCTCAAAATAATCAAGTGTTTCAGAGATGAAAAGTACGGCATAGAGAATATAGTCAATAATACTGTAACAATGTTGCATGGTGACAGATGGTAGCTGTCCTTACTGTAGCGAGCACTGAGTAATGTACAGAATTGTCCAATCAATATTGGACAATATTGAAACTGACGTAATGCTGTTTGTTAATTATACTTCAATACAAAATAATAATAATCAGGTGTTTGACTCAATTTCTCAACTCTTGATCTAGACTTCTTTTCTTTATGAAAATAACACCAGTGATCTTACTCCAGAAGAAAGACTATTCTGATTGTTGTTTTTTGGCTTAAAGACACTATCATTGAAAATAACATCCAAGAACTATTTTTTTTTTATGTTTATTTTTGAGAGGGGGGAGGGGCTGGGAAAGAGGGAGGCAGAGGATCCCAAGCTGGCTCCCTGCTGACAGCAGAGATGCAGGGGTTCAAACTCTGAGATCAAGACCTGAGCTGGAAGTCAGATGCTTAACTGACTGAACCACCCAGGCACCCCCATCCACGAACTATTTTTAAAACAACAGAGTAAGGAGATGTCTTCATCCAGGCAAACTACCAATGAAATGTAAATCTACTCTTGAAAAGCTACTAAACAGTGGCTGATAAAGGTTGTTTGTTTTTCTTGCTTTCAGTTTCCAAGGGCTATAAAGCATTGTTGGAGATGAAACTTTACTCAGGGACTGTGAAATCGTCCTAGGAACCTAGGAACCGGTCTCCCAGGCATGAATGCCTCATTTCAACGAAAAACATGGCAAGATGGGAGACTGCTAAAGAGGCACTGTACCACGACAAAAAACCCTGGAGGTGAGTCTGACTTCTGGAAAGGAGCAGCAGTGACAAGGTGTGTTCTAGGAGCTGGCACTTGTTTGTGGGCAGAGATATAGGGACACCCAGGACGTTGGTCCCAGAGACCTCTGCAGAAGTTGTAAAGGCTTGAGGATTGAGGGAAGTCTTCAGAAATAACTCTTGGATTTGAAGATAGCTCTTCCTTCACAGAGGAAGGTAAGTTCTCAGCCAACTGCAACATCTCCCTTAGCTGCCTTGTAGGGCGTCAGATTCCCTACCTCTGTGCCAACTGTGAAGATACTTTTTATAGTAAAGGAGATACGCCCCCAGAGTTCTTGATAATAGCAAAGCAATTCTAATTATCCCTTAGAGTAATAAATATTCTGGCTCTGGCTCTAGCTTTCATAACATCTGCAAAAGCCTCGTATATACAGGAAGACTGGCAGCACCAGGAAAATTCTGACCTAACTTTTGACTTTCTTCCCAGAGAACCAGTGGCTTGTAGACCTACTATTTATCATGGATCCTTGTTCTCACAATTTAGTCCAAGTGAAGACAGACGGAGGGGACCAAAACAGTTTTACCATGCATTGGACAATTTCCATTTTGGGTTCAGAGCAGAAAAACATCTGACAACTGATGAGGGAGCATAAGGCCAGCTGACCGTCCCCACCCTTCCACCCTCCACCAGGTGGGATATGTGTGGTATTCCTCGGGCACTCTGGGCTGCCAGCTGCCCAAGAACAAAGGAAAGGGGTAAACAAATGGTTAACTGATAGAGATCAGAGTCCTGCAGGACCTAAGTCTCCATCACCTCTCCATAGTGATGGGGGAAACAAAGGCAGAAGGAAATGGCAGATACAACTCAATTTCCCAATTTCCATATCACCTGCAGCACATTGACAAATACTTGAGGCTGGCAGAATAAAAGGTTTCTCCTGAAACTCCTGTCTTAATGCTAATGCTTTGCTAGAGGGAAAAACAACCTTGGCTTGACAATAGGCCTCCTAAATCCTGGGAGCCTTCTTTAGCATATGAAAATCTCCCTGGCAACTTCCCCAGGACTTTACCTCCCCCAATCCCATAGTGTATAACCAGTCTTTCCTCAAGGTCCCGGGGCAGCTCTTCCTGCCCACAGGTCCTGTCCCCGTGCTTCAATAAAATCACCTTTTTGCACCAAAGATGTCTTCAAGAATTCTTTCTTGGGTGACGACTCTGGACCCCATGAACCCCACTTTCACCCCCAAAAAACCTCATCGACTTCAAAATGAAGAGAACTGAGGGGCTATGCATCTAGTCACAAGAATGGCGATGACTAGGGGCACCTGGGTGGCTCAGTGGGTTGAGTGTGACCTCAGCTCAGGTCGTGATCTCACGATTTGTGGGTTCAAGCCTTGCGTTGGGTTCTGTGCTGCCAGAGCAGAGCCTGCTTGGGATTCTCTCTCTCTCTCTCTCTCTCTCTCTGCCCCTCCCCGACTGGTGTGTGCATGCTTGTGCTCTCTCCATCAGAAATAATAAATGAATAAACTTAAAAAAAAAAAAAAAAAAAGAATGGCAATGACCATGTTGTGGGTAAATAGGCTAACTCCTTATCCCATTATTTAACACAAATCTATACGGTCCTAAGGAATCAGGTGGAAATTCTTTGGATTCTGGCTCCAAGATTCAAAATAATCTAGGTAAATTTCCTACTATTTTTTATTTTATCCTCATTTTAGGAGAATTATAATAAGGCTCTACATTGAGCTGCTCCTTACAAGAACCTCAAAACATCCCAGACTAAGCTAGATGTTCTCCCTTTCTCTCATATATACAAGTAAGAAATCCTTCATTCATTCATGCTTGCCTTCAGTGTTACACTATCTCCTGTATTCTGGTACCATGATAGGTGCTGGATGTACAATGGTATGCATGAGATAGAAGAGCCATAAGCCCCTTCTTCTTGGTAATGTGAAATAAGAGAAAATATAATAGAAACAGCCTAAGTCACCGATTATAATCATTAAAATCCAGAAAGGTCAAGATACACTGGAAAATTCAGATGAAATTAGAAATACCTTTATATTGGGGCACCTGGGCGGCTTAGTTGGTTGAGCACCCAATTCTTGATTTTGGCTCAGGTCATGATCCCAGGGTCCTGGGATTGAACCCTCCATCAGGCTCTGTGCTGAGCATGTTGCCTGGTTAGGATTCTCTCTCTCTCTCTCTCTCTCTCTCTCTCTCTCTCTCTCTTCCTCTCCTTCTCCCCCCCCCCACCCCTCTCCTCTTCTCTCTCTCTCTCTTTTGCTCAAATAAATTTTAAAGAAAAAAAAAATACCTTTGGAGTTGGTGGATTCCCTCACAGGACTAGACTGTCCTGGGTCAAACTGTAGTAATAACAATGTCACAGCAACATACTTTGTCCTGTGGAGGTAATCAGATACAGGAAGACATGTATTGTTCACAGAGAACTAAAAGCAGGAAAAAACTATCATCAAAGATTTTATATACTATTATATCAGAATAAGAACTCGTGTTGTCTATGGCAAGATTCAGAAAGGGTCATTAGTACAGCTGTTCAAAAATCAATTATGGTAATAGTTAGCCTGGAATGACACCTCCACCAGATACTGTACAATCACTTTATTCATTCCCCCATCTTATCTTTACAATAACTGTCTGGAATAGATGTTAATATATTTTTAAGATTTTTTTAATCAGCTTTTTTTGTGAGAGAGAGAGAGAGAATGCACCCACAAGTGGGTCAGAGGGAGAGAGGAAGAGAGCGAGAGAATCCCCTCGAACCCATGACCTGAGCCAAAATCAAGAGTCGAAGTTCATCGACTGAGCCACTGAGGTGCCCCTGGAATAGATGTTAATATTATTTGCACTTTGAAGACAAAGGAAGTGAGGTGCACAGAGATAAGCTTTTCAAGGTCACATAGATGGTAAAGAGCAGAGGCGGGTTGATGGTCTCCGGTCTGCTCAAGTCCAGTATTCAAATTCTTAACTCTGCTAGGCTTCATTGACAACTCTGTGGACCAATCAGTATGACTGTGTTTTTAGGAACCAGAGGTTGATGCTTTTGGTGCCTGTAACCACAGCTCTAATTCTGATAATCTGACCTCCTTAGAGGCTAAGCCGAGTCTCACCAAACTTTGTTTGAATTAGTAGTATTTTTAAAGTACAACCACAGACATCTTGTAGATTCATGGAATTAGCTAGAAGTCCTGAACAGGATTCTCTTTATCTTGTCCTTAAGGTCATATGTATATATATATATATATATATATATATATATATATATATATATATGTATATATATACATGTATATACATATACATGTATATATATACATATATATATATATATACATATATATATATATATATGAGCCTTACCCTGTGAAAAGCCATTTGCTGATTTGTTCTGAGTTCACTGGGAGTGTCAGGGGCAAGATCACAGCTGGTTCATGGTCCTGTGACAAGAATCAAGCTAAGATTTATGTAATCATTGATAGGTACAAGGAGATCTAAATGCTAACCTGTCTTCCATCTCTAAATCACTGCAGGATAATGGATCAGTTAATTACCCTTTCAGTGTCTCAGCCTGAAGATGGAGGTATTAATAGCTACCTTCCTACCTGCTGAACATTTTAAGGCAATTAAGTGAGACAGTGGAACATAAATACATTGAAAAAGCATAGAGTAGGCTATAACAAATTGTCCCTGACTTGCTATAAGACATCTCGTCATTCTTTAAGTCTTATGCCCGGGTTACGTCACTCTTCTCCTCCCACATGCACAGTGCTCTAAAGTGTTCCTCCCCTCCAGGGCCTGAAAGAGAAGTTGAGCCAATGCCGGCAAATAAAATCAGGTAAGGTGCTAGACTGATGCAACAGTATTCTAACTGGCCCTCTTAATTTACCCATCCTCATCCATCTTAGCTCACGTTTTCATTTCAGCTGGGTTAATTTTTCATTTTACAAGGAAAAAATTCATTTTATGAATATGGGTCTTTATAAGGCCCTTCAAATCTTACCCCTTTGGTAAATGTCTAACCTTCTTTCCTGGAGGAATGAGCCTGACCCAGATCCAAGCAGTAATTTACAAAACCCTGGGAGTTTGGGTGACTGTGGGTGGTGACTATTGAGTAGAGGGTGTGTCTACGGGTGTGGGAGTAGCTCCAAAGCAGCTGAAACAAGACCCCAGCTGTTTTAAATGTTCTAGTTTCTTTTTGAAAGTCTATTCTAGCCCAATCTACTCCCAACAGTCTAGAGGAAACTCTACCTTCAGTGCTTAGTCACGCTGAGTGGTGAGCCCCAGGGCAGGGCAATGCCCAGACCAGAAATGCACATCAGCCTAATCTTCAAAGAGAGATTCAGGGAGATAGAGAAGATTCTTTCCCTCATACAGGAAAACAGTTTTGAGATTTGAGCACTGAATTATTTGAAGTCAAAATATAAGTACTAATACGATGGGCAAATTTTCAGTGACCATGTTTTCTAAACATGAAGCAACTAAGCTGTACCAGGCTTGTAAGAGGAATGCTTTCCTTCCATGAACACTTAAGAAGTGAGTGGTTCTGTTGTGGCCACAAAATGGCAGGGGGGAAATCAGAGCTGTTGGTTGTATGGCTAGAGTGAAACCAAGGACCAGGGCTCCCATAGCCAATTAGGCACACAGCTGCCATCTCATGCTGAGGGTGTAATGCAGGGAATCCTGAATAGCTACAAACCGATCATAAGCCATGATCCCAAGAGGAAACAGTCAGCACTGCCCAGGAAGACAAAGAAGAACATCTATGTGCCACAGTCAGTGAAAGAGATGGGTATTCTCCATCTCTTTACAAGACTATGTGCTCTGCCTAAATGAAAACCTACCCAGGTTGTGAAAAACTTATTCACTTGTTTATCCATTCAACAAACATTTATTGGTCACCATACGACGCATAAGATATAGCCCTTATCCAGCCAAAGAGCTTATATCTATGATAAATACGACATTCATAAACAAATTATCACACAAATAGAATAAAAGTTTGTTTTAGAAAGGTATACAAGATATTGTGCTTGATACTTCCTCTACCATTTGCAAGAACGTGGCCATTGTCCAATTGTCATGGGGGAAGAATTTTTATAAACTTTCCTAAGCGAGATGTCCATATTGATCCTGTTTCTAAAACTGCTGTACTTCTCTTGGTTCTTGGTTAAAAACACAGAGTTTATAAAAGGCATGGGGGTGTACAGTTAAGGGCCAGTGCACTAAGAGGCTGAGTTTTTTTCTGCAACCACAAACCAGTGATGGAGCCATCATGCTTATTGCTACCGAATTGGCACACGCTGACCTCTTTTTCTATCTAGGAAGATAACCCTTTAGAGAACAATGGAGCATCCTTTATATGGGACAATGTGATCCCAATGTATATTGTAGGACTTGGACTCAAGATCATAATGACTTCACATTTGATGGCCAGCATATTCTTGTTAGGTGACATGTATGTTCAGAGGCTCAGGGGTTATTAATTCAGCTGCTTCTTGCAAAACAAAAGTGAAGTCAAAGTCCTGAGCCCAGATGCCACATGGGGCAAACTAACTCGGCTCTTATTCATAGTGATAAGTTTTACAGTTAACCTGAGCCAAGTCTTTAAAATGTGAGCTGGCAAACACAAACAAGAAGAGAGAGAGAGCGACCCGCCCAGCATAAACCTATCTTCAAGATTATTAAAGCTATAGGTGCTAACCCAGCATCATTACCTTGATCCTAAAGCACAAAGCACTTTCTTTCCTAACATAATTTTTCTTTTGTCCTAGAAAACCTGATGTGCCACTTTTATGGGGGATGAAAACTAAACCATAGAGATCCAGTTCCACTTTCACCCATTTTCACCCATCCTGGAGATACAAATGTTTTTGTAACTTTCCTGCTAATGTATATTGGCAGTCTCATTGGTAATACCACAGTCTTTCTCACTATCTGGGCAGAACGTTCACTCCACATTCCCATGTCTTTCTTTCTGGCTAATCTGGCAGTTCTGGAGATCTTTTACTCTTCCACTTGTTGCCCCTCTCCCTTTGGTCAACCTCCTGACCATGGGGAGAATGCCCATCTCTTTCACTGACTGTGGCACATAGATGTTCTTCTTTGTCTTCCTGGGCAGTGCTGACTGTTTCCTCTTGGGATCATGGCTTATGATCGGTTTGTAGCTATTCAGGATTCCCTGCATTACACCCTCAGCATGAGATGGCAGCTGTGTGCCTAATTGGCTATGGGAGCCCTGGTCCTTGGTTTCACTCTAGCCATACAACCAACAGCTCTGATTTCCCCCCTGCCATTTTGTGGCTACAACAGAATCACTCACTTCTACTGTGATGTACTCCGATCATACAGTTGGCCTGTGGAGACACTCAAATACAAAAAGCCATGATCTTCATTGTCAGTGTCATCATCCTTACCATTCCCTGTTCCCTGATCTCCACCTCATACATCTTCATTGTGGGTGCCATTTTGAAGATCTGCTCTGCGGAGGGACGGTGCAAGGCCTTCTCCACCTTTTCCTCTCATCTGACCATGGCTCTCCTCCAGTATGGCTCCTGCAGCCTTATGTATTTATGCCCCAGCTCTAGCTATAACCCAGAAATGGGTGTCTGTTGTCTACACCTTTGTCACCCCTGTCTTGAATGCCTTGATCTATAGTAGGAGGAACAAGTTGCTGAAAGGCACTAAGTGGTGAAAAGACATTTACTGAACTAGGAAATGTGGGAGTTTCTGGGCTCATATAAACAACAGGAAATAATTATTCAGAAAACGATAAACTCGGGGACTAGATGACTAAACATTTGGGGAACTGATTTACCTACTTCCTCAGGACCCAGTTCCTTTTCCTAGCTCCCAACTATAGTGTAATTTGGTGAAAGTAAGACATTACCATTTAAATAAGAGAGAGTAGTTGTTTTGTTTTGTTTTGTTTTGTCCACTGGTCCATCCCCAGTGCCTAAAACAGCTAAAGTAGATACTCAGTACATATTTATCGAACTGGTGAATTCCTTCAAGTGATGGCAAAGAATATTCTTAGTTCTTTGTTATTACCTGCACAAAGCTATATACTGAGATTTGCATATAACAGCATTCCATAAATACTTGTAGAATGACAGAGGTTGCCTCTAAAAACACTAATAATTCTTCAAGTTTCCACTCATAAGGTCTTATTTTTCTCCTTTCTATTGTCTGAGTGTTGAGAAATTTTTCTTTAAGTTTATTTATTTATTTTGAGAGAGGGTGGGCACAGGTGGGGGAAGGGCAGAAAGAGAAAATCCCGAGCAGGCTCTGTACTGTCAGTGCAGGGCTCAAACTCACGAACCCCGAGATCGTGAATGAGCCAAAATTAAGAGTCCAGATGCGAAACCGGCTGAGCCACCCAGGTATCCCTCCGGTAATGTTTATCGTGAGGCTCATCAGTGTTGAGAAGGTATAAAAGTAGAATACATAAATACCTGGAATGTATTGCCATTTTAAAAAGTATAATTGGTGAGATTTCAAAATTACAAGGAATATCTTCACCGCATTCAGAATGGGAAGTTTCAAGAAGGGGCCAAGGCACTAATGGTGATTTGGCAGAACTGGCAGGAGAACTTCTTTTCTCTGTTCTTACCCGCCTGTCTTGTTACGGTTCTACTTCTTTGTTTGTTTGTTTATTTATGTTTTGAGAGAGAGAGAGAATGAGCAGGGGAGGGGCAGAGAGAGAGGGAGACAGAGAACCCCAAGCGGGTTCTGCTCTATCAGTGCAGAACCCGACACGGGGCTCCAACTCACAGACCGTGAGATCATGACCCGAGCCAAAATCAAGAGTGGGATGCTTAACCCACTGAGCCACCCAGGCGCCCCATTATGGTTCTACTTTTAAAATTACATGTTTCCATTTTTAAATATAATACACATCCATTTTATAAAAACTGAAAAACACATAAAAGTAGAAAAAAGTTAAAAATCATTTCTAGTGCCACCAATTAAAAGAAACACGAGAGAGGGGGAGACACAAAACGGAAGCAGGCTCCGGGGTCTGAGCTGTCAGTACAGAGCCTGATGTGGTGCTAGAACTCACGAACCATGAGATCAGAACCTGAGCCGAAGTCAGACGCTTACCTGACTGAGCCACCCAGGTGCCCCTTCCTATTGTCAACTGGTAGTTTTACAATTAATCTTGTTTACATTTATTAATTAAATTGACCTTTTTATATACTTTATATCATTTACATTTTTGTGGGTTTTCTGAGATGCTTAAAGAATTTTAAGATCTTTTTTAAAGAAAACTCTTCTATTTTTTAAAGTTTATTTATTTACTTTGAGAGAGAGAGCACAATTAGGGGACAGGCAGAGAGAGGGAGACAGAGAATTCCAAGCAGGCTCCACACTGTCAGCACAGAGCCCAACGTGGGGCTCGAACCCATGAACCATGAGATTATGACCTGAGCCAATGTAGGATACTTAACCGACTGAGCCACCCAGACCCCTAAGATCTATCTCTTAGTCTTTGTGCTTTATGTCAATGCTTTCCCTATAATATGTGAAAGTAATACAATATTTTGAAAGTTTATTAATGATTTTATATGTATATTATGTGTACTCTTTACATGCATACTATATATGTATATATGTTATTATAAAATTCAGTATTCAGATTTTTGCTTTGTGATTTTTCCACTTTTTTAGTAAATAAATTCTGAAATTCTATCCTGAAATCATACAAATATTCACCCATATTTTGTTCTTGCTGCTTTATGTTTAAAATTTTACATTACAAAAAAAATAAAAATAAAAATAAAACTCTCAACAACTGGTTGAAAGCTGAATAAAAATAAATAAAATTTATTTATAATAAAATTAAAATAAAATAAAATAATCAATAAATAAAAATAAAATATAAAAAATAAAATAAAATTTTACATAGAACTTATTTATCATTGTGGAATGTATGCTGTTGTATGCTGTGCTATAAGGCTTTAACTTTTATCTCAAAATAAATAACCAATTGCTTCAGTGTAATTCACATCATGCTTCCTTAACCCAGTGAATTATTATCTTTATCACATAGAAACACACATGTATGTTCTTTTTCTCAGCCACTTACTCTGTTCCATAAATTAGTCCGTGTATTCCTGTACTGATACTACCTTATTTGTACCACTGGTATTTTATGATCATTTACATAATAATATTAGAATCTGTTTATCTTTCCAGAAATTTGCTATAATTAAAAGGTTTGGAGTTTACCTTCAAACAGGTTGTGGTGGTTTCAAAAAACATCCACCAGTTCTTTGATACTCTTCCTTTATAAAGTGGATGGTATTCTTTTGGGTTTTCTTTTCCTATTGAGATAGAATAATTATTATGTTAAACACATAATCCACCTCTGCCATCAAAATTGTCCCATCTTAACTGTCAGCTCATAGGTGAGGGAAGCAAGTGTGCCTGAGTTCTTTTTATAGTTTATTTATTTGTTTCATGGGGGTGGGGGGCGGGGAGTGGTACAGAGAGAAGGAGAGAGACTCCCAAACAGGCTTTGTGCCGTCAGCAGCACAGCCGGGTAAAGGGCTCAATCCCACGAACCATGAGATCATGGCCTGAGGTGAAATCAAGAGTCAGATGCTTAACTGACTGAGCCACCCACCCAGGCACCCAAAGTATGCCTGAATTCTTAAACATCATTGAATTTTACATCAGCCTTGTGTATAATTAATAAAATGCCTCAAGACTTTTGTTTTTCATTTTTTATGGTTATTTATTTTTGAGAATAAAGACCGAGCATGAGTGGGGAAGGGGCAGAGAGAGAGAGGGAGACACAGAATCCGAAGCAGGCTCCAAGCTCTGAGCTGTCAGCATAGAGCCTGACGTGGGGCTCAAACCCATGAACCGTGAGATCATGACCTGAGCCGAAGTCAGACGCTTAACCGACGGAGCCACCCAGGTGCCCCCAAGACCTTTTTTTTTAAATGTTTATTTTTGAAAGAGAGAGAGAGAGAGAGCACGAACAGAGGAGGGGCAGAGAGAGAGGGGGACAGAGGATCCAAAGCAGGTTCTGTGCTGACAGCAGACAGCCCGATGCAAGGCTCGAACTCACAACCTGGAGATCATGACCTGAGCTGAAGTCGGATGCTCAACCAACTGAGCCACCCAGGCGCCCCCTAATGCCTCAAGACTTAATGATGTTCATGGAATTTGACTAATTTTTATACTTTGTTGAACAAACCTCTCTCCCTTTTGCAAGGTTTGCCCAAAGGAAGATACAGCCAAGGTCCCTCCAGTACAGCAGTCTCAGGGAACAGCCTGAATCTTTTTCCCAAAGGCCCCGGGAAAAGGCCAGAAACCAGAACCTCACTTATCCTCTCTCACTTAGATATGGGGAAATACGGAAGTCCAGCTAATGCCAGAAGCTGACTCCCGGTGAGCCTTAGGCGTACCAGGGAACACCAAGGTATTGGACAGGGAGTTGGGCTGTAGAGGCTTTTTAAGCTTTCACAGGGTTTCCTCTCTTCCTCCCTACCCTCCCTCTTAGTCCTCTTCCACCCTGCCCCCATTCCTTAGCACCAGCTGTTACTAGTAAAATGGGCAAGGATATATTCTGAATGGGATGTTGCCATCCAACCCTGTTCTGGTGACCCTACGAGAACTACAAGAAACCAAGGCAAGGGGATTATAAAGGGTACTTGAAGACCTTCAAGGTATAATGTGTGAAGACATCTCCTATGGACCAATAGCTAGAGTCAATTTTTCACTTTGTCAGTTCATTCATTCTTCATTCATTTTGACAGAGAGAGACAGCACAAACAGAGGAGGAACAAAGAGAGAGGGGGAGAGAGAATCCCAAGCAGGCACCGCATTGTCAGTGCAGAGCCTGATGTGGGGCTCGAACCCACGAACCGTGAGATCATGACCTGAGCCGAAACCAAGAGTCGGACACTTAACTGACTGAGTCACTCAGGGGCCCTGCGAATCCTTTCCTTTATATTGGCTTATGATTGAAAGAACTCAGAATGTTTGAACAATTACTATTAAGTGCTGAAGTAAATGATATGGTAAGAATAAAATGCTGAATGGGAAATACATCGTTTCTGCCTTCTGTCACTTATTCCCGCTAAGGGCCCAGGAAGGAGGGACTCGTCATCCCTTTCCTGAGCTGTGTACATAAATGACAAGGGGAATAGTTGTCCGTGCCCCCGTCCCTGGCCTGCAATGCTCAAAGAATCAAAAGAAAATGATGGAAACAACTGTAAACTCACATATCTCTTAGCACTTCAGTAACAGACAAATGTGCAAGAAAACGGACTTTCTGCTTTTATCTTCCAATGCCATGGTCTACCCCAGAACGCTACCATATTTCCCCATATCTACATGGCAGCCAATCACTACTACCTGATGGATA
Source organism: Acinonyx jubatus (assembly GCF_027475565.1). NCBI lineage: Eukaryota > Metazoa > Chordata > Mammalia > Carnivora > Felidae > Acinonyx > Acinonyx jubatus. The sequence goes on from NC_069390.1 coordinate 11,301,107, forward strand.
TGCCTACAACACATCCTTAGTGTCAAGACCTGGTCAGCATTAAGCTGTCCCCCGCCCCACCCCCCCCGACTGCCACCGGGGGGACCCACGGCAGGAGGGTGGGCCTGCACTTTCTCTCTCATTCTTGATACTTCTTTTAATGATCTTTCATGCTCTCACCTAGTGAAACTTCCTATTTTTCACCTTTCAGCAGTATATGACATACCTAAATGTTAATGTTTTCTCATTATGCGACCCCAAAATCATTTTAGATAACTCCAATGGTTCACACATACCACATGGGGTAGGCTGTAAAATGCCCTGTCTCCCCCTGAGATGTCCATGTCCTGATGCCCAGAACCTGTCAATCTGACTTTATGCGGTAAAGGGGATTTTGCAGATGGGGACATTATCCTGGATTATCCAGGTGCCCCCACTGTTATCATGGAGTCATTTGTAAGAGGGAAGCAGGAGGGTGGGAGAGAAAAACGTAACAACAGACGGAGAGGGTGTGAGGGAGAGTCTGAAAGACGCTCGGCTGCCAGCTTTAAAAATGGAAGACAGGCAACAAGCCAAGGAATGCAAACAACGTCTAGAAGCTGAAAACAGTAAACAGATTCTCTCCTAACACTCCAGAAGGAATATAGTACTGCAAGTTTGTGGGCTACATGAACAATGACCCTCTGGGCAGCCCATGACTTTCTCCTTCTCTACGAGACATTTTCCAAGCACTCAGGTTTAATGTCTTAAAGCCATGGTTCTCAAAGTAGAACCAGTGGCATCAGCATCACCTGGGAACTTGCTATAAATTCTCCAGTCCTACTTCAGACCTACTGGATCAGAAACTTTGGGGATGAGGCCCAGCAGTTGGCGTTTTTTAACAAGCCCTCTTCGGGACGTGGAGAACCACTGATTTAGAGTTGCGCGTTACTTAATGAAAATTGAAACCATCTAAAACTAGTCTCACGAGAAAGTAAACTTTGTTTTGCTATAATTTTTTTTTAAAAAGAATATATAGAGCCTATAAATACCACAATGGGTCATTTGTAGCTTTTGGAGAGAGGACAGACAATGCTAAAGAAAACTCTGTGGCTTTGTCTAATTGATGTCCTCTCTCTCCTGTCAAAAGCCTATTGTACCCACCTAGCATGCAAGAGAGACTTCTCTTTCATCCACTTATGGGATACTCTCTAGAGGCATCACACCTTATTTCTGAAGAATCACTTGTGAAAGGAACTTGTACCCCTCCCATCTTAACAATGGATCTAGGGGCACCTGGGTGGCTCAGCCAGTTAAGTGTCCAATTTCAGCTCATGATGTCACAATTTGTGAGTTCGAGCCCCACATTGGGCTCTTGCTGATGGCTCAGACCCTGGAGCCAGCTTCAAATTCTGTGTCTCCCTCTCTTTCTGCCCCCCCCCCCCCTCATATTCTCTCTCTCTCTCTCAAAAATAAAAACATTAAAACAATTTTTTATTTAAAAAAATAATGGATTACACAACTAAAAAAAGTGCATTATTCCCTTAAAGGAACTCTCATTAATCCCCCTCACAAATAGGTGTTATGTGAGGGGAAAAAATGGGTAATTTTGGTGATCATCTCAGTGACACCTTGTCTTCTGTTTCTTTAATTACTGCTTATTTTTCTACTTTATTTGAGCTCACCCGATTCATTTATATTCAGGCTTTCCTACTTTCTTATATAAACTGCTTTAGCTATATCCTGAAAGTCATGATAAGCTATATGTTTATCATTAAGTTCTAAATATTTTCTGCTTGTCATATTTTCTTAAGTAGTGAATGAATTAGAGGTATATTTTTAATTTTTTTGAGTCTATTTATTTTGAGAGAGAGCGAGGATCCTAAGCAGGCTCTGCACTGTCAGCACAGAGCCCCATGCGGGCTCAAATTCAAGAACTGTGAGATCATGACCTGAATCGAAATCAAGAGTCACATGTTTAACCGACTGAGCCACCCACGTGCCCCGAGGTGTATTATTTTTAACGTCTGATTTTTTTTCAAGTTTATTTATTTTGAAAGAGACCGAGAGAATGTGGGCATGGGCGAGGCAGAGAAAGAGGGACAATCTCAAGCAAGCTCAACCCTGTCAGCGCAGAGCCCATGTGGGGGCTTGAACTCATGAAATGGAAACTGTGAGATCCTGACCTGCGCGTAAATCGAGTCAGATGCTTAACCAGCTGAGCCACCCCGGTGCCCCTTGATGTCTGATTTCTAACATAATGATCAGAAAACATGATCTGCATCGTCAAGGATCAGCCAACGTTTTCCGTAAAGAGCCAGTTAGTAAACCGTGCAGGCTTTGCGGGCCAAATGGGTCTCCACTGTAAGTACTCATCTCCACCTTTGTTGCCCTAAAGCAACCAAAGACAGTATGTAAATAAATGAAAGTGACTATTCCAACAAAACTTTACTTACAACAGTAGATAACTGGCCTGGTTCAGCCAAGAGAGTCATTTCCAACCCCTGGTCTATATAGTACCAATTCCTTTTGGTCACCGTTAAGACTTGCTGTTACCTAGTACTGTGTTGTAGCAATGTTCAGTGTGTGCTTGAAACCCACTTATCATCCTATCCTCCCTCTGCTCCTCTTCCTTAAGGTTCAGGCCTGGCCCATGTAAGCATTTGCTTTTGTTAAATTATCACGGTGATTCAGACACTGGGTTTTTGGAATCAGAGAGACCCCAGCTGCCAGCTTTGCCACTTGCCATTGGGTGATTTGGGGCAAATTATTTAACATCTCTAATCCTCAAGTTCCTCACCTGTAAGATAGACAAAATAATAATAATAATAATTAATAATTAATACCTCATGGGGTTGGCATAGGAAGGATTTAACGAGATAATCCATATATGGCACCTAGCAGAGTGCCAGACAGATTTCAATCATTATCAGTAGCATTAACATCATCATGCCATTGAACCTCTATCGAGTGGGGTAGGTATCATTAAACCCATTTTACAAAGAAATTAAGGCTCAAAGATGTTTAGGTAACTTGCCCTAAATCTGATAGCCAGTGAGTGACAAAGCACCGATTCCCACCCAGAGCTTCTTGTCTCCAAATCCAAAGCGTCCAGGACTCAGGCTCTGATTAATCCAATCACCTAACAAGTGAGGAATTAATTGACCGTATGCCATTCCTTAGGCGAGGCTGCATTTTCAGACACGGGGAGAAAGGAGTTGCGGAATGCACAGGGATTAATTCTTCGCGGTTCAAGTTTAGTCCTTACGGGAAACGAGAGAGTTCCGCGAGCTCAACGGGTCAACGAGCGGAGCGACAGGGCCCGGGCGGTGCCAGCAGAGGCGGCAAGCCACCAGACTCCGGGAACCAGGGTGTCGCGGCTTATGATCTGGACAAAACTCCTTTTTGGGCTCGATCCGCGCAGGAGCTGGTGTCCCTCGGCGGCGCAGCCGGGCTGGCGCTCCTCGGCCCCGGTGACCTTGCTACCCACGGCCCCGCTGCCCTTTCTGGCTCCCCCGTTCCACGTGCCCGGGGCGCCTGGCGCCTAAAAATATCACCCCGGTTCAACCTCCCGGTACATGCCTTCGCTTTTTAAAAACCGGCCGCCGTCATCACTTCGAGACTCATAAATCACAGCCCTGACCTGCTGTGGAGGCAGCGGGTGACGGGGCCCTCAAAGCAGCGACGAATTCAGCCCCCTTCGATGACCCGGGCTTTTCGGTCTTTTCCCCCTCCGCTCCGCGCACAGGGCATATCGCGAGGACCGCCCGCCCCACCCTAGCCCCGAAGATCGTGCTGGTCGTTAGAAAAACACCCCGGGAACCTCCATTTCTCCCAGCTCGGGCTAAACCGGGGACTCTTCAAAGCCATATCCTGTGACAATCACAGGGGTTTTCTCCGCCCCGTCGGTGACGGAAAACTCGTGACTCGGACCTGAGCGCGGGGCGGGCGGAAAGCAGCCGGGGGCGGAGCTGCGAGCCCGGCTCGCGAGGAAGCCCCCGACGGGCGGCGCGTGCGCAGTCGCTCTCCACGGGACCTCCTTCCCGCCGCTGAGACTAGGAAGCGGGACGCCAAATCTGTCCCCGCGCAGCCGCCGCGCCGGGCGCCGAGCGGGGCGGCCGGCCTCCCCGAGGCGCGCCTGTGCACGTTCCCACGCACGCTCCGGCGTACGGCGGCGGCCAGGGGTCGCGAGCCGGTGGAGGACCCGCGCGCGGAGGAGCCCGGCGAGTCAGCGCCTCTTCCCTCCCTCCCCCACTCCCCTCCCCGCTCCCTCCCCCCCTCCCCAAGAATGTTCCGCTACGAGGTGAGCTCTTGCGACCGGAAGTAACCCCTCCCTCCCTCCTGCGCCCCTTTTCGTCTCTCACCCCCTGCGCGTCCGTCCCGCGCCCCTGGAGGAGGAGGGGGCTGGCGGCGGGACCGCCGGGACCGAGTAGAGCGCTTGGGGCCTGGGGTCGCGGGTTTAATCCGAGGGTGGTGAGCAGGCTCCAGGGGGCGGGACTGTCCTATCAGTTGCCGCCGGAAGAGTTGGCCTCTGTTTTGGGGTGGCGAGGGCCCCGTTAAGTACCGTATCCAGACCATTCCCCAACCCCCACCCCGGGAGGAGCCGCGGAGGGGAGAGCGTCGCACCCACCGGCTTGAGGAAGAGTCTCCCGGGAAAGCCTAGAAACACGTTTCCCGCCCTGGACCCGGAACCACCTCCCCTCCAGTTACATACCCGTGCGCACTGGCAACCAGCGGGTCAGGGGGTGCCCGGACTTGCCCTTTTCTGGGGCCGAAGACTGTTTACCAAAGAGGGCTCCCCGAGTTGGGAGGGGGCGTGTCCAGCAGAAGTTCCTTCTGGGCGAGTGGGGGGGGACGTGGGTTTGGTGACCATCCCGGGAATGTAGCGACAGTCAAGTTAGCGACGGTCTAACCCGACCGCTAACTCACTGTATGACCTTGAGCAACTCCCAGTCTCTGGACATAAAGTTTCTAGATTTGTAGACTGAAAGGGCTGCTCTAGGTGATCCCTGAGAGCTTCTACAATTGAAAAAAGCAGTGATTTGGCTAAGTGGATCTTTGTGATTTTGAAGGGCGTGCAGCTGGGAGTTGCTTGTAACGTGGAGGCAGTTGTATGCCTGCTTTGTGTAAGTTTGGGAGGGCTTAAGATGGGTGGAATGGCCCTTTGGCCTAACCTTTCCTTCGGGGACAGCCTAGCGAAGAAGTAGCCTGGCAAGGTATGTCACAGACCTGCCTGTTGATAGGTGGTGCTGTGATCCTGAGTCTTTGGACATTGGGGGACACATACACAATAGGAAGGGTTCAAGATGAACTGACTTGATGTAAACATGGAGAGAGATGCTGAGATGCAGGAGGCAGAGTTGCCAAAAGAAAAGAAAACTTGGAAAATAAGTCCGTTGAAAACGGTAGCCGAGGGGGGAATATTTAAAAGGGAACGGACCTACGTGGTTGTGGGAATATCTAGCACTGTGGAGCAGTCCAGGGTCTTTGCCAAATCTCTGCCCCATTTTATCCTCACTGAGGTGTTGTCCCTTTGTTACCACCTAGAGCCTAACACAGAGCCTGAGACACAATAGGTACTTTAGAGGTCTGTACTGCGTTAACTAGAATATGACTTGCCCAAGTTTGCACCACTTGTACGAATGGAGCCAGAACTTGAACTCACCGTATCACAGCTTTTCCAGAGTTCTCTTGATTGGGGTTGAAAATTTAGCTTTCTGTTTGATCACCAGAGTTTGGGCCTACAGAAAACAGGATGGAAAATGAACAGAAAACCTTAAAAGGGCATAACGAAATATGGTTGCAAATTTGACGTGAATATGGGAAACCTGATACTTAATGTTGAAAAATATTTCTAAAACTCAAGCAAAATAATAATAAAGTGTGCATCTTCAGCGGTCATTACTACTCTAACCAGTGATGTGAAGAAAGTTGGGGGCCTAATTCCTTAGTTATGCAAAGAAATACCATTACTAGATTCTTGATGGAGAAACGGAGTGTTTGGGCCAAGAGAAACTGAAAGAAGATGCTGACATCTTCCAATGTCAAGGAAATTGGGCATAGAAAAAATGCTGTCTCTACAAGAGGTCATAATGAAGCTATTCTGATGATGGGGAAGATAAAATGAACATTTTTTTTCAATGACTTTTTCACATTGTTACTCATGAGTGTGAATTTCATGAATAGTTAATCTCTTCTCTTTTTTTAGTCTTTAGAGGATTGTCCTCTGGACGAAGATGAAGATGCCTTTCAGGGCTTGGGAGAGGAAGATGAAGAGATTGATCAATTCAATGATGATACGTTTGGGTCAGGTGCAGTTGGTAAGTGACAGTGTTCTTAGAATGTCATCTTGGTCTCTTGCTCTTTTCAAATGTTCTCTTTTAAGTGCTTTATCTTAGTAGGAGTAACTGCCTTCACAAATTGGGCAAAATATTGTATTCTTGGTCTCAGAATAGTTCAGTCCTCACTGGAAGCATCTACCCCACTCCCTGGGCCTCTTTTTTTCCCTCATATATAAAACCAGATGTTCTCTGAGCCCTTTCCCTTCCGGCTACATTACCTGTAGCTGTAGGTTGGATGCTAAAAGGAATGCAAATGGTTAGACAAGTAGGCATTTTCTGAAGATTTAAAATAATCCTAGAAGAAGGAAATTTTTATTTGTGGAACATGTAACTTTTGGAAAACCAGTTAACTAAGAGAAAACTTGGACTTGAGTGTGTATGTTTTAAAATTCATGGGGCTCCTGGGTGGCTCAGCAGTTAGGCGTCCAACTCTTGATTTCAGCTCAGGTCATGATCTCACGTTTTGTGGGTTCAAGCCCTGCATCAGTCTCTGTGCTGGCAATGTGGAGCCTGCTTGGGATTTTTTTTCTCTCTCTCTCTCCCGCTCCCCCTCCTCCCCCTCTCTCTTCTCCCTATCGTTCCCCCCCTTTCTTTCCGCCCCTCCCATGCCTGCTCTCCCTCTCAGAATAAAGAAATAAACTTTAAAAAATAAATACAATGAAATTCAATTAACCAGTGGTATATTGCATGACCCTGCTATTGCCTTATAGTATCTTCAGTAAAATAGGAAGCATTTTATTCCAAGAATTGTGGTGATAGGAAGTCTTCATAAGTTAGAAAAGTGCTGTGCACAGATGAAATTTTCTCATCCCTGGATATGAACATATATTCTAGGAATTGGAAAAGGGTAAAAAACTAAAGAGCCAAACTAAACGTAACATAGCTCAGAGTTATAATTACTAAAATGGGAGACTTAGGGAGCAAGCTTATATGATAAAGTTCGAGAATTAGAGATCCTAGAACAAGTGTACTAATAAAATATACTTTAAAAAAAATAAATAGGTAAGAGTGCAAATGTTTTTACTTTAACTGTTGGCGTTGAAAAGTAGCAATAACAGTGTTTCTGTTGGGATGTGTAACTATATGTGATTTCTTTGGAATCGGCATTTCTGTCTATGCAACAAACATTGTTCAAACTTAAGTAGCAAGAGGAAATTATGCAATAGTGACTAATCTTAAAATGTTGAATATCAAAAACAAATAAGAGATCTTAGAGGTGTGATAATGGTGACTCATTCTGCAGTGACCTAAGTAGCTTGAGTTGATTAAAACTTAGACTATGTTGAATTAACTGGCAAAAATAACAGAGTTTGCTCGTTAGTCGAGGCTTACAGAATTCCGTAGAGATCTACAACTGCCACTATCAGGAGCAGCAAGAGAAGTGTCTAAGGTAGAAGCAAGACAGATTACAGAAGGAAACCAAAGACCATTTGGATTATAGCCATAGTTTAGGAGATGAGATCGGCCAAGAGAAGGACAATGTCAAAGATGCTGTTCTCTCTCCATGGGGATCACCGAAGAAGAGAGGAAGGATAGAATTGCAAATGAACTGGTGTGAATTGCAAATTGATTTGGAAGTTCCTTTAGTGTATAACCTATAGAACACAATAGAAGTTACAAGCATTGTGTGCTTGTTTCTGGAACTCCTTTTCTCTTAAAGTATTGTACTGATTGTTACCATTTTTCAGCAAATTCGTCACTGTTAAATGAAGTTGATGGAATTGACTGACAGACGTTACATTAAGATGAAACAGCATAGTAATAAGCCCTCAGTTTTGAACCCGGACAGAAGAGAAATAATCTTGCCTCTTCTCGTTGACTTCCAGCGTGCTGTGGGCAATCTTTCTGCTTCTCCGTTCCTCACAAGTTGAGGGAAATGTTTCCTTAAAAGGACATTGGAGTGTGCAGAACTGTATTTTGTATGATGGAAAAAAAGAAAAGCACACACATGTTGAAAAAGCCCCTAGGGTTACACAGTAAAAGAACAGGTAGTAAAAAGTAAAGGCAGTGAAATAGCAGCGTATGGTTAGCCCAGTTTGTACCTGAGGGCATAAATGATTAAGAAAGACTTTCCTTGTTCATCAAAGTTTATAATGGAGAAGAGATTTCTAGGGGTGCTTGGGTGGCCCAGTCAGTTTAGCATCTGACTGTTGACTTCGGCCCAGGTCATGATCCAACAATTTGTGAGTGCGAACCTCCCCCATCAGGCTCTGTGCTGATGGCACGGAGCCTTCTTGGGATTGTCTCTCTTCGCCCCTCCCCTGCTTGCATGCATGCGTGCTCGCTCGCTCTCTCTGTCTCTCAAAATAAACATTAGAAAAAGAGATTTCCAAATATGAGCCCTCTCCTTTAGGAGTATGATATATTTGTATTAAAGTTAAAATCATAATTCTTTATGATATCTTGATATAAATATTACACAGATTTATTTTAAAAAATTGCTAAGTCAACCTGTGATTTGTTTAATACACTTGTACAGGTGGTATAAAGAACTTAAACTAGGAGGGGCGCCTGGGTGGCTCAGTCGGTTAAGCATCCAACTTTGGCTCAGGTCATGATCTCACTGCTAGTGGTTCGAGCCCTGCATGGGGCTCTGTACTGACAGCTCAGAGCCTGCAGCCTGTTATGGATTCTATGTCTCTTTCTCTCTGCCCCTCCCCTGTTCACGTTCTGTCTCAATCAATCAATCTCTCTCCCCCTCTCTCCCTCTCTCTGTCTCACTCAAAACTAAATAAAAATTAAGAAAAAAAATTTAAGAATTTAAACCAGGAGGTAAAATGTCAGACCTCTGACATGTTATGGGTTGATGGTTTTTAACTCAAGGAGTGAGTGTCTTGAATGATACTTGTTAGTACAGTAGTTATTTTAAGTCACTGGCTGCAAATGCTCTGATGTCACCTTTCCGTAAGAAACTAGTGCTTGTCTTCTGCATGGAAAAATATTTACATCATCTTAAAGCAGTAAATGGCCACAGTAATCTTCACTCATCCTCTAAAAATAAAAGTTGACACTTACAAAGTACTTACTGTCTGCTGGGCACCACTATAAATGTTGTGTGTGTATGTGTGTGTGTGTATATATATATATATATATATATATATATATATATATATATATATATATATATAATTAATCCTCACAAGAACCTTGTTCATTTGAACAAATGAGGAAGCAAAGTGTGAGAGAGGTTAAGTAACTATAAATGCAATCAGTGTAAACTACCAGTTATGTTTAAAGTTGGTGAGGAATCTTTGGGAATCTCCTGCCTCTACTTGGAAAGGCTCCCCATTCTTTCCACTTCCCTTTAATTGATAGCTGTTAAAATCTTTAGGGACTTAAGTTGCCTTAACATTAACTCACCTGTATTTCCTTTTCATTTTGTTTTTATTCAAAAATATTCCAGAGACAGACGGCAGCCCAGAATTCAGTAACCCACATCTGGGTATAGATTAATTAGTTAACAGAAAACAGATAACTTCTTTTTTCTTCATTTCTCTGGTATTCTTTTGCCTAGCCTTTATGATTTTGACCATTGTGGATTGAGGTCAAGTGTTGGCATATATACGTAACTTTATTTTTAGGTCATTTGAAAAAGATATGAGTGAGGTATCCTCTTCTAGTAAGGGCATGTGATCTCTTGACATATTGCTTCACATGACTTTTCACAAGAGCAAAGAAGATCCAAAATAAAGATGACAGTATTCTGTGGCGTAGATTTCTTTATTTACATGTTTGAAACAGTGACAGTCCATTCACAACAAAGCCATTCTCACAGAATATGGCTATTTAACCAGTGCTTTTAAAATGTATTATTAAGGACAAATACACTGTTTGTCTTTGGTAGGATCTGGTAATCCTAGTAAACATGAGTATGGGAGGTGGTGAATGAAAACAACTCAAGTTAGAATTCTTCTGCATTAGGATCTGTCTGCTAACAAATTAGCTTCTTAAACTGGGGAGATAAATGTTAAAAAAAAATCCCCCAACTGAGGATTGTACAGGGTCCTCATCTTTTGGCATCCCCAAGTTAGTAACATTGCAAAAAACAATCCTTTAAAAACTTGCTCAGCTTACTCTTCCTTAGCAAAGATGACACAAATATTAATGTCGCAACTGATTTTTAATCACATTCATCTTTAAGAATATTTTTCTGGGTAACTGATAATACTATAATTTTCATCTAAAGTGAATTCTTTTCTTTACCACAAATAGTACATTCAGATATACCACAGTGCTCGAAGACTAGACAGTGGTTCTGATCATACCAAATTGTACATCTGAAAGTCTCCCTTCCCTTGCTTTTTGCATCACTAGTGTTAGGTGATGCATTGTTATGTAATAAAAATAGCAAATTTTAAATGTTTATAATCTGACCTTACAAGGGACTTTGCTGCCTACTTAGTAAATATTTGCGTAAGATGTTAAGATCTGTGGTGCCCCCTTCAGCAGCACATATACTAAGATATTAAGACCTGTGTAACACTCATTACAGTGTTAATCGTTACATTGAAAATTTGCAAATAATCCAAATTTCCATCAGCAAGCAATCAATTAAATTAGTATATCAATAGAATAGAATCTTATACAGGTGTTAAAAAGAATGAGCTAATATTATCAGTAGTCATATACATGTGTGTGTGCATGAAAAGCTGTACAGGATGTATTGCTTAAATACAAAGAAACAAGGGGCACCTGGGTGGCTCAGTCCGTTAAGCATCCAACTTTGGCCCCGGTCGTGATCTCATGGCTTGTGAGTTTGGGCCCCGTGTTGGTCTCTGTGCCGACAGCTTAGTGCTTGGAGCCTGCTTTGGATTCTGTGTCTCCCTCTCTCTCTGCCCCTCCCCTGCTCATGCTCTGTCTCTCTCTCTGTCTCTATCTCAAAAATAAATAAACATTAAAACAAATTTTTAATAAAAAAATACAAAGAAACAAGTTAAACTTTATAGTTTGCATCTAAAAAACTTAAGGTACCTGTAGAGTTCTGGGGAACTCTATAATAAAGTAACAGATTTGTGTGATGTTTCAATTATTTATTTACTTTAGATCTTTATTCATTTTTGAGAGAGAGAGAGACAGAGCGTGAGTGGGGAGGGGCAGAGAGAGGGGGAGACACAGAATCTGAAGCAGGCTCCAGGCTCTGAACCGTCAACCCAGATCCCGATGCGAGGCTCAAACTCATAGACCGCAACATCATGACCTGAGCCGAAGTCAGACGCTTAACTGACTGAGCCATCCAGGCATCCCAATGACCCAGGCGCCCCAATGTTTAAATTTTTTAATAAACATGTATTTTCTTTGTAAGCAGAGGGGAAAAAAAGATAATTTTAACATGAGCCCCTCAGAAAATTATCAGTAAATCTAACTAAATCTCTTTTTTTTTTTTTAAGTGACTACCATTTATTATACCCTTATTGTATATCAGGCACCTTTGTTTTTTCTTGTTATAGTGCCTTTAGTTCTTCCTTCCCTCTTTCTTTTAATGAGGTGTAAAGAAAAGTCATGTGGAAGGATTGCCATGGAGGACACTTGCAGAATCCTGTGTTTCTAATGTTAGTTATAAAAAGAATTACCTGTTATCCTTTCTGTTGAATTTTATGGGACATAAAAACAAAAACTAAAGTAAGAAGATATATATGAATACGTGAGTTTTTTGTGTTTGAAAGTCTTCCATGTTTAGATGAGGTGAAGGCAGCATTGAAACGAAAAGATTGTTTAGGGAAAGCTTCCATGAGGAGGGGAAAGATAACCTGAATTTTAATACTGAAAAGAGCATAATAGTGAATAGAGCTTTTACGGTGGAAGCAGAATGGAGGGATGAGGTTGAGGAGCATTGGAGACCGAGTGATGGAAATGGTCTAGTTTATAGAGAAGCTGGTGAAGGGTTCTGAAAATTTGTGTCTGTGCTGCAGCAGGACTCAAAAATAATGCTGTGTCAGCATAAAAAGAGAAGAAAACCTAGTGCCAGTGCCGCAGGCTGTATAGTGTCCAGGAATAGCAGAGACGTTGTTAAAATGGAAGAGGACGGGACCCAGGTCCAAGTCACCATCACCTTTGCCCTGACGTGTGCAGTAGTCACCTGGCAGGCCTCCAGGCTTCCAATATTTCCGCTCCTTTCCCCGCCCACCCCCCAAATCCCCAATGTGTTCTCAGTACAGCAGCCAGAGTATTTCTTTCAAAAAGTCAAGCCACATCAAAACCTCCAGGGTCCCCCCTGGAGTGGCCCAAAAGGCCCAGAAGGAGCTCCCTCCTGCTGCCTATCTGGCCTCATTTTTTTCTCTCAGCTCTTTCCCCTTGATCATTCTAATCCAGACACAGTCCTTGCTGTCTCTCAGAATCATCAGTCATCTTAAGTCCTTCCTACGGACTGTCCCTCTGTCTGGAACACTCTTCTCCCAGCTGTCCATATGGCTAACTACCTTACTCTTGAATCTTTGCTCACTCGTCACTCTCACAATGACGGGTACCTGTGACTACCCTCTTTAATGTTTTCAAACTGCTGCTTTTCCTCTACACTCCTACAGGGCTTCATTTTCTGATATAGTGTTGAATGTACTTAATCGATACATGTATTGTCTGTTCTGTCTCTTCCCTCCCTGAAGGAGTGCTGCAGGAGGGCTGGGTCTTTGTTTTATACACTGATCTGTCCCATGTGCCTAAAACCATACTTAACCGCATTGATAGATGCTCAATGAATATTAATTGAATGAAATGAATGGATTTGAGAGCTTGTAAAGAGGATGGCAGTTATAACCTAAAAGAAAGCATAGGCTAATGCAGTGAGTTTTAACTTTCCTTTTTTGCCCAAAACGTCATAGAATGTCAAAACCAGCAGGATGTCATGTACATCCCTATCACCAGTTTCGAAATTGTTTTCGGAATAGAGTTTGGATGCCATTGATAACGTATTCAACTATTACTCTAAGTGCTCCAACTTTGTTGCTGGTATGATGTTATTTGTCCTTAGTGAAAAGCCCACTCTCATGTACCTCTCAGTTTAAACCGTAGTTCATGTCTCTAAGTGGACATTTACTGTCTTCTGAAGTTAGGATTGTTCATTTGGTTCCCAGAAGAATTTCATGAAACTTTTTAGTCCCAATATGAACTGTGTTTCTTCCTAACGATTTCCTTCTAGATGATGACTGGCAGGAAGCACATGAGCGCCTGGCTGAACTGGAAGAGAAGCTCCCAGCAGCAGTTAATGAACAAACGGGCAATGGAGAAAGGGATGAGATGGACTTGCTGGGTGACCATGAGGAGAATCTGGCAGAAAGGCTCAGTAAGATGGTGATTGAGAATGAGCTAGAAGATCCAGCTATCATGAGGGCAGTGCAGACCAGACCAGTCCTGCAAGTGAGTAAGCTACTGTGATTTGAGAACTATAGCAGACTGGTGATTGAGGTGAAGTATTGAGCTTTGCCATATTGTTTCATCCCAAGAGACTTACCTGTACCTTAAAAATTGGTAACGTAGTTCCTGATCGTAGCAGTCGAAGGTAGGGAATAATGTATATTCTGGAATGCTGTGATTTTGTATCCTCAAGCAGTTGAGACTCTCTTGGGACCTTGTTCACCAAAAGCAGTTAAATGCCCAGAAAGCCCACACCATTCCAGACTTTGTGTATGTGTTTTCCTTTTTTGTTAGCCCCAACCAGGGAGTCTCAATTCCAGCATCTGGGATGGATCTGAAGTTCTGAGGCGAATCCGAGGACCACTGCTAACTCAGGTATTAAGCGTTTTCTCTTTACACAAATTCCTAGCATCCGCAGATTCCAGGTTGGCTCCTGTTGTCACCCTTTCCTTACCGAAACAACACACAGATGTGTGTCCTGTGCCGTTAAGATGCTGATTACTCAACCTAGCACTCGGAGCTGTCCCTGTTGATCATACACTTCTCAGCCTCCGTGGCTGTGCTCACTTTACCGTGCTTTAGTTTGAAAAGGTTGAAAGGGAGCCATTAGAACTCAAATTTGTTAGCTTACGATTCGATTACTTCAGTCATTTCTAGGCAAAACTGTGGGGATGGAGAACAGATCAGTGTTTGCCAGTGGTTGGGGGTGTTGGGAGGGATCAACTAAGGGACAATATAACAGAAGTTTGGGGGTGACAAAACTACTGTGCTTTGTGATTGTGGTAGATCCATGACTCCGTGCATTTCTCAAAATTCAGAGGACTGACTGTATACCAAAGAGTGAATGTTACTGGATGTGAAATAGAAATCAAACTTAAAAATAATTTCTCAAGATGTTTTTGGCGTCTGTACGGATTATTAAAACATTTTAAGTTGGCTATGAGCTAATTTTCTCTTCTCTCTCTCGCTCTTTTTTTTTTTTTTTTTTTTTTAACTATTTCCTTAATTAGGAAATGCCTACAGTGTCTGTATTAGAATATGCCCTGCCTCAGAGGCCCCCACAGGGCCCAGAAGATGATCGGGACCTTTCTGAGCGTGCTTTGCCGCGGCGGTCCACGTCACCTGTCATCGGGAGCCCTCCTGTTAGAGCCGTCCCCATAGGCACCCCACCTAAGCAGATGGCTGTACCCAGCTTCAGCCAACAGGTACCTCTCATTAACAGGCACTCAGCCCAGGATATTGGGAATCTGGGCAAAATTATTTGGGAAAATGGCGATGCTGGGAGGAGGGTGGACGTTTGGGGTAGGCATTAGAGTAGAAAGAGAAGTAGCCAATTAGAGGAGAAGTTAGTACAAACAAGAGACACATTCCCTAATGCCCTTTCCTGGTGCTGCTGCCTATTAAGTGGGGGAGAAAAAGGGTAGTTAAGCACATTTAGCATCTGTATCCTTTTCAGAGTGTTTTGCTGGCTGCCCAAAACATTGGCAGAGAGGTAACTGAAAGCTGGGGGGAGTGGGAACACACAGCATTGTCCACATCCCTTTTTACCTTTAAGATATCCCTGCTTTCCCTAGAGCCTGTGCAGTCCTGTTCCATAGACTTTCCTCCACCTGAAACCAGCAGCTGAAAAGGAAGGCCAATTTGGAAGGTATGGGGGGAGGGTGGTGTTGGTATGGCCTAGTTAGGCTCAGTATCCTATGAAACGGTGGAGTCACAATGTATCACAAAAGAGCTGAGCATGGCGGCCATATCACAGGGGCTTCAGAATAGGACTTAGTTAATCCTCCAGCTTTCTTATCATTCCTTCTCCCTCGCTGCTACCAAAATATATCCTCTTGCAGAGAATTTGCAAGTCAGAATATCTGCTGGCACCTCCCTCAGATAGCATGGAAGGGTGGGGATAACTGGAGAATTAGCTAAATCTTCTTCAGTTGCAAGTGGCACGTTGCTTGATGTTTATGAGAGGAAGTAACCAAAGGTTCTTCTGTGAACCCACAGCCATAGCGATTTGCTTAGAAGTAGGGCTTTGCATTAAGTTCGCGTGTCTACTGGTACTTGAGGGGAGGGGGTGTAGGTGGAGGAAAAACTGACTTCATTGAGTGTAGTTGTGTATATGTTTGTCCTGATAGATCCTGTGTCCGAAGCCTGTCCATGTCCGGCCCCCAATGCCACCGCGCTATCCTGCTCCCTACAGTGAGAGGGCGTCCCCAAACCAGCTCTGCAGTGTCCCGGTATGTCATTCTACAATCTCGTGAAAGCACGCAGCATGTAGTTTCTGAGCGCTACTCATATATAGGCAGCTCCTAAATCAAGCTTTTCATAGTCTCCGTGCTTGAATTTCTAGATCTTACGGTCCCCAGGTAAATAGACCTGGTTCATCGCGTTGTTTCCTACCTGAACTTTTTTGTATCTTTGAAAGTCCAAACTCGGCCTGGCCTGCTATTTCAGTCCCTGTCCTTTTTCAGAGTCACTTCCTTTTTTCAAGTTACATGAGTGTCGTGCTTCATGATTTCTTTTATTTTTATTTTTAATTTTAATTTTAATTTTTTTTATAAATTTTTTTAATTTTTTTTTTTTTTTTTTTTTTTTTTTTGAGACAGAGACAGAGCATGAGCAGGGGAGGAGCAGAGTCCAAAGCAGAATCACAAATTCACAGAATCCAAAGCAGGCTCCAGGCTCTGAGCTGTCAGCAGAGAGCCCGATGTAGGGCTCGAACTCACGGACCGTGAGATCATGGCCTGAGCCAAAGTCGGATGCCCAACCGACTGAGCCACCAGGCGCCCCTTTATTTTTATTTTTAATGCTTGTTTATTTTTTTATTTTAATTTTTTTACATTTATTTATTTTTGAGAAACAGACAAAAGCGTGAGCGGGGGAGGGGCAAAGAGAGGAGACACAGAATCTGAAGCAGGCTCTAGGCTCTGAGCAAGCGGTCAGCACAGAGCCTGATGCGGGGCTCAAGCCCATGAACTGTGAGATCATGACCTGAGCTGAAGTCGGACGCTCACCTGACTGAGCCACCCAGGCGCCCCTAATGTTTGTTTATTTTTGAGAGAGACAGAGCATGAGTGGGGGAGGGGCAGAGAGAGAGGGAGACACAGAATCCGAAGCGGCTCCAGGCTCTGAGTGTCAGCACAGAGCCCCACCTGGGGTTCCAACTCATGTATTGCAAGATCATGACCTGAGCTGAAGTCTGATGCTTGACCAGCTGAGCCACCCAGCTGCCCCATCATGCTTTCTGATTTCTAGCATTGCTCTCTTTTGTATTCCTTCCATGGGTAGCTTGACTATACAGTTTGAGCATTTTTATATCCAAGTTTATTCAGCATTCCTACCGAATTCTCTGTTATATTGATTTACCTGTTTCGCAGAAAGCATATAACTTTGTCTTTTTTTTTTTCCCCCTTAGAACTCTTCCCTGCTGGGTCACCCTTTCCCTCCTAGTGTTCCTCCTGTCCTCAGCCCCCTCCAGAGAGCACAGCTTCTGGGAGGAGCACAGGTAAGGCTATGATTAGCCCAGCTCACAAAAAGCTCTCTTACTTTCTTGACATTTACTAGATGATGTCCCTCTTTGCCATTAATCAGTCTCTACTGCCTCCCAATTTTCCCTACACTTTATTCAAACAAAGTTATTGATGGAAATCGTATTCACTTTTGTAAAAGCAAGAGGACTTGTTGATGAACTAAATCTGAGATCTTGTCCCTCTTTCTAGCTGCCGCCTGGACGGATGTCTCCCAGCCAGTTTGCACGGGTTCCTGGATTTGTTGGTAGCCCGCTTGCCGCCATGAATCCCAAGTTGCTGCAAGGGCGAGTGGGGCAGGTGCTGCCCCCAGCGCCGGGCTTCCGTGCCTTCTTTAGTGCTGCACCCCCCGCCCCACCGCCTCCCCAACAGCACACCCCCGGCCCAGGGCCTCACCTGCAAAACCTAAGGTGTGCAAACACAGGCCACTGTTTATCTGTCATAGTCATTGAGGCTTAGTGTTACAATACAGAGGCCTCATGATGGTTGCAAGGGGTGGGTTTTGAGATGTTCTTGTATCCTCAACTTGCCAAACACAGAAATGTTTGACAGCCTCCAGGCATTCTTCCAAATTAGTATTTCCCTAAAGTCACATGCTTCCTGTGTATATTTGCACCTTGCTGGTTAATCACCTCTTTTATTTCTTCTAACCTCTTTCAGGTCTCACTTTATATCCATTTTACAAACACTCGGACATACGCACAAAGTGCTTATGGCTTAAGAATTACCGTATGTTAAAAACAGAGATACAATACAGATGCTAATCTGAGTGCTAGCTAGGTTGCTCACTTCTGCTCTGGTTTTATAACAGGGGTTCAAGTTCCTGCTTCTAGGGAAATTATGTTTTATTACATACTGTATCATATCAGGATTCCTCAGAGAAACAATCTTTAAGATGTATATACACACATACGCATGTATGTGTGTATATATATATATATATATATATATATATATATATGTATATATGTATATATCTTCATAAAGAAAAAATTTTAAGGAATGGCTAAGGAAATCCATAGAGCAGGCCAGCAGAGTGGAAATTCAGGTAAGAGTTGAATTTGCAGTTGAGTCTGAAATTTGTAGGACAGGCTGGCAGGTTAGAAACTCAGGCAGTTCACTAACTTAGATTTAAATATAATTAAAAAATTAAAAAACAAAAACTCAGGCAGGACTTCTGTGTTCCAGTCTTGAGGTAAAATTCCTTCTTGTCTGGGAAATACCAGTTTTGCTCTTAATGCCTTCAACTGGTTGGGGGAGGCCCACCCACATTTTCAAAGGTCATCTTTTTTCTTAATTAAGGTTTTTAACTATTTTGAGAGAATGTGTGAGCAGGGTAGGGAAAGAGAGAGAAGGAGAGAGATAAACCCAAGCCAGCTCCACACTGACAGTGCAGAGCCCAACATGGGGTTCGACCCCCACAGAACTGCAAGATTGTGATTGGAGCTGAAATCAAGTCGGATGCTTAACCAACTAAGCCACTCAGACGCCCCCTGTTGATTAATTCTTAATTAATCACATCTACAAAATACTTTCATAGCAACATCTAGATTAGTGTGTGACCAGAAAACAGCTGGGTACCATAACCTGTAGCCAAGTTGACATAAATTGATAGCCACACATATGTTCTCTTCTTCCTTCCTTCCTTCCTTCCTTTCTTTCTTTCTTTCTTTCTTTCTTTCCTTCCTTCCTTCCTTCCTTCCTTCCTTCCTTCCTTCTTTCTTTCTTTTTTTTGGCAGCAATTATTTGTTTGCTTGTTTATTTTTGGTGTGGAATGCTAGGGGGCTATTTTATTTTTTTAATTTAATTTATTTTTTAGTTTACATCCAAGTTAGCATATAGTGCAATAATGATTTCAGGAGTAGATTCCAGTGGTTCATCCCCTGTGTTTAATATCCAGTGCTCATTCCAACAAGTGTCTTCCTTAATCACATATATTTTCAATGTCTCTCCCAAAGATTTCAAAATAAGCACATTAAATCTTTTAAGAGACTTCTGTTAACAGGAGTGAGAAGAAAAATAGTTACACTATTTACTGCTAATTCACTCAGATTTTATGATCCTCTTCTTACGAGTTGAGAATTAATCTCTGTAGAAGACATGTAAAAACACAGTTGTCTTTTCCTTCTGAAAGATCTGAGAATAGACTTGAACATTCCCTTGGGTGGACATGTATGAAGTTACCCTGTACTGACAACATTCTCTAAAATTTCAAGTCATCAGAACAGTAGAATTGGAAACCTTTCCCTTTTTTCTCAGGTCTCAGGCCCCGATGTTTAGACCAGACACAACTCACCTCCATCCCCAGCACCGTCGGCTCTTGCATCAGAGGCAGCAGCAGAACAGAAAGTAAGTACTCATCCTGCTCCTTTGTGGTTTTTTAACTCAGCTTGTAGTTTTGGCAGTGCTACTAATTTTCTGTTTATTTATTAATTTTAGAACGAGTGGAGGAGGGACAGAGAGAGGGAGGGAGGGAGAGAGAATCCCAAGCAGGCTGTCCACGTCCAGCATGGAGCCTGATGTGGGGTGGAACCCACGAACCATGAGATCATGACCTGAGCCAAAATTGGTCGCTTAACCAACCAAGCCACCCAGGCATCCCCATCAGAAACACAATTTAGATCTGATTTTTATACTCCTTACCAAGTTCTTACCATACTCTTAACTACCTTTTGTTTATAATCTCAGCTCAGAGGTAACTTTGAAGCATAATGGCTAGCCTTAACTTCAGTCTTCAGTAAAACCAAGTCACTCTATTTTTGCCTGTAATTTAATCTCATTCACAAATATAACTGTGTATTTACATAGGCAGCCCTGGCTGTAGAGCAGACACTGTGGTAGGTTTTGAGGATTAAAAGAAAAACAGGACATGTCAGAGTCCTGACTTCACAGACCTGGTGCTCTATGATCATTCATATACAGAAAATAAGAAAAGTAAACATAACTTTGAGGTTTCTTTAACCTTCAGTTTTGTGGTTCTGTTTGTGTAATTCCTTCTCACTTTCAAAGAAGCTCTAGGATACTTTCAGCAGGGGAAAAAAATAGAGGCTCTTAAAATAAGACATGAAAAGGGCACACCTTAAAGGAAAAGATCAATACATTTGACTGTGTGAAAATATGAAACTTGTAGTGCCTGTAGTTAACAGTATGGTTTTACATGCTTGAGATTTGTTAAGAGGGTGGATCTCATTCATGTGGAATGTCTTGCCACCAAACAACAACAACAACAACAAGAACAACAAGAAAAAAACAGTGGGAGATCCAGAAACCCTGGTGGGTATGGGATACATCTGTTACCCCACGTGCGGTGATGGTGTTGAAAGGGTTCGCGCGTGTCCAAATGTACAAAATTATAGACGTTAAATACGCACAGTTGTGTATCAGTCATACCTTAGTAAAGCTGATATGATTTCGCTCATATGTGGAATTTAAGAAACAAAACAAACGAACAGAGGAAAAAAGAGACAGACTCAGAATTCTAGAAAACAGACTGGTGGTGTCCAGAGGGGAGGTGGGCCGGGGAAAGTAGAGGATGGGGATTAAGGAGAGCACTTGTCGTGACGAGCACAGAGTAACACGTGGAGCTGTTGAACATCGTGTCAGACGCCTGAAAGTCAAAAACAAAGAAAAGATTTCAAGCCCACTTATAATCAGGAAAACACAGATTAAAATTAGATGACCATTTTACATCATCAGATAAGCAAAATTTGAAATGTCTCAACACTCGTTGTTGGCAAGAATGTTGGTTTTACAGCCCCTTGTGAGAGAATTTGGTAGTAAATAATGAGGTTGAAAATGTGGATACACTGCAACCTAGCAGTTGTCCCTTTTGGTATACACCTGGGTATGCTGTCGACATGGATGCCTACGAAGAAGGTGATGTTGAATTGGAAGAAACTTATCCAGTACCATTTATGTAAAACTTAAGGGCACAGAGAATAATACTGTATAACATTTAAAGATGGACACACAAGCAGTAAGTCTTAAAACATTTCAGGGAGAGTTCTCACCGCGTCAGGATGGTGGTTCCTCTGGGAAGGGAGGGAAGCTGGAAACGAGGGTCCAGACGGGGTTCAAGAGGGCCTTCAGCTGTGAATGTTGTGACAGTATGTTACTTAAATGTTCCTGCGTAAAACTCTATAGAGCTTCTTAGTTAGAACTAAGCACGGTCTGTCCCCTTTTCAACCGGGAGAGCCTCTCACTATTCACTAAAAGGTTTCTATATATGCAAGTTTGGGCAATTTTTTTCTCCCCACTAAGTCTTGGTGGTGGATAAGTGAATGTTTATTGTGGGCTTTTCTCTATATTTGAAGTATTTCATGATTTTCAACAAGTTAAAAAAGAAGTGTATAGACTGGGAGTCCGTTGGCCTGTGTTTCACATCTCCTTGGCCTCAGTTTGTTGTCTTCAGTGGAGAAAATAAAACTCCCCACTCGTTAGGGTTCCTGTAGGGCTTAAGCAGAAGGCCACGGGTGAGAGGGCTTAGCACGTGGTGAGGCACTCCGATCTCCGTTGCTTCCCTCAGTGTGTGTTGCATAGCTCTTTCTCCTCAGATTCCGGCAAGACTCAGTTCTCCCCTTTTAACGAAAGCAAAGTGGCATCTTTTTTTTTTTAACTTGGCCTGGTTTGTTCCCACATTGTTATGAGACCCAAGGAATGCCCTGACTTGGAGTGAATGAGCCCTATGTTTGTTTCTCAGTCAGCATCGGAGTCTTAATGGTGCGGGAGATCGAGGAAGTCACCGGAGCAGCCATCAGGACCATCTCCGAAAGGACCCCTACGCCAACCTCATGTTGCAGCGAGAGAAAGACTGGGTCTCTAAAATCCAGATGATGCAGCTACAGAGCACTGACCCCTACCTGGACGATTTTTATTACCAGGTAAGTGACCGACCAGTCCCTCACTCTGACGAAGGCACTCGTGGAAGTCTGGTAGACTTAAATACTGACAAATTTCTCTTTGGAGGTAGTTTTCAGGGGGTTAGGAACTACCTAAACATATTCTGTCCTCTTTTCAAGCAGGAGAGCCTCTCACTATTCACTAAAAGGTTCCTGTATATGCTTTTAATTTCTTACAGAGGCTGTCACACCCAATGTCTTGAAATAGTTCTTTCAGTTAAGGATATTGGCAGTCTGGACGCCTGGATGGCTTAGTTGGTTAAGCATCTGACTCTTTTTCTTTTTTTCCAATGTTTAATTTGAGAGAGAGAGGGAGACAGAGGATCCAAAGCAGGCTGTGTGCTGACAACAGAGAGCCCGACGTGGGGCTTGAACCCACAAACTGCAAGGTCGTGACCTGAGCTGAAGTTGGATGCACAACCGACTGAGCCACCCAGGCGTCCCTAAGCGTCAGGCTCTTGATTTCAGCTCAGGTCATGATCCCAGGGTCGTGGGATTAAGCCCCATGTCAGGGCTCTGCACTGACAGCACAGAGCCTGCTTGTGATTTTCTGCCTCCCTTTCTCTCTCAAAAATAAATAAACGTAAAAAACAAGAATTTTGGCAGCCTGTGGTGCCTGAGCAGCTCAGTTGGTTGAGTGTCTGACTCCTGATTTCAGCTCATGATCCCTGATTTCAGCTCATGGGAACAAGCCCTACATGGGGCTCTGCACTGAGTTTGGAGCCTGCTTAAGATCTCTCTCCCCCCCCCACTACTCTCCTCCCTCTCTTTCTCCCTCTTTCTCCCTCCCTCTCTTTCTCAAAAAATTAAAAACTAAATAAAGTTAAATCAAACTTTATAAAGAAGGTATTGGAGGTCTAAAGATATTTCCATTGATAATTGGCTTTTCTGAAGGCTGGGACTTTTTGAGAAGGAAACATCTAGCGGTCTAGCAAAAATTAAAGATCAATACACCTATAAAGAGTTCAGGTTGTTAACTGCCGCTGGCATAATTATGTAAAGAGCAGCCAAACTCTGGGCTTATGTTGCAACTGAAATCACCTTCTCGTGTGATAGAATTACTTTGAAAAACTGGAGAAACTGTCAGCTGCTGAAGAAGTGCAAGGTGAAGGCCCTAAAAAGGAGCGAACCAAGCTCATTACCCCTCAGGTGGCCAAACTGGAGCACGCCTATAAGCCAGGTAAGTCCTTATCCCTCGGTCCGTATTAGAAGACATTTGACATGCTGCTGATACGGTAAAATATAAACAGCTGTGTAGATGGCTGGATATAGGGCTGTTCGAAACTCATTCATCAAGGACTGTTGTCCTTACGTGCAGAGGGCAGCCTTTTCTGCAGCATGGCGTGAGTGGTTCAGCAGATGCACTTGTAGATCCTTTAAGACTTGAGATTCCGTAACTTTTTCAAATGTGTTATAATTTCTGGTATCCCTATATAATAAAAAATACTTCAGAGTGTCATTATTATTAACAACCCCAAAATGGGAAAAGATCGATTTTAATAAGAAATCACGTTAGATATGTAGGTTTTTGTATCGAATTGTTAGGCTGTGAGGAAAGACCAGAGAACATAAAGGTCTTTGGAAGTGGCCCACCTGCACCGCTGACTTCCTTTTTGGAAATGTTTTGTCTTTGCAGTGCAGTTTGAGGGCTCTCTGGGAAAGCTCACTGTCTCTAGTGTGAATAATCCCCGAAAGATGATCGATGCTGTTGTGACATCTCGGAGTGAGGATGACGTAAGTGTCAGCAGAATTGTGTGGGTCGTCACTACTGTTCTGGAGGTCATTGTGGAATGGACTCATGCATAATGGAGTCGGTTGTTGTCTAACTAGGAGCGTCCTACCTGGCATGTCCTGGCTTTCTGGGCACAGGGGCTGAGATCTAACACCTTCACCTCTAAGGCAGCCAGGCAGGACAGGGGGCGGCAGGAGTCTTTAACCTGGGTAACTGGCTGCAAACAGCATCAGCTATCTAGTGCAGTTCTTAAGATTACCATTTTCTATGTGCTCTTAAGATTTTCCTGGGATTATCTTCATCTTTACTGTATCCTACCATTACCTTTTGCCCGTCTGTAAATTCAGTTTAATCATTTGTGTGGTTTAGTTCATTCAGTTCTGTGACCTTTGTCCAGTTAGTGTTGTTTTAGATTATTAACTTTGGAAGAGTTAGGATTCTCTTACGGTATTGTCACAAATGGAACTATATGTACACACTTAGGAGGTTATTTTTAACAGAGGTAAACAGTTCGCACTGAATAGTCTTGTCTTTTTTTAGGAGACGAAAGAAAAACAGGTTCGGGACAAGAGACGAAAAACCTTGGTCATAATTGAGAAAGTAAGTTTTAAAATCTGTTGCTGTCGTTAGTTTCAAATACGGAACTCGCAAATGTGTGTGTTCGCGAGAAGTGAAAAGTAGGGAGTGGTGTCCTGTGATTGCAGTTAATGAATATATTCTTCTTACACGCCTGCTGTGTACCCGAGCGCACTAGAAAAGAGTGTGCTGCACCTCACAGAAAGAACACTGCTACTATCAGAAGTACCGGGATTTGTTCACACTTGTTCAGTTAACCGCTGAGTGTTTTAGTTAGGTCACCTTCTAAGAAAATGGGAATAAAAATTATGTGGTTCCACCTGTGAGTCAATGTAGTTAATTAAGTCAGTCCACATGTATTTACTGGGTACGCCCTGGGTGCTGGGCACTGGGCTGGATGCTAAGAACAGAGTAAGTAGAACCGTGTAGGCAATTAAGTCGTTAAGCGTAAACACCCTGTTGCAACACCATGGCATGACCCGCCTGCGATTCACATCTTCTCCATTTCTAGCTGAGCCTGTGACTTGAGGCAAGCTGCTTAACCTTTCTGTGCTGTGCTCGTTTTCTTCATCTATAAAAATGGAGCTGGTAATAGTCTCTCTCTCACTGGGCTGTGGAGAATATTTGGTGAATGAGTACGTGCAAAGTGCCTAGCACAGTGCCTGGTATCCAGTAGTAAAGTGATTGCTGTGTTTATTAATATGGGGCATCACTTGGAGCAGTGATAAACATCATTTATGTTAGAATGCCGTTCTTGCTGCTGTAACATTGGCAAAGTGTGCAGTCATTCACTATGGATACCTCCTGGGTTAGAGGTCACGGAGGGACAGCAGAGGGGCGCCTGGGTGGCTCAGTCAGTTAAGCAGCCAACTTCGGCTCAGGTCGTGATTTCACGGTCCGTGAGTTCGAGCCCCGCGTCGATCTCTGTGCTGACAGCTCAGAGCCTGGAGCCTGTTTCAGATTCTGTGTCTCCCTCTCTCTGACCCTCCCCCGTTCATGCTCTGTCTCTTTCTCTGTCTCAAAAATACATAAATGTTAAAAAAAAAAAAAAAAAAATTAAAAAAAAAAAAACTAAAGGAGGGACAGCAGACAGGAATTCTTTAAGTTACTGCACTATGTTTTTCTGGACTTAAAAGAGCACCTTTTTCCTCTCAGTCTTACTACAATTCGTTTTCAGTCTTCTGTCTTTACGTGGGGGTCCTAAACTGTGAAACTGTTTATCTAATACTCTGATCCTGACCCAGCATGCTGTGGCCTGCTTTGTGTTTCACTCAGACCTATAGTTTACTCCTTGATGTGGAGGATTATGAAAGGCGGTATCTCCTAAGTCTAGAAGAAGAGCGACCTGCCCTGGCGGATGAAAGAAAGCACAAAATTTGTTGCATGTATGACAACTTAAGGGGGAAATTGCCTGGACAAGAGAGGTAAGAATTGTACACTTGGAGGGACACATGAGGCCAGCTGGAGTCCTCACTCGGCTGACCTGAGCTTTCCACATTTCTGTATTTTGGCTGACCTTCCTTACCATCTCAGGAAGCTCAGAGTGTATCCTTCCAGCCTGACTCAAATGCCATGTCATATAAAGCATTTCATAATCCTTCCCAGCCAGGAAAAAGAAAATCTCTTTATTCTGGATTCATATATTCAACACCCGTCTATTCACTGTCTGCTGGGCACTGGAGACGTAGTGGGGAACATGGTTTGGTTTCTATGAGCCTACGAATTGTACTTGCTTTATGCTTTATTTTAGCATGTTCACGCTTGTAATCTTTGTGTGTTATCTTTTCTACTGAGATGAAAAGTATAGACATTTATATTTATACTTCCTTGGGATTTCCATAGAATACGCACATGCTATGGAAGGCAGTCAGTCTTCCAGTGGGGCCTAAGCTCCTTAATATATCTATTTTTCTGTATCTGTCTCTTCTGCCCAGGATCTTGCTAACAGTAACTGTTTTATAAACCCTAAGTGTGTGTTTGATGAATGCAAGAGGACTCTGTCCTGATAACTCCATTTCCCTTTGCTCATTGAAGAGAATTGATGATTCTTCTAAGCCAGGACATACACAAACCAGAACATAAGAATAAGTACCTTCTTTTCAACACACCTTTTCTGGAGTTGTGTTGACAAGCAACTGGTTGAATAAATGTGGGTTTGTCCATAGTTGGGAATGTTAGGCAGTCATCAAATCGATGTAACTGAAGTATATTTATTGACATGGAAAAATGTCACAAGAATTTGTTGAGTGAAAAAAGTAACAAAGTCATATGAATTCTATGGAGTCATTTTTTAATGAGAAAACATACAGCAAAAAGGTTCTTAAAAAATGATAACAGTACTAATAAAATTAACTCTGAAATGAATGCTTTTATATCCTTTTTGCTTACGTAGGTTTTCAGATTTTGCTGTATTATCATGTTGTTTGTAAAGTTACATAAACGTAAAGGAAATTAATGCCTGTAGTTCGACCACGTCTTTTTAACATACATTTGTGTAGTGATGATTTTCTATGCTTGTGAAACTTGAAAAATTACTTTTTATTATTTGGTTGAGAGTTGGAGAAGTAATTCTGTTTTGTGGCACAGGTCATTGTAGGGTAAAAATGAGTACAGTATATTTGTTCAGTAACATGTAAGCGGAGAAGAAGGGCGTCTTGCACTGTTCTTGCTGACCTAAGTTAGCATTCCCTTCCCCTGCAGGCCAAGTGATGACCACTTTGTACAGATCATGTGTATCCGAAAAGGGAAGAGAATGGTTGCCCGTATTCTTCCTTTCCTCTCCACAGAGCAAGCAGCTGACATTCTCATGACAACAGCCAGGAATCTCCCTTTCCTTATCAAGAAGGATGCCCAAGATGAGGTGATGATCCCCATGTGGGACTTCTTTCCTTTGGGTCTTCACAGTTGATAAGAGCTCTAGAATCCAAATTGTTTCTCCTCTCCTCTCCCCTTTTCTGTAGTTTTGTCTAACCTTTGGCAGTAGGATTTGATTATTTAAAGCAAAACTTTACTCCAGGCCTATATTCTTGATCCCATTTTTTTCCTCCCAACAGAGCAAGTTCCTAAACTGAGGAAAGCAAAAAATCCCATTTTATAAGCCATACAGAGAAAGACAGATACCATATGGTTTCACTCTTACGTGGATCCTGAGAAACTTAACAGAAACCCATGGGGGAGGGGAAGGGGAAAAAAAAAAAAAAAAAGAGGTTAGAGTGGGAGAGAGCCAAAGCATAAGAGACTGTTAAAAACTGAGAACAAACTGAGGGTTGATGGGGGGTGGGAGGGAGGGGAGGGTGGGTGATGGGTATTGAGGAGGGCACCTTTTGGGATGAGCACTGGGTGTTGTATGGAAACCAATTTGACAATAAATTTCATATATTGAAAAAAAATCCCATTTTATTTGATGCAGTTGCAAAACTATGTTGCGTATCAGAATTTCTTAGGAAGCAGATAATTTAGCTCTACTCCAAACATGCTGAACCAGAATTTACAGAAGAAAGATCAGGGCTTTTGTATCTATAACGAGAGTCCCCAGGTAAATCTGGTGCTCATGAAAATTTGTACTTACGGTCTTGGTTACTTTGCTGGATATAAAGCATCACTCATTGGCTGTTATCAAGACTGAACGGTCGCCTGTAGCCTTAGTTGAATGGTATCCCACAGGAATCAAGCCAGTGCTTATAACTAATAATTGTCACGATCTAAACTAGGCTGGAATTTGCAGCACTTGGGTGGCTCAGTCGGTTAAGCATCCGACTTCAGCTCAGGTCATGATCTCGCGGTTCATGGGTTCAAGCCCTGTGTCAGGCTCTGTACTGATGGCTCAGAGCCTGGACCCTGCTTCAGATTGTCTCCTCCTCTCTCTGCCCCTCCCCCCCCGCTCGCACTGTCTCTCTCAAAAAATGAACGAACATTAAAAATTTAAACTAGTCTGGAATTTGAAACATGATTTTGAAGTTTAGAAGCTAACTGTTGGTAAGAAAGAATTGCTCTTTCTTGTTCTTGTCTTAACACTCAAAAGATTAACAATATTTAGAATAGTCTTAAGTTCAGAGCAAGAAATTGATAAAGGCAGCATAAAGGGAAATCATTACCAAGTGTGAGGTTCAGAATGTTAGAATTTATGAGAGTGAGCCTGTTACAATAGACTGTGAGTTGATTAAGAACAATCTGGTGTTGGTCCACAGAAAACATGATGCCAGGATACCCTGTAGGTGGTGTGGCATGAAAGAGTTGAACATTACTTCTCCTGAAGTAATAATAATAACTCCTTCTGAGTTGAAAAATTCCTTGTGAAGTTGTAGCACCTATAGAAGAAAGTAATGCCAAGTGGAGCCTTCATCATCAAGAACAGTGAAGTGGGATGAGATAGACACATTTTTTAAGGATTTCAAGAAGGAAAAATGGAGTGAAGTTTAAGGAGTTGAGGTTTATCTTCGAAAAAGCAAGACTAAAGCAACAGCTCCCTTGACAGCTTGTAGATTGTTCTAGGCTGTGAGGCAGGCACTCCGTCTTAGAGTAACTCATCAGTGGAGACAAGTTTGGGAGAGCTTTATTCATTCAGTAAATATTGAACGCCTTTGTGAACCAGGCACTATTTTAGGTCCCAGAAATACAGCACCTAGAGCTAGGTGCTGGGAGCTAGGAATTCAAAGATGCTTGCTTGAGTGGAGGTACCTGCTGAGCAGGAAAACTTGGTTAACTGCAGAGGTGGAGTTTTTACCTATATGCACTAGAGTCCTAGGCCACTTTTCCAAATACCATTTCTTGAAGTAATAACTAGCAGGTCCGCAGCACAAAATATACAAGGTAATCCTGGAATATCTCATGCCAGAAAGTAAGGAAGCTAAAAGATTACTGGGGTCCCATGTAAAATTGCACAAACCAAACCGAAGGGGCTCCTGTTGGCCAAAAATGGGATAATTTGCATCAGAAAGAAAAAGTACGGCAATGGATTGAAATATATTAAAGATTTTTCATTCAGTGAGTTCATAATGATACCAAAAAATATATTAATCACCTTCAGAGATTGCTAGGCCATCCAGAACTCATTATTCTGAGAATGGGTAAACTTTGAAAGAGAATCAAACCTTTATCTTGCCTTTCCATCACAACCAAGTATCACAGTAACCAGAAAGTTGATAACAGAAGGTTCTTCATAGAAGAATTTCAGCTAATAAATGGAAAAGAAATGATGAAATTAGAAGATCACCGCTTTACAACCCCTAACAACATAGCCAGTCAGTCTGGACAGCAGTGCCTACTGGTGCAAAAGGCATTAGATAACAGGTGGATGGGAAACTTTACAGTGGTTGGGGCAGGAGCAGACATCTGATCACTAAGAGGGGGGGGCGCCCACACACTGTGCTTCTTAACATGATGCAGGAGAAGGCACACAAGTTTTCTTGCCCTCGTCTTCCCACCCCCCTCCAGGGAACTTAAACCTGATTTAATCAAACCTCTGATTCTAACCATTGGTTTTTATCGGAAAGACAGAGGCTAGTAGAAGCTGTTAAGTGACCTCACAGAGGTACAAGCAGCCAAATCCAAACTATGGGACAGATTCAGTGTCTTCAACAACTAAATAACAAGACGAGACGGGCAGTGGGCAAAGGACCTATTCACAGATTTTTCTTTTTTCTTTTCTTTTCCTTTTCTTTCCCTTTCCTTTCCCTTTCCTTCTTTTGAGAACACAAGCAATGGAGGGGGCACAGAGCCCGATTGAGGGCTCAAACTCAAGAGTCCATGAGATCATGACCTGAGCCAGAATCAATAGTCAGACCCTCCTGAGCCACCAAGGTGCCCCCCGTTCACAGATTTTAAAAGCCTTACCAGCCAGATGCAATGTGTGGGTCTTGTTGGAATCATGATTAGAATAAGTCAACTGCCAAAAGACATTTTTGAGACAAGTGAAGAAATTTGAATTTGGAGGAAATTTAATTTTGTTAGGTGCCGTAATACAGCAAGAGGTCTTGTTAGAGATCCAAAGTAGAGTATTTACGGATGAAATGATTTAGGAGAAACATAGACTGGCAGGATGCTGATGATTTATTGTTGAAACTGGGTGATGGGTACACAGACATCATACACTTGTTCACTTTTATGTATGATTAAAGCTGCTTTCGTTGTTAAAGCTGTGTTTATTTAGACGAGTAGATCACAAATTGTCTACTTTTTTTTTTTTAATGTTTTTATTTATTTTTGAGACAGAGTGTGAGTGGGGGAGGGGCAGAGTGAGAGGGAGACACAGAATCCGAAGCAGGCTCCAGGCTCTGAGCTGTCAGCACAGAGCCCAATGCGGGGCTCGAACTCACGGACAGTGAAATTGTGATCTGAGCTGAAGTCAGATGCTCAACCAACTGAGCCACCCAGGCGCCCCACAGATAGTCTACTCTTGAACGCCACCCTTGAATGCGGTCTGAAGTAACACCAGCCATCATTTTTTATACTGTGGACACTGAGTGCTGGGAGCACCCTTGATTTCCTTACCTGTGTTAGAACTTAGTTTTATTGGTAGCACTGTATTTTCACCTTCCAGTCTGAGCCTTGGGGCGGAACAGAGGGAACGACTCAACGGCCTTGGATTCTGGTTCTCTCTGTTAGCTATGTCACTCTGAACACCGAGCCCCCCCCCCCTTTTTTTTTCTCATACCAAGGCCCTTTTCATTTAGCTTGTCTAATCTGTGAAAATTGGATTATCATTTCTCCATTTCCTCACTGAGCTTTTATAAAGATCAAACAAGATCCAGTGAAGTCTGAAAGTACTTCTGGGTAGTTCTGAGGACTCGGGATCTCCCTGTCTCCCAGTGCTTCTCAGGGTATAATGAAAGTGACCATATACTTGTGACTCCCCACTGAGCCTTAGCTCCCTGAAGGTCTGTCCTGTTTACCATTTCATTTTAACCCACGCGACCAGACACACCGTAGGCATTTCAGTCAGTATTTGTGGAGTGAACTAAAACACTGATGTCTTCTCATGAATCTTGCTTTTTGAGAAGTGATTCTACACCCTTGGTTCACACAAGTCATGTTTCCTGCACAAATTGAGTTTTAAAAAGTTCTCAGTAGACACCTCCGAATCCGTTGTTAAGACCCAGCAGTACCTGCTAGACTCGTCAACCCTTTTTTGTTACAACTTGCCTGAGGCCGTTTGAGTGCACAGCTGAGCACCCCCATCCGGTCCGCGCCCACTGACACCCCAGTGGCCAGGATGTAATGCTTTTCTCTGTTTTCTGTAGGTGCTGCCATGCTTACTGAGTCCCTTCTCCCTCCTGCTCTATCACCTTCCATCAGTGACGGTCACCAGCCTTCTGCAACAGCTAATGAACCTACCTCAGAGCGCAGCCGCGCCAGCGCCCTCTAACCCTCACCTCGCTGCTGTGCTCCAGAACAAGGTGCTCTTGCCCTCCTGTGTCCCTGAACTTTGCCAGCCTTCTAGATTTGAGTTGTAGATACAAATAGTGGCTGCTGTAGCTGTGGCAACTTGTAAAAGAAAGGCTTCTTTCAGTCAGAAGTTACATTGAGCTCCTAGTGACAGGCTAGGAAGGACGAAGGTTTCAGCAAAATAGGGTTTTCTGTATCTCACGTGGAACAGCTTTCGTGTGGTGTCCACGTTGCCCTCAGGGACACAGGCTCCTTTGGTTTGCCTTCTCTGCAGCCTTAGCAGTGGCTGCCATGCTGGTGACCCTCAGGCTCCGTGCCGGTTGTTGAATTCAAGGCTCCACTTTGCATCAGGAAGAGAGGTGCGTGCAGAGGGGCCAAATGGTGGATATCTGCCGTCTGTCTGCCTTGTCTGGACCTGTTCCAGGAGTTCTAACCAGCAGCTTAACCTCAGTGGCCAGGTTCAACTCACCTGCCACACGTCACTGCAGAGAAGCCTGGAAAACATCTCTCAGTTCACAGCGGTGTGACCTCAGATAAAATCAGAGTTCTCACATGAGGACGAGAACGTACTGGGTCAGTAATCCACACTCTCGGTCGTGAGACTAAATAGTAGAAGACATCCCATTTCATATTTCATTTACATCAGTTTGACGATCCAGAGACGTGCAAAGGAAGCATAACAGAAGAGAAGACGCGAGCTCTCAGCAGGTTTCCATTCCTTGCCTGCCATTTTCTAGGCTTGTGACACCAAACAGATGATTTTGCTTTGCCGAGCCCATTTCCTGGCCTGGAGGTGGAAGTGACGAGGTCGATTCCAGGGCTGTCCTGTCACTCAGATGAGTGCACCGCTGTGACCTTCAGTGTCCTGCCTTTCCACAGTGGGCACGTGTGCTGGCAGAGAGAGAAAGTAGTGTCAAGGCCTCTATCTCCCTCGCACCTGAAAACCCGCCAAAGAGTGACTGAGGGCAGTACATCCGGGGCCGAGAGGTGACAGTGCTTCGGGGGCCAGAAGATGGGGATTCTGGAGGGATAGCTTATAGGCCTTCCACGTTATTCAGTCTGAGTTGTAAAGTTGATAAAGGCGATAGAAAACCACGAAGTCAGACAAGAGGTTGTACGTGTAGCCCAGTGTCGTTTTCCTGACGGTGACACAAAGGTTGTCCTCTGTGAGGTGAACTCAGGTGGGATTCCCTTCAGATCCAGTATAGCTATGACTTCTACATTTAACCTTGTACCACTCGTCCCCATTTGTATTTCCTTCTGTGCCTCTTCAGACCACACGTCCACCGGATAAAACCAATCTAATGAAACAAATCTTTAACCTCAAAGCACGTTGTTAGATTAGAAACATGGATGTATCGTGTATCCTTTTTCTGTTTTTAACATCTCGTCTAAGCCTTTATATGTCCAGTAGGTGTATCCTTTGTTAAGGAAAGTTTTTACAGAGATTTAAGGAAATCCCTTCACATTCTGATCATTTCAGTTACCTTTCTTTGTACATTTTCCCACCAGTCGTAACATCTTTTTTTCTTAGTTCAAAATCTCGTAATCTGTGTAGTGTTTTTCCTTACATTTGCTGTGAACTTTAATTTTCTGTATCCAAGTTTGTCTTTGATTTTCTTTTTTAATCCATTTCTGTTGTAGCGAACAGGAGAAAATCTAACTGCACATTTTCCGTGGCAGGGAAACTAGCTTCTCCTGTCACGGTGGGGTGGGCGAGCAGAGAGGGACTTCCCCTCTCGTGGAGCATGCCTGTTGCTGCTCTGCCGGAAGTAGAGTCAGGAGGACTCGGCCTCCCAGTTCACGGTTGTCTGACATTTGCCCCGTTTCGCAGCACTGCGGTGGGGTCCTTTTGATCTGGTGCCGTTCCCCATCTAGTACTGGGATCCCTTCGGTGGTGGTGGAGGACGGATGCGGTGCTGATTTTGAGTCCCTCTGTCTCCTCTTGTAGTTTGGCCTGTCACTGCTCCTCGTCATCCTGAGCCGTGGGGAAGACCTACAGAGTTCAGAGCCTGCTACAGAATCCACACAGAACAACCAGTGGTCAGTCGGGGTTGGGTTTCTCCTTTCAGTCTTTTCAGAATAATCTTTTATTCTTTTTCTTATACTGTCCTTATCGGTTCTCACTGGGTTACCTTTCAGGACAGAGGTGATGTTCATGGCGACCCGAGAACTCCTGCGGATTCCCCAAGCAGCCCTGGCCAAGCCAATCTCAATACCGACAAACCTGGTATCCCTCTTTTCTCGCTATGTTGACCGACAGAAACTGAACTTGCTGGAAACAAAGCTGCAGTAAGTTTGAAACAGGAGAGTTCCGCATCTTTCTAAAGTTGGCACTTTAGAAGTCCCGAGGAGAGGAGGTCAGGGGCCTAGGACTGAATGTAGTGGAAGACAGTAGAGACTCGTATCAAATCTCTAAGCATCTGCCAGAGACCGGGCCCCGTACCGGGAGCAGCAGCACCCTCAGAGCTCACTAAGGGTAGAGAGAGGTTGTGGGTGTTCTGTTACGAGAATTCTAACAAGGGTGTGACTTTGGTGCAAAAGATTGCCTTCTGTTTTAACTCGTTTACACAAGTTTTCTTTTTCTCTTTCTTTATACCCATAGGCTAGTTCAGGGGATACGATAAAAGATCTCCAAATGTGTCCTGTACCTCCTTTTGGCTGCCACCTGCACTGCCGCCATCACAATGGAGTGTTTTTAAATGAGGGAGGGAAGGTAGCTTATTCCCCAAAGCGTCTTGTGGGACTGATTCCTGTTGGCAGGGGTCGTCTCTGAATGCCAGGTATTTCCCCACTGCTCTGTGAAATTTGGCTGGGTGACCCTTCTGGTTTCTTCTTACCTTCTGTGTTACAATTCTGCATGTCCTGCTGTCCCTCAAGTCTTCTCAATTGTGCATTTTCTTTGCCCTAGAGACACAAATATAATCTCTCCCTTTGTCCCACCACCACCGCTCCAGGTCACAGTAGACTGTAGCCTGCCAGAGGGTTCCTTCCCTCATCCTATCAAAGTCTTCTTTCGTTGCCCCATATTAATATGACTATAGGAGAACCAATTAAGTAGAAACCAATATATACATATATGCGCGCACGCCCCCTCTGCACGCGTTCGTGTGGTCTCCAGAGGATCCGTAAAGAAAGAGTTTTAGATTGAGAAATACGTAGTTGACACGTCCCTCCTCTAAAAACAAACCAGCTGATGTATTTTTAATCTGTTTCTAGTCCATCCTGTAATTAATTTGGTGGGTTCTACTTGTTTTAATATAAACGCAGGGTATGCAGCACGTTAATAAAATCAGAACTCTTAATTGGCTGACACCCAGCTCTAGGCTGAGAAGTCCTGTCTCTCGTCCCCGCTGTACTTCCTCGGTGTCTGTCCACCTCAGTGAAAACGTACACGGTTAAGCCCTTTTCCGGCTACAACGGCAGCGCCCCGGGGCCTGTCCCCTCTACGACCTGCAGGGTTGCCCCCGATGAACCGGACGAGAGCCTGCTTCCGCAGCGTAGCGTTTGCACACTCGCTCTGTCTTCCTGAGACAATTTCAGTAAGCCATGCTTTTACTTCCCTCGTCCCCATTCTGATTTGGTGTCGGGGGTAGCAACCTCCAGCGGTAGCCACAGAAGCGGAGTTCGGCTTGCTTTGCTCTGCGGGCTCCCCCATGCCACGGACACACCTGCTGTCCTTCCCCCTTCACCTCCAGGCCCCCGCTCCCAGGCAGCCAGGGGCCTGGCTCTGCGTCCCAGCAGGGACAGCCCCCCGCGGTCCTTTGCACCTGTCCCTGTCCCGCGCAGCAGCCACACAGGATGAGGGGTTTGATCCCGAGTGATCTCAGTCCTCAAGGCAGTTAAATCAGAGTCTGTTTCTCATGACTGTCCTGATACACTTTTTGCTCTTCTCACCTTTTCAAATGTTAGTGAGGGGACGGGTTATGATATTTAAAGAGAATCAACATTTTGCACATACATGTATTGTACAACCAGAAAGCCCTCCGTTGTAACCGGCTGTCCTCACTCTCCATCTGTCTGTCCCCGTTCCGTAGCCCCGGCCCCACCAGCTGCTCCGCGGTGACATGACCTAGCTTCCCTCTGCCCTCACCTACTGACTGTTTCCACCATGCGCCTCTCCTCCCTTCCCCTCACAACTGATCAAGTGAATACTTGACTATTATTTCTTCCTTTCTGTGCTTTCTCTTTTTTGTTTGGTTCTAATTAATAAAAATTAAAGTTTCTAAATTTACATTTTTATAGGGTATTGTAAATAAAAACAAATTGTATACTTGAAAAACCGTGTGCCTGTATTTCTGCTTCGTGTTACTTCTTGTCTGAATTTGTATGATTTCACCCGTGTCTCTGGCCCATTGAGATGGACTGGCAAAGCTCTCGGTGTTGGGGACCGGTGAGGATTTTCCCTGTTAAATGTTGTAAGGGACACAGAGCAAAGAGCTTATGTTTACGTGGTAACTTATCTTGAAAAACCTAGGTGTTTTGAGTCCTCCCCCACGCACCCTTTCACTACAAGCCAAGGTTGTGCGCTGTAGTAGGCACACCAACCCGTCTGCGTCCTGTGACTTCCGGAGGCTCCGTGTAGCCAAGTTTGGCCTAACGCTACCGTGGCCATTAGCTCTTACATCGCACAGTTCGCCTGCTCAGCAGAGACGGAGAAGAGTCGACGATTCTTTGTAGTAAATCTGTGTTAATTACTTCAGGCTCGGGTGTTCTTTTTACCCTAACGTGCCCCAGATGAGAGACTCCACCGTCACCCCTCTCTCCCCTCCTCGTGGTGTGAGCGCTAGACTGTCCCTCACCGTATCTTCTCACAAAACTTTCAGGATCAAGCGATTTCTGGCCCAAACCAAGAGCAGAATCGTCCCAGTCCCCGTTGTGTTCGTGTGAGAACTGGTAGCAAAAGCACGTGCAGCTCCAGGAGCCGTCGGAGAACCAGGCCGAGGCCTCGAGGACCTGCAGGGAGGCGGCCTGCGCGTGCGTGTGTGCGTGCGGCGCCAGGCTGAAAACACCACCACTGTCTGGATGGCTGCACACGTCTTCCCGGGCAAATGATTTTTCTCTTGGTCTCTATGCTGCGCTTAGCTGCCTGGTTCGGCAATAACTAGAGACCTTTCATTTGGGGGGAAGACCTCAGCAAACAAGAAAGACATTTAAAAGGATAACAATTTTAAAGGATAAAGAGGGAGATCTTTAACTTTGTTGGGCACCTACTTGCATGAAAATGTTTCCTGACCAGCAGACAAGACAGGCTTCTCGAGGAGAACGAGCTTGCCTGAGCCGATGTCGCCTGTGTGCCGCGGAGCAGGGGACTCGGGATGTTCTGGCTGCCGGGACCGACTAAGGCTGTCTTCCCAGGAGCACCTCCTCTCCCGTCTTACGAAGAGAACGTCGAGGCCTCATCTGATGGTGCGGCGGTGTTACGGGCTGGGCACCCTTGCGTTCCAGAAGACAACCCAGAATGTAGGAAAGGAGGCTTGAGGGAGCTTGTGGCCCACGTGCCCGCAGCTGAAGCTCCCAGGTGGCAGGCACTTGTCTCCGAGCCCCCGCAGTTAGTGGAAAAGCCAAGAAAGGAGCTCAGGCTTGTATGCTGCCTGTTCCTCTCCAGATTACAGTCCCCAGTCAGAGATGCGGGCTCTTCTCCAGAAAATACATGGCATTTCTTGGGAGAAAGACTGAGTTTAAGAAATGTGCTCCTACTTTATGAATGGAACAATAGCTTACAGTAACTCCTGACTTTTAAGTCGTAGTGTATGTGAGAGAGATTGTTCTAGGTGCTTCGAAAGTCATTTTTTTTAATTTTTATTTTTGTAACGTTTATTTATTTTTGAGACAGAGAGAGACAGAGCATGAACGGGGGAGGGTCAGAGAGAGGGAGACACAGAATCCGAAACAGGCTCCAGGCTCTGAGCCGTCAGCACAGAGCCCGACACGGGGCTCGAACTCACGGACAGTGAGATCATGACCTGAGCCGAAGTCGGCCGCTTAACCGACCGAGCCACCCAGGCGCCCCTAGAAAGTCATTTTTAAGACTCAAGAGTAACCAGTAAAAGCAGATCTTAACCTCCGTGTTAATGTATGTCAACAATAATCAGGTTACATGATGCACTGAAATAATTTACGACAATGGGGCACAGAGCTAAAAGCTGACATTGTTGCATGTAATCCTGTAAGGAAAAGAAGACCCTGGGAGCACCTGGGTGACTCAGTTGATTGAGCAATGGACCTTAACTCAGGTCATGATCTTGCGGTTGGTGAGTTTGAGCCCCACGCCCGGCTTGCTGCTGTCAGCTTGTCAGCACAGAGCCCACTTCAGATCTTCTGTTCCCCCCTCTGTCCCTCCCCTGCTTGCACTCTCTCAAAAGTAAACAAAACATGTTAATAGATCACACACTTGTGAACAATAATTTTTACAAAAGAAGGGGCACGTGGGTGGCCCAGTCAGTTAAGCATCTGACTTCGGCTCAGGTCATGATCTCATGGTTCATGAGTTCAAGGCCCGCAGTCGGGCTCTGTGCGGACAGCTCAGAGCCTGGAGCCTGCTTCGGATTCCCTGCCTCCCTCTCTCTCTGCCCCTCCCCCACCCACGCTCTGTCTCTCTCTGAAAAATATAAATTTTACAAAAGAAAATGCAAGTAATATTAAGTTCACCTCCACTTGTCATAGAGAGATAACAAAATACTTTTTTACCTATCAAGGTAGCAAAATCTTTAAAAATAATGCTAGTGAGAATTTGAGGCAGCCACCCATACTGGTAGGCTAAACTACATTTCTAGAAGTGCTTTGGCAATGTGAAGAGCTTCAGAAGTATTCATAGCCTCTGACTAATTCACTGGGCTCTAGAAATCTAAGGAAAGATTCCAAAGGAATGATACTAATGCATTATTTATAATAAAAAAATTAGAAATAACCTAAACATCCAGTCTCACAATGATGGTTAGGTAAATAATCATCCATGTGTCGCAGACAATTAGAAAAACAGAATATTTAATCACGGAAAGATATGGGAAAACAAAATATATATGCTTTGAACGCAATTTTTCATTTTTTTATTGTTATTTTTGAGAGAGCATGAGCGAGGAAGGGCAGAGAAAGAGGGGGACAGAGGATCTCCAGCAGACTCCACTGACAGCATTGAGCCTGATGTGGGGCTTGAACTCATGAACTGTGAGATCATCACCTGAGCTGAAGTCGGACACTCGACCAATTGAGCCACCCAGGTAGCTCTTTTTTTTTTTTTTTTTAATATTTACTTTTGAGAGAGACAGCATGTGAGTGGGGAAGGGGCAGAGAGAGAGGGAAACACAGAATCTGAAGCAGGATCCAGAGTCTGAGCTGTCAGCATACAGCCTGATGCAGGGCTCGAACTCGCAAGCCACGAGATCATGACCTGAGCTGAAGTCAGACATTTAACTGACTGAGCCACCCAGACGCCACCTGCCTCCCCTCACCCCAGTTCTCTTTTTGTTTGTTTACTTTTTGAGAGAGAGAGAGAGAGAGAGAGAGAGAGACAGAGCATGAGTGGGGGATTGGCAAAGAGAGAGGGAGACACAGAATCCGAAGCAGGCTCCAGGCTCTGAGCTGTCAGCACAAAGCCTGATGCAGGGCTTGAACCCATGAACCATAAGATCATGACCTGAGCCGAAGTCAGGCACTCAACCAATTGAGCCACCCAGGCTTAACTGACTGAGCCACATAGGCGCCCCTCCCCAGTTCTTTTTATTATTTTTTATTTTTTATTTTTTCAATATATGAAATTTATTGTCAAATTGGTTTCCATACAACACCCAGTGCTCATCCCAAAACCCAGTTCTTTTTTTTAAAGATTTTTTTTTTTTATTATTTCAGAGAGACCATGTAAGCAGGGGAAGGGCAGAGGGAGAGAGAGTGAGAATGTTAAGCAGGCTCCACGCTTAGCTTAGAGCCCAACTTGGGACTTGAACTCATGACCCTGGGATCATGAACTGAGCCCAAACCAAGAGTCAGATGCTCAACTGACTGAGCCACCCTGGCCCCCCAAATCAAATTATTTTTTAAAGGAACTGTATATATAATGAAAAAAAGATAACAGGAGGGGAGGGTATGTTCTGAAAGGTTACTGGTGTCTGTCTCTAGGTGGTGAGAATACAGGGGCGCCTGGGTGACTCAGTAGGTTAAGTGTCTGACCTTGGCTCAGGTCATGATCTCGCGGTTCATGGGTTTGAGCCCCGCATTGGGCTCTGTGCTGACAGCTCAGAGCCTGAAGCCTCCTTCAGATTCTGTCTCCCTCGCTCTCTGCCCCTCCCCCACTCACGCTCGCTCTCTCTCTCTCTCTCTCTCTGTCTCAAAAATAAGCATTAAAAAAAATTTCTTAGGTGGTGGGAATACGGGAAACTTATTTTTGCTTTTCAGTATTTTCCAAATTTCCATAGAGAAAAC
Organism: Acinonyx jubatus; assembly: GCF_027475565.1. NCBI lineage: Eukaryota > Metazoa > Chordata > Mammalia > Carnivora > Felidae > Acinonyx > Acinonyx jubatus. Next base: position 11,341,281 of record NC_069390.1, read on the forward strand.
ACATTGCTTATATTCTTAGGAGAAATATTTCTAAGGAAAAATTGCCTTGGGAGAGTTTAGTTAATTAACATGGGAAAATACTAAGAATACAAATGTTAACCATAAAATAGGTTCTGTATATGTATGTATGTGACAATCTCTATGGAGGGAAAAAGTAGGAAAAACAATGCCATCAAAGGTGACAAATTAGCAATGGTGACCTTTAAGGGGAGGACTGTGGGGCATTGGGGGGTGGGAATAATTGTTCCTTTTTCCATATTTTCCAAATTGTCTTCATTGAGCATGTATTGCTATTATAACCAAAAGGGCGATTATTCTCTAAACTAAAAATAGTAGTAGCTTTCTATTTCTAGTGAGAAAATAAGTTACAGAGGGCAAAAGTGTCTGATCTCTACTTGTGCTTGACTTTAGAGACAAAGCATTTGACTTTGTAGCAGATGAATGCGCGAGGGGTCTGAAAAAGTCACGTGAGAGCAGGGTAGTTACCCTGAAAAATGTGGTCAGGTATTAACGTAGCTCGGTAATTAAGATGGTTTGCCAATTGTGGGATCCAAGAACCAGTTTTGATAAATCCAAGCTCTATTTCCCAGGAAGCTTCCAGATTTACACTAAAGTGCATATGTTTCCAAACTAACCTGGATCAAGAAGGATCCCAGCTCCATCTCCAGAAAGATCTTTCGGAGCACCAGGGCGGCTCAGTTGACTTTGGCTCTGGTCATGCATGCTCTCATGGTTCATGAGTTTGAGCCCCGCATCAGGCTCTATGCTGACAACTCAGAGCCTGCTTGGAATTCTGTCTTTTCCTCTCTGCACCTCCCCCACTTGCTCTCTATCTCTCTCTCAAAATAAATAAAAATAAAATTAAAAAAAGGATCTGCTTTCATCTAAGTGTCAGCCAGCTGGCTTGCACTGAAATTGCCCTGTCCATCATTAGAAAGGCCAAGACATGACTTTCTGAATTTGATACAGAGAACTGGATGCCATCTAACATCTGTGTCTGGAGGGCGGTGAAGTCCACTGTGTGAGAAATCAAAGCAGGGAGCTGAAGGCAACGGACACTTTTCTTCTTTGCCCAACTCTGTTTTAAATATATTAACGTTGTGACCTTTGAGAAACTACCATGTGGATTTTTTTTAACTTTTTTTTTTTTTAATATCTATTTATTCTTTGAGAGAGGGGGAGAAAGAGAGTACAAGCAGGGGAGGGGCAGAGAGAGGGAGACACAGAATCCTAAGTAGGCTCCAGGCTCTGAGCTGTCAGCACAGAGCCCGACATGGGGCTCGAACTCATGAACTGCAAGATCACAACCTGAGATGAAGTCAGACACTTAACCGACTGAGCCACCCAGGCATCCCTACCATGTGGGTTTTTAAGAAGCAAGTTTTTAATCTGAGGAATCAGTATCTTAAAACCACCTTACAGCATTGTTTTGACATTTTTTCTTTGTCCAGCAGGAGGACAGCTGTGAATTGTCTGCTGGTCTTTTAACAGCCTCTGCTTTGCTTTTTATTTTTTTTAATTGTTATTTAATTTATTTTTAAATTTTACATCAAGTTAGTTAGCATATAGTGCAACAATGATTTCAGGAGTAGATTCCATAGTGCCCCTTACCCATTTAGCCCATCCTCCCTCCTACAACCCCTCCAGTAACCCTCAGTTTGTTCTCCATATTTATGAGTCTCTTCTGTTTTGTCCCCCTCCCTGTTTTTATATTATTTTTATTTCCTTTCCCTTATGTTCATCTGTTTTGTCTCTTGAAGTCCTCATATGAGTGAAGTCATATGATATTTGTCTTCTTTGACTAATTTCACTTAACATAATACCCTCTATCTCGTTCCATCCACGTAGTCACAAATGGCAAGATTTCATTCTTTTTGATTGGTGGGTAATACTCCAGTGTGTGTGTGTGTGTGTGTGTGTGTGTGTGTGTGTACCACATCTTCTTTACCCATTCATCCATCGATGGGCATTTGGGCTCTTTCCATACTTTGGCTATTGTTGATAGTGCTGCTATAAACATGGGGGTGCATGTGCTCCTTCGAAACAGCACACCTGTATCCCTTGGATAAATTCCTAGTAGTGCAATCGCTGGGTCGTAGGGTACTTCTTTTTTATTTTTTTGAGGAAGCTCCATACTGTTTTCCAGAGTGGCTGCACCAGTTTGCATTCCCACCAGCAGTGCAAAAGAGATCCTCTTTCTCCACATCCTCGACAACATCTGTTGTTGCCTGGGATGTTAATTTTAGTCATTCTGACAGGTGTGAGGTGGTATCTCACTGTGGTTTTGATTTGTATTTCCCTGATGATGAGTGTTGTTGAGCATTTTTCATGTGTCGGTTGACCATCTGGATGTCTTCTGTGGAGAAGTGTCTATTCATGTCTTTTGCCCATTTCTTCACGGGATTCTTTGTTTTTTTGGGTGTTGAGTTTGATACGTTCTTTATAGATTTTGGATACTAACCCTTTACCTGATGTGTTGTTTGCAAATATCTTCTCCCATTCTGTCAGTTGCCTTTTAGTTTTGCTGATTGTTTCCTTCGCTGTGCAGAAGCTTTTTATTTTGATGAGGTCCCAATAGTTCACTTTTGCTTTTGTTTCCCTTGCCTCTGGAGACATGTTGAGTTAGAAGTTGCTGTGGCCAAGGTCAAAGAGGTTTTTGCCTGCTTTCTCCTCAAGGATTTTGATGGCTTCCTGTCTTACACTTAGGACTTTCATCCATTTTGAGTTTATTTTTGTGTCTGGTGTAAGAAAGTGGTCCAGGATCATTTTTCTGCATGTTGCTGTCCAGGTTTCCCAGCACCCCTTGCTGAAGAGACTGTCTTTATTCCATTGAATACTCTTTCCTGTTTTGTCAAAGACTAGCTGGCCACACGTTTGTAGGTCCATTTCTGGGTTCTCTATTCTGTTCCATTGATCTGAATGTCTGTTCTTGTGCCAGTACCATACTGTCTTGATGATTACAGCTTTGTAATACAGCTTGAAGTCTGTGCTTTGCTTTTGATTTTGCAAATGTTGCACATAAGGCTGTCCTGAGGAGCTTGTCGCCTGTTATTCAGTGTGACTCTGCAGGCTCCCAACTCAGCCAAATTCATTCTCCAAGGCGACGTTACCCTAGATCAGACCTGAGGGCTGGGAAACATCCAGAAGGGAGTGAGGTAGAATTAGTGATGTGTGTACTTGGCTGTGAATACACAATCTTAAATTGCTTAGATGTTAAACCAGTCTAAAGAAGCAGAGAAATCTACATGTAACTCATGCAGGGAAAGTATCTCGAATTCCACGCCCCAGAAAACATACTGCTAACAGTCTAGTGTATTGTCCTCCAAGTGATTTCTCTATACATATGCTTACACAATTAGAATTATAACTATTTTTACCTTTTTCCCCCCATAAAACATCGTGGACATCTTCCTGTCACTGTGTAAGAGCTACCCTGCCTTTTTAATGGTTGTGTATTGTTCCACTGTGTGCTATTGTACCATAATTTATTTAACTGCTCCCCTACTAATAGGATTCCATCTTTTTTTTTAAATTTTTTTAATGTTTATTTATTTTTGAGAGAGACAGAGCATGAGTGGGAGAGGGACGGAGAGAGAGGGAGACACAGAATCCGAAGCAGGCTCCAGGCTCTGAGCTGTCAGCACAGAGCCCAGTGCAGGGCTTAAACCCACAAACTGCAAGATCGTGACCAGAGCTGAAGTCGGACACTTAACTGACTGAGCCACCCAGGCACCCCTAATAGGATTCCATCTTAAGATACTTTATGTCAATCATTGTTCATCCAACAGTGAACAAAGATAAACCCCCAATATCACCTTATAGCTATTTTGTAGTGTACAAAGAACACTCATACTCATTTCCTAATCTGTCCTCTCTGTAACCTTTTGGAGTAGGATGGAGCACTTGGATGGTACAGCACCAAAACCGTATGTGTAGCCCAGAGGACTGTCGGCTGGTAAGGGCTAACCACACTGGGATTTAAACCTTAGGTTTTAGGGGCACCTAGGTAGCTCAGTCAATTAAGCATCAGACTTCAGCTCAGGCCATGATCTCACAATTTGTGGGTTCGAGCCCCACGTTGGGCTCTGTGCTGACAGCTCAGAGCCTGGATCCTGCTTCTGATTCTCTCTCTCTCTCTCTCTCTGCCCCTCTCCCGCTCATACTCTGTCTCTCTCTCAAAAATAAATAAACATTAAACCTTAAGTTTTAAGCTGCACGTGCAGTGTCCTGGCCACAAGAAGCCTCCTGCGCCAGGTCCTTGCTTTATGGGGGAGCAGCTGAAAAGCTACAAGCATTCGAGGACACTTCTGCAAAGTCTCCCGAAGGGATCTTAATGCATTCATTCTCAGTAGGCAAATCAAGCAGTTGCCTCTCAGTCATGTCAAAAAGGGGGTGATTCAGGTTGTAATTATCGGAACCTATTGCATTACGTAAAGATCAAGCATCTGTATGGCCCCTTAGTGTAATAAATTCATCTGCCTGTGCAGGGCCTGTTTCAAACTACATTGTTACTTGCTGTATCCCAACATCTCTTAGGCCAGGAGCAAGTTGACAACATAAAGCAGGCAAGCACTTGTAACGCTGTGTTACTGCAGTGCTGACAGAGACGAACGAAGGCCCAGCTCTGGTGCAGCCTGTGGTCTCAGGAGGACACTTACAGGTATCAAGAATGATGGCAGGATTGGCCCTTCAGGCCGCGGTCCAGAAAGGCCTTGATGAGCAGGTACCCTGTGAGTAGGTGCATGAATAAGGAGAACAGCCCTGCAAAGAGCTCAGAAGAGCATCGCGAGGCAAAAGAAGATCCCCAAGCCCCTGAGAGGAGAATGAGGAGTTTGAGGAACCACGAAGGCTAATGTGTCTGGAACGAAGTGGGGGGTGGAGTGACCACCCAGGGCCTTGAAGGGATTTGCTCTCGTTGTAATGGGAAGCCTCTGAAGAATTTTTCAGGAAAAAGCACAAGACACGATCTGATTTATGCTTTGGAAAATCACTGCCGTGTGGAAATGGAAATAGGCAAGAGAAGGGGACCCTTAGGGGGAGGGCTCACCACACGCTTCCTGGTCTGCAGGAGAAGGCTGGGCCTTGAGGAGGCAAAGTGACTGAGGGACCCTTTTTTTTAACATTAGATTTAGGGCAGCGCTTACCTTTGGGAGTGTTTAGGGGAATGGGATTCAGATAAAGATACAAGAAATGGTTGTTTTGTGTTTATGTTGGGTGGTAGATTGGTGTGCATTAGTTTTACTGTCGTGCTTCATGGCTTTTACCTATCATGCATCTTGTGTCTGTTAGTGGCTGAATGTGTCCCTCAAAACTCACATGTTGGAATCCTAACAGAATGTGACTGTATTTGGAGAGGGGGTCTTTAAAAAGTTTAAGTGAAAATGAATTCATTAGGGTGAGCTCTAACCCAATATGACTGTCCTTTTAAGAGACTAGGAAAGAGCGGGATGCCTGGGTGGCTCAGTCGGTTAAGCATCCTAAGCATCTGACTTCAGCTCAGGTCATGATCTCATGGTTCATGGGTTGGAGCCCCGTGTCAGGCTCTATGCTGACAGCTCAGAGCCTGCAGTCTGCTTTGGATTCTGTCTTCCTCTCTGCCCCTACCCATCTCTCTCTCTCTCTCTCTCTCTCAAAAATAAATAAACATTTAAAAATTTTTTAAAAATAAGAGATTAGGATAGGGCACCTGGGTGGCTCAGTTGGTTAAGCGTCTGACTTTGATTTCGGCTCAGGTCATGATCTCAAGGTCACGCGATCGATCCCCACATCAGGCTCAGATCCTCTGTCCTCTTCTCTTGCTGACCTTCCCCCATGATCCCTCTCTCTCACCTCTGTCTCAAAAAACAAATAAATAAATAAACCTTAAAAAAAAAGAATGACTACCTCCATTCTTTCCTCCTCTAACTCCTCCCCAACCCCCAGATCTCTTTAGAGTTCGATCCCTGTTTGAAATGGGTTACACCTGCTACTCTCTTTCATAGCACCTGGGTTGTCTTCCACATTACTGTATGTATGTACATAATTACATATTTTCTCTATGCGAATACGATATATATATATCCATTTCTGTGTTTCTTGTTTAATACTCATCCCAAGATCCTCTGTGTTCCATGAGGAACTAGAACCTATCTGTACAGTCACCGCTCTGTCCCCAGCACTTGGCTCAAGCCTGGAGATGCTGCTCCCATAAACGCTCTATAAATCTTTGTTACATGGGTGAATAGGCTAGGCTGTGTGAGGGAACCGAAGCTGAACCAGATACAGAGCTACAGATCACACGTTGGGGGAATGCACCCCTTGGTAGCTGTGCTATGTCAGGAACATAAATGACTTAAGGAGAGACGACCAATGTCACAGGAAATTCTACGTCCTGAGGAAGGAGCATTCCGTCTAGACAGGGAAATCAGGAGACCCTGTAGGGGGAGAATATTGTGCTGGGCAATGAAAGAAGGAAAAGCATGTACGAAGCCACCAGTGTGGGAAAGTGCAGGGCAAATGCGGACGAAGACGTGTGGGCCAATTTAATCGGAGCATGGAATACATAAGACAAAGGAGTAAGAGACTGGCTGGAAAAGAAAAGTGACATCAGAGCGTCAAGGGCCTGATTTGTGAGGCTAAGAAATCTGGGCTGCAGGGGCGCCTGGCCGGCTCAGGCGGTAGAGCATCCGACTCTCTTTTTTTAATTTTTTTATGTTTATTTTTGAGAGAGAGAGAGAGAGAGAGAGAGAGAGAGAGAGAGACAGAGTGTGAGCCAGGGAGGGGCGCGAGAGACAGACACACAGAATCCAAAGCAGGCTCCAGGCTCCGAGCTGTCAGCACAGAGCCCGACGCAGAGCTCAAGCCCATGAACCGTGAGATCATGACCTGAGCTGAAGTTGGACCCTTAACCGCCTCAGCCACCCAGGCACCCCAGAGCATCTGACTTTTAATCTGAGGTTCTTGAGTTCAAGCCCCACGTTGGGCATGGAGCCTACTTAAAAAAAAAAAAAAAAAAAAAATCTGGGCTGTATTCTGGAGGCAGTGGTGGGAAACAACAATGACTCCGTTGAAAACATTAAAAAAAAAATTTCTTGGGGCGCCTGGGTGACTCAGTCGGTTGGGCCTCCGACTTCGACTCAGGTCATGATCTCACAGTTTGTGAGTTCGAGCTCGGCATCAGGCTCTGTGCTGACAGCTCAGAACCTGGAGCCTGCTTTGAATTCTGTCTTCCTCTCTCTCTGCCTCTTCCCCACTCACATTCTGTCTCTCTCTGTCTGAAAAATAAATAAACGTTAAAAAAATTTCTTGGGGTGCCCAGGGTGGCTCAGTCAGTTCAGTGTCCAACTTCAGCTCATGTCATGATCTCTGGGTTTGGGAGTTCGAGCCCCACATCTGAGCTGTACTGACAGCTCAGAGCCTGGAGCCCGCTTCGGATTCTGTGTCTCCCTCTCTCTCTGCCCCTCTCCTGCTCATGCTCTGTCTCTCTCTCTCTCAAAAATAAATAAACATTAAAAAAAATTTTTTTGAACTAAAAAAATTCTTTTCAAGAAAAGTAGAAGTAATCATATTCTACAAGAAAAGTAGAAGTAGAAAAGTAGAATCTACAATTCTACAAGTAGAATAGTATAAAAAACACCCATATTCTTCTCACCAACATTCAACAATTAACATTTTGCCATATTGCTTTTATATATACACAGATACATAAATATATTTCAAAGTATGTATTACTTTTTCTTGGCTTGCTTGCTTTCTTTCCTTTTCTGGATCATTTCAAAGGAAATTATAGACATTAGAACTCTTCCTCCTAATCATTTCTCCAAATATTAAGTGTTTTCCTTCATAGCCATCATACCAGCATCACATTGAATAAATATAACTGCCTGACATCATCTAATACCAGCCATTTTCTAATTTCCCCAGTTACCCCAAAATGTCTAAAAAGCTGGGGTATTTTTTTTTTTTTCAGAACCAGAATCTGATCAAGCATGTGGTTGTGTCTTCTAAGTTTTTAAAAATTTAAAGCAATCACCCCGGACCCTTTTTATTGACATCCATTTCCTTAATCTTTATGTCTTCTATAAAACCTGTTGTGTTGCAGAACGCCTCACATTCCTGATTGATCTGATGGTCTCCTTGGGGGTGTTGTTGAACTTGCTCCCTCAGCCTCTATAAATTGAAGGTTAGACGTAAGGGCTCGATTGCATTCAGGAGTTTTCAGCATGTATGGCAAGAAAACTTCATCAAGGGATGCTGGTCTGCTTCATGCCTCAGCACACCAGGAACCTCATAAAAACACATTTTGTCCCAGGATGAATGATGCTAAGTCAGAGAACTGATTGAAGGTGGGAACAGCCAGATTTACAGAATGTAATTCTCCTTTGTGATTGGCAAGTAATTTGAGGGACGTGCCTGGCCACCCAGCTCACATTTTCGTAGCTGTTTAATTTAGCAAACATGATCAAGTGCATTTCATCACCACAGCATCCCGGTAAGGTTTTATCCCCGTTTAACAGAAGTAAAAATGGGGCTGGGAGTGCTTACCGGAGTTTTCCAAAGTCACAGAGCTAATAAGTAGTAGAGGCAGGACTCAGCATAAAGGAGTTCACTTTAACTCGGTTTTTAAAAAACTACAGCCTACATCTAATTGCAGATTGTTTCAAAGTGTATCCTTTCTCCAGAATTCAATAAATATTTCTCTCCTTTATGTATCACATTTTCTTCTTATTTTTTAATATTTAGTCTTGGGGAGAGCACAAGTGGGAGAGGGGCGAGAGAGGGAGACACAGAGGGTTTGAAGTGGGCTGTGTGCTGACAGGCTGACAGCAGTGAGCCCGATGTGGGTCTCGAAGTCACAAACCACAAGATCACGACCTGAGCCAAAGCACGCTCGGTCAACCGATTGAGCTACCCAGGTGCCCCTATATCAACATTTTCTTTAAAAAAAAAAAAAAAAAGAAAGAAAGAAAAAGTATTTCTCTTTACTTTCTTGATACCAGAGAGGCTGTGCCAAGCAAAAGCAATTTGTTTTACACTGTCCTAACAGCTGTTTCTATTGTGGGTTTAAAATTAGCAAAATGTGGGGCGCCTGGGTGGCTCAGGTCATGATCTCACGATCCGTGAGTTCGAGCCCCGCGTCGGGCTCTGTGCTGACAGCTCGGAGCCTGGAGCCCGTTTCGGATTCTGTGTCTCCCTCTCTCTGACCCTCCCCCCTTCATGCTCTGTCTCTCTCTGTCTCAAAAATAAATAAAAACATTAAAAAAAAATTTTTTTAAATAAAATAAAATTAGCAAAATGTAACAGGTGCAGGATTCCCCAAAGCTCCTTTTGTAACAACAGTTCACAACATCCAATTTTTACATTTTTAAAAAATGTTTTTTATTTACTTTTGAGAGAGAGAGTGTGTGGGAGGTGCAGGGAAAGAGGGAGACACAGAATCCGAAGCAGGCTCCAGGCTGTGAGCTGTCAACACAGACCCCCAACCCGGGGCTCAAACTTGTGAACTGCGAGATCATGACTTGAGCTGAAGTCAGATGTTTCACTGACTGAGCTATGCAGGCGCCCCTAATTTTTTTTTTTTTAAGTCGGCTCCACCTCCAACATGGGGCTTGAACGCATGACTCTGAGATCAAGTAAATCTGAGCTGAGATCAAGAGTCAGACACTCAACTGACTGAGCCATCCAGGCAACCCCGAGACATCTAAATGTTACATGAGTTACTCGATCTGTGACTTTCAGAAATAGGGACACCCACCGGTAGGAGGAACACACACAGTCAGGTCCTCTCAAGTCTATTTGTCTCCCCACAACGTCAGCAACTCGTGGGACGGAAGTAGGAGTGTTGCCAGGTGAACTAGGGAGACCCTGGGCCCTGAGGCCTCTGCCCAGCCCATCCCAGGATGTCCCTGGAGGCTCTTGGTCCCATTATAAGAAAGAATACAAGGACGGACCAGACATAGTGGATGAGCAGTTGCAAGCAAGAGAGTTTATCACAATGACACTATGCTCTGGGCTCCAGGGAGAGCTGCACACTGTGGGGTTTGGGTGTCTACCTTTTATTGACAGCTGTTAACTTAGGGGGTGGAATATTACTTGAGGTGGGGATTTCTTGGAAGCAGGATTTCATACCTTTTCTTCCTAATTTGGTGAGGGCTTTCCAGCCTTCTTTGTCAGCCGGCTTGGTTTGATCTGGTTTCTTGTGGCTTTGTTTTGGGCCAGGACCCACCTCTGACCTTCCTAGAACGGCGCTGGCCACAACTTCCCCTTTTTTGGTCTCCAGGTATCCTGTTAGAAACTAACTAGCTGCCTACTCTAACATTCCCCTCCCCCACCATGGACTCTGGGCCCTTAAAATCTTTTCAGGGAAAACGGGCGATGGTACATCTTCTGTAAATACTTTATGCTGGTGTGGGATGTTGACCCTGCCTGAGGGCTCCAGAAGTCCTTGCTATCTGAATTTTAGGAAACCTGATGGGCTGTGGGGAGTAAAAGGAAGTCACAGGCTTGGTCCAGAGGGTGTTGGTAGGTTTCATCTTCAAGGCAGATAGATTGGAATCCCTGGTGCAACCATCACTTATAAATGAAGTTGTTGGGAGTCTGGAAAAGACAAATTAAAAAAAAATTTTTTTTAAGTTTATTATTTCTTTTGAGAGAGAGAGAGCAAGCAGGTGAAGGGCAGAGGAGAGGGAGAGAGAATCCCAAGCAGGCTCCTCAGTGTCAGCGCAGGGCCTGACACGGGGCTCAGACTCACGATGTGAGATCATGACCTGAGCTGAGATCAAGAGTCAGACGCTCAACAACTGAGCCACCCAGGCACCCCTGGGAGATAAATATTTGACAAGAAAATTAAACAAACAAGGTCCAAAAAGCAAAAGTAACAATATAGCCACTAGTGGCCCTAAAAAGGGCAAGAACCAGGTTACAGATGGAAGGGTCTCGTGTACAGCATCCCAAATATTATTAGCAGTATCAGCCCTTTTGCCCATTTGGTGTAGCCGTGTGGCTGGATCATAGAATTTTGGGATGTTTTCCTCCACGGGTCCAGTGGTGTTGATGTAGGTACAACATGCTCTGTTAATGACAGCACATACCCCACCTTAAAGCCAGCCATAACCACATTGGCCAAAGATGGAAAGGACTTTGGAGAGATTGGAGAAATACAATGAGGTGGGAAAGCTAGTTTATCCAATGCTCCCATCAGATTTCTCCAACATGCAAATTTGATATGCAAATCCCCCCCACCCCCACCCTTACCCCCACCCCCAAAGAGCTAATGCACCAATGGTATCTACTCTTCCAGCCAGTATAAAGCCTATTGCCCTTCCAGTTCTGGTTGTGGGAGTGGGCAGAATTATATACATGGACTCCTGGGGGAGCCACATATCCTGGGGTACAACTGCCTGATGTTTGAGGTTATCAATGCATTGAAATCCTTGGGCCAATACAGGCTGGGTAAAGACTGGTCCCTGTAGGTTGGGAGAAGGACGTACACAGATAAGGAGACAGTTGGGAGGGGCACAAAAGTTTGTGGGGAAATTCACTATTCCTATCTCCTGGAGCTGTTGGGCCCACCTGGAAGAGTTACTGTGTGTGCAGCTGGGGAATAGAGATTTCCCCATGGCTCCGTATCCTAGGTAACTGGAAAGTAATGGTTGTGAAGGGAGAAATTAAACAGTAATGCTGAGTGGTGTCCAGCTAGGCCATGATCCAAAACATGGGTTTATTGGGTTTTTACTTGAAAGGGTGAGATTAGCACACCAACCCAGTGGGTGGCATTATAATCTGTGTCATTTAGATTTCCTAAGCAGGCATGCCGCATTCCATGCTTGGAGCCCTGAACTGAGACACTGGAAAACTGTCTGCTGGTCCAAGGGTCGTTGGCAAAGTTGTACAGACTGCCCCCAGAGGTGATGCTATTTGGCAGCTGACCCATCTTCTGGATCTGTTTTTATGGGTTGAATTATTGGGAGTTATCTGGAAGCATGGACTTGGAGCTTAGGAATAATTGGGGTCCAAATCCCTGAAATGGGTGGTGGGAGGGGATAGGTCAACACAGGTCCCATTAGGGCAGATGAAAATCCCTTCTTGGGAAGGGGAACGTGGTCCAGTGTAGTTTTTCTGATGGAGAATTGTATTAGGAGAATGAGTGGGATAAAATAGGGAGTAAGAAAGGTCCTTCTGAGAACATAAATGACAAATCTAGCAATTGAAAAAGTTATTTCCCTGGGAGGTTATGTTGGAACCATTCTGTGGACCTGCATGGGTTAGAACAGTAATGAGAATGAGAAAAAAAAAAAAAAACCAAAAACAAGACTTTTGGGGCCATATCGGAGGGTTAGACCCAACAGAAAGATGTCATTGTTTTGTTTTCTTTTGCTTTGTTTGAAGGGAGGTGGTTTAAAGGTAGCAAGAAAAGCAACTCAGAGGTCCAAGTAGACAAAGGTTTGCAAAGAGGAGAAGCAGTATAAGGAAAATCCAGTCAATAGCTAACATTATAAAGCAAATATTCATAGTAAGATGTCAATCACTTATCTTCTTGGAGATGTAGCATAGATCTTCCACTGGCTCACAGGAATAGGATGGAATGTCTTCACTCGTCGATTGTGGGTAGTCTGGAGCCACTAGTTTTATTCTCGACAAATGAATCCACCTAGCTATACCTTAGAGCTTAGCTGCTGTTGGGGTGCTGAGAAGAACCTGGAAGGGTCACTACCATTCAGGGTCTAATTGAGCTGAACGTAAATCCTCCTTCCAGGTCTTTAATAAAACCATGTCCCCTGGCTTGATCTGGGTAGGGACAGGTTCTTTCTTGGGTTGGGCACAAGTAAAGATGATCTACTGGACCGGTGCTAACTGATTAAATGTCTTATAAATTCGTGGGTTTCTGAATCAAGTAGCAGATCTGCTGTTAAGAAAGGAATTTCAAAGGGGCTGAGTTGGAGGTTCCTTTTTGGGGCCATTCTCAATCTCAAGAGGGCTACGGGCAGGAGTTTTGTCCAGGATTCTAAGGTTTCCTGGAAAGATTTTTGGCCAAGATTTTTTAAAGGGTTTGATTAGCCAAGGATGGGGTCTCCAGGCAGCATGGAGGTGGTCATGAACTCCCAAGGCAGAAGATACTTGTTGAGTCACTCTTGCAGTAAAGAATGGGCTGTTATCACTCCGCAGAGACTTTAGGAGCCCAAAGCGTGGGGTGATTTCCTTTGGTAGAGCTTCCATTACCTCTTGAGCTTTTTCTGTTCTACCAGGATGAACGTCTACCCAACCAGTGACGGTGTTCACAAAGACCAAGAGGTATTTATATCCCTGATGGGGGCATCTGAGTGTGGTCTACCTGCTAATCTTCTCCAGGGTGTGTGCCTTGTCTTTGGATGGTCTGGAGGAGTGGAGGTGGTCTAAGCCCTCCCCCAGAGGTGTTCTTGTGACCTAGGTTACAGGTCCTGGTGACTTCCTTCATCACCCTTGACAGGCTAATTCCTGAAAAGACTCTATTAACTAAGGAGGTTAATGTGTCTCTTCCCACATGAGAGGAGTCACGTAGTCCCTTGATGATTTTCCATTGGAATGCCTGGGGAAGCATCACCTTTTTGTCTTGTGTCCGCCATCCCTCCAGATGTAGTTGGTGGTCTTTCTGCTGAGCCCAGTTTATTTCCCTCTTTGTATATTGGGGCCTTTGTGGGAGGATTGGCCCATGAAGGAGTAAAGGTACCTCTACTGGGAGTTTGGGGCCCTAAAACCATCTTTTGGAGCTTGTTACACGTATTTGGGGCTGCCTGGCTTATAAAATGAATTCCCAGCACCAACTGTCCCTCGAGGGTATCCAGATCTACATGGGTGCTTCTGTGGCCCTTCTACCAGACGGGACTGAAAAAGAGCAGGATTTTCATCAGGTCCTTGGGTGATCTCCCTCACCTTATCATGGTTTACTAGCTTGATGATACATCTCTTCATGCCTTCCAGGAGGCACAGTACCATGTGGTCTCTGAAGGCTAGTCCCTGCTACCTGGGCTGATAATTCTGATAAGGGTCTATCTGAGGGACAGCTGTCATTCTAATGGGACATCTGTTAGGCTAGGTAGCATGAAGGACATCTGCCCAGATGTAGAATCGCTCCTCTGTACTGCAGCAATGAGAGAGAATGACCAGAAGGTCCTTCCAGGTTAGATCAAAAGACTAGAGTCAGGCTCCGGAATTCCTCAGTAAATTTTCTAGGATCCTCAGAAAACTGGCCTAAGCACTCATGGCACTGCCTGAGATCGGACATCAAAAAGGGAACAGAAGGGCACCAGGGTGGCTCAGTCGGTTAAGCATCTGACTCTTGATACTGGCTTAGGTTGTGATCTCCCGGTCATGAGATCAAGCCCACATCAGGCTTCATGCTCAGTGGAGCCTGCTTGGGATTCTCTGTCTGCCCCTTCCTGGCTTGCTCGCATGCGTGCACTCTCTCTCTCTCTCTCTCTCTCTCTCTCTCTCTCTCTCTCTCTGTCTCAAAATAAATAAACAAACTTTAACAAAATAAAGGGGGTGGGGAGCACCTGGTGGCTCAGTTGGTTAAGCGTCGGACTTCTGCTCAAGCCATGATCTCAGGGTTTGTGAGTTCTAGCCCCACATTGGGCTCTCTGCTGTCAACACAGAGCCTGCCTTGGATCCTGTCTCCCTCTCTCTCTGCCCCTCTCCCACTCAAGCATGCACTCTACCTCTCAAAAATAAACATTAAAACCAAATAAAAAGAGGAACATACACTCTTGTGGTCCCCTAAGGTCCACCTGCCATCTTCTGGAGGGGGCAAAGAAGCTCTTTCTTTTGGCCTGAGTCTGGTAATGGAGGGTAGATGGATTGATAGGGTGGGAGATTAGTTGCTTAGGCTGAGGAGCCAATGGCTGTTGGGGTGTTAATCTGGTCTTGGGTTGTTTCGAGGGGGAGTTACTGAGGGGAGCTACTGCAGGGAGAATTTCTTTCTTGGGACCAAACATGTAAATGACCCCTTCCCACTGTGCATGTTTTACATTTCTCAGGGTCATCCCTGAGGGCCATAAAGGCCTGGATGTAAGGGATCCCTACCCACTCTTCTTGTCTCTTACTGGAGAGATCAAGTTACATCTAGTTTTATAGTTAGGACTATCATTTTCTGACTAGATCTCTAGCTTATATGGAGGCCAAGGAATGTCACAAAAGAAAACGAGCATTTTCCTACTTATGCTGGCTTTCTTTCTTTCTTTCTTTCTTTCTTTCTAATGTTTATTTTTGAGAAAGAAGAGAGACAAGAGTGTGAGTTGGGGAGGGGCAGAGAGAAAGACACAGAATCCCAAGCAGGCTCCACACTGTGACACAGAGCCCCATGCAGGGCTCAATCCAAGAATCTCAGCTGAAATTCAGAGCAGGATGCTGGACACTTAACTGCTGAGCCACCCAGGTGCCCCTATTTAGGCTTTCTAATGGGAACTGATCCCAGTGTCTCAAAATATGTCCCAGAAGAAAGTCTTTGGGTATGGAAGTGGAATCTCCCCTTGTCTTCAGGGAGAGAATTGACTCCTGTTAACTGAAAAGGAACAACTAAACCAGGCCTCCCAATACTAGAAGCCTGGAGTACTATTTCCCTGAGGAGAGTTAGCTCTCTCTCTCTCTGGAACCTAATAGGATCGCAATTGGGAACTCTTCTAGAGAGTTCCAAAGGCGAGTGGACTGTGGGCATCCCCAGCCTGCTGTCCATTCACCTGGTCATCATGGCTGTGGCCAGCATGCCATGTGATGACCCAACAACAGCCCTGGTGTCCCAGGGCCCACGTCTCTTCCTGGCGTCTGCCATCCGGAGAGTGACAGCCTTCCGGACGACCCTAAATGAAATGATGCCTGATAATTCACCCTGATGTCCAGGGTGGATCCCTTGGAACCGACATCATCATGATTTCAAGATCACTGAATATCCCACTCTCCTTCTGTTGATAGGCCTCTTAACAGTTGGTGGCAAACAACAGCCACCAGAGACAGGGGTCCCTTTGAGTGTCTAAATATTTCTTGCCTGACCTGTTGAAGTCTCCTACTTGGTGGTTAGCTCTGGGGAAACTAACCTCTATTTTCCAGTTCTCTTTGCATCCCTGAATTATTTGGGTGGAGCCACATTTAATTAAGTGGTGGATAAGGCCTACCCACAGATCCACAGGGAGAGCTCTCTATAAGTGGGGTCCCTTGCCAGGGAGCAAAAGGGTTATAGCTTATTTTACAGTGATCTTTGCAGTCTGAGTTGGCAATCACGCAGCACCTGTGCAATGGGTGACAGACTATCTCCCAGGTCCCTGTGCCCCGCCACCAAAAGAGAGTGCCTATGTAGGTATAAGAGGAAGCGGCTGAAGCCACACAAGGAGGGGTCAGAGTGTCCCTGACCAAGAAGCAGATTCCTGCAGAGACAGCCTGGGAATATCAGTCACCTAGGGACTGGTGCAGAGGATCGCTGGTGTCGCTTCCACGAGAGCCCATGAAGCACTCTCTTACATGTCTGGGAGCACTAAGGAACAGTCCTATGTGTGCATACCCAGAGGAGCCAAAGTTTTAATTACCAGTGAGATGGAAAGCCCTATGGGATTGCTGTGCGTCCTGAGAAATGATCTCGGACACTTCCATACAACTTTTAGTCACTTAAGAGTGCCTTTCGGCTGGAAGGAGCAAGTGTCGCTTTATTCTTCGGAGCTGAACATTAGTTTCTCATAAATGCTACCAGACCATCCGGTTCCCAGGTAGATCAGAAAGAGAGAGAGAGAACAAAGGAATGGTGACTTGACTAAGCAACACTCCAGCCCGAGTGGTGGAAGTTGAGACTCACCGATGAAGAGGGTCCCTCAACACGCAGGTTACCTCCTTCTGACTGGTTCCCCAAAAAGATGTTGCCAGGTGGACTGGCGAGACCCGTCCGTCCCCTGAGGCCTCCACCCAGTGCATTCCAAGGATGTCCCTGGAGGCTCTGGGTCTCATCGCAAGAAAGAATTCAAGGACGGACCAGACATAGTGGATGAGCAGTTGCAAGCAGGAAAGTTTATTAAAGTGAAAGTATGCTCTGGAGAGGTGAGAGCGGGCCGGCTCCAGAGAGAACTGCACACTGGGGGTTTGGAGGTCTACTTTCCACCGACAGCTGTTAACTGGGGGTGGGATATTTATTACCCGAGGCGGGGATGTGTTGAAAGCAGCGTTTCGCGCCTTTCCTTCCTTATTTGGTCAGGGGTTTCCAGCCTTCTTTGTCAGACACTTTGGGCCAGTCCAGTTTGATCCGGCTTCCTGTGGCTTTGCTGCCAGGACGGGCCTCTGACTTTCTTATAGCTGCGCTGTCCACGACTTCCCCTTTCCTGGCCTCCAGGTATCCTGTTAGAAGCTAACTAGCTTCCTACTCTCACCGGAGCACAGGACAACCTAGAATCACGAGATAAGGGGTGTGGTGCGATGATGAACAAACCAGGGAAGGGACTTAGGAGGATCTTGGATCCAGGAAGGAACTGGGGAAGCTATTACTGGACTTCCCAGGAATCCCGGTCTCCAGCTCAGATCCAGCTGCTAGCAGGAGGCCCTACAAGGTAGCTTCTCGGGCAGTGGCTAACTGCTGAGAGTCACTCTGCCCAGCGGGAAACTACGATGGTCTTAACTCTGGAAGAGGGAATGCAACACTGCACCTAAGTGGAAAAAAAACAACAACAAAAAAACGCGTTTCGGGAAGAGAACTCGCTGTTCGCCCACTCCGAAAAGCTAGAAGCAGACGAACACGCCTCCAAGCTCTTTCCCGGATTTTAGTGGTTGCCTCCAGCCAGCCCCTCTCTCAGTACGTCTCTGTTATTGGTCAGCATTGCCAAGCATCAGCAGTCACAGACAATATCCGGAACCAATCGTCTCCAATCCCCACCCCGTCTCTCCGCAACCTGTGAGTGACATACACGCGAACCAATGAGAAATGAAAGTGGGGATAAGAAAACGAGACTCCTTCCCCTTTTCCTCAGCTTGTTCAGCAAATGGTAGAAAAGGCTGAGCAGCTGATACCAACCACCAATCCGTAAGGATGGAACGGGGACGAAGAGAAGAGTGATGGGAGGGGGTGACGTGGCAGTGACGGGGACATACACTGAAATGAGTGGCGGAAATCCCGGCCAATCGGTGGTCGAATTGGCCGGGCACTCTGCATTCTCGGGTCCTCCCCGAGCGCCGGAGACTTCGGGAAAGCACCAATGAGCTTGAACATGAGTCTGATTGGCCTTCATTCGAACCAATCATCGGCGTGCCTGGAGGACGCGTCCCACCCTGGGCTCTCACTGGGCGGTGTGGGATGACAGGCCCGAGAGAAATGCCAATGTCCTAGGGGTCCTCCGCAAGTGACGCTCGGCGGCACCAATCGACTGCCTCCTTCCCGGCGGCCGAGCCCTCCTCCCGCGGCGGGCCTGGCGGGGCGGGGACGCTGCGCGGCCGCGGCTGATGCGCTAGCCGTGTGGGGCGCTCCGGGCGGCGACGGCGGCTCTCGTAGGCGGTTCCGGTCCTGTATCTCGGGGCGGCGGCGGCTCATGGCGGCGACGGAGCTGAGAGGGGTGGTGGGGCCGGGCCCGGCGGCCATTGCAGCTCCGGGCGGCGGCGGCACCGGTCCCCCCGTGGTGGGAGGCGGCGGCGGCGGCCGCGGAGACTCGGGGCCGGGCTCCGGGGCCGCGCTGGGCACGGTGGCCGCGGCGGCGGCGGCGGGCGGCCCGGGCTCCGGCGCCGGGGGAGTGGCGGCTGCGGGCCCGGCCCCTGCGCCGCCGGCGGGGGGCTCCGGCGGCTCGGGCGCCGGGGGTTCGGGCTCGGCTCGAGAGGGCTGGCTCTTCAAATGGACCAATTATATCAAAGGCTACCAGCGACGGTGGTTCGTGCTGAGCAACGGGCTCCTGAGCTACTACAGGTAACTGCTTCCGGGGCGCCGTCCCCCACCGCAGCCCACAGTCCCCGCGCCGTCACCCTCTGGAGCCGGCCCCGCAGCCAAGGTCGCCCCAGGCCCCTTTTCGTCACCTGCGCGCACTGACAGCCCGCGACGCGAGCCCACCTGCGCGAAAGTGAACGCCCCGGGGCTTCCCTCTCCACCTGGGTTACCCGCTCTTGGTGCAATACCTTCCCCTCCGTCCCTGGCCTTTCCAGTTGTTCGGAGAGCATCTACTCTTCCATTGTGTTTGCGCCAGCACGGCGGTGCAATGATGAATTCTGCGAGGAAGGCGCTGTCGTAGGTGCTAAGGGGCACATGTAGGAGAGCAAAGCCCCGGCATGGTTCGCAAGGAACTTGCTGTGAAAGTCCCAAATCTTAGCTGTCTGTGCTGTCTTAGCTGTCTCCAGAATTCAAGGTTATTAGCAGCCTTTGATGTACCCGCCGTTGCTCTCTCCACGTTCAGGCACAAGGACACCAGGCACAGGGTGGCCTCCGTATCTCTCCCCTGTCTTTATGTCTCCCAGACTTGGCATATGCTTTCGCCTTCTGAACAGCCCATAACGGAGATGTGCCCTCCAGTGCTGCTTTTATTTACGCTGACCCCACCTCCCACCATGGGAATGATTCCAGTGGTCTCTCCGGTATTTCCGGGGTCTCTTTGGTTGGTTCGCTTTAAGTTTTATTAAAAGAAGAATCCATGTCTTTGGTACGATTACTTCTGTTCAACAGTGTTTGTTTTGGAATGTTTAATATATATTCGTGGCAGCTCACAAGCTTGCCATAACTGTAGCATGCTTTTGGCTACTCCGGTTACGCCAGATAGAGGGGTTAAGATGCTGGATGTGGAGACAGGACATAAACATTTCCTGAGTACTGGACAGTTTGGGTAGTTTCATTGACTCCCAACAATAACCCTGGGGATCAGGAGATATTCCCATCTTACGATGAGGAAACTGAGACTTAGTCTGGGCAACTATTCCAAGGTCTTGAGGAGTCAGGATTTGAAACCGGTTGTCTTCACACCATCATAACCTAAAACCCAAGTTAGTGTTACTTGAATCAATCAAATAACAGATAATTGCTTGCCTATAGCAAGTAAGTTTCTAGATTTCTGTTGCTATATACAAAATGTGTATAGTTTCTAGATCACAGTACTTTATACAAAATGTACAAAAGTTTCCACTGTTACTATATACGAAATGTATATAGTGTCTATATCACAGTACTTTATACAAAATGTATAATAAAAGTTTCCTTTAAGGGAGGGGCGCCTGGGTGGTTCAGTTGGTTGGGCGTCTGACCTGACTTTGGCTCATGATCAGGTCATGATCTCGCAGTTTGTGAGTTCGAGCCCCGCGTCGGGCTCCATGCTGACAGCTCGGGGCCTTGAGCCAGCTTCGGATTCTGTGTCTCCTTCTCTCTCTGCCCCTCCCCTGCTCATGCTCTGTCTCTTTCTCTCAAAAATAAACATTAAAAAAAAAATTTTTTTTTGTTTTTAAAGTTTCCTTTAAGGGAGACTTTGCTTAATATAATGGCACTTCTAATTGAAATATTTTTTGTAAAAAAGTCCTATTTGAGACCCAAAATGCTGTTAAGAGCAGCTCACTGTATTTCTTTTCCTCTGCACGTAGTCACTCTGCTACCAGGAGAGGTAGGGTGAATGAATCTCTTCCTCAACCCCACCGTATCAGCACTTAGAGGATTTTGAGGGGAAATTGAAGGTGGGAGTTGGAGGTTGTTGAGGGTGAAAAATGCCTTAGCACATCCTCACTGTTCCTGCCACATTGTGAACAGTTCTGTGGGTCATTTGCATTATTATATTCAGAAATGATTTTAATTTTAACCCTCTCTCAGTACGCATCCAGGATGATCGGTTTAAGGTTCGATCACACATCTAAAGTTTTAATGTGTGTTCCAAAGTTTTTCTCCTATTCAAGTTCCTGTTTTCCTGTTATACTGACCATCATCCTAAAGTTCGGTTGATTTGTATCCTAACTTGGCTTGTAAGTCACTATTAACACTGCTCATTTTCTTAAGTTGTGTATCAGCTGAGGACTTTACTGTGTGGTCTTTTTTCTCCAAATTCTTATCAGATCATCTTTCCAGGCCATTTGATTCTTTGATCAGTACCAGTCTTAATACTGATCTTGGTTGGACATTAATAACTTCTCTGTTGCTATCTCTTCAAGAACTTGTAACCACCTTTAACTTCTGTCTTACAAGAGTTAGGGGCACCTATCTGACTACAGATCAAACTGCTTCCAAAGCATACTGAACCACATATTGGGAAATATGCCATAGGCCTGTCTTTGCCAACTAAGATGGTCCCACCCACAAACCAACCAAGCAACAGGAACCAGGGTTATCAAATCTATGCACTACCTTCAAAATCACAGTGAAGTTCTTCCTCCCAACTATACTGGTGGTTTATTCTTCTTGACAGGGTTCTCTGTGTCCCCGTCTCCCTACAGTTATTTAGCTAAATTGTCATTTCTCCTGCTTTTCATGCCTCCAAAACCAGTCGTCTCCTCTATATGCCTTTTACAAAATACTGCTTTCTTTTTAACTGAGACCATATACTTCCTAGACCCATCCTGTGATGAACTGTCCTCATAGGCTTTGACAGGCCACTTCCCTCTTTTTACCCATCCTTACATACACAGATACATGGATGTCCCATTACTTAAAGCCGTATGTAGAATCCCGGCTTTCCCAGACACATGGTGACAGGGCCATAGCATTAGTCTTCCTGACTAGCTTCCAGAGATTGAGTTACTATTTCTGCTGGCCTTAAAGGGAACTTTCTGGTCAGAAGGCAGCACCTAATTAATACTGTGGTGCCTGAAGAACTTATCTTGCACTCTCAAAACCATGTCTTTCCAGCCTCTGCACTAATCATTTATAAACAGAGGTGTATCGGCCTGAACCCAAGAGCTCCTGAGTCAAGCCTGCCTTACTCCTAGGGTTCCTTGGTATTTCTGCAACTGCTACAGACTTTAGGTGATTTGAGAAACTTCTTTAGTTTATGAAGATGACCCAGGCAGAAGAGATTCCTAGGAAGTGGCTTGTGAAAAGTTCCAGCACGTTGTGAGGAACGCAGTACAGGGTCCGAGCAGCACCTTTGGAGTAGAAAGCCAGGGTGAGCTGGCCTGTCAGCTGCGGGTCTGAAATTCAGCCTGCATTATTCATAATGTAACTGAAGCCTGGGGGCGGGGGAGGGGAGGGGAGGTAAGGATAGAAAAAACAGGGATTCACATTACATCGTGGCAGGTGCAGGGGTGAAAAATGGCCCAGTCCAGTGAGACCCCCCTGGCCATCCCCTACTGCTCATTTGTGCCTTTGAGGAAGAAAAACCAGTTTCATGTGACACACTGAACAATAGCAAATCTGTCTTCCTAAGCACAGTAAACAGACTTTCTCAAACATACCAAGTCTTCGTTTCTGGAGATGGGGTGTGTGTCATTTCTGGCACGCAGGAGCTCTGGACGTGCCAGGTGTGTTGGGCCGCTTGGCTCCAGTGCAAAGGAAATGGCTCTGCTCTGCCCTGTGGCAGTTGGCCAAGGACTTTGACCTCTTTATGTTCCAAGTTGGTCAGGGAAAACTGTGGTCTCACCAGGCAGGTCTCTGGGCAGAAGCAGCGGGTGGGTGGAGGGGAAATTCACTCAGCTTGCAAGGTATACTGAGTCGTGCTAGTAGCTTGGTATTTTACATGAAGTAGCTCGTAGCCTGTTGTCACCAAGCAGTGATGTAAAGTTCAAAAGTTAGTCTATTAATAGAGCCGTCAGTCAGAGATGGGGAAAATTTTTACACCCAGTCCTCCGAGAACAGATTTGCTGAATCTTTCTTAGCTATTAATAGGATGGCTTAGGAGTTCCCGCCAAGCGAGGCCAGCGGACCTTTGGCGAGAACATATTCCAGAGAGAGTATACTACCTGGTGATTCTTTTAGGATTATTCTTTACCCCCACAGAAAGCTAGTCCTTTCTCTTTCCTGTCATTTGAGCTGTGGTCGATATTTAATACCCTAAGCATCTCAGCATTCCTTACACTTACGCAATATAATTCTAACCGTAGTGTGACAGTTCTCATTAGGGCTGAGTTACAGTTGGGGGGGGGTGCAGTATATGTAAAATGCAGCTATTCTTTAAGGCGATGAGATTGTTACAAGAAATTTTGTTGCGTGAGTTTACAAACCACTATTTTATAACTATACCCTGCTAAATAAAAAGGAATTCCTGCCTACAGAAGGGCACAAGGGAACTTGTTGGGGTGGTGGACATGTTCTACAATTTGTGGAGGCGGCTACACAATTGTATACATTTGTCAAAACTCACTGCCTTACACACTTAGCATTGCCGGATTACCGTTGTAGGTCGTGAATGCTCCCGCGAAGGCTATTTCCACAAGGCTAAGGGAGAGAGCTCAGAACTCCGAAACAACACTTACTGGCCGTGAAAGGAGAGCCCTACTGACAGTTTCTGGAATTTGAGGGAGCCATCTGAGGGAAAGAGTAGAACTTGCTGTTGCCTAGGACTACCGTATTTTTGAAAAGGGTTATGAGAAGACAGCGTGGTGAAGGATACTCCATCCGTCAACTTTCTCCTTAGCTTGTCTTCATCTCATTATTGTAGGTCAAAGGCCGAAATGAGACACACCTGCCGTGGTACCATCAACCTCGCCACGGCCAACATCACCGTGGAGGACTCCTGTAACTTCATCATTTCCAACGGGGGTGCTCAGACCTACCACCTGAAGGCGAGCTCAGAAGTGGAGCGACAGCGCTGGGTGACAGCCCTGGAGCTGGCCAAGGCGAAGGCCGTGAAGATGCTGGCGGAGTCGGGTAGGGAGCGAGGCACGCCGCGTCGGGGACGCGTCCTGTTTGCCCCTGCTAGGCACGAGTCTTACCTTCTCCCTCGCTGTCGTTCAGTTATCAACCGTCCCCTAGTGTGTCCGGCTTCTCTTCGTCACGCGGTGTCTCTCCCTGCAGCGGTGGCTTGCAACGGGGGGGGGGGGCAGTGCTGCCCTGCAGGGGACACTAGGCAGTGTCTGGAGACATTTTTGTTGTCACAGCTGAGGCCTGGTGGTACTGCGGGCACCAGTGAGTAGAGGCCAGGGATGCCGCTAAGCCTCCTGCAGTGCACAGGACAGCGCTCACAACAGAGATGGATCCGGGCTCAGATGCCAGTAGTGCCGAGGTTGAGAAACTATCCTGGAGGCGTGACAGGTGTCTTTTGGCTTTTAATGCCATTTGACCACCTTAACATTTTGAGAAATAATTATTTTATGGCTAGGGCAGTGTGAAGATGATTACAACTCACAATTTGGTTCTATCTTTACTTTTTTCTTTCTCCCCTGACAGTTTCTTACTTATTTTTTACATTTTTTTTTTTTTTTTTTAAGTAGGCTCCATGCCCAGTGTGGGGCTTGAACTCACAACCCTGAGATCAAGAGTCACATGCTCTACCGACTAAGCCAGCCAGGGGCCCCTTTCTTATTTTTTGTTTAAAAAAAATTTTTTTTTAATGTTTATTCCTTTTTTGAGAGAGAGACACACATAGATCATGAGTGAGGAAGGGGCAGAGAGAGAGGGAGACACAAAATCTGAAGCAGGCTCCAAGCTCTGAGCTGTCAGCACACAGCCTGATGTGGGTTTGAAACTTACAAACTGTGAGATCATGACCTGAGCCAAAGTTGGACGCCCAACCGACTGAGCCACCCAGGCACCTCTCTTATTTATTTCTTAATTGAGTTGAAACAAACCATCTTTATAGATTACCAAAATCATTACATGTGACACTTTTTTTTTTTTTAATGTTTATTTACTTTGAGAGAGGGAGAGATCTCTGTGCAGATGGCAGAGAGAGAAAGGGATTGAGAGAAAGAATCCCCAGCAGGCTCTGCACTGCCAGGACGTGGGGCTCAATCTCACGAACTGTGAGATCATGACCTGAGCCGAAATCAAGAGTTGGACGCTCCACCGACTGAGCCAGCCAGGTGCCCCTACATGGGATACTTTCTGTGAAAAATCTTCATTTTGCTACCTTAGTTTCACTAAAAAGAGCAGTCTCAACATTTTTTCTTCAAGGAAAATGCTAGGATTTCCCCTGTCCCAGCTGTTGATGGTTTAATCACACTGAGCTTATTCACTCAGACCTTGACCAAGATGGTCACCTGCTGGCTGTTGTTCATCTCCTGTTTTTCTTATCCCTTGTCACCTCCCACACTGGATTTTATAGCTGTTGGTCAGTGAAAGGAAAATTCTCTGCTTGTAAGTTTTCTTGTAACGGGTTATATTTTGACTTTGGTCCTGCCTCTCAGTCTAGCAGACAGGGCAGGCTTTCCTTATTTCTTTTGTTTTGATGTTAGTGCTGATGTTAGCTCCCCCAAAGAAAGTGACACTGCTGGAAAAGCGTTTTGCTGTTGCAGAGTGTTAGGTAGAAAACTGCTAGCGAAGGGTACGACACAGCTCTCTGTCGGATGTTTTGTTGGAGGGTCATTTAACACAAGACCTTGCGTCGCTTTCAGTGCTATGATGGCTTTCGTGTCAAATGAGTTCATCACAAAGTTCCCCAGCTCTCCTTTGGAGAAGATAAATCAATGGGTCTTTTGGTGATGTGGACATTGTTTACCAAGAGCCAGACTGCAGCTCTCAACCCCTTTCATACAGGGTTCTCCCATCACCCAACAGATGGTCGCTTAGACTGGGTTGGAACCCTCAAGCTTGAGTTCAAAGGCTCAACAATTCATTCCCAAGGCCAGGGGCCATTTAATTTCTCCCTCCTGTCCTCCGGGTCATTGGTTCTCAAAGTTCAGCGTGCATTGGAATGGCCTGGGCAACTTACTCAAAATGCAGGTCCTGGGCCTTGCCTCAGACCAGTGTAATCAATTTCTGGGGGTGAGGCCAGAGCTTCCTTGGCACCTTTTAGAAGAATCCCAGGGGTGGAGGGATTGAATGTAGGGGTCAGAAGGTATAGACTTTAAGTTATAAAATAATTAAATACTGAGGAAGTAACATACCGCATGATGACTATAATTAACACTGTGTAGTATATTTGATAATTGCTAAGAGAGGAGATCCTAAAAGTTCTCATCACAAGGCAAATAAACATTTTTTCCTTTTTTTTTTTTTGTATCTATATGAGATGATGGATACTAACTAAATTTATTGTGATAATCATTTGGAAATAGATGTAAGTTGAATCAGTATGCCTATATAGTGCCATGTCAATTATAACCCAATAAAACTGGAAGAAAAAAGAAAAGCAAAATAAATGCTTGTTGTGTGGCCCAGGGCAGGGGGTTGAAAGGAAGAACCACCCCAGGTGTCCCTGGCACCACACCGCAGTCAGATCGGTGGGGGGCTGTGAACCGCACTGTAGTCGAATCATCTGGTAAGGGCGAACACCTGGTGGGTCAGATCGCCCGGCGTGAGAGCCGGTTTAGTTGTAGACAGTTGGTAGGGTTCCGACCCTCAGCCCTAGCATCCCGTAACTGGAGTCCTCTAACTCGCCCTCGGGCCCCCTGCAGATGAGTCGGGAGATGAAGAGTCTGTGTCACAAACCGACAAGACCGAGCTGCAGAACACCCTCCGGACGCTGTCCAGCAAGGTGGAGGACCTGAGCACGTGCAACGACCTGATCGCCAAGCACGGCACTGCGCTGCAGCGCTCCCTCAGCGAGCTGGAGTCCCTGCGGCTGCCCGCCGAGAGCAATGAGAAGATCAAGCAGGTCAATGAACGGGCCACACTCTTCAGGATAACGTCCAATGCCATGATCAACGTAAGTGCAGCTGGCACCTGTGTAGCTTTTTTTTTAATGTTTTTAAATTATTTTTTTAAGGTTATTTATTTTGAGAAGGAGAGAGAGAGAGAGCGAGCAAGTGCGCGTTAGCGGGGGTGGGGAAAGGAGAAGTGGGGAGAGGGAGAGAGAATTTCTGTCTCAAGCCGGCTCCGCACTGCCAGCGTAGAGCCGGTGTGGGGCTCGAACTCCTGAACCGTGAGATCATGACCTGAACCAAGACACCAAGAGTGGGACACACAACTAACCAAGCCACCCAGGCGTCCCCTGTGTTGCTTTTTGATTCTTCCGCTCTGGAAAAGTCATTCTCCCCAAGTGCCGGAAAATTGTAATTGATAAAGCACAGAACCTTAGGTCCTGCTTCACTGCTCAGGGGACTTAAGTTACATTGTTTGTTGCATGAAATAGAACAGGCCGCACAGATGGAATGACTTTCATGCTCTGCTCCAGCCATGGGTCAGCCCACCGTCCCAGCGTGGGAATTAACTAGGAGTCCAGAGGTCCAGCCTTGCTTCTGCAGCTGGCAGGATATCTGCCGGTGATGTTAGTTGACTCCCTTAACCTCTCCGGTTGTGGTTTTGTCTATTTGTTTTTAATCTAGCTTTATCTGTTGGATCTGAGAGGTCTCCAGGGTCCTTTTTACAGTTGTGTTTGAGCTTCAGGTCTTACCGTACTTTGCTAGTGCATTCTGGCCTACAGTGTGGTAAGTGGGGGCTGGCCATGTGCTAGGGAGAGAGAGCTTTATAATACGAGTTAGTCCCATCTTTAGTCCTTGATTTCAGGGGTAACTCCAGGTGATAGAACAAAATACTCCAGTTTGGGTACTTTGCTTTCAAAAAGAAGGGACCAATCCTTCTGCCTCCTTACGGCTCCAGCCTCGGGTGGCTGTTGGTTTGTGGGCATTAGTGATGTATTTCAGATAGGAGGTGATAGTTCTGAAGTGAATACACGGTTTGAACAGTGCTGTTTCTCTGATGGTGACCGATTCTCACCTGGCTGGTTGTTTCACTTAGCTTGCACATGAGAACACCAGAGTATGTGTCCTAAGGCAAGTGAAGAGTATTCTGAGAAAGGGCTTATGCTGGCTTTTCCTCTAATTAAATGGGATGAAATTACTTCACTAGGGCCAGGTTTTCGCTTGTTCAGAGAGTGATACTAAGATGTCTGCTTAGAACTAGTTTAGTTCACATGCCTTCTAGAGATCAAAGGTCTTCTCCTGTGACCAAGGGAAAATTTAGTTTTTCTCACTTAAAATCCCTTTGTTACTTAATAGAAAGTTGTTCTAACCTATCATTTTCTGAAGTGTTGAACATTTTCTTCAGTGCTCTGATTCACACCGGGTAGAAGAGACTAATTATTTTTGTCCACTTAGGGACTTCAGGAAGATCACCTGTCTCCCAGGACCATTCTGCCAATCAGCATGGATGCTTGTGTTTCTAATGTCTAGTCGTGTGCTCTTTTCCAAACTGTCCCGCTTCTTAGTGACTGTATGCCTGTTTTTCAGGTCCTTTTATGATCAGGAAAATCTCAAATCATTCAGGTCAATTAACTTTGTTTATTTATTTGTTTATTTTGAGAGAGAGACCAGAGAGAGAGCAAAGAGAGAATCCCAAGCAGGCTGTGAGCTGACAATCTGGGGCTTGAACTCATGAACTGTGAAATCATGACCTGAGCTATAGTCAAGAGTCGGACATTCAGCTGACTGAGCTCCCCAATAAATACACTTTTAATTAATTTATTTAAGTGTTTATTTTTGAGAGAAAGAGAGTACAAGCGGGGGAGGGGTAGGGAGAGAGAGAGGGAGACGCAGAATCTGAAGCAGGCTCCAGGCTCCAAGCTATCATCGCAAAGCCCCATTCAGGGCTCTGTCCCACGAATCGTGAGATCATGACCTGAGCCAAAGTTGGACACTTAACCGACTGAGCCACCCAGATGCCCCTAGATATATTTTGTAAATAGAATAGCTCAGGACACAACAGTCTCCTGACAGTGAGTGTTGCCTTTTATCCATGTCATGTGAACACCCTGCTCCAAGTTTTCTTCTTCTCTGATGTGAAAATTTTGCTAAATCAAACACCTCTTGATTAAAAGATTTCCCATAAAACTGAAACTTAGTTTGGATTTTTTTTTTTTTTTCAAAAATGCTTATCTTTGTTCCTTGGGGAACAAAGTTGTAAATGTTCAGAGTTTGTGTTGAAGGGAATGATCCCTTGAAAGCGAGAGGGAAGTTTTGTTTTGTCATTCTGTTCTCCCCAGTACCTCCTGTGCCCCCTTCACAGCTGGTTGTTGCTTGCGGTGCATTTTTTTTTTTTTTTTTTTAATCATTGTGTTGCTTCCTTTGTATTTTTTAGGTGATGATGGCAAGGCCTTAAAATTAACATGCTAACTTCACATCTCAAAATAGGCCAAGTTTTATCAAAGGAAGAGTACATTGCACTCAATTTCTTGTTTGCTTAGGACATAGCTTTTCTTATTACCAAAGTGAATCTGACCAAGGAAGTAAATTTGACACTGTTAGCGTATCCATTTGCTTATTCGGCAAGCATCTACTGAGCACCCTCTGTGCTCTAGGCCCTGTGCTAGGGAATATAAAACAGTTGTGGATGTGGTGCCTGCTCTCCGGGAGATTATTCTCTAATGAGGGGACAGAGAAGTAACCAGATCTTCATAGAGTGGTGCTAAGTGCCGTGATGGAAAGGAACACAGGCTGCTATGGTGTAGTACATTCAAGGTGTTTAGCTTAGAGTGGGAAGATTAGAGAAGGTAACTCCTCAACTAAATTCTGAAAGACCACAGAGAATCTTCCTGTGAAAAAAGACAATTAAGAGCTTGGGGCCCTGAAGTCCCAACTGCCATGGTTAACCACCTCCATAACCTGCTTCCTCTGTGAACTCCTGTCCTTTTCTATAAAACGGTGACGATGCTAGTAGCCACTCAGAGGGTTGTTGAAAGGCGTTTAGTAGCTAATTGACAGAAAGTGTTCAGCAAAGTGCCTGATGTATAATTGTCTCACTAAATTTTAGTTATGATCAGTATGGAAGGAAGTGAGGAAGAAGAATAGATCTAAGCACAGCTCTGGCTGTGTGGATCCCTCCCTCTCTCCCAAAGTCTGGGAACTACTAATTGACTATTAGAACAAGGAAGTAGCTAGAGATAAGGCTGGCCAGGGATTAAGTGTGGGGGAGGGGAGGGGTGCAGATCCTACTCAATGGGCTTGGTAGAGTGGATTAGAAGCGGATAAGACCGATTTTGATGGAGGCTTAACTATGATAGCTAACACCTTATTGAATGCTTACTGTGATCCCAAGATTTCTGAGTGCTTTACATGTGAGGCAACCACTCTTTGAGACAGTTGCTGTGGTTATCCTCTGTTTACAGATGAGGCACAAAAAGGTTAAATAACTTGCCCCAAATTCCATAGCTAGTTAGTAGGACGGAGCTGTGATTTGAACCCCGACGGTGGACCTCTACAGTAGGTACTCTGTACTGCCTCTGAGGGTGGAGGATGGAAAGAAATGTCCACAGCTCCCAGAAATAGTAAAGAAGAATCAATAGCACTTGATAATCGGAAATGGGAAGGGAAGAAAAATTAAGAATCAAGGATGCCTCCTGGTTTCCTGGCTTGGGCAGGGAGTACTGTTCTTGGTACGGAGAACAAACACCAAAGGGAGAGGCAAAGTCAGAAAGGGAATGTGGTGAGTTCACGCTGGGCCCCAGTGATTTTGAGATTACTTTGAGCCATTGGATGGACAATTGGATACTCTGTCTCCATGAACACAGAGCTGGAATAGTCATTAGCCTATAAGCAGAGGGTGAAACCATGAAAGTAGATATTCTGTTTACCTTTTAGATTCTCCATACCAGGGCATAGACTTTTAAGCTTACATTGCTTCCTTCCTTCATTATTCATGAAGCAAACTTTATCAGGCTCCTCCTATATGCAAAGCCAACTAAGTTAGGAGCTGGAGATATATATATAATTAAGGTATAAACGGTGTCTTCAAGTTGCTCATAATCCATCTGGAGGACAGAACATCAGTCACGATACCGCTGTGGATGGCATAAAGCAGATGTGCAAAGTGCTATGAAATGCAGAGGAGAGATGGGCCGCTTAGGAGATCGTCACAGAAGAAGTAACATTTGCCATAGACCTCAGAGAATGAACAAGACTTGGCCAAACAGAGGAAGCGGGCAGGAAAGGGCATTCCTGGCAAAGCAAACAGCATGTGCGTGTGGTGGGCAGGCCTGAAAGAAACAAGTGTCCAAGAAATGGTGAGCAGTTCAGTGTGGCTCCACCCTTGGGAGGTGCCTGGGGAGGAGGATACAGGGCAGGTGGTGGCCACACCTGAAGGGTCATTTGCTTTCAAGCCAATAGTTAGGTTCCCAGTGGGGAGCCCATGAAGGGCCTAATATGATCAGATCTGTGTTTTGTCTCTAGATCCCTTCTTGGATGCCTCAGGTAGCTTCTAGTTGTTAAGGTTAGTTGTTTCTCTTAGCGACCAAAATAAAAATCAGTCACATTGCCCCATATTTGATCTAATTCAGGGCAGATTCCCTATTCTCAGCATCTGAATTCCTCAGCTTGAGGTGACCTGAGCTTGGTCCCGAATGTATTGAAAGCAGTTTTCCTCTGCTTGTCCTCATTTTTCTTTTAGTCAATAGATTTCTTCTTTTGGTTCAGTTCACGTAGCTGCCCTTTGTGATGTTGCCACAAATACTTCGTCTAGGTTTACTGCTCACTTGGCATTTGTGTAGGCCTCATGACCAGGAATATATAAAAGAACCGTGATGACCATGTTGAGCTTTTCCCCTGGGGCTGACCTTGATTGCTTCACGGTCCTGGCCGTGGAATAACAGGGATTCTTTGGCCGTAATATGCTAAAGTTCCTAGAATAAAGTGACTTAATGGGCTTGCAGAGGCCTGCGGGGGGAATCTCTGCCTGGCTGAGTTGAGCTGACCCCTCTCCACTCTTTCCCCATACAGGCCTGCAGAGACTTCCTCATGTTAGCCCAGACCCACAGTAAAAAATGGCAGAAGTCCCTCCAGTATGAAAGAGACCAGCGTATCCGCCTGGAAGAGACCCTGGAGCAGCTGGCGAAGCAACATAATCACCTGGAGAGGGCCTTCCGGGGCGCCACCGTGCTGCCTGCCAACACTCCCGGCAGCACTGGTTCCGGAAAAGGTAAGACGCTTGGTCCTCGGGGTCGCCTGTTCACACGTGAGCCAGGGCCGTCTTCTGCCCTTGATAGAACAGCTGCAGACTCTCGAGAACCAATGACTACTGTGACAGGGAACTGGAGCCGTTTCCTTCTCCTGGCTTTTCCACTGCTTTCTATCATGCGTGGCCATGTTTGTGGTTCGCGCAGTAAAGATCCTGCCATGCCTGGTTTGGGTAAAGCCGAGCCACGGTGAGCGACAGGGCTGCTTCTCCCTGCAGATCAGTGCTGCTCTGGCAAAGGAGACATGAGCGATGAGGATGATGAGAATGAGTTTTTTGATGCTCCTGAGATCATCACCATGCCTGAAAATTTGGGCCACAAGTAAGTTGTCCTTGCCTCCCCCGAAAAATGAGCACATCTGACCTTCGATGTTGAGAGATATTTAGGTGGGAGTATCGTAGTTGTCAGGGTTAACTAAGATCCGGACTCTTTTCCTTAAGCGAGTGGAACACCGTCAACTTTTTTACATGAGCAAGTTCTCCAGAGATGTTTACATTCACGCACTTTGAATCTGAGTGTTGTCGCTCGGTCACCCATTACGTTACCGAGTTGCGCTTATCATTCCGCTCTGCAAAGACGTGGCGAGGAGCGGAGTCTAGTTGTGATCTGTGTTCTGACTCTCGTGTGTCTCCCGCCTGTGTAGACGTACTGGCAGCAACATCAGTGGAGCCAGCAGTGACATCAGCCTGGATGAGCAGGTAACTCTCACCTGGGAGCCATCGGGTGAGGGACTCGGGTGTGATTCCCAAGGAGTGGTGTGTAAAGGGCTAAGAAAAACAGAAAATGCTGATTCTTTAGTATGGGGGCAGGGGAGCTTATAAATACCGGGTTTTCTGTTCTTTGTGGGTAATTGAATGGCTTTGTTTTTGCCCTCAGTACAAGCATCAGCTGGAAGAGACCAAGAAGGAAAAGAGAACTAGGATACCATACAAGCCAAACTATAGCCTCAATTTATGGAGCATCATGAAGAACTGCATTGGGAAAGAACTCTCAAAGATCCCCATGCCGGTGAGGTTCTTACACACCGGGCTTGCCCCGTGACTGCCCCACCCACTTGAGAGGCAGCTCGTGACATGGTCTTCGTTACCCTTATAGTCATAAACTGCCCCTTCAAATTAGCTGCCTTAGTGTAGTCTATGGATCTGGTGTGTTTCCAGAGCATTTAGAATCAGATGCATTGGTTTATAATGTTTATGAGCAGATTCCTAAGCTAGATGTGCCTGGGGGCATGCACAGATAAATAGGGCATAGTTTCTGTTTTTCAAAAAGCACATAGTTTAAAAGAGATGGACATGAAAACAGGTAGACAGTTTTACTCTCTGTGGTAGTGTTACGGGAAGCACTGTCCATACACAGGCTTGGGGAGCGCAGAAGCATTGTTCCATCTGGGAAGATGAGGACCATCTCCATGGTGAAGTCAGTGTTTGGGCTAACCTCCCTGCCTCCTGTCCTGCCCTCCCCCAGTCTGTCCACACCGTTATGAAAATGGCTTTTCTTTAAAAAAATTTTTTGTTTAATGTTTATTTAGTTTTGAGAGACAGAGCATGAGTAAGGAAGGGGCAGAGAGAGAGGGAGACACAGAATCCAAAGCCGACTCCAGGCTCCAAGCTGTCGGCACAGAGCCCGACACGGGGCTCAAACCCACGAACTGTGAGATCATGACCTGGGCCCAAGTCAGACGCCCAACCAACTAAGCCACCCAGGCACCCCTGAAAATGGCTTTTCTCAAATTACAAAAGTAGTCATGTCACTCCTTAGCCTAAAATCCTTAGCTGGATCCTTTTTGCTTTGAGCATAGTCCAGATTCCTCAGTGGGCTTGATACTTCCTCTCTTGGACCAGTTTCCACCCACACTGGCCGTCTAGTCACTCAGTTACCTTCAGACATGCAGAGGCATCTTGGTTTTTTCCCCCGCAGGGCATTTGCACAGACTGCTCTTTCTGCCAGGACTTACATCTGCTCTCCACCCACCCGTGCCGCTTTTCTTTTCCCAGGGCTAATACTCTTTTCTTCAGGATTCAGCTACGGCATCATCTTTTTTAGCAAGCTTTCACCGTGTGTCCGGTCAGGGTGGGAGGGCTGTCCTTTGTGTTCCAACAGGTTCCGTTGCTCGTTCATTACATAAGCATTTACTGAGTGCCTGCGATCTGCCTGGTGTTGGGCCGGTGTGTCAGTTAGGTATAGGGTCAGTGTAAAGAAACATTTCAAATCTGTTTGTGTAAATCCCGGGGTCAGCCAACTGTGGGCCTCAAGGGCGAATCTGTCTGCGACCTGTGCAGCCTGCAAGCTAAGAGTAGTTTTTATATTTTTTAAATATTTCCAAAGAATCAAAGGGAGGATAAGATTTCATGATGTGAAAATTGCGTAAAATTTCGATGTTCGTGACCCTCCAGCTTTATTGGAGCGCGGTGATGCTCATTCATGCATCATGTGTTGTCTGTGGCTGCTTCCATCCTGCACCAGCCGTGTTGGGTCAGTGTAACAGGCCACATGGCAGTGTCATATGGGATAGTAAATATTTAGGCTTTGAGGACCATGTAAATATTTACTATCTAGCCTTTCACAGAAAAAGCTGGCCAACCCCTGCCTTAAACAAATATTAGCTTAACTCATTCTCATGTTAAAGTCCAGAAGTAGGTGATCCAGGGCCCGTGCCATACTCCACACTCTCAGGACCAGGCTTCTTTCTGTCCTGTTGCCCTGCTAGGGCCTCAGTTCCTAGGTCTGAAGTGGCCGCTCCTGCTGGGACCCTCAGCGTCTCTCATTCCAGCCAGAAGGAAGAAGGAAAGAGAAGAGCATGTCCTGTCTTTTCAGGGTGCTTCCTGGAAATTACATAAACTATCTTCACTTTAGTCTCTTTGGCCAGAATTTAGTTCTATGGCCACAGCTAGCTGAAAAAGAGGCTGGAAGTGAAGACTCCTACCTTCAGTGGCAGGACCTCGTTAAAAATTGGGGGGTTCTATTTCTTGCAGAAGAAGGGCAGAATGGAGAGCGGGGAAAATGCAGGAAGTATTCCCTCCCCTCTTGGGTCTTATGGACCAGAGCGTGGTTTCTGCCTCTCCACAGACGGTGTTCCTCGTGGTCTATAGAGACTGTGTCTTGTTGGTTTTCGTATCTTTGATGCTTAGCCGGTGCCTGGCACATACATACATACCATTCAGTAGATGTTGAAGTGATTCATTAACTGGTCTTAGAAGACAAAGATTTAGGGGCACCTCGGTGGCTCTGTCAGTTGAGTGTCCGACTCTTGATTTCAGCTGAGGTCATGATCCCAGGGTCGTGGGATCGAGCCCCACATCAGGCTCAGCACAGAACATGGAGCCTGCTTGGGATTCTCTCTCTCTCTCTCTCTCTCTCTCTCTCTCTCTCTCTCTCTCTCTGCCCCTCTGCCCAGCTCATGCACTTTCTCTCTCTCTCTCTCTCTAAAAAAAAAAAAAAAAAAGAAAACAAATAGATTAATAGGTAGGTGTGTAAGAAAATGTCAATCTCCAGACAAGAAAAGGCCATGAGTTAGCATGTTAGAGACACATAAAACAATTGGTTCACTAGCGGCCTAAAAAGAACCCCCCCTGCCCTGGAGCCTTGCAGAAAGTAGTGGGAAGGTGGGCTGGAAAGGCAGGCCATTGCAGCCTTGGAAATAAAGTTCCTGGGGTGCCTGGGTGGCTCAGTCAGTTGAGCGTCTGACTTCGACCCAAGTCGTGATCTCACGTTTCATGAGTTCGAGCCTTCGGATTCGGTGTCTCCCTCTCTCTGCCCCTCCCCTCTCGCTCTCTCTCTCTTTCTCTCAAAATAAATAAACATTGAAAAAAGACCCTTTTTTTTAAAAGAAAGAAAGAAAGAAGTGCAGTTTCTGCTTAGAAATAACTTCTGAGTCTCGGTGACCTTTCTCTCCTTTACCAGTAGTTCCTTGTTGACATTGCCACTAGGGCTGCGCAGTCCTGGACCTGTTTGCCTGAAACTCTAGTCCTCACCCTTCCCTGCTTTATGCTGTGTCACAGGAGAGTCGATTCCTCCAGGCAGTTTCTCAGGCTTCTGTGCCTTGACGTCCAGTTGGGCTCCACCAGTGCAAGGCACGAACGCGAGTTTGGAGCGAGAGAGGCGGAGGGACCCCAGGGTACTGCCCCCTCCCCCCTGCCCCCCCCCCCGGTTCAGCTTCTGCGGGTACCCCTGGCCTCTGAGCCCTGGTCCTCCCACTGCTTCCCTTTGTTCCTCCAGCCCAGAGCCCGTGGCTTCCTGCTGTTGGAATCTCTAGGGTTGTCTTTGTTGGCTGCCTGAGCCTCCATCAGCCTAGTACCAAATTCCCTCCTTCCTTCTGCTTTAAATCCGCAGGTTCGTTTGTTTCCCTGTTGGGCTTCTGGGTGATAAAGTGACCAATATGAAAAGTTTGGCGCTTTTAGAGAAACTCTGGTTCCTGGAACAGTTGCTGGGGGCCTGGGCTGTGCGAGTGAGAACGGCGAGGGCTTAAGGCTGCACCGATTCCAGCCCCCGGCTGTGTGCCATGTGTCTTGTAGCCATCGGTGGAACACATTGCCCGTCTCGTTTTCCTCAACACGCACGGAAGTGTTACTTCGTGTGGCCTGAAATTCTGCCGATGAGAGATTTTGTTGGCCTCGTTTCTAAGGACCTTCTGTAAAAAAGGCTCTTGAGGATTTGAGCTGTGTTAGTCCATTACCCCCTCAGTGTCCGTTTTTCTTCCACTGGTTTTCTCGAAGTGTCTCTCAGTGTTGAGAAGATGGTTTTGGAGTGTGGCGCCCTTTTTAGTTGAGGCAGGGGTAGATCCTGCTTTCCAAAAGAGGAGCGTTTTTTTTTTTTTACTTTTTTTTTTTTTTTTTGAGAGGGGGGGGCAACATGAGTGGGGGCGTGGGGGAGGGGCAGAGAGAGAAGGAGACATCGAATCTGAAGCAGGTTACAGATTCTGAGCTGTCAGCACAGAGCCCAGTGCAGGGCTGAACCCATGAACGATGAGATCGTGACCTGAGCCGAAGTTGGACGCTTAACTGACTGAGCCACCCAAGTGCCCCAAGAGGAGTGTTCTAATGTTGGTCCAGTGGCTCTGCATTCGTGAGGAATTTTCCCAGATAAATGCTGGGTATATTTCTCAGAGAAAAAGTAGGCTCTAAGCTTGCTTGCTTGCTTATTTATTTATTTATTTATTTATTTATTTATTTATTTATTTTTAAATGTATAGATACATAGAAACATGATAATATTAATACTGGTTCTCTTTGAGTGACATATCTCAGGTAAATGTTTTCCTTTATACTTTGTTTTTAAAGTCGGTTATAGTAAAAATTATAAGACACTTCACAATTGAGAGGACAGTCAAATATTATAGTAGTATGTGGCTCAGGGGTTGGTGGGTAGAAGGTTGTACAAAAATACAGAATACAAAAATAGAGAAAAAGAGCATAGGAAAGAGAAGTGTTTTTGTTTTAACTGAAATATTGCTCTAGGCCGGCTCTCAGTGAAAAGGGAGTTGCTTTCTTCCTTCCTGTCTTCTCTGGATTCAGAACTCAGGCTAATGTCACTTGTTCAGTGATATTGCTGTATTGTAAAGCTAAATCAGCTTTATGGGGTAGCCTGGGAACCTAACCTGTTTTTACAGTAATTTTTTAAGTAGTAAAGTCATCTTAAATTCCAAACGGTTAGTTTAGAAGTTAACTCCTGCGGGGATGGAGAGACAGTGTCTCTTTTGTTCACTTCTCTCCGTACCTAGTGGGTAGTACAGGGTCTGGAACACATGAGGGCTCAGTAAATATTTGTGGAATGCATAAGTGAATAAATGAATATCTTCCTCCTGACAGAAACACGCGCGCACACACACACACACACACACACACACACACACACTTGATCCTGTGGGTGAAAGTCCTAAGTTGGCTCTAAAACTTGAAAGGCAGAAACACTCAGTCCCCTGTCAGCCTCCATCATGAGCACTCCGGTCCACAACACGACTGTCCGGCCTCAGGGAAGAAATCAGAATCCTGGCCTGATGTAGAACTCAATCAATAATTCACAATCATCTCCTCTGGGGTGTAGAAGCTAACTTTTGTAATGTTTTCTTTTCACCAGTCAGGACGTGCCTGTACTTATAATTTATCAGCCTCTCTTTTCACCCTCAAGAATTTTAAATACCTCACTTCCTCTCTGGGTATACTTGTGCTAAAATACATTTCCTCTTTGATTCATTCCTTCTGTACCTATTTGATGACCGTTTCCCGTGGGTGAGGCATCAATAGCTTATGGCTATGCAATGATGAACAGAGAGGCACGGTTCCCATCTCAAAGAGCATACAGTTAGTGAAATAAATGAAAACAGTAATGTATCTTGCTCATTGACAGGGTCAGTCGACCAGGGAGAGAGGGTTGCTTGCAGGTTAGATCTCAGAGCTGGTCTCCTGAGCAAAGGCGTCTTCTCTTCCCAGTGATTTGCTTTATCATCTCGACATCTTGATATGTCTCTCCACCTGCAAAACAATGAAACGGTCTCTTATGGATGTGTGGGCAAAGTTTTTATATCTGTTCTTTTCCTGACAGGTGAACTTTAACGAGCCCTTATCCATGCTTCAGCGCCTTACTGAAGATCTGGAATACCACGAGCTGTTAGACCGAGCTGCAAAATGTGAGAACTCTCTAGAACAGCTCTGTTATGTTGCAGCTTTCACCGTGTCCTCCTACTCCACTACTGTCTTCCGTACCAGCAAGCCATTCAACCCACTCCTTGGGGAAACCTTCGAGCTGGACCGATTAGAGGAGAACGGGTACCGATCCCTCTGTGAGCAGGTAAAGGAGCCTCGGGACTGTGATGCGTTTACTTTTTGAAGACAGGGGTGACTTTTCAGTTGATCCCCCTGGGTGTCCTATTTGCAGAAATTCGGTCCCTGTCATCCCAGACTGCCGTGTCTTTTCCTTCAGGGCTTCAACACTAGAGGCCCTGGTATTCACCTACTGTTGTGGGGATAAAAATGTCAAGTGTGAATTCGGGGTGTTTATCATCAGTTCGTAGGCAGCATCTTTTCCTTCTCCTTCTTTAATTTGAACCACTGATTTCTTCAAGGTGAGTCATCATCCCCCTGCTGCTGCACACCATGCCGAGTCCAAAAATGGCTGGACATTGCGTCAGGAAATCAAAATCACCAGCAAGTTCCGAGGCAAATACCTCTCCATTATGCCCCTCGGTAAGGCCGCCATCCTTGTAAGAATTAGTCCTCCAGGAGTGAAAGATTTTCTGGCATGATGGAAGTGGTCCCTGGCTTAGGAGTCAGGAGACTGAAAGTCTGATTTGGGCACTGAACCATCCTCTCTAGCTCTGGGCAGCTCGTTTGACTTCTCAGCTATCAAATGAGTGAGGAGCCAGGAGGCTCTTTAAGGATCCATCCAGGCATGAATTCTTTATCTTCTTAGCTATATTTAGTAAATCTTTAAGCAGTGTTTTAGAATACATATTCTAGCGCATGCTTAACGCCTTTTCTATCAGCCAGTGTTGTTTCCTGTGTTACACTGGCAATGTACTTCATACCAGTCCATTTACTCAGTAAATCAGAAGTCTTGTGACTGCAAGGTTAGGTCTCTCAGACGGTCCCTCCCCTTTTCCTCTCCTTTCTTCCCTCTCTCTTCACCACTGGAAGGGTTAGGTATCATTGATGTATTGGCCGAACT
The DNA here is from genome assembly GCF_027475565.1 of Acinonyx jubatus. Lineage (NCBI taxonomy): Eukaryota > Metazoa > Chordata > Mammalia > Carnivora > Felidae > Acinonyx > Acinonyx jubatus. The sequence goes on from NC_069390.1 coordinate 11,380,847, forward strand.
CCAGGTAGGATGAAACTTTGTTTTAAAAGATCTTACTGGATTATAAGTTAATTTTGCACCGAGATCAGAAAGATCAGGCCTGGGAATAGGCATCCTGATTTGCAGTGTTGGAGAGTCTCTACACTTTAGGGGAAATGAGATTGTTCACAAAGCGTCCTAGAGATTCTCCGACGCTCACTTGAACCAGAGTAGCCACATTTGGCCGTGTGTGTCCAGAAGAGTGAGTGCCAAAAAAGAAACACGAGCGGAAAGAGAAAAACCAAGTAGTACCTCCCTAGAAACAGAGCTGCCAGGAACTGCCTGAGCTCCTGGTGGCCTTCCATTTCCTGGTTCTAGTCTTCCATGAGGCCTAGCCGTAGCACGTGGCTAGAGTTGTCTTCTTTCAGAAATACAAAATATAGCAGGTATAGAAATTTCCTAGAAACTAGAAAGTAGCCAGAGACCAAACCCAGAAACGTTGGGAATATATTAAAAGGAGAAAAGAAAATGGAATGTTAGCTTTACCGCTTCATGGTTAATATGCAAAAAGATCTTAGATGAAAAGGTGACGATGACTTTGTTCTTAATGTTTATTTACCAAGGCCCTGAAAATGGTTCCAATTGCTTAATTGTCTTTGATGCTAATAATTTCACAAGTATTAGGTTGAGGGTAGTAAATGCTTGGGATGTTCTTACCTAATTTGCACAACTAGGATATTAGTGGTCCTATTGCAGTATGACTTTCCCCCCACGGAGAAGAGTTTCAGAGGCCTGGTGAGGATCTCCAAAGGGACAGGTTATATTTAATTCTAAGGAGGGTTGTATTCATTTTTTAAAGTAGCAATAAATCTAATAAATAGCAGTAAAATAGCAGTAAATCTACCAGTGATCTGCTATACATTTTGTCTATGAGTGGTCTAATCTGGAGTCCTTTGAGGGGTAAATATTTGAATATGATATATGTGGTGGATCTAATTTTTTAGAGTCAAAAATTACCTTTGAAAGGATTCCATTCCTATGGTTATTTAAGGATTCAGGTCACCAGGATGTGCTGTTGCCTTAAGTTCCTTCATCCATTAGATACTGAGTACCCACCATGGACCAGGTGGGAAGTATAAGTGAGCAAAACAAAGATCCCAGCCTTCATGGGGAGACTGAACAAAGAATTGACATAGTGACCGGAAACTGAAGTACAGAGAGTGGGATTTCCAGGCATTGGCCTTGGGGATGGCTGTATTTAACATTTTTGGATCAGTGAATTGGAAGGAGAATCCTGCAGTGAAATTTTCGCATCTGCAGTGGCACTCGACTCCCCTAGGGTAAATTGTTAAGCCAGTAGCTGTCACTGAAGAACGATTTATGGACAGAGTTGTGAGAGAGTAAGCGGACAGATGGTTTTTGAGGTGGTGGCAGAAAGTCTGAGTCTCCTTGTAAAGTAGGGTAGAAAAGTTAGAACTCCTGCAGTCTGGAAAGAAGAACCCTTCTGGAAAACATATTGGAAGTGTACAAAATGATGAAGATAGTGGCAGAGGATACATGTGAATCTGCTCATCAAGTGCCAGGGCACTGGAACCAGGTGGTAGCATTAATGTTGAGACACATTTATTTTAAGATTTTTATTTTTAAGTAATCTCTACACCCATCGTGAGGCTCGAACTCATGACCCTGAGATCATGACCACCGACTGAGCCAGGCAGGTGCCCCTAAAGAGACACGTTTAAGTGGGTTTTATTTTGTAGTTTTGGAGCTCTCTAACCCAAGAAGAACCACAATTTGGGAATATGAATGAAACAACTCAACTCAGCCTGTTGATCTCTGCATCAGTGACACACTACTGGGCTCCATGGACCCTGAATTTGCTCCTGAATGACACATTAGTAAAAAAAAAAAAAAAAAATTCCCCTGATATATTTTATCCATTCTTCCAATTTCTACTCTTTGATTAGAGTGATTACTTATAATTAATATAATTATTGATTAGGTAGGATTTACATCTGCTATTTTGGCTTTTTTTTTTTTCTATATATCCTCTGTCTTTTTTGTTCCTCTCTTCCTTTTTAGTTCCTTATTTTGTGTTAAATAGATATTTTTCAATTTACCATGTTAATTCTCGTGTTGTTTCTTTTACTATATTTTTAAAGCTATTTTTCTAGTGGTTATCCTGGGTAGTGCAGTTAACATCTAAGCATCTTGTTGAGATTGATACCAATTTAATTTCAATAGTGTACAAAAACTTTGCAGCTATTTGGATCCATTATGTCTTTCCTCCTTTGTGCTTTTATTTTCATGTAAATTATGACTTTTATACATTATAATCCCATCATTATAGGTTTTTTGGTTTGTTTTTAGCAGCAGGCAAAAGTTTATTAGAGTATAAGATTAGAAAAGAAGAACAGTAGGAAAGCTCTCTTTACAGAGAAGGGACACTCGAAAGTGAATGCCCCCAGTGTAGTTTTATAACTGTTGCTTTATGCAGGTGTCTTTTAAATCATGCATTGGAAAAAAGAGTTGCCAGCAAAAAATACAGTCATACTCTTTTCTTCTTTAATAGTTTAATTATAGTTACCTTTACCAGTCTCTTCATAAAGTAGATTTAAGTTGCTGTCCAGTGCCCTTTCATCTCAGCCCGGAGGACTTCCTTTGGTGTATTTCTTTCATTCTTCTTCCTCTTTTTTTAAATGTTTATTTTTTATTATTATTGTTTTGATTTTTCAATGTTTATTTTTGAGAGAGAGACAGAGAGAGAGAGATGGGAAAGGGGCAGAGAGAGAGAGGGAGACACAGAATCACAGAATCTGAAACAGGCTCCAGGCTCTTAGCCATCAGCACAGAGCCCATTGTGGGGCTTGAACCCACGATCCATGGATCATGACCCGAGCTGATGTTGGACGCCCAACTGACTGAGCCACCCAGGTGCCCGATGTTTATTTTTGAGAAAGAAAGCGGGGGAAGGGCAGAGAGATTGGGAGACAGAGGATCCAAAGTGGGCTCTGTTCTGACAGCAGAGAGGCTGACGCAGGGCCCAAACTCAAGAACCGTGAGATCATGACCTGAGCCGAAGTTGGATGCCCAACCAACTGAACCATCTGGGGGGGGCCCTCCTTTGGTATATTTCTTGAAGGGAAGGTATGCCAGCTATGAATTTTTTCAGTTTTTGTTTGTCTGGAAATGTCTGAAGTTTTTCTTTGTTTATGAAGGATAGTTTTGCTGGATACAGAATTCTTGGTTTGATAATTTTTTCTCCTTCAGCATTATTGGATAGGTCATCCCACTGCCTTTGGCCTTTGAGGTTTCTGATAATCTTATTGAGGGTCATTTATATGTGATGTGTCACTTCTCTCTTACCACTTTGAAGATTTTCTCTTTGTCTTTCAGTAGTTTGATTGTGATGGGTTTCAGTGTGGTGCTCTTCGAGTTTATCCTATTGGAGTTTGTTGTACCTCTTGGATATGTAGATTAATGTTTTTCATCAGATTTGGGATTTGGGTCCACTATTTATTAACTGCCCCAATTGTGAACGCTGCCTCAGGCAGCCACTGTGTTAAATAATTGCCATTGGTTGTTTTGATCATCGCCACTAGGAAAAGGCTGTTTGAGGGGAGCAGGGGCTGAGTCAGGTCAGAGCCCTAGGAGTGGGAACTTAAGAGGAACCACCAGACAGATCAGATAGTGACAGTTTCTTGGAGATCAGGCTTTTGGGGAGCTTCATACCATCTGCTCCCTCCAGTGTTTGCTAGGCTGCTTCCTGGTTTTCACGTCTGCCGTGATTGTAAGGCTACTGGTTTTTAAGGCTACTGCCAAGCTGGGGAGAGGAGGATGGGAGTAGGGCAAGTTAAAATGCCACAAAGCTCATTTTTTTACCAGAGTTCTGAAGAAGTTGATTCTGATAATTTTTTGCTAGTGTTCTTAAATCGATCTTACTGGAAAAAAATTGATTTACCTGAGGCACAGGAAATATGGAAGTCCTTGACCATTCTGAAGTGGCGATATCTTCCTTTCCAAATATTTTAAGAACCTCCATTTTTAGATCTTTAATTTATTGCCAAGTCTCCAAGACACAGATATTATATAAAGGAAGGCACCCGTGGGGCTTTCTTTGTTTTCCCACTATCCCTGGGAGCTGAAAGGGACACTGCAGAACAACAGGGTGGGGCACAAGGATATGGTACTAGGCAGTACAGATACTCTGATCTTATTTTGATCCACAGCTCTGGCGTTCACTAGCTGTGTGACCTTGGAAAAATACTTTCTCTCTCTGGGCTCAGAGTCTTCATTGGTAAAATGGGGGTATGATAGGCTGAATAAGGCTCCCTCCTCCCAGAATAATGTCCACATCCTAATCCCTGGAACCTATGACTATACGACTGCTCATAGTGAAAGGAACGCTGCAGTGTGGTTAAATTAAAGATTTTGAGAAGGGTAGATAATTCTGGAGTATTCCTATAGGCCCAATACAATCCCAAAGGTTTCTATGAGAGGGAGGCTGGAGAATCAGAGGCGGTGGCAACAGAAGCAAGAGGTGTGAGTGGTACTAGAGAGATACCACAGCCTGGAGGATGCGGGTGGCCTCAGGTAGCTGGAAAAGGCAAGAAAACGGATCTCTAATAGAGTCTTCAGAGGGAACACAGCCCTTCCGACACCTTGATTTTAGACTTCTGACTTTGAGAACTGTAACAGTTTAACAACCCCGTGGTTTTAGGCCATAAAGTTTGTGGCAGTCCGTTCCAGCAGCAGTAGAAACAAAGGCAGGTGAGAACAGTGCCTGCAGCTGAAGTGTCCACAGGTATCTGAATGCCCACGGTATGCCAGAAACGGTTCAAGGTGCTGTGGGCGTGTTGTGAGCAGAGCCACTCTGCCCTCACTTAGCTGGCATCCATTTCTTGAGCAGACAAAAAAAGTAACCAAAAACACCTCCGTAATAATTATTGTCCGTGAATATTTAATTTTTATCTAGTGGTGATTCCACGAAGAAATAGAGCAAGTGGAGACAGGGGTTAACGGTGGAGAAACAAGTGTGTTTGTGCTTTCTTGGACAAGGTCGTCAAGGAAATGGTCTCTGAAGAGACAATTGGAGCAGAGACCTAACTAATAAAAAGAAAGCAACCAGAAGAAGATCTGCAGGCAAGTGTCCCAGCAAGGGAACCCCTTAAAGAGAAAGGCCCTGAGAGGGGAGCAGACACAGCATGCTCGAGAAGCACCAAGGCCGCCAGCAGCTTCAGAGTGCGATCTGAGGGACCGGCAGGGGCCGGCTCTTGTGGGGTTTTGTACACCAGGGAAAGGGGGTGAGTCCTGTTTTAATTGCAGAGGGCAGAAACGGAGAGATTTGACACAGCGTTGATGGGACATGTTTGACACGGATCATTTTGACCAGAGACTATCAGGTGACCGAAGTGGAAGCTGGGACCAAAACAAAGTTGTTGGCTTCAGGCAAGAGATGACAGTGGCTTTAGATGGCAGGGGTGGTGGAAGAGGTATTGAGTGAGGGATTGAGGAGATGTGTGGGCAGCACAGGTACTTGAAAGGTGGCTGTTGAGATTAAATGGGATCATGTGTGAAGAGACCGGTAGCTCAGCCTACCGCCTGGGACACAGCAGGTGCTCTCAGCAGGGCTGCTACTGTTCTCGTTAGCGTCATTGTCATCATGGCTGCTGCAGCCAGCAGGGCTATTTTAGTCTCTTGTACGAGAAAGACACATAATTAGTCTTCTGTTCATTAGTGGCTGCAGAGGGAGCTTAGAGTTCTCCGCTCTCATAAGTGACCGTATTTGCAGCACATACGTGAAGATCTACATATCTGTTGCGTATCTTTCCATTTTTTTTTTTTTTATTGTTTTGAATCTGTAGTCACCTCTGTTCACCTCACTTTTGGGTTTGGTGTCTGAGATGAACTCATAAGAACAGGAGAAGACTGTATCTGCTGAGTGCCCATGATGTTTCAGGCGTTTTACTGGGCAAATAAACAGACATTTGCTGCACAACAAGGTCTGTTTATCCCGTCTACAGATTATAAAGCAGAGGCCTGGGGAAATTACACAACCTATCCAGGACACAATACTCTCATGCAGTTCTGTTGCTGACCTCCCAGATTCATGCAGACCCCATAAGTTAAGGGCACAGTCTCCATCAAGACTGCCCTCACACCAGATGCCAGCCACGAATTTGGGGGTCCCCAGGCCATCTGTACTTCTGACCAACTGGCTTCAGTTTCGATAATTTGCCAAGATGACTCAGAACCCAGGGGAATGCTGTTCTTACCATTACAGTTTTATTACAAAGGGTACAAATCAGGACCAGCCAAATGAAGAGACATATAAGGCAACGTCTGCAAGGGTCGTGAACATAAACTTCCATGCCTTCTCCTGTGGAATCAGGGCACGTAGCCCTCCTGGCACATTGATATGTTCACCAACGAGGAAGCTGCACCAAGCTTCGCTGTCCAGAGATTTTATTAGGGTTTCATTAGGTAGGCATGACTGAATCATCAGCCACATGAGTGAACTCAATATCTAGGCCTCCTTCCCTCCCTACAGAGAAGGGAATACCATTCCCAGGAGGTGGGGGGGGGGGGGGGTGGGTTCTGGCTGATTTCAAGTGATTCAAAGCCCCAAGTCTCTTAATTACATGGTTGGCCTTTCTGGCCTGGCCTCCTCTTGAGCATAAGCTATCTAGGGGTCCACCACGTCGGCTCTTTGGCATAAACTATCAGGGCCCCCATGAATAACACAGACGTTACTATTACTTAGGAAATTCCAAAGGTTTAGAGGTTCCCTCCCAGGAACCATGGATGAAGACCAGACCAATTCTTTATTACACGACCAGGATCACACATCCAATGAGTGGTGGAGCCAGGATTGAATCCAGTTCTTCCTGGCTCCAGAGCCCTTCTCCATCCACTACACCTTCTTTACTGCTAAGGCCTTTAGAAGAGTGGTTTGCTTATGGTCACACAGCTAGTGACTAACAAGAGGGCCTGGCCCCCAGTCCTGACGACCAGTGTGTGCTCCTTTCCACAATTCTATTTCATTTTTCATATTGGGGCACATTGGACCTGTTCCTGTCAATTTTGCAGATGGTCTGGGCAGGCCGAGTTGGTGAAAAGAATTGGAGCTTTTGCTTTCATTTTTATTTCTACAATTGCAGAATGTTGCTTCCTAGCCAAGCTCTATCAGTTATCAGCGTTTGTCATCATTTAGGTGTATTTTATTCATAAATTTAAAAATCAGGTGAAAAAAATCAATCAGTGCTTCCAGTATTTAAGACAGTTATAAATCCTAGGGCTCCTGGGTGGCTCAGTCAGTTAAGCACCCAACTCTTGATTTTGGCTCAGATCATGATCTCAGGGTCGTGAGATTGAGCCCTGTGTTGGGGCTTTGCACCGAGTGTGGAGCCTACTTGGGAATCTCTCTCTCCCTGTCTCTCTCTGCCCCTCCCCTGCTTGTGCTCTCTCTTTCTCAAAATAAATAAATAAACTTAAAAAAAAGATTATAGTGGCACCTGGGTGGCTCAGTCAGTTAAGCGTCTGACTTCAGCTCTGGTCATGCATGATCTTGCGGTTTGTGAGTTCGAGCCCCACTTTGGGCTGACAGCTTAGAGCCTGGAGCCTGCCTCAGATTCTGTGTCTCCCTCTCTCTCTGCCCGCCCCCACCCTCGCCCCCACCTCCACTCACGCTCTGTCTCTCAATAAATAAACATTTAAAAAAATTATAAATCCTTTTTGGTTTATTATTTTCCTTTTCAAAGTGAGAAATATTAATAGAAGAAAGTTAATCCATTATTATTTGTACCTAAAGTGATGCTATTATCCTAACATTTGGCTTAATTTGTGTACCTCTCTCTGTTTCCAGGTAGCATCCACTGTATTTTCCATGCAACTGGGCACCACTACACTTGGAAAAAAGTTACCACAACGGTGCACAACATTATCGTGGGCAAGTTGTGGATAGATCAGGTAAGCAGAGGTGCCCAAAGTGTACTGAAGTTCAGAAGAATACCTTCTTAGGTACGTCTTTGCAGTGTCCAGGGCATGTGAACTTGCCCCGGATTGAACTTGCCCCTGATTTATCCACCTCTCCCAACGAACTGCTCTCAGCCAGTAGCCCCACCTCAACCTTCCCGAGTTTCTATACTACAAATTCTTACTTGTAAATGACCAACTTATAACATTCATTCAATGACTGCTCTATCAGGACTGTGTCGGCTACTATGAAAGTACAGGAAAATAATAAACACGGCTCCTATTCTTCTTCATCCTTTCGTTATTCATCAGACATTTACTGCCAGGCAGAGTCTAGGTCTTGGGGATACAAAATCAGATAAGACATTGTCCTCAAAGAGTTACTGTATCACTGGAGACCCATGACAAATATGTAGAGATTGAAAAGTATTTAACAAAATACACAAGTGTAAGAACTGTACTAAAATAACATCTAATTACTTGTCAGTTTGCTGACAAGGGCCTGGTTTGGAAAAGGCAAACCGTTATGTGAATATCAGCATATGTGTTGAGGGGCATATCATAGGCCACCTAACGTGACACACAATTGAAAGAAAACCAGAAGGCATTTGGTCCTGATCCCAACCTGGAATACCAAGGTTCTGAATACCAAGGTTCCATGGCTTCTCGGGTCAGCTGAGACCGGAAGCCATAAGCAAGGGAGTCCAAGAGTGTTAAGATGGAAAAGTGAGGAATTATGAGGCATGGGGTCTAGCAGACATTCAGATCCCCTGGGACTGATAAAATCAAGCCATGGGCACCTGGGTGGCTCAGTCAGTTAAGTGCCTGGCTCTTGATTTCAGCTCAGGTCATGATCTTATGGTTTGTGAGGTCAAGTCCTGTGTCAGGCTCTGTGCTGACCGCACGGAGCATGCTTGGGATCCCCTGTCGCTGCCCTTCCCCTGCTTACACACTCTCTTTCCCTCAAAATAAATAAATAAACATTAAAAATAAATAAGGGGCATCTGGGTGGCTCAGTCAGTTAAGTGACCTACTTTGGCTCAGGTCATGATCTCACGGTTCATGAGTTCAAGTCCTGCATCGGGCTGTCTGCTATCAGCACACACAGAGCCCGCTTTGGATCGTCTCTGCCTCTCCTCCGCTCACCCCCTCTCTCTGTCTCTCAAAAATAAGTAAACATTAAATAAACAAATAAATAAATGAAATCAATCCATGATGCCTTTTGTTTTCTAGTCCGGTGAAATTGATATTGTGAATCACAAGACGGGCGACAAGTGCAATCTTAAATTTGTTCCTTATAGCTACTTCTCTCGTGATGTAGCAAGAAAGGTAAGAAAAGTTGAGTTTAAATGTTTTTCCTTAACGTGTATCTCTTAGAAAGTCTGCTCCTTTGGGGTTCGTGTAGATAATGGATGGATAGACAGTCTAACATACATATATCTACATCTCCTAAATATGTATGTGGTGATTTGGCAGGGGTGGGGGGAGGGGGAGGGCGGCAGGGAAGGAGAGGTAAAGGAGAAAGTCAGCAAGAAGGGAGACTAGATTGCATTGCCAAACCAAATCCTTTCTTTTCTGGGAAAGACATTGAGTAAGAAAGGAAAAGTCAAGAGCAATGAGAGATTGGAAATGGGAAGCACAGAGGAAGGACCAATAAAAGGATTTCAGGAAGAAGGATGGGCAGTTTGACCTCTGTGAGGTCTGAGTGCGAGTCTTGCGTCACCACCACAGTGGAATTGTGCCATGAGTTTTGATGGACAGTGAAGAAGAGTCGGGGATTAAATCTGCTTGTGGCTGTCTGACTTCCAGGGAGAAGAAAATACCATAATTCCAAGTACCAGTCAGATCCTTTCCCTGCATATATCATTGCAACAAAAATCCCTGTACCACAAAATGAGGAAACCCAGCTCATGGCCATTTATTTTACACAGCTCAAAAAAGTATACCAAAATAATCTGGGTGGCTCCACGGTGTTTGCCAAAGCAGGATTTAACCAGTATTTACCCTAGGACTTTGGTGGCCAGAATAGTCAGGTAAGCTACATCACGCCGACTGCCGTACTCCAAAGCCCTGCTCCCCACCTTGCAGGTGACCGGGGAAGTGACCGATCCGTCAGGAAAAGTCCACTTTGCCCTTCTGGGGACATGGGATGAAAAAATGGATTGTTTCAAAGTACAACCAGTCATTGGGGAAAATGGGGGTGATGCTCGACAGAGAGGCCATGAGGCAGAGGAAAGCAGGGTCATGCTATGGAAAAGGAACCCTTTACCGTGAGTATCCATATCCCGGCTCTCCAGGTAACACTTTGACCTCAACCTTGGAGCAGTGTTGATGGCATTTCTGCCTTCCTTCCCACTGAATTATGTGAGGGATCAGCCAGGGAAATCAGAACTTTTGGAGAGATAACCAGAAGGTGGTCATTGTATGATTCGAGTTGTAGTGTGCCTTGTCAGGAAAGCTGAAACAAAGCAAGTCACATCTGCCAAGAACTATTTATAATTTAGAGCAAAACTATTCAAAAGCAGGTGGCTCAGTCGGTTGAGTGACTTCAGCTCGGATCATGATCTCACCATTCGTGAGTTTGAGCCTCACGTCAGGCTCTGTGCTGACAGTGCAGAGCCTGCTTGGGATTCTCTGTCCCCTTCTCTCTCTGCCCCTCCCACACTCACACTCTCTCTCTCAAAAATAGAACAAACAAACAAACCTCTTCAGAAGTGGCTGGAGGAGAAAGATGCCTACCACCTGTTAACAATTTAGCCTGAGGGGCGCTTGGGTGGCTCATTCCGTTGAGTGTCCAGCTTCCGCTCGGGTCATGATCTCACAGTTTGTGAGTTTAAGCCCCGCATCCGGCTCTGTGCTGATGTCTTGGAGCCTGGAGCCTGCTTCAGAGTCTGTCTCCCTCTCTCTCTGCCCCTCCCCCGCTTGTGCTGACTCTCTCAAAAATGTTAAAACATTAAAAGAAAAAAACAATTTAGCCTGAGACCCGGTGGCCATCTAAAGGTCTCTGAGATGATATACGGGAATTCGGAACGAAGACGGAGGCCATTTGTCTCCTGTCATCTCATTTACCCAGTGTATAATAACAGCAAGATTATCCCAGAACAGGTTAAAAAGAAAGCGAAGGAAATGGGAATAAGAAAGTTCATTTAGCAGAATGTTCCCTTCCATTCTTCTTAATCTCCGCTGAGCACAGCACAAGCCCAGCGGACTGCTGGCACAAGTGATGCTAGGGGAGGGGATGGGGGATGGTCCAGTCTGGGTCTCTTAACTAGGGGAGCCTGACCTGGTCCTAGAGTCTGTCCATCTGTAGAACAGCTTCGGGGAGGTCGTCTTTGGGTCGTTGCTCCTTAACGAGGCCCTGGGCTCCGGCATCACCGTTTCTCTTCCCCATCCTTTACTTGCAGGAAGAACGCAGAAAACATGTACTACTTCTCAGAGCTCGCTCTCACGCTCAATGCCTGGGAAAGTGGCACTGCCCCCACAGACAGCAGATTGCGGCCCGACCAGAGACTGATGGAGAACGGGCGCTGGGATGAAGCCAATGCTGAGAAGCAGCGCCTGGAGGAAAAACAAAGACTTTCCAGGAAGAAGAGAGAAGCAGAAGCTATGAAAGCCACCGAGGATGGTAACGAACCTGCCTTCTACTCTATTTCTTGATGCGCGGAGAATCACTTCGTGTGTTTCTGGCTCTCATTCCGCTTTCTCCCCCCGCTTTCCCTTTAGGCACACCGTACGATCCCTATAAAGCACTGTGGTTTGAGCGGAAGAAGGACCCTGTTACCAAGGAGTTAACCCATATTTATAGGGGAGGATACTGGGAATGTAAAGAAAAACAGGACTGGACCTCATGCCCGGACATTTTCTGAAATGGCAGCAACGAAAAAGAGGAGGATCCAAAGGAGAAGATGACAGAGGATGTGCGGGAAAGCTGGCATTTGTGACTCTTACCAAGCGCTTTCCTCCAGTTTGTCTGTCTTAACCAATCATTTTTTCCAAATCAATCACCAGAAGCAGACACCAGTGGTGGTGATTGGCTGGTTGCCTTAGCTGATTGAAACTGAAATCGACATACTAGATACCTATGTTTGTAAGGGGGAGGGTGAGTGGCTGAAAGTTAGCGTTACAGCCCTTCTGCAAAGTCAAGTACTCTCGACTCTTCCTTCTCCCTCTGCCCCCATTTTAAGATGACGTCATTCACCCTCCCCTGTAGTATCCTGCTCAGCCAAGGTCCGCATGAGATTATGATTCAGGGGCATTTTTGGTGCTGTTCAGAGCAAGAGCTGAATTTAGAAGTTCCTTCAAAGAGGAAGCACATAAGACTTACCAGCGGAGGCATCGTGAATGACTGCAGTGGAGCTTAGGCGTGGCGTTATGAGGCGGGGTCACAGACGGGGTCAGTTTAATGGGGTGTCCACCCAGAGGTAACTGCGGTATCGGAACGCTGGCGAGGGGGCTTGTTCTGTAAGGTTGGAATATTCAGAGTGACATTCTTAGAAGTTTCTGTCTTGCGTAAAATACGCTTCTGCGGTCCTCCCTCTTTGACAGCGACCGGAGGCTGCTTTGGTGGTTGGTAGGAGGGTCACGTTATCCTCACAAGGGAGTTTTCTGGACTTCGTCAGGCCGAGAACTTCTGAGAACACAAAGCAGGATGGAAGAGACCGCTAGTCACTTTGCCGTCCCCATTCCTCCTCACCCCCATCCTTCATTGCCTTTCTTGCCCCCACCCCCATCTCCCTCTCTCTCAGCACGATACCAGTTTGGGTCTGGGCCCCCGTGCGGAGCAAAGCACTACCTGCCCTATTCTGACATCCTTCAGAATTTGAGAGAAGGACTTAATTTGGAACAAAAGTTTTCACCATCTCTCAAGCCCTACGGACTGGAGCCACCTCTAGAATAATGTGTTAAATACCTGTATATTATATATATGTAGAGAAAAATCTAATTTTTTTTGTTTGATCTTCCTCCTTCCCATTAAGAATCTTGTTTTTTGGTATCATTTGTCTCCCTGGGACTCTCTCTTGGACACACTGATGTGGGCTGGGGCCTCCCCTGTCTTCCATCTTTTAGGGGCAGGCAGATCCAGAACCTGTGTAGGGTCACATCTGGCAGTTACTGAGCAGGGACTCGATCCCTGGTCTGTGTCATGGAGTGCCTGCCCACTGCTGTCTAGATTCTGCTCTCCTGATTGCCTGACTCTTAAAAATGAAATCCTAACTCTTCCCGCCTTGTTTCCTTCTTCTGTTAGGAAGAGCGTGGGTAGAGAGGACGGTGATTTCCAGTTTAATTCCGCCTCTGTCCAAATCGCAGCATACACAGCTGATTCCCAAAAGAAACTTCTTCCCAGGATGTGGGGCCGAAAGTGCCGTCATGTTGGGGTGGGTGAGAGAACCACGCCTGTCAGGCCTTGGCTTCCTTCATTTTGTATTCTGTATTTGTTTTAGCTGTCCTGTTCAGAGATCTACCCCTGTGCAGCCCACCCTTGGTTGAGGATCACAAATTGAGGTGCCTTCCTTGTATGCTTTTTGTTAGTGTTTTTTGTTTCTGTTCCTTAACTGCTGAGCCTCAGCCAGTGTGGGTCCTGGGGGAAATATCATTCCAGAGGAAGCCATCCCTGCACGGAAATGGGATTTACACTAGACAAATGAGTACTTCTGTTCCTTCCTCGCCATCCCTCCCTTCCCATCTGTGATGCACTTGAGAAAGGGGCAGCCGCCGGGGAGTTTCCTCTAAGACCCCGATTCCCACTGTAAGCGCGGGGTTACGCTGGGCCTTCTTGCAAGGAGGCCTGTAAAGGCTGTGACCTAATCAAGGGACTTCAGCCAGAGCGGGGATTCCTCAACCAAACTGAACAGCTCTGCTTTATCCCCCCCGCCCCTCCCCTTCTTTCTTCACCATCTGCCCTACATTTCCAGCCTGATCCGCAGTCAGATTCCTGCTAATGGAGAAGCTTTGAGTCCTTCAGGTGAAATGAAGTCACATTGAAACAAAACTATATATATTTTCGGTTTTTTTTTTTTGCCTTATTTTTTTTTTCCAAGAAAACTACTAAATTAAATAATTTTTAAAAAGTCATATCGTTTGTCTGATTCACTTGTACTCCCACCAGGGAAGCAGTGGTGGAGGAGGGCCTGGAGGACTGACCCAGTGCTGGTTCGTTCTTGGGAAGCGGGCAGCTGATCTTTGCGAGGAATTGAAAGAAGAATGGGGCATGGGTTTCTAGGCGTTCCAAGCATTTGGCAACATTCTCAAGGGCCCGTGGACAGCAGAGTAGTTTCAACAGGCCCTTCCGCTTCGATGGCATGTAACCGTCAGTGTCCCACCTTGGTTATAGGGGACTTGTGTCTAGTGCTTTTGATGTTGAGCCTGTTTCACCTCCAAAAATAAAAGTTTTCTTGAATGTAATTTCTCTTGCCCATTTAGATTCTCAGATTCTTAGCTGTTTCATGTAGGGATTCAATTCTGTACTTTGAAACGTAAGCAATGGAGGATTGATTTAAAGGCCTTGGAGAGCATTAGGACTGTGAAAAGGCTTGGTTAGGTTTTCACTGTAAAGTTCAGGGCAGGGGGGAGGTGGGCAAAGGAATCAAAGGACCCAGATAGGCTGCACATCAGGGCAGGCTCGGGCCCTGCCCTGTGACTGGGCATCTGCTCCTGGGCCCAGCAGGCTGACTTAGAGATTCTGAACATTGTCTGGCTCACACACAATTTTAAGAGGTAAATGTTAGAATCGTCGTGTTGAATATGAAGAAAGGCACTGGGAAAAGGCACAAAAAAAAAAAACACCTAAATTCACCCAAGGTCACACAGCGCATGGTTGGGTACAGTCATTCGAATCCAAGGCTGGGTTGTCTGACCACCGAGTCTATGACCCCCTACAACTTTGTGTCCTAAGAGAAAGTGGGTTGGAAGGCAGCTGGCAGTTAAGTCATTTCCTCCTGGATTAGGTCATATTATGCAGAGGCTTAGTGATGTGGAGAGTGCCACCTTGGAGGTCGATCTGCAGGAAAGAGCAGCCTTGAGGTTCAGCCTCCAGGCTCCTTGATTTCCCAAGGCTCTCAAGTCCACAAAAATGAGCTGTGTCTCCAGGGATTGTTCTAGCCTGGTTCTTGGGAAGGCCACTCATCTGTTCATTTGCCTGATTCACACTGCTGGGCTTGACGGTAATTCAGCAACTTACCAGGTTTTTTTCTGGCAAGCTAAAAACATTGCAGTAGACCCTTGCACTTGTGAGACCTACATCCGGCAATCTTGAATAGCACTGTGCTACACAATTTCATCCAAAAGGGGCAAATGTAGCTGGAACATAGTAACAATCCTTTCTTTAGTCTTTTCATGGGCTACTGTGACCTGATTGGCTGGGATGTGGATCCCGAAGGGTCTACCATACTCATGCTTCAAAATGATGACCCAGCAAAAGTACAAATTAGTACACTTGTCAGGGCCCTCTGAGGTCCCACACATTGCAAGGGCCTACTCTACTTTCAGCGAGATAAATGAAAACCAACCCTAAAAAGAGGTGTAGAAAAATCTTCTTTGGAATTTTTTCACCATAAGGTGTATACCCTGTGAAACTCTAAGATTGCTGTCAAAATTTAGAGCTTGCTTCTAAAAGTTTATAAAGCTTTTGCCCAGTGATCTGCCCTGCCCTGTGGGAAGCATTCCAAGCCGCTCATGGTTTTCCCTTCCAAGCTCATAAAGTAATGGGTAGTTCTGTTCTCAGGCCTTCCTCCCTACTACCTTTTCAGTTCACACTGATCCCTCAGGGGAAGGAGGCAGGGTGGCCAGATGAGGTCTCTTTCAAGGCAAGAACTAAAGAGCTCAGAATCTCCTATAAACAACCTTGCAGAGATCACATCTGAGTTTAACCAGGTGATTTTAAAAGTTAATAAAGAACCAGTGGGGCGGGGGGGGGGGGGGGGGGCGCCTGGGTGGCTCAGCCGGTTGAGCGTCTGACTTCAGCTCAGGTCATGATCTAGTGGCTCGGGGTTCATGAACTCAAGCCCTGCCTTGGGCTCTCTGATGTCAGTACAGAGCCTGCTTTGGAAGCTTTGTTCCCGTCTCTCTGTCCCTCCCCCATCATGCACTCTCTCTCTCTCTCTCTCTCTCTCTGTCTCTCAAAAATAATAAAAACATTAAAAAAAAAAAATTGGCCCTGAGACATGGCTTGCTTGCTTTCTCTCTCTCTTCTCTTCCCTATCTCTCTCTCCTCTCTCTCTTCCTTCTCTTTCAGCATCGACTCCAGTCTGCTATGTAACATACATTAAGGATACACGTGGCGAGAAAGAGCTCTGACAAACAGGCAATAAGAGCTGGTGAAAGCACCAGAGAAGGGCCACCAGCCTGCAGGGGCGGGGGGACGACGGAGACATGTCAGAGAGGAATTCTAGAAGGAGGAGAATGTATCTGAGATGCGAGTCACAGGTTTAATAGGGAAGGGCAATGTATAGAACACTGAGTGGAGGAAGATGAAGAGCAGTGTAGGAAAGCATCCTGAGCTTGGGTGGCTGCGTGAGCTGCTGGATTTCAGAGTCAAGGAGAAAGCACTGATCTGGCACTGGAGAGAGGAAGGGGCTTCTGGAAGGCTATATCCTATCTGAAGAAAGAAGTCTTCATCTTTGCTCTCAAGTAGAGAGCCTGTGCAGGATTTATAAGCAGGGTGATGGGTTCCAGTGTGGAAAGTGAATTACAGGTGGGAAGATCAATGAAGAGGTTGGGGAAGATGTGAGGATGAAGAGAAGTGGAGGGAGTCCAGAACGACTGAACTTGAATGAACAGCACTTGGGTCTGATTATGGGTGGCGAGCAGAGAGGGAAGAAATTGTGTTTTTCTGCCTCGGGAAATGCAGACAGAAGGTGATAGAAAGGTAAGTTTAGAGGGAAAGACGGTTCATTTTTGGACATTCTGAGCTGGATGTCCCCATGAAGAGGTTGGGTAAGCGATTGAAAGTGTAGATCTCTTGGTAATAGTTTTTGTGAGACTGAGGGAGGCTGCACATTAAATTTCACCTGGTCAATTTACAAAGTACACAGTCCTGAGCCCCCTCTGCAGAGAGCCTGATCAGTTAGCGCTAGGGCTAGCTCAGTTTTATATATGTGAATGTTAGGGATGCAAAGTTATGAAATAGGTGGAATAAAATTAACCTATTAGGAGATATTATTAAACCACAGCTTGCTTCTTAGAGTTTGAGAGAGTCTCAGCCAATCCCATGTTTTGACAGTGTCTGTATATTTGAGAGTTTCAAGATGTCCAGGTGGGGTTACAAAAACGGAGGCATATTTTCACGACTTAGGTTTGGCAAATCAATGCTTTTAACATACAGATGCCGCGACTCTACGCATACCTCATCTGGAGGTGACACTGAAGAGTCACATTTTACACATGGCCGTCCTGTTCAGTTCCATACGTTTCTTGAGTCCAAACAACTGAGAAAAGTAAAATTATTTGTTATTTCTAGCTTATACACGGGGAGGCTTTGCTTTATCACCTCTATAATATTTGCTAGATGCTTACCTCCAGCTGAATCTATTCTGACCTCTTCTGTGACAACGGAACAAATACTATTTTATTATGGAAATACGGGAAACAGCTTTTACAAGCTGCCGAAATAGCTCAGCTGGGAGAGCGTTAGACTGAAGATCTAAAGGTCCCTGGTTCGATCCCGGGTTTCGGCAGTGGTTTTAGAGGCCACTGCCAGTGGCAGCTCCTTTCCAGGGAGCAGTACAGGTCTTCTAACGAAAGAATCCCAGGCTGCCACCCTGGGGGGCATCCTCCACGCACACGAGCTTGGGGTGTAGGCGCGGAGGGACTGGCCTTTTTTTATGTCGTTGCTTTTAAACTGCTCAGTTTAAAGTCAGGGTCCCTTCCCTGACCTTGGATCTGGCTGAGACCACGCTCTCCGCACGTACTACACAACTCTCGCTTGCTTGATCAGTCTAGCCCTCTCTCTTCTTTCCTGTTTCCAGCGACGTTCCGGGAGCTGCTGGAGGTAGAACCTTTCCCCGCGGGTGGGAGCCCCTGGCGCGCCCGGGCTCCGCAGGGCGCTTGACGGCCACGCAACTGCCACGCGCGGGGGGCGCGCGGGGCTCGATGGGGATGCCGACATCCCGGGCTCTCTCTCCACCAAGGAAACCTTCGATTTCGGTTTGGTCCACCTGGTTTAACAGAAACAAGCACCTAGGTCAGCTTTGGGTGGTGGTGGTGGTGGTGGTGACGGTGCGGTGGTATGGGCAGCCCTCTCTGGTTCACGTCTACAGCAGGGTTACCAAATCAAATTCCAGGACACGCAATTGAATTTGAAATTCAAAGAAAGGACAAATGTTTTTCAGTATAAGCATGTTCCAAATACTGCGTGGATCATACGAAGTACACACTCTTTTCCCAGAAACTTAAATGTAACTAAATTTTTATTTGGTAAATCACAAACCGCTGTTGGACATCACATACACATACATATGCTCTGAACTCGATGCGCCCCCTGCCCCCCCCCCCCCCGCGCCCCCGCAATTATACTGAGAAATTACTCAGGATGATCCGGATTTGCACAACAGACTGGTAGTTCCTTATTCTCAAAATCTCGGAATGCACAAAATGGGTTTGCGACCATCACCAACAGAGAAGGCCATAGCAGGGATTCCCAGGAAACACAGGGAATCAAACCGTCCAACCTGACCCAGGCTTCCAGAGTTGTTTACACTAGCCTGGGATGGGGGTGGAGGAGAGGGGGAATTTGGAGGCTCTGGGCTGGATGATGATGATGATGATAGTCATTTTTATTATTAATATAACTTGTTAAGATGATGAGTCACTC
This sequence comes from Acinonyx jubatus, assembly GCF_027475565.1. Classification (NCBI taxonomy): domain Eukaryota; kingdom Metazoa; phylum Chordata; class Mammalia; order Carnivora; family Felidae; genus Acinonyx; species Acinonyx jubatus. The sequence continues at coordinate 11,399,586 of NC_069390.1, forward strand.
AACTCAAGGCAGTGCAATGGAACCAAATACACTTAGGCATGCCTTCTTTTGGGCTGGGTGCCAGGCTGGGACATGGGGAGAGAGAATGGTGATTCAGTTCTCACATTCTAAAAACCCTAGATGTGATGAAAGGCAACATGGAGAAATACTGCTTTGGAACCTATTTATATGCCCTCCCCTTTCTGTTCATCTGTGTCAATATGCTAGCTGATGAGGGGCTTTGTCCCCCACATCTTTGGGTTCTTGGGTGGAAGGATGCATTTTGATGAGGGACTCTTGAAATCTAATGATGGTCAAAAAGAAGGAAAAGAAAATGATGTATTAAAAAATTGGGTAGTTCAGAGTTTGCATGGTGTACATTGGCATGTGTGACAGGGAATTTTATAGGTCACCTTGGCTAGGCTACGGTTGTTTAGCCAAACACCAGTCCTGATGTTGCTTGCTGTGAAGGTGTTTAGGTGTGATTAACATGTAAATCAGTAGACTTCGAGTAAAGCAGATGATGCTCTGGAACGTGGCTGGGCCTCTGTTCAGTCATCTGAAGGTTTTAAGAATGGGGTCTCCTGATGAAGAAGGCACTGTCTGCAAGCTGGTAAATAGAAAACCTGCCTGGGTTTCCAGCTTGCTGCCTTCTTGAAGTTAAACTCAAGACTACAACATCAACTCTTACTGGAATTTCCAGTCTGTTGGCCTACCCACCTTGCACTTGCCAGCCCCCACAATTGTGGGCCAATTTCTTAAAATCTCTCTTTTTCACTGCGGACCTCCCCAGTTTCCAGCCTGAGGAGAGAAGGAGGATCTCTGCGGGAAGTACTTGGGATCCAAGCAAGACGCTCAGAGAATACAGGGTGTCTGCCTGAATCACCATTCTTGCCCTGGTGGCATCCACCTACCCAGTTAATGTCTTTTTTTCCCTACCACGTTCTACTCTGCCCGCGTTCTAATTGTCCATCTGTGTTGGCAAAGCACTTGAATATTCCTCGATTAAAGCACTGGTTATGAGGCTCCCAAAGGTTTGGGGTGTAGTAGATCTGTTACGGAACCAGGCTGGATCGCTGACGGAAGAACCAAGCGGCACTCGGAGAGCTTGGAGGATCGGAGGTTGATTTACATCGATGAGCTCTGGTGAGACGGTCTCTCCAAAGATCCGAGCCACCAAAGTCTGCTACTTCCGCATTAGTGGCAATATGGTGCGAGGCAAGCGGGGCAGGAAGAAGACCCCAGGAGAGTCTTCAGGAGGGGCCTGGAATTCCCTATCAGTTCTGTGGGCCATCTTATGATTTTTCCCTCTGAAGGTCAGGGTTTATTTTTTTTCCCCATCAGATCCACAAGGGCAGGGAAGGAGAAGACTAGGGATGGTGCTGGTCACCAGAAGGTGCTACCCAGGGAGGACGGCAGTTAAACTGACGGGCGAGGGGGAAGGAGTGAAAGGAAGGTAGCATGCCAGTTGGAGGGAACGTGTGTAAAGACCCAGAGGACCGAAAGGTAGCAGGGGATCTGTAATGTGCAAATAGTAGCGTGTCCTGGTGAAGGGAGACGGGTTTGCCCCCGCAGGGCGGAGCGCGCGTGCGCAGAGGCCGAGACTGAGGGGGCGGGGCGGGGGCGCGCTCTCTGGGCCCAGGCCCAGGGTGGCTGCTAGCTCTTTCTCCCGAGCCCTGGTCGCCTCTTTCAGCTCCTCCGCTTCGCGCTTCTTTTGAGGTGGGCACCTGAGGACAAGGGACTGCAAAGTGGTGCTTCTCGGAAGAAGGGACACCTGCCACCTTTAACACGGAACCGTGGTCTCCGAGCCTGTGCTCTTTGCTTTTAGGGCAAAGACATGCGTGGGCCGGGGTGGAGGGACGGGTGTGTGCAGTGAAGCAATGGCTTCCCCTCTCTCTTCAGGCTTTTGCAGAACTGAAGATTCATGTTTGCCAAGGAGTCTCTAAATAAAAGGGGGCGCGTTTTATTTTGTTATATTTAAGAAATCTGCATTCAGCTGCCAAAGAACGACCTGACACCGTCCCCGCATGCTCTCCTCTTTACCTCCCGTCCCCGCGGGGTCCGTGGGCCGGAATTGGATTAGTCACACGCAAAGGACGAATCCGGGAGCTCGTTCTGGGCGGTGCTGTCAGCTCGCAGCGCAAACGACAACAGGGTCTTCATGCACCGAAGGGAGGAACTTCCCGTGAGCCCGGATAGCTCAGTCGGTAGAGCATCAGACTTTTAATCTGAGGGTCCAGGGTTCAAGTCCCTGTTCGGGCGCGACAACAAAACTTTTTCCTAATAATTTAAAAACAAGAACAAGCGTTCAGGATCAGCTTTCGTTATCCGGGTGATTTCCGAGAAGCGAGTAAAATCCTGGAGCTTGTAGGCTGCGAGGAAAAGCCGCGTCCCAGCGAGGACACACATTGCAAACCCTTGTGCAAAGCCCCCTGGGAGGCTCGCAGTGCATTGTTCGAGGGAATTAAATACACTGCTTTATTCTGCAACCACCGGCGGGGCCGCAGAGGTCCCAATTACCGCGGTATTCACAGGAAGGGGGAACGAATGCTTCAGGACGTCCCTTGGACTCCCCCGGTCACCGTCCTGCTTCGCTGTCCTGCGGGCGGTCCCCGCTGACCCTCTCTCTGGGGTTCCCTCCTGCTAGGTGTCTGGGATTACTGCACTGTTCCTGCACCTACACGCCACTTTACTACCCTTCTAGAGAATATTTCTGCACGCTGAAAAGGAAGAGAAGGCCATTTAGAAACCGAAACACCAAATAGAGCGGTCTTCTCTCTAAATGAAGTCTTCTCTCTCCTCCCCAACCCCAAGTGTGACCCTGGACACAGGGGAGAAAGTGAGGTGGAGATGGCAGCATTGCCGTGGGAGGAAGAACGTGCGTGTTGGAAAGAGTGCCTTCAAGGGGCTGGGGTGGGACAAGTCCTGGTGTCACAAAGACAAACAGAGTCAGCTCGCACTGACTACAGTCTAACAAGGGAAGCCTTCGGCTCCTGAGAAGTATTGAGGAAGTTGGGTTGTGGACAAAAGAGAAAGACTAAAACTAATTTCCCTGGTAGGTGGAGGGGAAGGTACATCCTTGCTTCACTAGAGATTGAGCCTTTCTTGTCTCGTCTCTACCAGGCAACGGAAGAAAGTCCATCTTTATCTCCTTAGCAGGATGGGAATGTAGGTTGATTGAGTCAGCTGCCCCCCCCCCCCCCCATGGACTGTGCTCCCCAGGGAGTCCTGATTAGTGGAGCAGGACCCGGATGGAGGTAGCACTCAAGAGGGAGGGAGGGAGGGCCTTCACCCTTCACGCTGGAGCGCCTTATGCTGTGCCTACACACACCCACAATTAGCTCCGTCTCCAAAGCGCAGCTTCATCAGAAGAAAGGGAATCAGAGCAATAGCATCTAACTTATGAACGTGTGATTAAATGAGTAACAAGGCATGCACAGTGCTTGGTAGAGTTTTGCCCCAAGGTAAGCATTCAATATTGTAGCTGTTACCATCATTATTTTTCTTTCCAAGAGTTTTCAATCTAGGGAGGAAAAACGGATACATATGGAAACACGTTAAGGAACCATTTCAAGGAAACATACTCCCAATATGCCCAAGATCATAAGCACATGTTCATGTGATTTGTGTTGGTTGATAGGTGCTGAAGGGACAGCAAGAGCGGAGTGGTTTGGTTGGGCCAGTCAGGCTATTTTCTTGAAGAAATTGAATCATGGGGCCAACCTGGCATCCCAGGGAGAGAAAGAAGGCGAGGAGCTGTGGCAGACACTCGAATTTATCCTCTTCTCTCTGAGGGAGTCCCTTGGAAAGTGATCAAGTGCACTTTTGGCAACCTTGAAAAGTGAAGTGTCTTTGCTCCAATTATTTCCTGACTGAACAAGAATAGAGCAGGCTGAGGCAAGGCGAGGACAGGGGTGGAGAGCATTGAGGACTCCTAGTTCTTACTCCCTCCTCAATTCAAGTTCACTCCCTCTGCCTTTCCCCATAGGGGGGAAAGTGAGAAAAAAGAAAAAAAAAAACCCAAAAAACCAAAACCAACCAAACAAAAAACCCCCAAACCCTAACATCTGTTTTGACCAAGACCTTTTGGGCTTTGGAGCTGGACAGCTCTGGTTCAATTCTGGATGATTTGAGGCGAATCAGTTATTTCATTTAGAAATCAACCTTACGGCAGGGGTGAGGCATGGGCTGGGAACACAGTAGGCACTTGTTAGTAAGTGGCCGTTTACTCTTTTTAGGGCTCTGGGGAGAGGTAGAGAAAGCATTAGGAAGAACGCGAAATGCTCCTCATATGATAGGGATGAATTTTCACTGTTCTCCAAACCTCAGAACGTAATTAGGAACTGGAAAGGCGGAGGAAATAAGAGAAAGTTCTTTTTTCTTTCTTTCTGTTAAATTTCCTTAACAGGGTAGCGAGGGCTCCCGCCTCCGCCGAAATAGCTCAGTTGGGAGAGCGTTAGACTGAAGATCTAAAGGTCCCTGGTTCGATCCCGGGTTTCGGCAGGGTTTTTGCCGACTCCCAATGGGGACTCGGGTGCTTTCCTTTCCGTAGAGCCCCGCCCAGGGCCCCCGCGCGCGCCTGCGCAGCACCGGTGCTGGTCTCAGAGCTCGAGCCAACCCTTGCGCGTGCGCAGCGGTTGTGTGTCTGTTGCGGGGAAGCGGGTCTCTTACGCGCGTGCTCACCCTCGCGCTTGCGCAGCGGCCGTGCGGGTCTCAGCGCGCGCGCTTGGCGGAGGCTAGGGTGGTACAGGGAAGGTTCGGAGGCTTAGTCCTCGTCGGGAAGCTCGGAGCCGTGGAATGCCCCGCACCTAGCCGCACTACCGCACACTAGGCTCCGTAGTGTTTGTTCGCAGTTCCCAGTGTGGTCAGCGCGCCAGGCTCGCAAGTTTTTCTCCTGGGCGACAGACGTGCCTTCAAAAACCTTTGCAAAGCCAGACCCAAAAGCCAGGGACCCTCGTGGGCGCGTCAGAAATCTGGTAAAGGATGGTTCCCAGCCGGAAATGTGACTCAGAAGCACGTGTCTCTGTCTGAAAGAATCTTTGGAACCTCAGCTTTCTCACCGCGCCTTTAAGAAACGGGGCGCCAACAAGTGCTCCTGGCCAAACGCTGCGCAATTACTGTCAGGAGCATTGCTGTTGGGAATGACGGGGGTGCAGTTTATTGGTTGTGGGTCTATAGACTTTTGTATATAAAAGTAATACACAGAAGTTTCAAGGAAAAAAGCAGCCGAAGGCACCGTAACACTCCAAAGTTGGAAGAGAAAAAAGCCTAAGCGTGGAAGGCTCGTAATCAGGAACTGTGCGCATGCGCGAAGTCAGAGGCCAGTCTGGCCCTCAGGGGGTGCCCCTCCCCCCCAACACGGAAGGGAGCCCAGTGGGTTTTGCATGATCCCTCACCTGTTCGCTAAGTGTCGTGTTAACAATCTCAAATTTGTTTCTGGAATTTAAAATAACCTCCGCCCGAACAGGGACTTGAACCCTGGACCCTCAGATTAAAAGTCTGATGCTCTACCGACTGAGCTATCCGGGCTCGCAAGGGAGGCCCTCTCCTAACCCTATCCGCAGTGAAATAGGCCATGTGGCTGCACTCTTTTCTCACTGAATTAATATCCTGAGTCCTTTTACTGATTTCCTGAAGGTGAAACTACAAAATCAAGATCCAGTGGGTGTTGGGCTGAATGGAATCGTTTTCTCTCCCATCAGAGATAGACTATAAAGAAAAAACCTGCCTGCCTCACCTACCCCGCCCCCGGGCAGCTCCCCTCCCCCCCCCCCCCCCCCCCCCCCAGCCAACTAAGTACTAGCATCCTAAAGGGAACATCCCCTAAAGAAGTCTCCAGATTTAGGAACTCTGGGCGTGCTTCTGGTTGAGCAGCGGGATTTTAATTCCAGTGTTGGTCTTTGGAGAGCCCCAGAGCGTCATGTGGGTGGCGCATTATGAATAATTGATTAGGTGTCTGATAATCTACTCGACAGACGTTCATCGAGTGCATGCTGCTCTCCAGCACTAAGCAAATTTAGGCTGCCAAGACCCAGTCCTGGTCCTCAGTGCAGCAGAAAGATACACTAACAGACGCAGTCAAGCGCTTTGATGGTGGGAAACTGGCTTTCTTAGGCGCCCGGCCGACACCAGAAGGGGCAGCCAAGTCTTCCAGGGGGATAGAGAAGCCTGAACTGAGCTGTGAAAGGTAACTGGGCCCCTGTAGTCTTGGAAAGAGAATTCTGAGCAGAGGGAACAGCAAACAGGAAGTCGCCCAGGGAATCTGAACATTTTCCCAGAGCTTTCGCTGAAAGGTTTTGGCCAGGTGGGATTTTATATGTTGAAGAAGTCCTATGATCCTGGCAGCTGTGTCTCGCACTCAACTAATTTTTTCATTCATCTTGCTCCCTTGTTGCCATATGATTTCTTGGGGTATTGGACAAGATCCCTTGAAAGGAAGGGAATCCTATGATGGAGAACCTCACAACCATTTTAGCCCTGCTTGGGCTTCAGAGACACTCCCTTACGTTGGGGAACGTTGAGGCTTGCATTCTTTTAGGAAATGTGTATGATCAGGAACGTATCAGGAATGAAATGTATCAGGAAGTAGGAGCAATGTTTAAGGTAACCTGTTATGGAAAGATATCCATGTTATGTTAAACAAAAACACAAGGTGCTCTACAATATGTACGGGATAATATTTGTGGGGAAAAAAATAAAGGATCTGTATATGAATATACATTCTTTAATCACACATTTTGTATATTTGGGGTTTACCTATACATGAGATGTTTAAGGATAGAAGACAGTTCAATAAAAATGGCTACATTTTGTAAGAGGAGGCTCTCACCATTTCCTTTGGGTACATCTGTGTTATTGGAGTAAAAAAATGCATTCTTTTCATAATAAATGAAAAAAATGTAATCTGCTAAATTATTCCATCCTTCTGGGATCACACAGGGAGCCCTTCAAATCCAGGCATCCCTGATCCTGTGTTTTCTACAGATCCCAGCAGAGAAAGGGTAAAAGCACAAATTTTCTTCCCAGAATGGGGGGGGGGGGGGAGGAGAGGATGAGAGGGAGTCCCTCCACGTCTCATGGTTTGGGAGGGGAATCGCTCTATTGAAAAACCACAAATGGATAAGGTAGCGTTCACAAATGAGGATGTGGATCCCTAAGAATCAGATGACAAGTCTAGATTCTACCAAGAAAACCAAAACCAGCTTCTGCCCCCCCCCCCTTACCCCCCAGGAGAGGAGCTGCCTGTGCTAGGAAGTCAGTCCTGGGGGGCTTAGCCTTTGGCCTAACCTCAGCTTCTTACAACAGGGCTCTGTTCACAGGGCCCACTCAGTACTGTGTGAAGAAGCGAGTGCTGAGTGTGAGAGAGCGGGAAAATCTGCTTCCTGCTCTCCTGAGACAAGACTAGATCGACAGGTACCAAACACTGAGAACCAAAGTCTCAAACGTATGTCCTCAAGCGTTAACAGTGTGCAACCGGACTACTCAGCATAGAGAGGGTTCACTGAAGCCGGAGCTGTTTACATGTCATTTAACAGCTGCAATGCTTTTTTCCACTCCCTTCCGTCCTCCCCAACCCCCCAGTCTTGAAATGCCATCCTCTCCCCACTTTCCAAGTTCCGTTGGTTTGGGAAGTTCCCTCTGAACTTTAAAGACAGGGATGAGGACTTGTCCAGAGATCCCTGCTTGATCCTCTCCAGATCGGGTTACGGGTTACGCGTGCTGGGGGCCTCTGAGGCTGTCACTCCTGCTGCACTCACCACAACCTACCTTCAACACCTGTCTAATTGGGTCAGTCTTCCCTCCTCCAATGTTTCTGCTGGGAGGCAGAGAGTTCCCATGTGTCCCCGGTGCCTGGTCAGTGGCTGGCACAGATCAAGCTCTCCAAACCTGTTGTGGAATGAATGAGAGTCATGGGTCACGGGAAGGTTTTAGTGAAGATTTGGAGAGCAGATTTTGGGAGTTCTTGGGAGTTTTTGATTGGTAGAGAGAGGGGGAGAACCTTCCTGTCAAGGTGAATGATTTCCACAAGTGGAGTAACTCTGCCCTGAGAAAGTTCTATGCCACTCTATTGGGCCTCCCTGTTTTATTTACTTGACAGCGCTTATTTCCATCTGAAATTCTGTTTATTTGCTTGTTTATAAACCATCTCTTTCCTCTGTCACTCTGTGATGCAAGTGCCGCTGGACAGGTATCTTGTTGGTGAGGCCTTGTCTTTTTTGTTACCTTTCTTTTTTACTTTTCCTTTTCCAAAATTTTTTGCATTCCCTTAACCCCGGCGTTTAGAACAGCACTTGGCATACAGAAGGATCTTAAGAAATAACTGTCGACTAATTTCAAAGGGTGAACGTTTTTACTCCCCCATCCCAACGTAGTACAGTTTTACACAGACCCTTTCTTTCAGTTTTCCAAACCATCAATTCTGAATTTGCTGCTACACTTTCCGTGTCTGGCAAAAATACCAACCCTCAGAATAAGAGGTCTTTGCCATGTAACCATTCCGGCCGTCTTGGTTACTCTGATTCCATCATAGTCTCTCAGCCTAGGAAGATTGAAAACACACAGAAGGTCCTTACTGTTTGTTTACCATCTTGAAAGCCCTGGGGAAACTCGAAGGATGAGTTCGTGTTTGGAAAAGCAGAAGAGCTGTTACCAGAAGTGGGGTTCGAACCCACGAGGATATAAATCCATTGGATCTTAAGTCCAACGCCTTAACCACTCGGCCATTCTGGTACGCTACAAGCTTGCACTTACTTTTAGTCAACTTGAACAATATAGAGTTATGGAGGTATCCAAACAATTAAAAATGTGGATTGAGATGTAAAAGGACAATGTGGGGGCGAAAAAAATCTCCGAAACTTACCAGGTCGTGCCAATTTCTCCGCCTCCAGTCACCGGAAACCCTGGGGTCCCCTGAAGGCGACTGGGAAGACTCGGGTGACAGGTCTCCCAACAACTTCACACGAGAAGACACCACAGGGAGTTGGAATGAATTTCCTTCCTTTTCATAGTACGCGAGTGAGATGGGGAATTTTAAAGGTGTTAAGGTGGGTTTTTTCTTCACTTCCCAAAACAAAAGCGACTCTGGTGGGACTCGAACCCACAACCTTTGAATGCCTCCATCTGTCTAGAAGTCCAATGCGCTATCCATTGCGCCACAGAGCCACGCACTTGGGCCCTTCCGCGCTGCTTACATCAAGGCAGGCGCAACGTCTGCCCCGAGACACCCGCCGCGGGTCCGGCCGCGCCTTCCTTCTCGGAGAAGTGGCGGAGCCCGTGCAGCCGAGGAGAAGCGTGGGTGGGAGCTGCGCTTGGCGGCCCGACATCCTTCTGATAGTTCCTCTCCGTAAGCGGTCGCTGGGCATCAACTCTCAGTCTCCTCCCACACTGGAAAGAGAAAGGTCTTTATGTGCACTTATTTCACCCTGGAGAGCTATTGCAGCGCGCGGTTCCATAGTGTAGCGGTTAGCACATCTGCTTTACGCGCAGAAGGTCCTGGGTTCGAGCCCCAGTGGAACCACGAGGCTGTAATCTTCCCCTTTAGCGCTGTTTTCAGGATTTGCTTTGTCAGCCAGATCTTGAGTTTTACTCCGGGAAGCGAGGGACGCCGCGGTTCCGCCGCGGTTCCGCCGGGACTTGGCGTTGAGCCAGGCCGCGCGGGCTCCAGTCCGGTGGGCGCCTGAGCAGATCGGCCGCCGCGGCTGCCCCCGGGTGGCGCCTCTGGGGAGGTGCAGGCCGCCGGGCGGGGCTCCGGGCGCAGCGCGCCTCGGCGCCTGCGCCTTCCCGACCGCAGTCCTGCCTCCCGGTGGCTGGGCAGGAGTCCTGGGCCCACCTGCTCCTCCGCCACCTTTAAAGGTGGCGGCCACCTCCTTCTTTTGTTGATCAACACCAACTCCACTGACCTCATTGTTTATTGAAATTAAAAATCTTTTTGAAAAATTACATGCACATGTTAAAGATTTCAAAGAGCTCCACGTGTCTTACAGTGATGTGCCCCTCTCACAAAGCTTGTCTCCTTGACCAAACTCTAGCCCAGCTCCCCTGAGCCCTCCTGTCAGTGAGGCCTGTCAACCCCGGCCTAGGAAGACTTGAACAAACAACAACGCTGAGTTTCTAGCAGCATCCTAAGGTGACCCTAGGTCCACTTACAGTGCTGAGAAGACTGGCCAAACAATTTACTGTTGGTTCCAGCCAACGCCTGACACAGGGCCCCTGTGTTTCAGCCTCTGTGGGAAGGTAGGAGCCTAACTTCCTTAGAGTTAAGAACCAGTTTAGCAAACCCACATGAGGTTTTCAGGGACCAACTCCACCTGCTTCCAGATTTTTGTAATTTTCGCTCCCTGGGTCTACTGAGCTGCCATCACTCGCCTCCCGGTCCCCTCATGTACAAATCGAAGGTGAGTGCAGTTGACGCTGGACACTTTTCCCTCTTGCCATAGTATATTACTGATTAGAATCTGTGCTGTTCCCTTTAACTCGTGTCCAGCTTTCTCTTGGATACCTCCTGCCTTTCAACTGCTGGGAGTTTCTTTTGTGACCCTTCCGAGCTATTCTTTGCACTCTCCAGTGTAGACGTGTATTTCCTTTATTAGCCACTTCGGATTTTTGTCCAAAAGATAGCATACGATTGGTACTGCTCCCCTCAACCCAACACTATTCTGGAAATCTTACTATGTCGTTCTTAAGTCTGCTCGATCTTTGACTTCCAGTGTTTGGATGTACCATAATTGTTTAGTCTGTGGTATTTGATGAACAATTAACCTGTGGTCCATCTTACAATGCTGTGGTGGATTTCCTTGTTGATTGGTTTTGGGGGTAGATCAACATAAAGAGTAATAATAGCAAAATCTTGACTAGGCGTTTCCTACGTGGTTAGGCAGGAGACTCAGTTGACTCAGGGGATACTCAGGATGATTGTGTTATGATCTAACCCATTTGGGAGACGAAGAAGAGGCATAGAGAGGGTGATTGCCCAGGGTCACACTGGCCAGGGACAGAACAGGATACCAACCGAGGCAGGCAGAGTAGTGCCTTTTTGTTTTAGAAAAGGAATTGCCAGGCATATGTATGTTATATTTCTATGAATGCTTTCACCTCCAAAGAGCTTGGACAATATTATATTCCCACCAACGTGAGCGTGCTTTGCTTCATCTCAGTCTCTCTTAAATAAAAAGTATTAACGGGCTTTTGGGTCTCTCTGCCTTTTGAAAGGGGAAAATGTCTCAATTTACATGTCTTTTATCAGAGTAAGGTTGAATATTTTTTCATATGCTTAAAAACCCATTCTCTTTCCTCCCTATCTTCCTTTTTCCCTTCCTCCCTTCCTTCCATCCTGCAATCTGTTCAATCCTTTTGTACAGTTTTCTATTGTATTGTTAAGGTTTTCTTATTGATCTTTTGGTGCTTTTTATAACTATAGATTTAGATATGTTTGCAAATGTATTTCCCAGACTTGCTGTTTGCCTCTTAATTTTATTTTTGCTACTTTGTGCTATGCAGCCATTTAAAACGGTTAATGTAGTCAAATTCATTATCCTCTTTTTTATTTATTTTTGAGGGGGGGGGCTTTAAAATTTCTTGCCTGGAAAGTGCTTCCCCATTCTGAGAGTATATTCCAAAAGTGATGCTATATTTTCTCCAGATTATTATTTCCTTAAAATTTATCTGTTACATCGTTGGTCCTTTTGAAATCTCTATAACTAGTGCTGTGGTCTGAATGTTTGTGATGCCCCAAAGCTCATATGTTGAAAGCTAATCCTCAGGGTGAAGGCTGGGGGTGGGGGTGGGGCTTTGGAAGGTCCTGAGTATAAAACCTTATGTGGGATTAGTGCCCTTTTAAGAGAGATGCCAGAAAGTTCCCTCACCCCCCCTGCCATGTAGGACGGCAAGAAGGCAGTGATCTATCAACGAGGGTGTGGCATTCTCACCAGACACCAAATCTGCTAGTTCTTTGACCTTGGTCTTCCCAGCCTCCAGAACTGTGAGATGGGTTTCTGCTGCTTCTAAGCCACCCAGTCTGTGATATTTTTGTTACAGTAGCCTGAACAGACTAAGACACTGGATAAACCATGAGACAGGGACATTAGACCCCTATAGAGGGATTTTATAAATCACTCTGGAGGATTGGGGTGTGTAAATCAGTCAACTTGGTAAAAATCACATAGTTTTCAAAAATCAGACTGGTTCTGCCTGTCTCTAGCTTCAAGTTCCTTAACATCCTGTCCTTAGAACTTTCCAGGAGTTCTGCTGATGTCGGCTTCCCTTCTGGTACTCATTGGGCTCATCAAGCCACCTTCCTTCCACTTTTCTGTGTTGCATCGGCTGGGCTCCTTCCCTTCTCACAAAGGGCATAGCTTTGGGTGGTCTAGCGCAGACTATAGAAGCTCAGCCTGTGGACTCCAGAGCCAAACTGTGGCTTCAGTTCCCGGTTCTGTCGCTCTCGGTTGTGTGACTGTGGCACAGTACATAACCTGTCTGTGCTGTGTGATACTGGCTTGGTTGCTTAACTGCTCTGTCATAGTTTCCTCCTCTGTAAAATGCAGATAAAGCTCAGGTGAGATTCTCAAGAAGATTGAGTAAATTACTGTATGTGAAACATTTTATTTATTTATTTATTTATTTATTTATTTATTTATTATTTTTAGAGACAGAGAGAGAGGCAAAGGGAGACAGGGAGAGAGAGAGAGAGCAAGAGAGAGAGAGAGAGAGAGAGAATCCCAAGCAGGCTCCACACTCAGTGCAGAGCCCAGCTCAGGGTTAGTGGGATCATGACCTGAGCTGAAATCAAGAGTCAGTGGCTCAACCGACTGAGCCCCCCAGATGCCCCTGTACATAAGTATTTCAAATGACATGCATGGGGTAAACACTTAGCAAATGTCATCTACCATCATCATCATCATCATTATGATTTGGCAGATAAGTCTGGTAAGTTTAGGTAGAACAGTATGGTTTTCCCATAGGGACGTTTTAATTTTTTATTAAATGTTTATTTATTTTTGAGAGAGTCAGAGAGCAAGCAGGGAAGGGGCAGAGAGAGGGGAGACAGAATCCGAAGCAGGCTCCAGGCTCTGAGCTGATAGTAGAGAGCCCGATGTGGGGCTCAAACTCAGGAACTGCGAGATCATGTCCTGAGCTAAAGCCCCCAACTGGGCCACCCAGGTGCCCCCCCCCACCCCTCCCCCCGCCAGGGTATTTTCAGAAAATGCTAAGTGCTCAGAGCATGAGCTCTGCATTTACTGACCTCTCTTCTTGCCTTGTAGGGGCTCAGTCTTCTTCCTTTGTCTTTTCATATGGTCTGTCCTCTGCTTCCCCTTTTCATAAGAGCATCAGTAATACGGGACTAGGGCCCATCCTAATGGCCTCGCCGTAGTGCAATTACCTCTATAAAACCGTCTCCAAATAAGGTCACGTTCTAACTTTCAGTGCCATGAGATTGTTCAGCAGGTGGTGCTGAAGAGGAGAAGGCCCTCCCCTACCGAGCCCCCCAGCGCCCCCACACTTACCATTTTACCTGCAATCTTACTCGTAGGTATTTACCCAAGGGCCATGAAAGCACCCATTTACACAAAGTTGGATGTGTAAATGTTCATAGCAGCTTTAGTCATAATCCCCACACTGGAACCAAACCGAATAGACTTGACCGGCGAATAGGTAAGTAAATGGTGGCACAGCCATGCCACTGAAAAGCCCTTAGCGAGAAAATGGAATGAACTTCCGATGTACGCAACAACGTGGATACATTTCAAAAGCGTTTTGCTAAGTGAAAGAAGCCACATGGGAGGGGCGCCTGGGGGGGCTCAGTCCTCTAAGCGTCCGACTCTCGATTTCGGCTCAGGTCATGGTCTCAAGGTTCGTGAGACGGAAACCGAGGTGGGTTCTGTGCTGATAGCGTGGAACCTGCTCGAGATTCTCTGTCTCCTTCTCTCTCTGCCCCTCTCTTTCTTAAAATAAATAAATAAATAAATAAATAAAATGGTTTGGTGCAAATGTTCATGTCTTTAGCAAAGGTGCACTTTGCCTTTGACCTCAGTTCTTTCTCAAAGGCACGTGGTTTTATGATGTGATTTTTCAGTGCCATGACGTTGTGCAAGACGTGATGCTGGATGAAAACTTGAAGGCCCTCAGTCCTTTGGGAGCCCCACTGTCCCCTATTTTCTTGGACTTTCAGCCTGCTGGCATCTCCCGGGTTATTCAGATAGGCCCACTGACCTTCAGGATTTAGAACGTGGCTCCTTTTAGTGGCTGTCACCCGTCCCCTGCGTGCTGACACTGGACAGGGGTAGTGAAGGGAGCAGAGCGGAGCACAGGCACGCTGTTCCATATTAATGGGTCTGAGGGTTTGGTAACTGGACCTGATGGTCTGGGGGGCTTCATACGTGCCCAGTGGTTTTCAAGCTCTTTTCACTGGAGCACGTGCTAAGAAATACGTTTTATTTACATCAAGACCACTATACTCAAGTAGAGTGAAATAAAGGTTTCAGGAATGAAATGGCCTGAAATAAAGGTTTCAGGAAATGATGCTTTATTATTATTATTTGAAGAATTCTATGCCTTTTATTCTACCCTAAACTATTCAATTTAATTAAAAAAAAAAGTGCACGCGCAGACCTATTAACGACTCACACCCCTTAGAGTTTCTGCAGTTTGAAAAACACTGACCTGGGGGGACACCTGGGGGGCTCAGTCGGTTAAGCATTTGCCTCTGGGTTTCGGCTCAGGTCATGATCTCACGGTTCCTGGGATCAAGCCCCGCATCGGGCGCTGCACTGACAGTAGGGAGCCTGCTTGGAATTCTCTCTCTCCTTCTCTCTCTGCCCTTATCCTGCTCACACAGTGTCTCTCTTAAAAATAAATAAATAAACTTAAAAAAAAAATAAAGAAGACAATTAAAAAAAGACAAGACAAGAAAAACACTGACCTGGAGCAGTGCTGTCAAAGTGCGGTGAAACACAGGCCCCTCACACCAGGACCACCGGAAAAAGGATGTGGATTCCTGGTATCCAGGAAGACTATTGATCTCTTCACTGGTGCCTGGGACTTTACATTTTAAGTAAACGGCTAGATGATTCTGTGCCCGCTGAGGTTTGGGAACCACTGGCTCAGGAGCACATTGGCTGCCCTTGCAGAAGCTTCCAACTGTGATCTGTGGATCCCTGAGGACTACAGTGGATGTACTTCAGGGAAACATCTACAGAGTGGCTTCTCTTGATCTGTGTGTGAGTTCATGTGCAAAGTCGTTTGTCTCAAAGAAAGATCTGAAATTGGAGGAAAGAAAATGCATGCGATAAGATGCATTACTTCATCTCTGGAAGTAAAAAATTTCAGTTAAGTTCTGTCTGCCAAAGGCAGAATCATGGAAGGGGAATGGCTCCCTTTAGAGGTAAGGAAATTACAAAACATTTTGCTTTGTAGACCCTAGTCCTGATTGAAGAGGAGCTTTCTCAGAAATACAGCTTCCTAATGTGGGAGATATTGAACAATTTAGCAAAAACTTAAATATCTTGTATTAGAGGGGTGCCTGGGTGGCTCAGTTGGTTGAACACCCGACTTGAATTCAGCTCAAGTCATGATCCCAAAGTCAAGGGATTGAGCCCCACGTCTGGCTCCATGCTGAGCGTGGATGGAGGCTGCTTAAGATTTCCTGTCTCCGTCTCTCCCTCTCCCTCTCTCTCTACCTCCTTGCCCCTCTTCCCCGTTTGCACATGCACTCTCTCTGTAAAAAAAAAAAAAAAAAAAATCTTGTATTAGAATCCATATATTAAAAGATTGTTGTCCAACAAGACATTCTCATCACCTTAAAGGAGAAGAAATATATTTGCTTGGGAAATGGATTTTAATCGATACTACTTGTCTGTAAAGTACCACAGTGTTTTTGTAAAAAAATTTTTAAATGTTTATTTAGTTGAGAGAGAGAGAGAGAGCATGAGCAGGGGAGGGACAGAAAAGGAGGTAGACACAGGCTTCAGGCTCTGAGCTGTCAACACAAAGCCCAACACAGGGCTCAAACCCATGAACTGTGAGATCATGACCTGAGCTGAAGTCAGATACTTAACCAATTGAGCCACCCAGGCACTTCTAAAGTACCATAGTCTTTTGGGAATGCCATAATCAATTAATTTTCTCTTAAAAGGAAGCGTGTGTGTGTGTTTTAAAATTGACATGCTATATATATATATATTTTTTCCTGTTCTAAGCAGTCTATATGTAAGCATACATGTGTATATACAGGACACACACATATTTTTTTTTGTCTCGTGAATCCTCAATTCATTATTTACCTCTTAAAGACGAAATGCTAAAAGAGTGTATGAAGAAAGGAAGTTTAAGTTTTAAGAAAAGCATGATTTTTTTGTAAACAAAGTGATTTATAAGGGGGGTAGGAGGATGAACAAAGTAGATGAAGGGGATTAAGGGGTACAAACTTCCAGTTATAGAATAAGTAAGTCGCGGAGATGAAAAGTACAGCATCGGGAATATAGTCAGTAGTATTGTGATAACTTTGTATGGTGACAGGTGGTGACTACACTTACTGTGTTGAGCACTGCTGGTTAATGTACAGAGTTGTTGAATCACTACGTGTGCACCTGAAACTAATAGAACATTGTATGTCAACCATACTTGAATAATAAAACTTTCTATTTTATTATTATTTTTTTAATGTTTATTTATTTATTTTGAGAGAGAGAGAGAGAGAGAGAGAGAGAGAGAGAAAACGGGGGAGGGGCAGAGAGAGAGAATCCCCAGCAGCTTCCGCACTGTCAGCGTGGAACCCGATGCTTGAACTCATGAACTGCAAAATCATGACTTGAAGTGGAATCAAGGGTCCGACGCTTAACCGCCTGAGCCACCTAGGTGCCCCAAGTAATACTAATGAAAAAAAATTTAAAGTAATTTACAAGGAAGAAAATATCTGCTACTGTTGATAAAAGAACACACTGGTGAGGGCAGAATGTGATTCTGTATTCTGGTTCAAAAGGAAGTTTGAATTGTTCTTGCTGTTTTTGTAACATGGGTAATTCGATACAAAAGTCAAGGCTGAGGTCAAAAGTGAGGTGAATGGTTTTAATTCTAGGCAGGAAGTAACAACCACCCCAAAGAAGCAAATGTAGATCTTTTAAAAAAGATCTTCCAGCTTTGGTGAAACAGCCATGAGTCCAGGATCTGGCATAAGCACGTGTGGATTTTGTTACCAGTGTTTGCCTTGCTTTGCTGTGCTGAAGTGATCCACCCTTCTGCACCTGGGTCTCTTGGGCTACCTTTGGACTTGGAGTCACCCCGTCACGTCCACCCAGTGCAGCTTTCCAGTTCTACATCTCCTCTACCCTCGGAGGACACCTGGCGCCTTTGACTAATCCAACAAACCATCTGAAATGAATCCCCAGAGGCGTACCCCTGAAAATAGACTCAGAGATGCCCCCTCCCCACCGTCAAGACCAGCAGATTGCTATGGCCATCCGGAGACGTATCTAACTCCGGAAGTGGTGGCATTCTATCTAGCTTGTCCCCCATGAACTGTGTCTATCTTAGGAAATATTCTAAGAGCAGGGATTTCAAGCCAGCACCAAGGGAGGAATACTAGGCAGTGTTAGACATGTTTGGGATGGGCTATATTTTGGCAGGCTTCCCTTACTTGTGTTTTTCTTGGAATCGGGCAGCTCAAATGGCTCTTTACTTCTTTTACTTCATGCATCCATCAGAGATTGCATGGGAGAGAAGCCTGGGATCCAAATGCAACCCAAATTCTAGTTGACCACCAACTTCATCTCTTTACTTGACAAACTTAATAGGTTTCCAGGAGACGAACTCAAACAAAATATTGTTTTCTATTCTCTTAAAAAGGAGGTCTGGATAATGAAAAATGAGTTTCTTCTTCTTCTTTTTTTTAATGTT
This sequence comes from Acinonyx jubatus, assembly GCF_027475565.1. Taxonomy (NCBI): domain Eukaryota; kingdom Metazoa; phylum Chordata; class Mammalia; order Carnivora; family Felidae; genus Acinonyx; species Acinonyx jubatus. The sequence continues at coordinate 11,417,451 of NC_069390.1, forward strand.
TATTTATTTTTGGGAAAGACAGAGAGAGAGAGGGAGAGAGAGAGCAGGGGAGGAGCAGAGAGAGGGAGAAATCAACTGAAATAGGCTCCAGGCTCTGTTAGTACAGAGCCTGACACAGGGCTTGAACCCACAAACCGTGAGATAATGACCTCAGCCGAAATCGGGACACTTAACCCACTGAGCCATGCAAGTACCCCAAATTGAGTTTATTCTTTAAAAAAATTTTTTTTATGTTTATTTATTTTCTGAGAGACAGAGCACTAGCAGGGGAGGGGCAGAGAGAGAGGGAAACACAGAATTCAAAGCAGGCTCCAGGCTCCACGCTGTCAGCACAGAGCCTGACACGGGGCTCGAACTCACCAACCATGAGATCATGACCTGAGCTGAAGTCGGCTGCTTAACTGACTAAATTGCCCAGGTGCCCCTGAGTTTATTCTTAAGCCGTTGTTTCTTGTGGACTTGAGTCAGGCACATTCTAGCAATGCACACAGGATAGGATTCCTTTCTCTGGAGGGTTGGTTGGGAATGAATGGCTGGAAATGATGTTGAAATTCTTAAAGGGGCCCGAAGCCCTCAGGTATTTACTCCTTGGTCAGGTGAAGACAAGCAAACACCTTTCATAATACTACACTAGAGGAGAGATGTTTGTGGATGGGCTTGTTTCAGACCCTATCAAATCCCGTATGAGGAGGCAGGAGTAGGGAACCATGCACTTAGCTGAGGGTCAGATAACTCAGATCCAGCCTTGCCTCCACCATTAGTTAGCTAGGAAACCTTTGGCGACACACAAAACTTACCTCAACTTCTGCAAGGGAAACCCAGAGGTTTCCATAGAAAGATGTACCCTGGGTCCTCCAAGGTTGGCAATGGAAGATGATTTCCACAAAGGGAGGGATGGCTGGGCTTTCTGGCCTTGACTCCTGGTCCCTGGAGATCATTTTGCTAATTACTGGTTGGGCAACAACAGCCAGAGCTCCACAACTGAGAAGTCACTTTCTCTCAGACCTCATTTCCTCACCTGTAAAATGAGGTGTTTGGGTGATGCAAGCTTTGGAGTTTCTTGAAGAGAGACCAATTTGTGGACTGAAGACTCTAAGTCATTGACAATTTCACCAAGAAAAAAACGTTTCAGAGAAGGCCATTTCAGGACACTCTTATTAGAGGATGCTGTTATAAGACACAGGGGAAACTTTGGCCTCAAGATGGTCTTATTGATTGGGGTCTGCTACTGTGTTGTGAGAGAATACTTTTCAGTTCTGACTCTCAATCTGGACTTCATAGCCATCTATTCTTTTTCTGAAGGTCCAAGTCTTTTCCTCAGTCTCTTCATGGCTGACTTCATCTCCTGGTTCCTGAGGGTGTAGATCATGGGGTTCAGGACCGGGATGATGACTGTGAAGGTGATGGAGACAGCTCTGTCCATGGGAAGGGCAGTGAAGGGCCGGGCGTAGACGTAGATGCAGGGCACAAAGTGCAGGGTCACCACAGTGATGTGGGCAGTGCAGGTGGAGATGGCTTTTTTTCTTCCCTCCCCGGCGTGAGACCTCAGCATCGTCAAGATGACTGTGTAGGACACAAGGAGGAAGACAAACCATAGTGTAGAGATTAAGCCATTGTTGGAAATCATTAAGACCTCAAGAGCAAAGGTGCTGGTGCAGGCGAGTTTGAGGACCTGGGGGACGTCACAGTAGAAGCCATCAACAACACTGGGTCCACAGAAGGGGAGGGGCAGCAACAGGGAAATCTGCACAATGGAGTGGACAAAGCCCCCCACCCAGGAGGCCACGATGAGGGCAGTGCATCGCCCCCTGCTCATGATGGTCACGTAGTGCAGGGGCTTGGAGATGGCCATGTAGCGGTCGAAGGCCATGACAGAGAGAGAAAAAATGTCTGCCCCCCCGAGGAGGTGGAAGAAGAAGATCTGAGTGATGCAACCATTGAAGGAGATGGTCTTCGTCCTTGACAGGAGGTCTACGAGGACCTTGGGAGCGGTGATGGAGGAGAAGCAGATGTCCAAGACGGAGAGATTGCGGAGCAGGAAGTACATGGGCGTGTGAAGGCGGGACTCGCAGGTCACAGTGACCATGATGAGGAGGTTTCCCAGAAGAGTTGATGTGTACACCAGAAATAACATAAGAAATAAGGCCAAGCTTAACTCCCGGGACTGGGTCAGTCCTTGAAAAATAAATTCTTTCACCCTGGTGTAATTTCCCTGCTCCATTGTGTTATGTTTCTTCGTCTTCAACTACCTAAGGAGAAAATGGAAAATATGAGGTGTATCGTTAAAAACGAAAGGAATGTGAGCTGTAGGACTGGAGTGTCTCAAGGGTTATTTTTGCAGTTATTTTCCTTGTGGGCAGGGATGCCTACAATTCAGGAAGATATCCCCAGTAGATGGTGTGTTTAGAGTTCCTTCAGAGTAAATGAAAAAGTGAGTTTCCAATGGATGTGATTAATCAAAGCACCAAAATCAGCATGCTATTAAATTCTTTTGACCTTTTTTTATGGTTGCATAATTTTACATATCCTGTACCCCTCTTGAAAAGTCCCTAGATGGCCTGAGAAGCAAAGAGGACTCATTTTGTTTTTCAGTGAGAACTCATATATCTCATTGTTAGGACGTGGGAAACATGCCGGGGAAAAGTATAAAACAGGGCCTGAGACGGTACTGGAAGCTTAGAGCGTCTTGTCTCACCATCTTCCACAGTAGATGATCTGCTTGGCATAGTCTGTGCAAATTGTCACGATGCTTGATGATCAGCACTAAGGCAAGAAAAACCATTTCCAGTTTGCCTTCTCCCCTGAGGATAAAGAGGTTTGCAGCAGCTCATGCAATCTGAGCACAAGCTGCTTTTGTTTTCAGTTTTTCTTCTTTTTGGCGGCTTGTTCTCTTTGGTCCACATGGGACTTGGCAAGTGCTAGCCACAGCCCCTGCTCCTCATAACGCTCTTGGCAAAGGCTTTCTCACCGAGGCCACTGCACAAATGGCTGTCTTTTCTCGGGCTCCCTCCCTTCTTAACACCTACCTTTGGATGGCACTTCGTCTCACCTCACTATTTGTAGAGGCTTCGGTTTTGTGCAAAAAAGCACGGATTTTAGAACCAGTTGACCTGGATTTGAATACAGACTCTGTCTTAACTGAGTAGGTGGCTCAATTAGTAGGTGACTCTGAGCTTCTGTGTATCATCAGTACAAGTGGGCAGAATCATGCTTGTGTCATAGGGTCGTGAAGTTCGAATGGACTTGTTTAATTCTTTAACCTGAGTTCCCACAGACCACATGTCCCCTCATGCTGCACCAGTTAACATTTTGCTGGGCCAGTCTTCTCGCAACATTATTTGGGAGATGCTGGTACACTTCTCCTATAAAAGATGGTGTTTTGAAATAATTGCAATAAAGATCAACTATAGTATTTTTATTAAATGTTATTTATTTATTTATTTATTTATTTTAAATGTTTTTTTTTTTTTTGAGAGAGAGAGAGAGAGAGAGTGAGCAGGAGAGGGGCAGAGAATGGGGGGACAGAGGATCCAAAGTGGGCTCTGTGCTGACAGCAGCAAGCCTGATGCAGGGTTCGAACTCATGAATCAGGAGATCATGACCTGAGCTGAAGTCAGATATTCAACCAACGGAGCCACCCGGGCGTCCCTCAAATATAGCATTTAAAAAGCAGATACATTCCACACAATGGAATATTATTTAGTTATAAAAAGAAATGAGCTACTGAGGCACAAGAAAACAAGGAGGAAGCTTAAATGCACAATTCCTAAGCAAAGGAAGATCATCTGAAAATATATATACTGTATGATTCCAACTATATGACATTCTTTCTGGAAAGGCAAAACTGTAGTAGAAAAGTTAACGGTTGTCAAGGGCTGGGGTGTGCAGGTGGGGAGGGATGAATAGGTGAGGCACAGGGGACTTTTAGGGATTTTTATTTTTAATCATGGATACATTGTTATGCCCAAAATTCATGATCCCCAAAGACCACCAGGGAGCTGAGTCCGATGCAAAAGCAAAGAGCCTTTATTTGAGCTAGCTCGAGCTCAATCCCCTACCTGCACTGAGGCAGCGGTGAGATACCGGAGAGAGAGGGAGTTTCAAAAGCACAAAGGTTTTATAGGGATCATGGCCTTAGCCGATTGGCTGGGAAGGGTCGTGGCCTCAGCCGATTGGCTGCCAAAGTGTGGTCCCAGATCAGCAATTATCAGTGGTCACCTGGAACTTGTTAAAAATGCAAATGTTGGGTCTGGTGGTCACAGACCCACTGAATCAGAAACTCTGGGGGTGGGGCTCAGCAATCTGTGTTTGAACAAGTCTTCCAGCAGATTCTGATGCACCTGAAGTTTAAGAACCACTGTGTCTGAGGTTGTTTAACGTGTTTGGCCTCAGTGTATACAGAACGTTTCTCACTGGTCACCTATTAACCATTGGCTGTCAGCCTTGCTGTGCTAGAGAAATACCTACCACCAAACACCATCCCCAGAGACTGATTAATTGGTTTGGGGAGGGGTCAGTTATTAAAATGCTCCCAGGTCATTCTAAGCCTGGACAGGGTTGAGGGCTCCTGCCTCTGGCCCTCCCTCTTCTACTCACACTTTCCACGCCTCTCACACTCCCCTTCCTCCCACCTCAGACTTCGGAAGAATGCATCAATCGGTAGCCTGCTTTCTTAGAAAACATAAGTTACTCAAGGCGGGGATGCGTGGTCTGAGGTTTGAGCGGGAACTTCTTTCTGCGGCCATGTCAGGGACATAGTCACTAGTTGGCCAGCCTAGGTCTGCTCTTTCAACATGGCATCACACATTTGTCAGATCCAGAGAATGTACAACACTAAGAATGAGCCCCAACGCAAACTAAGGACTTTAGTTAATAAATGTATCTATCCTGGTTCCTCCGTTGTTAACGAACACAGCGCACACCCATGCAAGATATTGATAGTGGGGAAACTGGGGCGGGGCAGGGGAGGAGAAGGAGTGTGGGGCTGTCTGTACCTTCTGTTTAATTTCCCTGTAAACCTAAGCTACTCTAAGAACTAAAATCTATTAATTTTTTTAAAAAGCCGATATACCAAAGGATAAAACGATTTAGAACATTTACATTTGGTAAAGGAACACATTAAAAAAAAACCTTTTAAGGGTGCCTGGGTGGCTCAGTTGGTTAAGTGTCTGACTTCGGCTCAGGTCGTGATCTCGTGGTTCATGAGTTCAAGCCCCGTGTGGGGCACCGTGCTGATGGCACGGAACCTTCTTGGGATTCTCTCCCTCTGCCCTTCCCCTGCTCTCACACACTCTTGCCCTCTCTTTCAAAATAAGTGAATAAACTTTAGTAAGTAAATAAATAAATAAAAACTTTTATTACCAAGCATCACTTTTTTTTTAACGTTTATTTCTTCTTGAGGGAGAGACAGAGTGTGAGTGGGAGAGAGAGAGAGAGAGAGAGGGGAGACACAGAATCAGAAGCAGGCTCCAGGCTCTGAGCTGTGAGCATAGAGTCCGACGCGGGGCTCAAACCCATGAGCTGTGAGATCATGACCTGAGCTGAAGTCTGATGCTTAACCAAAGCCTGACGCTTAACTGACTGAGCCACCCAGGCACCCCACCAAGTGTCACTTTCTATAAATCCTAATTCAGTGATTTCCCCCTGCTTCCCATCCTGTTACAAAGAGAAGAACATTTGCAGTAAGTCCTGCTTTGGGTGTCGACAGGCATCCGGCTTTGTGGTTTTGTCACCTGCTTACAATAAAATCTCCCTTTTCAGATCTCTCTTAAAAAAGCTCCATCCACCCCCAAAAGTTCCCTGTGCTCCAGAGAACTGCTGAGTTCTTGACCCAAATAATTCTGTCCAAACCTCTGCACCCAGACAGGCCCCAAGTTTATCAGGGCCTCGGGCAGCAGAAGTCTGTGTCCTTAGGATGACACCAGCCACCCCCCCCCCGCTCCCCATTCCCCCATTCAAACGCCTCCCCGAAAAAGCCCATCAGTGCCAGGAAAATTTTCTGTGTGAGAGAGACCCCTGACCTCCCTTTCTCAGAGCATTTACTAAAAAGGGCTTGTAATGGTGAACATGTATTTCTTGCAACTCAGTTTTTCTACAAGGACTGGAGAGCTGTTCCTTTGGTTGTAATCATCAGGAAGGATGGGCCTCTGTCTCCCTGTCTCTGTGCGAGGTCAGAATGCTGACTTCCGTAACTGCCCGCCGGCAGACAGAGCAGAGGCCTAGTCTCAGGGACATGGACCCGCTTCTTGCCATCTGTCCCTTCTCTGACGCTTGCTTCTCCCTCATTCCCCGTCCAGAATGCCCGCCCGGTCACCTCTGTGCAGATCAGGATGGAACTCACGTCCCCCACTGCCAATACTTAATATGGTCCTTACCACTACTCTAATATCTGGCAGGGCTCAGCTGTGATGCTGCTTTGTATTCCTTCCTTCCATATTCTGTCCACACCGAAGCCAGCAGGGGCCTGTCGTGAACTACAGGGTCCTCTGATCTCACTGAACTGTCTCTTGCAATTTCTCATCAGAACAGAACTTCTCCTTTGCTCAGTTTCCTCCCGTTCTCTTTCCCTTGGAGCCCAAGCCACACACAGCTAACTTTCTAGGCTTTCCGCCAATGATCTACTGACCCATCAATAATTCTCAGGGAATGTCACTGTCTTCAAACATTTTTAGTTTTTAAAAGGGCCAGACATTTTCTCATTAAAAAAAATTTTTTTTAATGTTTATTTATTTTTGAGAGAGAGAGACAGAGCGCGAGCAGAGGAAGGGCAGAGAAAGGGAGACACAGATTCTGAAACAGGCTCCAGGCTCCAAGCTGTCAGCACAGAGCCTGACGTGGGGCTCCTACCCAGGAACTGTGAGATCATGACCTGAGCGGAAGTCTGGCATTTAATAGACCGAGCCACCCAGGCGCCCCCAGAGTAATATTTAAAAAAAAAAAATTTTTTTTTTAATGTTTTTATTTATTTTTGAGACAGAGAGAGACAGAGCATGAGCAGAGGAGTGACAGAGAGAGGGAGACCCAGAATCCAAAGCAGGCTGCAGGCTCTAAGCGGTCAGCACAGAGCCTGATGCGGGGCTCAAACTCACGGACCCGGAGATCATGACCTGAGCTGAAGTCGGACGCTTAACCGACTGAGCCACCCAGGCACCCCCAGAGTAATAGTTTTTAAAAAAAAGATTAAAAAAAAATAAACTCAGAACACACGTAGTGTTTTAGGGAACACACAGAGGATTTTGCTTTTATTTTGAGCTGTGGCGGAAGTAATATGGCGTGGAGGGAAGACACCAGCTTGGGGGACAGGAGCTTCGGTGGGTTCACAGCGATGGGGGAATCTCTAAAGGCAGCAAACTCCGGGAGGCTCAGTCTTTTCCTCAGTGAAAGGGGAACACTTGCTGCCGTCAGTCCTTCTGAAAGTAGGCCAGGGATGCCTGGGGGGGCTCAGTCAGTAAAACACCAGACTCTTGATTCGGCTCAGGTCACCATCTCACGGTTTGTGAGTTTGAGTCCCACATCAGGCTCTGTGCTGACAGTGCGGAGCCTGCTTGGGATTCTTTCCCTCTTTCCCTCCCTCTCTGCCATTCCCCTGCTTGTTCTCTCTCTCTCCCTCTCTCAAAATAAATGAATAAACTTAAAAAACAAAAAAAAAGAAAGTAGGCGACATCTGCACAACACAGTACAATATTAAATGGACCCATTGATTTCTAGGCCTTTGGAGCTTTAATGCTGAATTGTTTTATTTATTTATATTTATTTATTTATTAAAAAAATTTTTTAAATGTGTATTTATTTTTGAAGGAGAGGGAAACAGGGTGTGAGCAGGAGACGCGCAGAGAGAAAGGGAGACACAAAATCTGAAGCAGGCCCCAGGCTCTAAACTGTCAGCACAGAGCCCAACACCAGGCTCAAACTCACAAGCTGTGAGATCATGACCTGAGTCAAAGTCGGATGCTTAACTGACTGAGCCACCCAGGTTCCCCTGAATTGTTTTAAATCCTATTGCCTCAACTACCTCATGACTAGTCAAGGGCCGTTCTGCCCACTGCCTACGAATGGTTAAATCTCCATTAACCACAAACTTCAATTATTTCTTGATATTTAACTGTAAGCCGACTGGTGACGTCAAGTCAAACTGTTGACATCAAGGATTTCTGGAGGCAGCTTATCGTAGTGGTTGAGAGAATGGGCTTTGAAACCCAGATGTGTGAGGTTCTGTGCAGAAATTAGTCCTGGATGTGACCAATCACCAAAATTACCAAGAAATGCCAAAAATGGTGCTCTGCTGTGCACAAAATATATGTGCAACTAGGAAACGAAAAGGTGGAGAATGTATGGGTCTGTTTGGAACAAAAAAAGAGGAAAGAAAACAGACAAGCATCGTTTATAAATTTGCTTTTGTTTTTGTTTTTGGCAAGAACAAACTCAAGATCCCAAGTGCTTCTTCAGAAGCATGGCCAGGTCGACCCGTTTTCATAAAACAGGTTTATTGGGGTACCTGGGTGACTCATTGAGTTGAGTGTCTGACTTCAGCTCAGGTTTTGGTCTCACAGTTCGTGAGTTCGAGCCCCACATCCAGTTCACTGTTGTCAGAGCAGAGACTGCTTGAGATCCTCTGTCCCCCACCCCCCTGCCCCTTCTCTGCTCATGCTTTCTCTCAAAAATAAATAAACATAAATGTTCAAACCCCTTTTGTGATTCACCATAACATTTCAAAATGGGCTGTGCATGGGCACACACACACAGACACACAGTCGGACATGTGAGCACCCACTAAAGTGCCCTTATAACAAAGTGACCTCATTAAAGGTCCCAAACTTGAATCCCTTACCTGAGAAGCAGAGCCTGCCATTTGGTTGCACACACTGACCTTAGGAGACGCTAACCGTCAAACAATATTCTCCCGTAGGGCAGACGTGCATCTGAGTGTTGGTTGGGTCAACGTCTTCTTTCCTACTGTCAGAGGCAGACGGCAGCTCCAAGAATCACCTCTGCACGGTCCTCCCACAGTCCCACCACACTGCTCTGTGGTGCCTCTGACATGAGCACCAGTCTCCCAGGCCCGGACCTGATATTTCACCGCAGGGAATAGTTTTGGATGTGACTGCTAACTCGAACAGCTATACTCTCCTTTTGGGATGAAGCTCCCTTGAGTGTTATTAAGAAGTCATGTACTGGAAGATGTGTGTAGATGCCTTGATTTCAACCCAGTGAGACCTTTGTCAAACTTCTAAGCTACAGAACTGTGAGATAATTAATGTATGTGGTTTGAAGCCACTTCGTTTGTGGCAATTAGTTTACAGTGGTGATAATAAACTAATACACTCAGATTCCTCAGATCAAACTATGTAGAGGCCACATTTTACACGTACTTACGTGTAAAGCTTACATGTAAAGCTCCTTCATGAGGTCACGTGGAGGTCTATGGTATATGAACTAAGATCAGTTGGCAAATAAGACATAAGGAAAAACAAAGGGGATGTGTGTATGTTTGAACTTAAAGAAGAAGGTAAGATGATCTGCTATTGAATAAAGATCTTCTTTAAGTAAACCTTTTCCCATAATTTTCATAAATTGAATCACTTATTTTAGGAAGAAAGAATAATTATCCTTAATCAAATGTATTCATTTGGATTAAAAATAACCTTGGGCTTAGAGCCCCTTTGCCTGAAGGGGGGCTCATAGGGGGAGCCTGCCTCCTTAAGAGGCAGGAGTCTGCTTCCGTAAGTGGTAGAACCTCAGGGAAAATGAACAGAACCCCCAGTAGGCTGTATTTCAGCCCATTCCAAGCTTTTTTCTTCCTAGGCAGATGCTTTGCTTGAGTCCTATTGATACGTGTAATCAGAAGCATCATAAAGATTGGGAAATGCATCTTCTCCCTGGAGAGGTGGGAGTAGGAGCAGATAAAAGATGTGTTCGTACTGTTCATCCATCGAATATCTAATGGCAAAATGTTTACTGAGCATCCACCATGTTCCAGGCCCTATGATTCCAGAAGTCCTAAAAGCAGAGAGTTGCATGTTGCTTCCCATCTCATTCCTTAATATCATTTTTGAAACCTTGTCTCTCACCATAGACCATAGATGGATGGTCTCGCTTGGATATCGCATATCATAGATATTGCATATATACAGACATTTGAAATGTCTATAGCAGGGGTGTCTGACTGGTTCAGTCGGTGGAGCATGTGACTCTTGATCTTGGGGTTGTGAGTTCAAGCCCCATGTTGGGTGCAGAGATTACTTAAAAATGAAATCTTTTTAAAAAGTTGATCTGGTCTAATCATTTGATCTGATCATTGTTATTTTTTTTATTAAATTTTTAAAAATATTTATTTTTGAGAGAGAGAGAGACAGAGTGTGAGTAGAAGAAACACAGAGAGAGAGAGGGAGACACAGAAGCTAAAGCAGGCTCCAGGCTCTGAGCTGTCAGCACAGAGCCTGACACAGGGCTCAAACTCATGAACTGTGAGATCATGACTTGAGCCGAAGTCAGACGCTTAACCCACTGAGCCACCCAGGTGCTTCTGATCAATGTTATTAATACAATTGATCTGATCATTGTTATTAATAACTAAATACTTCTCTAGCTGTGGCTGATACTATCATTCTATCATTCTGCTTGTCAATAAGGGCTCAGTACCTCTGAATCATCTCTGACATTCCCCACGACCCTTTTTTTTTTGTCTTTTGTAACCTTTTCTGAATAAATTAATTTCAGGTTTCTTTCATAATTTGCAATAATTTTTCATAATTTACTTTTAGAACTTCGTTGGTCCTGGACCTGATGTTCGTGCTCTTGTGCAATCCCCTCGTCTTGTGTGTGGACTGAATTTAGTGATTTGCTTCTGGTGAACAGAGGTACAGCCAAAGTGATAGGATGTCACTTGTAAGAGTAAGCTATAAAAGACCAACTTCTATCTTGCTGCACACTCTTTTGCCTTGATTGTTCAGTCTGATGAAGTAAGCTGCCATATTGGAGAGAGGCTGGAAGATCGTCTCCAGCCAACATTCAATAAAGAACTGAAGCCCTTAGTCCTGCAGCTCAATGTTTGGGCCAACAATCATGTCAGTGAGCTTGGAAGCAGATTTTTCCCCAGTCGAACCTTGAGATGAGACAACTCCCAGCTGACATTTGACTGTTGCTTTGTGAGAGACCCGGAAGCAGAAGATTTAGCTAAGCCATGCCTAGTTCCCAACACACATAAACTGTGATTTTTGATTTTTTAAAAACCTGCTTCCTTTAAAAAAATGTTTTTATTTATTTATTTTAAGAAAGAGAGAGAGAGAGGAAGAGAGAGAGAGAGAGAGAGAGAGACAGAGAGAGAGACAGAGAGAGAGAAAGAGAGAATCCCAAGCAGACTCCACACTGCCAGTGCAGAACCTAACACAGGATTCAAACCCACAAATTGCAAGATCATGACCTGAGCCGAAACCAAGAGGCAGACACATAACTGACTGAGTCACACAGGCACCCCAAAAACTGTTGTTTTAAGCCACTAAGTTTTGGGGTAATACAATATAATAGTAATAGATTACTAACACAGCACTGAACTAATAGTCTTCTTTATTGAGTAAGAGCTATATTGACAACATTCTCTTTCAGACTTGAAAGAGTTTGAATTTCTCAAAGAAGTCCAGAATGGCAGGATCACTCCTAAACCAGCTGATTTGTGCATATAGATATGTTGATTTGCTTATGAAAAATACAGTGTAAATGTAAAATCAAGCTTCTTTATATAGAAAAAAAAATCATAGGTGATAGGACCAAGCATATGTGACCTGTGTAAGATAAGCTAGAATCAGTTTATATGTATTAGTTAATTAAGGAAATGTCTCTACCTGGAGACACAGAATCTGAAGCAGGCTCCAGGCTCCAAGCCATCAGCACAGAGCCCAATGTGGGGATCGAACCCACAAACCACGAGATCATGACCCAAGACGAAGTTGGACATTCAACTGACTGAGCCAGCCAGGCACTCCAAAAGAGAAGTAAATTTAATGTTTTCATGAATTCAATTGCTATCCCTCACTGCATTTGATCAGGTTATTTTGCATGTGTAAACAATCTAAGACAGCTTCCTGGGTGCCTTTTGCTGGATTGCTGTCATTTGTAGGGTCCTACACTTGGGAACATAAACTCTGATTGTACACATCTTTGGTTAGTTAAAATTCCACCCAGTCACAAAGGTTTTGTTCAAGGTAAAGTCAGCAGAGGGACAGAAAAGAAAAAGGCATCGTTGTGAAAAGTACATAGGATCTGGAGAACAATGATACCAGAGCAAAGATGGAGCCAGGTGGTAAATGATCATTTGTTCCGCAGATGAATCTAACTGAAGACAAAACTTTGTCTTTATTGGAATTTTAATGCTTGGGGAAGTATGTCTGATATTGGAAAATAATTCGGAACATTTTTGAGTGGTGGGAATGGAATAGAACACAGGAAAGGACAATCAACAAACAGAAAGACACTCATCTCTGTAGAAGCTTCTGCATTAATAAATGTTTGTTTACCATTAGCCTATGGCAACTATGGGGAGAAATGAGGGTTGTCTTCTATAAGGGTGTCTTCCAGACCTATCTTCTTTGGGCACTTTACTCCAGTGTTTTTTCTTTGCGGACCTGGTCTTCCAGTTTATTGTCATTCTAATTCCCAGGATTACCTTGATCCCCTTCCCCTTCTTTTAAATTAAATTTTCTTTCCCCCAATTTTCTTCATTTCAGTTTAGTTCTTTGTGCATTCCAAGGGTCTAGCAGTATTTCTAGCACATCTATATATTAAGAGAATCCTTTTAGAGACAAAGTCTTAGTCTCTGTAATCTTATCCAATTGTGATTTCTTAGCAATGAATCATAAATGTGGAAGAGATCATTAGAGTTCACCATTTTTCACGTTCTCCTTTTCTTTCTGGGAATAGGGCTAGATTACATTCTCCAGATTCCTTTGCGGGGACCTGGGACCATATGATCAAGGGCTGGCTCATGGAATGTGATCAGAAGTGGTACATACCACTCTCAGGACTGGCCAATAATGATCCCTCCCCTCTCCCTATAATTCTTAATCCTCTCTCCCTTTCTTCATTTGTTAGATGAATGGAGAGATTCTAAGGATGTAGAGAGAGGTAGAGCCCAAAGTGGAAGAAGCTTATCTTTGTAAATGACTGCATGGAACAGCTCTTTCTAAAGACCAGCATTGGTTTGTGCCATGAGCAGGAAATAAATTTCTACTCACTGCAAAACATCTTTTGAAGCTCTCAGGTAAAGTGCCCACAACATTTCTTTTAAAGCTCTCTGGTTAGTAAGTACTTTGCTTTTGTCATAGCATTTGATCTACTCTGATTGACACATGAATGCCAGCTTCTGTGGCTTGAGCATAATCATGAAGAGAGACATCATCTAGTAAAGTCAATAGGGCCCAGCAAAATATCAGCTGGACTGTTCGGTAAAACTTTTGCTAGTACTATTCTCATTCCTCTCATTACAGACACTAGAAAATTCCCAGATTCAACAATTAAACCTTCATGCTTTTCATGACCCTTTATTTACCTTCTAATGGATTGAGTGGAAAATATTAAGGAGTTTTGAGGTCCCTATGTGCAGAAACAGTGAGGAATTTGGGCCTGGCTCACCTGTGATTGGGATAATCTTGCTATACAGTGAGGAGACAGTTTTTCTCCAGGGGGAGTGCTTAGCATCTCTATTTGCTTAAGCCTTGCACAAATCCAGGTGAGTTGTCCATAGCCTTTACCCATCATTTTTATTTCTTGATGAATACTCCTGCTCACAGTATTATCTTCTGTCTAGGAGGAAACCATGGCTTTGGAGTGATTTGAGGATCCTCTCTCCCAATAGAAATCACAGATTTACATTGCTTAAGGGACAACAAATGGAGTTCTCTCCTAATTTTCCTTGTAAATGTCAGCTAGTGGTACTCACTCCATGAGTGTACTACTTCATGGCTACGTTGAGCTCACTGTTGCACAAATGTGGCATACTCTTACACTGTTCTTTCCATCTGTAATACTGATTTCTTTTCTTGTTGTTTTTCTCTGTCTGTTCCCCTTGACAAGGTCTACTCACTGTAAAACATCTTTTGAAGCTCTCAGGTAAAGTGCCTACAACATTTCTTCATTAGAGCATCTTGGGGTATGGCTCTCGGAAAGTGACTATATTTAATCTTTCTGCAGCAATCTGAATCCTAGTACTGTCAGGTACACGGTGCATGTTCTGTGAGATATTTGCAGAATGAATAATTGAAAGTGAGCAATGGAAGTCATGAGTGAGCCTCAGCTTAAAGCAGTGTCACCTATAAGTCCTCAGCACACACTATACTATAGGACCAACCTCTTTGAGGACTCCATGATATCCATAGATGCCCTTTTGTTTTTGGCATTAAAGTGATCTCTTCCCATTTTGAGAAAGTGAAATTTAATGTCTACCTTTACATTTAGGTGCTATCTCATTCTCATAGAATTTAAATCCTTTCTGAATGCCCTAGTCGTTTTTTTAGTCTCCCCATGGCTGACTTCATTTCCTGATTCCTCAGTGTGTAGATCATAGGATTGAGCAAAGGGGAGATGACGGTGAAGGTGACAGAGATGGCAGTATCTGTGGGGAGGGCAGTGAAGGGCCGGGCGTAGACATAGATGCAGGGCACAAAGTGCAGGGTTACCACGGTGATGTGGGAGGTGCAGGTGGAGATGGCTTTCCTCCTTCCCTCCCCTGCGTGAGACCTCAGCATCATCAGGATGACTGTGTAAGATATGAGGAGAAAGAAGAAAATCAACCAACTGACCAGTCCATTATTGGAAATCATCAGGAGCTCCAGAGTGAAGGTGTCGGTGCAGGCGAGTTTGAGGACCTGGGGAACATCGCAGTAGAACGTGTCAAGAACATTGGGTCCACAGAAGGGGAGGGGCAGCAACAGAGAAATCTGCACGATGGAGTGGACAAAGCCCCCCACCCAGGAGGCCAGCACCAGGCTAGTACATCGTCCCTTACTCATGATAGTCATATAGTGAAGGGGTCTTGAGATGGCTACATAGCGATCAAAGGCCATCACAGAGAGAGAAAAAACATCTGCTCCTCCAAGAAGATGGAAGAAGAACATTTGGGTGACACAGCCATTGAAGGAAATGGTTTTTCTCTCTGATAGAAGATCAACTAGGACCTTGGGAGCAGTGATGGAGGAGAAGCAGATGTCAAGCACAGAGAGATTGCGGAGCAGGAAGTACATGGGGGTGTGAAGGTGAGACTCACAGGTCACAGTGACCATGATGAGGAGGTTTCCCAGCAGAGTTGTCATGTACACCAAAAACAAGAAGCCAAACAAGACCCAGCTCAGCTCTTGAGACTGAGTAATTCCCAGGAAAATAAATTCTTTCACTCTGGTGTAGTTTCCCTGATCCATTGGGTCACAGATCCTTTTTTCAAGTATATCTTTGGAAGAAATAACAGAGCAGTTAAAAAGTGTGTTATATAATCTCCTGTTTTCTTTTGTGGCACTTGAGTTTTGGTGTTTGCCTTAGGAAGAAGCTCTTGCAATGCATGAGCTGTGCCTGCAATTCAGCATGCCACCAGTAGGTGGAGGATTACCTGTGTTTTTGACTCCATCATCCAAGCAGATAGGTTTTATCACTGTGGTCACTGAAATACAGGTGACAGGTCTGTGAACTTATTCAATTGTACTTTTACCATATAATCTGAAACTGAAAATAATAATAAGTGTAAATTCGACTCTGTGAAGAATTTTGCTCACAAAAGATATTACAAGAATTAAAAGATAACCCACAAATGGGACCAGATGTTTACAGTATATATATCTGAAAAAATATTCATGTGCAGAATATATTAAAAAACTTCTACAAATCAGTCAAAGAAAAAGATGATGACTGAATCAGAAAATGGCAAAAGACACCAACCAAAACTGTACAAAATAGAACATCCAAATGCCAGTTCAATGTCATTAGTTATCAGGGAAATGTAAATTAAAATTACAGGAAGAAACTACTGCATACACACAAACATGGCTAAATTGAAGACGATGAGAAATACCACATGATGGTGAAGATGTATATCAACTGGAATGTACATACATACACTGCTGGAGGGTGTATGAAACTTGTGCAGTCAAATTGCTGTTGGGTTATAGCGGCTAATGCTGTGCATGTATCAGTTAGGATGGAAATATATACATAAGAACATCTATTCCACTCCTAGGAAATATAACATATGCTCATAGCGCTGTGTGTAATTGCTTCAAACTGGAGAATGACAAAAAATACCCATCATCAGTAGAAAAGATACACTGGGTCAAATCCACACAGTATTGTTCATCAGTGGGGATGAGCTACACTGTGTGTAATGGTATAAATGAACCTCATTATGTTTATAACGTTGAGCCAAATAACCCAGGCACAAAGGAACGTACACTCTCTTAGTTCGTCCATATAAAGGACAAAAATATACAAAGTTAAAGGAAACATGAGGGAGATTTCCGAGGTGCTGAAGATGTTCTGTTTCTCGATCAGGGTGATTGTTATAAAGGCGTTTTCAGCACGTGTGAAAATTCATTGAACCGTGCATTCACGGACATTTTTCTGTATGTATGTACGTTATACTTCCGTAAAATGTAAAAAATAATAAGCATATAGCGATTGTAACATTTTAATCTCATGTCTAAAGAATGAATTTCATTTCAAGTGAGAGTTGATGGATTACTCACTTTCATAATGGCTACTTTTATAGTTAAAAGGCAACCTGAGAGTTGCCTTCTTATATTCCTCTCACTTAGGGACTTATTTTATTTTTGGTAGAGAGAACACATGAGCAGGGGAGGGGGCAGAGAAAGAGGGAGACAGGAGCTGTCAGCGCAGAGCCTGATGCGGGGCTTGAACTCCCAAACCATGAGATCATGACTTGGGTTGAAGTTGGATGCTTAACCGGCTGAGCCACCCAGGCACCCATCACTCAGGGACTTCAGATCATCCCAAATCCTTGTGTTATGCAGGATGCCCGCTTGTTCTTTCTCTGACTCTGGTTTTTAATTTTTGGATTTCTTTTTTTGTTTTGCTCTTCTAATCGTAGGAAAAAAAATCCTTAAGTGACCACTGCTCTTCATGGTAATATACTTTTTGCTCACACAAAAAAATAAGATAAAGAGCTCCCTCCTCATTCCAATATCATTTGTTCAGATTCATCTCAGTCTCCCTGTGTTGGAGGTTTATGTAACGACATGGAGTAACAAGAATAGATGTTTAGAATAATGATTGTGGTAGATTTCAGGACTCCAGGATCCCAGAATTAAGAATCCCCTGCACTATTACGTACCATGGCTAGAAGGTGGAGAAATCATTCCAAAAGGAGTCTGATCAACTTGGAGTGTAGAAAGGATGACAGCCACCCACTCCAGAATCTTGCTTTTGAATCCTCGAATAAGTTAACAGGTTGCAGATCTTCTGTTCAGGAAACCACTGTGACAATGTATGTATGATGCACATGTATGTGCTTATATATATTTACGTAAAAGGGGAATTATTATGAAAAATTGGCTTGCACTATTATGGAGGGTGAGAAGTCCCACAATTTGCTGTCTGTAAGCTACACATGCAGGAAAGCTGTTTGTGTAATTCAGTCCTAGTCTGATGGCCTGAGAACCAGGGAACCAGTGGTATAAATGATGAGATGAAATGACATGTTCCAACTCAAGCAGTGAGGCAGGAGAGAGGGGGCAAGTTTCTCCTTTCTCTAACTTCTGTTAAACCGTTCAGGCCACCAAAGGACTGAATGACATCTGCCTTAGTTGGGAAGGGCAATTCATCTGCTCTACTGAGTCCATCAATTCAAAACTTAACCTCATCAGGGGCACCTGAGTGGCTCAGTTGGTTAAGCATCCGACTTCGGCTCAGGTCATGATCTCATGGTTCAATGGTTCAAGCCCCACATTGGGCTCTGTGCTGACAGCTTGGAGTCTGGAGCCTGCTTCGGATTCTGTGTCTCCCTCTCCCTCTCTGTCCCTCCCCCGTTCATGCTCTGTGTGTCTCTCAAAAATAAATAAAACGTTAAAAAAATTAAAAAAAAATTAACCTCATCTGGAAACACTCTCACAGACACACCCAGAAATAATGTTTAATCTGGGCACCCTGTGGCCCGTCAAGTTGATACATAAAATTAACCATTATGAGGATGTTGAGATGATCTTTTAGAGGGAAAGGTAATTCAAAAATCTGTCCTTCCTTCCTTTTTTTTCTTTTAATTTACTTATTATTTACTTATTTTGAGAGAGAGAGAGAGAGAGAAAGAGTGCAAGTGGGAGAGGGGCAGAGAGAGGGAGAGAGAGAATTCCAAGCATGTTCTGTGCTGTCAGCACACAGCCCGATGCGGGGCTCCATCCCATGAGCCGAACTGTGAGATCATGACCTGAGCCGAAATCAAGAGTCAAAAGCTTATCCATGGAGCCACCCAGGTGCCCCTATTGGTCCTTTCTTTAAGAAGTTTATGGGGCACCTGGGTGCCTCATTTGGTTAAGTGTCCGACTCTTGATTTTGGCTCAGGTCACAATCTCACGGTCTATGAGATCAAGCCCCAAGTTGGGCTCTGTGCTGACAGCACGGAGCCTGCTTGGAATTCTCTCTCTCCCTCTCTTTTGTCCCCACCACACCTCCCATCACCTCCCTCTCAAAATAAATAAATAAACATTACAAAAAGAAGTTTACCGTTAGAACAGTAAGAGTGTTGTAGCTTGTGGAATCAGTGGAAAGAAAAGTGGGGGTGTACAAAATCATGGGGGACATACACAAAAACCATTTCCATTTAGGTACGTAATGTTTGTAAACCCTGTCTGGGACTTCTACTGGACAGTATCATCCCATACTCGCATTTGGGATACACGTGCGAGGATCATCTGGAACACTTACGCAATTTAGGTTTTATCACTTCCTAGCTGGTGTGACCTTTGGCAAGTTACTAATAGTACCAAACTCATGAGATTCACAGGGCATGGCTTAGACATAGTTTTCGGCCTACACCATTATAATTTATCTGTACCATGATGATAAATGAGACCTACCTCATACACAGGATCCTTCTAAGGAGGAGGTGAGGTTGTATGTCTGTCTTGGAAACTGAAAGGTACTGAGGAAACTGATTCTGCCAGTGATGACTCAGTGTCATCAGCCTCAGGTGAGTGCTTCTGCCTTATACCTGCCGGGTCCATCTGTGGGGGCTTGTCTGAGAGTGGCTCATCTTGCTATTTTTTTTTAAGTTTATTTATTTTTGACACAGAGAGAGAGCGAGCGTGAGCTAGGGAGGGGCAGAGAGAGAGGGAGACACAGAATCTGAAGCAGGCTCCAGGCTGTCAGCACAGAGCTTGATGCGGGGCTTGAACTCACGAACCATGAGATCATGACCTGGGCCGAAGTCGGATGCTTAACCCACTGAGCCACCCAGGGGTGCGGCTCATCTTGCTATTGACCCCTATGGTTCAAAGCTCTCTTCCCAACATTTTGGGGTAAATGAAAAATGCAATCTCTCCTTTAGCAATAGTTTTCTTTTCTGCTTAGGGATTTGAGCTAAGCATATGTCCAAAAAAAAATTCAGAGTATTGTATCACATATCTGCTTATAAACACCAATAAATTTATTTTTGTATGCAGTCATAAATATAGGTATAGTCATAAAAAGTCTTTAGATAGAAAATGAACTATAGGGGCGCCTGGGTGGCTTAGTCAGTTGAGCATCCGACTCTTGATTTTGGCTCAGGTCATGATCCCAGGGTCTTGAGATCCAGGTCTGTGTTGGGCTCTGTGCTGAGCATGGAGCCTTTTTGGGATTCTCTCTCTCCCTCTGCCCCTCTCCCCCACTCGCGTGCTCTCTCTCTCTCTCTCCCAAATTAAAAAAGAAAGAAAGAAAATGAACTATAATCCTCAGTTCGAAAGGCAGTCATCAGGCTATCAGGCCCGGCAGGCAGGGGAGGGTGGTAGTGGTGGTGGAGAGGGTCCATGCAACTTTCAAAGTCTCAGCCTTATGCAAATATGGGCAGGATAATGGAGCTCTGCTCTGCTAATTTTTTTCCTGCTTTTAGTGAACATTTGTGGAGTGTTTCTTATTTGCTATACCAACTGTTTCACTTTATCTCTTCCAAAACCTGTAATATCCAGATGAAATAGTTATTATTTTGATTTTGTTGATGAGGACACTGAGGCGCAGAAAGATTAAGTAACTTGCTCAAGGTCTCACAGCTGGCAGAGCCTTGTCTCAAACTAAGATTTGTCTTATTGCAAAGACAGATGCTCTTAACTACTGCACCTGTACTTCTTCCCAGTGTTGATCAGCCCGTCCCAGAAAACGATGCAGAGAAAAAATAATCTTTTCCTATCAAGGGAAAGTAGTATGCGAGTGTTAGGAGATTGCACATCCTCTCCTATGAGAGGATGTCAGAGTGACTGAACAAAAAAAGAAAAGCAGAGTTCGAAAGAACAGACTTTGCAGTCTTCAGAGGTACCTTCACCAAGGTACTACACGCAGTGCTCCAGTGCAGGGCTCAGAAATGAGATCTGAGTAGCATTACTTTAAATATAAACTCCTCTTGGATATAATGGATCTGCTGGGCTCCTATGGATGCTATCTTTTTACAAAGAGTGGGAAAGCTACTTTGAAAGTATATTGTGCATATTGCATCAAGACACATGCATTATAGTGAGTGTGAGGGGGAAATGGACAAAGAAATACAATCTTATGTGTCTTTGCAAGGTCAAAATACAGATCATAAGAATTTCTTAAAAATCACTCCCAAGGTGGGGCACCTGGGTGGCTTTGCTGGTGAAGCATCTGACTTCGGCTCAGGTCATGATCTCATAGTTCGTGAGTTTGAGCCCTGCATTGGGCTCTGTGCTGACAGCTTGGATCCTGCAGCCTGCTTCAGATTTTGTGTCTCCATCTCTCTCTCTGCCCCTCTCTCACTCATGCTCTTCCTCTCTCTCAAAAATAAATAAACATTAAAAAGAAATCACCCCCAAGGAGACCTCATCCTTTGGAAACAAGCTTGTCAAGCTTGGACAGAGCCTACAGCCTGAGGGCTACCCTCACATCCCAGCTTCCCACTGAGCAAATGCTGCACATTCTCTACATGGAATGGAATTTCTCATGTCACAGTTTTCTCTTTCCCAATATTGAAAGGCCTCTATCCTTAATTGAATCCCTAAAAATTTTAGGAGCATGATTCATGCTCATCAGCACATAAAGGCACAGATAAACAAGCTAACCATTAAAACACCTTACTCAAAGCCCCCATACTTCCATTCCCAGACAAGAAACATATACTAAATTCAGGAATTGTTGTCTTGGTGTATTTTTCCAAGGCAGTCACCCTCCTGAGAGCTGGGATATTAGCACCATCTCACTTTCAAAACACTTTGAATCTCGACATCTCACCAAGTAGAATATATCACATCCCTGAAGCCAACTGACCTTCTTGTATTCTGTAATCCTTACTTCCCCTTTTGTGAAAAACCACCACTTTTATTTGCTTGATTTGAGTTATGGTTTCAATAGAAACATTCTATACAATTGTGGCATTTCTGAAAAATCAACACTAACAGCTTTCCAGTTTCAGAAGATTCACACATACCAATACTATCCAACTTCAGTCTCCAAATGGGAAATTGATCTTCTTATGAAGCTCCGGCTGCATCTGACAGGAAGTACGTTCTGGGGAAATACTGTGTTTAATGGAAAGCCAACCTCAAGGTTAGTGATTTTGTTTCTTTCTGTAGGTGGGAAAAGGAAGCTTCAGGGAATCACATCCAACTGACTCCTCCACTTTGCCCTATAGTGCCTCGGCCATCTCAATTAGTCCCTCAGCCACAAGCCAAATATAGGAATGAGCAAAGGGAATACTGTTGGGTATGTGCAGGGAAGCTGAGTGGCCAATTCAGCGGAGTTCCTATGGGACTCCCTCATCTCCTCTCTGCCCCATCTCACACATAATGCAGAGGTCCCAATGCACATTCAGGACACAAGCTTTTCTCTGGAGGAAGTATATGAGACAGTGCATTATCCCCCTTGGCTCAAGAAGAAAAGTTGTGTTCAACAACACCATCCCCATATAGAACTGTGCAGTCTTCCTCCTGACCAAAATCGATTTGCTTGCAATCAGCTGGGAAATGAAACTTAAGTAAAAGAGTACCAATGGAAAAAATTAAAGCTCTGTGGCTACTGATAGGGCAGCTCTCAGAGAGTGGACAGTGTAGATTTATCTGTGCAATTTCTGTTTAATGCAATAGGTACATTGTCCCTCTGCAATTACCTTAATCTACTACATCTCTGAAATCCACAGTTCACTTAGGACCTAGGAGCGTAGCACAGTGACAGTTCTTGATATTCATCAATTTAATTATTTTGGAGTTATTTTATGTTATTGGGTTCACAGGTACCCAGAGATGTTTATCATTAAAACGTTTGATTCAGGGAGTGATGCAGGAAAGGGTAATTCGAAAGCTCTACGTATACCCAGAGTCTGTTAAATTTCCTATGGCTGTTAACAGCAGAACTGCAAAAATAATAAAAGCTTATTTAAATGGAAAAAATGCAGCCCATCCATGTTGTGATTTTATGTCATCCATATAAATGATGTATGTTTGTGTAATCAGATGTATTGCTTTTCCTTTCCCCTGAATTATTGATCAGGTTATGTTGTATGTTTATTTAGAGATGGTTGAGGAAGTGTCAGGAGCCATGGTGTGGAAGAGGTTTCTGGGTTCTCGACCTTTGGGATTATGCTCCAGTGATACAATGATTCACACCCCATATATCTTCGGTGCCATCCAGTTCTGACATAGCAGTAAAAATATGAGATACGAAGGAAAGGATAGGACATATTTGCATGAAATGGACCATAAAGTGGCTTGTGGTGTGCATTTTTTATAGGCAATTTCATAAAGAAAAGCCTAAGGACTCGAGACCAAAGCTATACAAGTAATGTAGCAGGACTCTATGAATGGTGACTTAAGTGTGAATTATTCTTAGAATTTTCATGCTAGAGGAAGTAGGTTAATACTGTAAAAAGTTGGAATTGATTGATCAAGTGACAGGAATGGCAAATGATTGAGCCAGTCAGTTGATGAATGATTATGAGGCCAGGCCAGATCCAATGACAGATATAACTGAAGTTCATCCCCAATACTCACTACCCTTTGGCTAACTTTACTTGGGCTCTCTTCTAGCCTACTGAGTGTGTCTGACTTTTTTGTCTGACCCTTTATATCACCTTCACAGCTAGGGTTTATCTTTGACTCATTATTCTTTTGGTATGAAACTCTCCTGTGCTGTATCTCATCAGCTATAGGATGTCTCTTTGATGTGAATGAATAGCAAGCAAATCTATTGTCATGTTTTAATGACAGAACACTAGAAATTTTAAGATGATAGATGCTTTGAATTCAGTGTACATTACTTTGCTTTTTATCCCATCAGGTTTTTTTCCTTGATAATGAGGAATACGGGCCATATTGGAGAAGAGTACAATAGGCTCATGGGGGACCGAATGTGTGTTAGGCAGAGCAGTAAGGGTGATATTGAAAATGACATTTGTCTTGCACTGAACATTTACTATCTGCTGGGCATTGTGTGTTTCACATATACCATTTCCTTTTAACTATATCAATGACTCCATGAAATGGACATTATAAATATCTTTGCATAAATGAACTATAACCTGAAGAGAGATAAAATAACTTGCTCAAGGTCACACAGCTGGGAGATGGCAGAGATAGGATCTGGATCCAGGTCACAAGGCTTTACTTTTTTACTTTGTCTTTCCCATGCTCTCCCAGATAAAACACTAGCCTATACCACATTTTCCCAAACATCAACAGATTGAAAAACAGACTGATTAGAATTTTACTTTCTTGAACACCTCCTCTCTTCCTCTTTGGTGGGAAGAATGTAAATCCTGAATAGTGAAGCCAATGAGACTGGAATTGGTTCTTAAATAATGAGAATGGGTTGCTCTTCGTATAGGATTCCTGAGGTTCTGCTTTTGTCTAAACTTAACATGAGAATGTGCATCTGGCTTGTCTGGCTCTGCATGTGATAAATCCTTTTAGGCCCAAGTTTCTTCATTCCTGATAGGAATCCAGTAGGACAACCATTACGTACTACTTGAGGTTCTCAGTGGTCACATCTCCATATGGAGTTTAAGGTGAGAAAATTCCCTAATCTGTGATAGGACATATGCACCCATATATGTGTACTACAGGGGCACAGATCATAAGATCTTTCTTAGAACAGGATTGCAGTTTGGTGTAGACAGTTCTGGTAATGTAACACATTGCCTTCTTATGGCAGAAGGACAATAGATTAGGTATCTGAAGACTTTTCTCTGCAATTCACTTGATATAAGATTTTGAGCAAATCACTCATACCTAGACTTCTATTAACTTGCCTGTTGAAAAAGGTGTTAGATTCAATCTATGTCTTTACCTGCCATATAGTTGTCCTTGAATAGAAACACATCAATCAGCTCAGTCCTATAATACTAGTTATCTGCATGCTCACCAGAAACTTAAGTTATCAGTACCCTATTAAATAGGAAAATAAATTGCTATCTAGTAAGTATAGTTGGTTTATTGACAATGTATTTGGGTATATGGAAAAAATAATGAAAGGAGTCCTTGGTGATGAAGAGGTTGAAGATACTTATACTATTCCATTACAAAAGGCATGAGTCTTCTCCTCAGTCTCCTCATGGTTGTATTGCAAAAACAACATGTACCTCTCTGGCTAACAATTTGATTTCTTTTGTAACATGAAACCCAGATTTTGTCATTATTATTGCATGCTGAGCAGAATCTTTGAAAGTCCTCTGGGTCTTAGAAGAAATCTAAAAGTTAATCAGAAATCCTTGAATAAATAGCAGTTTATTTCATGGACAAATGTTTTCAAGGGTGCTGAGAAGGAGTGAGCTACCTGTCTATTCCCTGTCAGAAGGCATGAGTCTTCTCTTCAGTCTCCTCATGGCTGACTTCATCTCCTGGTTCCTCAGCGTGTAGATCAAGGGGTTCAGCAGCGGGGAGATGACAGTGAAGGTGACAGAGATGGCTTTATCTGTGGGGAGGGCAGTGAAGGGCCGGGCATAGACGTAGATGCAGGGCACAAAGTGCAGGGTCACCACAGTGATGTGGGAGGTGCAGGTGGAGATGGCTTTCCTCCTTCCCTCCCCTCCCTGAGACCTTAGCATTGTCAAGATGACTGTGTAGGATGCAAGCAGGAAAATAAACCACAGGGTAGTGACTAAGCCATTGTTGGAAATCATCAGGAGTTCAAGTACAAAGGTGTCTGTACAGGCGAGTTTGAGGACCTGGGGGACGTCGCAGTAGAAGCCATCAACAACATTGGGTCCACAGAAGGGGAGGGGCAGCAACAGGGAAATCTGCACAATGGAGTGGACAAAGCCCCCCACCCAGGAGGCCACGATGAGGGCAGTGCATCGCCCCCTGCTCATGATGGTCACGTAGTGCAGGGGCTTGGAGATGGCCATGTAGCGGTCGAAGGCCATGACAGAGAGAGAAAAAATGTCTGCCCCCCCAAGGAGGTGGAAGAAGAAGATCTGAGTGATGCAACCATTGAAGGAGATGGTCTTCGTCCTTGACAGGAGGTCTACGAGGACCTTGGGAGCGGTGATGGAGAAGAAGCAGATGTCCAAGACGGAGAGATTGCAGAGCAGGAAGTACATGGGCGTGTGAAGGCGGGACTCGCAGGTCACAGTGACCATGATGAGGAGGTTTCCCAGAAGAGATGTCATGTATACCAAGCACAAAGAAAGAAATAGGACCAAACTCAGGTTTTGGGACTGAGTAAGTCCCATAAATATAAATTCTTTTACCCTTGTGCTATTTCCCAACTCCATTGAATCATGTTTCTTCTTCTTCGTGCAGCTTGGGAAAAATGAAAAGTATTATCACAGAAAGTGTTCACTCTCCCTTAACATATCAGGTTTAAAGAGTTAGGTATTAGGACTGAAAACTAGGGAGCTGCTGTTAACACATGAAGGGCTGTTCTGAAATTACTGCTAGTGTGTGGGAAATGACATCTGATTAATACAAGCATGCATATAATTATTCTTCTGTAAATTATAAATATTTTAGATGTGACATAAAAATAAGTATAGAAGTTCTACATGTTCAAGATAAACAGGTAGATGTGAAATATTCAGGAAGGGACTCTTGGAGCATGAGGGATAAAAAAATGGAGTCAATTTGGTGTGTGGGAAAGACAATGTGTTCAGTTTCTTTTCCAGATTGCATGCTCCACGTAAATGTTTAAAAAAAATTTTTTTTAATTTTAGAGAGAGAGAGAGCACATGAGCAGGGGAGAGGGGCAGAGGGAGAGAGAGAGAGGGAGAGAATTCCCAAGCAGGCTCCATGCTCAGCACAGAACCCAACATGGGGCTCCATCCCATGACTCTGGGATCATGACCTGAGCCAAAATCAAGAGTTGGAGGCTCAACCGACTGCCCCTGCATGTTCCATTTAAATGATTTAAGAACCACTATCTGCAAAATGGTTCTCTTTGGACTGAACTCCACAGAAACACTCCTCCCTTATTTATTTATTTTTTTATCTTATTTTTTTATTTTATTTTTTATTTTTTAAATGCTTTTATTTATTTTTGAGACAGAGAGAGACAGAGCATGAGCAGGGAAGGGGCAGAGAGAGAGGGAGACACAGAATCTGAAGCAGGCTCCAGGCTCTGAGCTGTCAGCACAGAGCCTGATGTAGGGCTTGAACTCACAGACTTGCTTGAACTCACAGACTGTGAGATCATGACCTGAGCTGAAGTCAGAGGCTTAACCGACTGAGCCACCCAGGCGCCACTCTCCCTTTTTTAAATCAAATTTAGGTGCGCCTGGGTGGCTCAGTCAGTTGATCACTGACTCTTGATTTTGGCTCAGTCATGATCTCACGGTTCATGGGTTCAAGCTCCAAGTTGGGCTCTGCACTGACAGCATGGAGCCTGATTGGGATTCTCTCTCTCCCTTTCTCTTTGCCCCTCCCATGCTCTCTTTCTCTCTCTCAACCTCTGTCTCAAAATAAATAAACTTAAAAAAATAAATTGCAAATTTAATTATATGAAAAATAAAAAAAAATTAAGGTCATGAAGTTCTTCTCAGTGGTCTATTCTCACTTAACAAGTGAGAATCTTTACTTCTACCTTTATTTTACACTACTTTAGGTACCAAAATCCATGTGTGATGAATAGCTCCTCAGCTATGGAAATGAAGGTGTAACTCAGAGTTTCTCTTCTGACCATTGTTCTACTTTGTTTCTTAAAAATTATTATTATTTTTTTTATAGAGCTATCATTGATATACAATAGGCTCATGTATTTGAAGTGTATACTTTGATGTTTGGACATAACCATATACACAAGGAAATCACTATATTTAAGATAGTTACCATATCTGTCACTCCAAAAGTGTTCTTGTTATATGACCCTCTGTTATATGTCCTCTTTGCCCCTCTTTCTTCAGGCAGCCACTGATCTGCTCTCTGTCAGTATATATTAGTTTGTATTTTCTAGAATTTTCTATACATTGAATCCTATAACATAGACTGGTTTCTTTTTCCACTCATAAAATTTATCCATAAGTTTGTGTGTGCCAATTTTTTTTTTTCCATTTAGTTGTATGGATATACCACAGTGTGTTTATCCATTCACTTGATGAACAATTTGGGTTGTTTCTGGTTTTTCGGCTATTACATATTAAAGCTGCTATAAATAATCATGTACAGGTCTTTGTGTTGACATATGTTTTCACTTCTCTTGGGTAAGTACCTAGGAGTATAATGTTTGTAACTTTTAAAATTCAATAATAAGAAAACCATGGGGCGCCTGGGTGGTGCAGTCGGTTAAGCGTCCGACTTCAGCCAGGTCACGATCTCGCGGTCCGTGAGTTCGAGCCCCGCGTCAGGCTCTGGGCTGATGGCTCAGAGCCTGGAGCCTGTTTCCGATTCTGTGTCTCCCTCTCTCTCTGCCCCTTCCCCGTTCATGCTCTGTCTCTCTCTGTCCCATAAATAAACGTTGAAAAAAAATTAAAAAAAAAATAAGAAAACCAATATCCTAAATAAAACACAAAGAGACAAACGGTTTGAAAAGACACTTCAACAGGAGGACATAGGAATAACAAATAAACACATGAAAAGATGCTAGCATCATTTACCACTGGGGAAATGCCAATTAAAATCAGAGTACACACCTATGAGAATGGCCAATATAAAAAAGACAAATATATCAAGAATAGGCAGGGGCACCTGGATGGCTCAGTAGATTAAGCATCCAGGTCTTGATTTTGGCTCAGATCATGATCTCATGGTTCATGGGATCGAGCCCTGCATCAGGCTCTATGCTAACAGCGTGGAGCCTGTTTGGGATTCTCTCTCTCCCTCCCTCTCTCTGCCGCAACCCCGCTCATGCTCTCTTTCTGTCTCTTAAAATAAAATAAATAAACATAGAAAAAAGAATAGACAAAAAATGGAGAGGTATTGGAACTCTGGTGGGAACGTAAAATGGTGTGACCCTTTGTGAAAACAGCTTGGCAGTTTCTTATAATGTGAAATGTATACTTACCATATAATCTTACTGCTTTTGAATTCCTTTCGTTTTCTTTCACGAATCCTTGAAACGAGGCTTAATTTCTTTCTTTGAAGTTTATCTCCTGTTTCTGACCATAATCAGAAACAAAAGAAAGGTGAACATCACTTCCCTCTCAATTTTGTGTGTGTGCTTTTCAGGTCGAACGAAGGTATTTCTTTTCACTTAGCTCATATTCCCACCAAGTTTTATGGCATCTGTGTGAAATTTTGTCCAAAGTCTATTTAATATGGAAAGCTGAAAAGAACTACTAAGTGGTATCACAGCATACAGCGGGTACCTGGGGGGTTTGGGCACCACCCTGCCTGCTCACATCCCAGCTGGGCACTCACTGCTTATGCAAACATGGGCAAGTTGATTCACCCCTTTGGCCTCAATCTCTGCATCAGTATTTGGAAACAATAGCATCTCCCTCATATGATTCATGTGAGGATTAAGTGAATTAATCTTGGAAAAGCATCAATACTTAGAGCATTGCCCAATCCATAATCCATAATAAGTGTGATTCTATGTGTGTTATCGCAAAGAAAACTGCTAAGTCAGTTACTCTCACAGACACACAGCGTCTTTAAATAGACTGCCAATCTTTTAGAGGGACTGTATATTTCCCAGGACATGTATTCTAAAACAGATTCATCAGAACATACTGTTTTTTGTTTTGTTTTGTTTTGTTTGTTTTGTTTTGTTTTTAGAGAGAAAGCGAGGAGGGGCAACGAGGGAGAGAAAGAATTGTAAGCAGGCTCCTTGCTCAGCATGGAACCCAACATGGGGCTCGATCTCAGGACCCTGAGATCATGACCTGAGCTGAAATCAAGAGTCAGATGCTCAACCGACTGAGCCACCCAGGGGCCCCAGAACACACTGCTTTCATGAAACTAGGAGATGTTTTTCTTTAATGGCAGTAAGAATGGCCCAGTGGGTGGTGACAGTGTATGATAGTAAGAAGAGTGCTTGCTTGATCTGGCTTCTTGTCTGATATCATCTTAACAAACCAGAGAAGTCCAGTACATGGTCTCTGCAGTGAGAGCCTCCTGGGATCAAGTCCTGGCTTGGTGATTTGGGCAAGTGAGAGACTTGACTTCTGCATCCATAGAATGGGGCTTATAATACCCATCTCACAGGGTGGCTATGACGATTAGATGAACTAACACATGTGAAGGTGTCAGCATACAGGCTGGTTATCTGTTATGATTAGTACTATGTTGATACTGGAGGATCATTAGTAAATGGAGTGTGTTGAACTGAATGATGGCTCAACTATCAATCCTGACTAAAGAGAGAGACAAAATGCTCATCAGAAAATATCAACTCAATAGTTATTGAGGAAATCCAACCTAGCTATTAAAGTCTTCCACAGGGCCCCCCATGTAAATAATAGATTATCTATATAAAAGGGTAGAAAGTACCTCAAACCCTGAGTCAGGCTTGTTAGAAAGGAATACATCCCATGTTCACAAACTACCTTCGGTAATTCAGACAACATCCTCCAGATTCTCCATCTTCTCATATCTATATCTATATCTATATCTATATCTATATCTATATCTATATCTATGTCTATATCCATATCTATATCTATATCTATATCTATATCTATATCCATATCTATCTATATCATCTATATCTATTGATATCAATATAGATATAGATAAGGATGTAGATGTAGATATAGTGTGTATATAGTGTATATCTATATATAGTGTATATCTATATATAATATATATTTATATCTATCTATCTATCTATCTATCTATCTACACTTTTTGTTTGAGAGAGAGAGAGAGAGAGAGAGAGAGAGAGAGAGAGAATCCCAAGCAGGCTCCATGCTTAGCACAGAGTCTAACACGAGACTTGATCTCATGACCGTGAGATCATGACCTGAACTGAAATCAAGAGTCAGACACTTAACTGACTGAGCCACCCAGGCGCCCCTTATTTTTCACTCTTATACATAGACATTCAGACACTGCAGACACACACACTCATGTAGAGTTATACTTCTTACCTAAAATCTCCAACCTTCTCTCAAGGGTTCCATCTTAAATTATGTTCACATGAACCTCAGGAAGCATTCAGCTTCAGAAAATTGTGCTACATAGCCCTCTGAAGGCCAGTGATTTCAGTGGCTACTTTTCTATCTTTATGTGCAAAAGGACAGACTCAGGAAATAGTATTTTCTTGTCTTTCCCATGTTAATTCATAGTGCCCCGTTATATTTACCAATTCCTTAATCCCAAAACTGGTGTAAGAATTATCAGAGGGAATATAGTTGGATGTGGCTGTGGAAAAATTCTGCTGATGGTGAGATTGTTTCTGTGGGAGTAATTAAGACATAATTAGGTACATACACTTAGGAACACACATTTTTGTTAGGGCCTAAAATTCTGTAGCAGTGAGAAAGATTCTATCCTTGGCCAAACTCTACTCAGGCTCCCCTGAACTTTTTTTTTTGTTGTGCCAGATGCTGGGGATCCATTAATGAATAAAGCATAATCCTAGTGGGGGGGAGATATGAAGAAAGAGAACAGGGAATTGGACACAGGATGCCGAGTTCTGTGCTAGAGCCAAGCACTGGGTGCTGAGGGAATGCAGTGGTGGGGTGGCCAACGGGTCTGGGGTTCAGAGGAAGGTCAGGGTAAGAACCTTGCATGAGGTCACAGAACTCATAATTTGGTGAGGTCTGCATACTTACTCAAGCGGTGCTAACTTCAAGGCACCTGCTCTCAACCACTGGACTGTGGGCTTTAGGTGGAACAATCCTCAGGTAATAGTTAACTTATTAATATTAATGAGTCAGACGATGAACTTAATTCAGATCTGTTTACTTCATAAAGATGTGATTACCTCCTGAAAGATCTTGTAGAACCCCAATGCCCAAAATGTATTATGTCTCTAGTATGTGTCTCAGCTCCCTTCCTGATAACAAGGCAGGAATGTAGTGGGAATGTCTGAGTATATATGTAGATAGGCACTTTTTTTAATTGAAAACTTTATTTAGACAATTGTAGATTCACATGCAGTTTTAGGAAATAACAGGGATCCCACCTTAATGCAGTCTCCCCCTATGATCATTTACATATGTCAAAACATTGAGTTGTACGTCTTAAGTATACACCATTTTTATTAATTTTGTTGATCTAAAAAAAAAGGAGGGGCTGTTTTCACTGAATTATCATTGGGCTGTTGCTGGGCAAGGAGAAATTCTTCCCTTCTCTTGTTGGGATACATAAAGCATTCTTTGTGGAAATATTAGCAAGATGGGTTCCTTTAGTCTCCAGGGAATCAAGTTTGGACACCCAGGGATCTTGATAATGGCCAAAGTGGCTGATAAGAGTATGGCATCTAATAAGTGTTGGACATGAAAGCCATTTAAAATTTTGTCCCTGTTGGAAGTGAGGAGGCCTCACTGTTTCCATAGCATTCCAAAGTCATGAGCTACTCCAAAGGCATACCTACCATCAGTTTAGATATTTACAGTTTTGTGCTTGGCTAAAAATGCAATCCTGAGCAAGAGTGTACTATTCAGCCCATTGGGCCAAGGTAGCCAAGAGCAAAGGTACCCTCTCAGTGACTTCAAAAGGAGTTGCCAGAGCATTCCCAGCATGGCATTTATCATGTTCATCTTTTATTGTTTATCTTTTTAAAGTTTATTTCTTTATTTTGAGAGGGACAGAATGAGAGAGCGTGTGCACACACAAGTGCAGGTGAGGTGCAGAGAGAGAGGGAGAGAGAGAATCCCAAGCAGCCTCTATGAAGTCAGTGCAGAGCCCAACCTGGGTCTCGATCCCATGAATCATGAGATAACGACGACATGGGCGGAAATCAAGAGTGGGATGCTCAACTGACTGAGCCACCTTCAGTAACTGTGGGACAATCTTTAACTATGGCTTATGGTTCAGCCTTAGTTCAGAAGACACAGGAAATTATGGGCTTAGCATTAGGATCCTCAGAGGGTCTAATTTTAGAGGAACAGGTTCTAATGGGTTTGGAGGAGGAGAGAGTGGAGAGAGGTTTGCAGAACACGGGAAGTTCAGTGAGAGAAGTGGAGGGTATAAAAATGGGGATGGAGATAATGAAGATGGTGGAGGGGAGAATGAAGCCTCAAAAGAATTTTTTTGTCTTTTTTTCCATTACCTGTTTGCCTCAGTTAATTTAGAAATGGTATTTTACAAAAGAAGTGATTTTGGACTCCTGAATACACTTGGAAGCCTCAATACCAGCTGAAACAGGCATCCCATCTGTTTGTGTTATTTTATTTTACTATTTTATTATTTATTTATTTGTTTTTTAAAAGTTTATTTATTTATTTTAAGACACAGGGAGAGAGAGAGAGAACCAGTGGGGAAGGGGGGGGGGGTAGAGAGAGGGGAATAGAGGATCTGAAGCGAGCTCTGTGGTGACAGCAGAGAGCCTGATGACTGGCTTGAACTCAACGAACCACAAGACCATGACCCAAGACAAAGTTGGAAGATCAATCAACTGAGCCACCCAGGTGCCCCTGTTTGTGTTATTTTAGAGCTGTGGTATTCTAATCTAAGAAAAGCAAATTTGAGGAGATCAAAAGTGCCCCCTAATGGCCACGGGAATTCCAAATTAATTTTGATTAAGTTGGTCCAATTAGTTTAAAGTGCTCCTTTAGGATGGACTATATTGGTTTTTTTTTTAATAGTTTGAAATTCTTTTTTAAATGTTTATTCATTTTTTTTGAGAGAGAGAGCGTGAGTGAGGGAAGGGTAGAGAAAGGGAGACACAGAATGGGAAGCAGGCTCCAGGCTCTGAGCTATCAGCAGAGAGCTTGATGCGGGACTCAAACCCATGAACCATGAAATCATGACCTGAGCCGAAGTCAGACTCTTAACCCCACTGAGACACCGAGGCTCCTGAGACCATAGTTTTCAAACATAAAACCAGACTGGAGGTCTGGCCCAGAAGGAGGACCTTCCTGAGAGAATTTGGCAGATTCAAATGCCATTAGTCAAAACCAGAGACTTGGTTAATAGAAGAGTAGTCACAAGGGGCAGTGCCTTCCTAAAAACAAACAAACAAATGAACAAAGAGATCCCAGATACAGTTGTGGAGGTCAACCAGAAGGAGGGAACCTGGATCTGGTGGAACTGAAATAGAAACGATGACTCAGGGGAGCAGAGAGTGCAAGGGGCTCCAGTGTGTACCTCACACGCTTCCGGGGGCCATTATTTCCTTACCAGTTCATCCCCTTCAGGTTCCTTTGTGGTCACCAAGTAATGTTGACCTTAAAAAACAAAAGATCCAGTTATTTTACCAGAAAAATGAGTTTATTTGGAATGGTCCAGGAACTGCTATTCAGAACAAGCAAACTACAGCAGACCATAGGCAAATGGCAAGAACAGGGGAGAGAAACTTGCTTTTATAGGTGAAAAGAGGAAGCTGGGAGGGCTGTTTTTGCTGAGTTCTCACTGGCTGGGCTGTTGCTGGGCAAGGAGAAATTCTTCCCTCTTCCTGCTGGGGAAGGCCAGCATGCCTCCTACAGCCAGTGATAGTGTGAGAGCTCCCCCTTCAGAACTCCCCAATTCCATTTTCAATGAGGTTTATTTACTTTATTTATTTTCACATAATTGTATCTCAATAGAATAGAAAATTGCAAATTGATAAAACTGAGTATATTTTGATTCTGTTTTTCTTATTTCTTCCAAGGTTGTATTGCAAAAACAACATGTACCTCTCTGGCTAACAATTTGATTTCTTTTGTAACATGAAACCCAGATTTTGTCATTATTATTGCATGCTGAGCAGAATCTTTGAAAGTCCTCTAGGTCTTAGAAGAAATCTAAAAGTTAATCAGAAATCCTTGAATAAATAGCAGTTTATTTCATGGACAAATGTTTTCAAGGGTGCTGAGAAGGAGTGAGCTACCTGTCTATTCCCTGTCAGAAGGCATGAGTCTTCTCTTCAGTCTCCTCATGGCTGACTTCATCTCCTGGTTCCTCAGCGTGTAGATCAAGGGGTTCAGCAGCGGGGAGATGACAGTGAAGGTGACAGAGATGGCTTTATCTGTGGGGAGGGCAGTGAAGGGCCGGGCATAGACGTAGATGCAGGGCACAAAGTGCAGGGTCACCACAGTGATGTGGGAGGTGCAGGTGGAGATGGCTTTCCTCCTCCCCTCCCCTGCCTGAGACCTTACTACTAATAATATGACCATATATGACACCAAGAGGAAGAAGAACCACAGTGTGGTGAGCAGTCCATTATTGGAAATCATCAGCAACTCAAGCATAAAAATGTCTGTACAGGAGAGCTTGAGAACCTGGGGGACATCACAGTAGAAAGTGTCAAGAACATTGGGTCCACAGAACGGGAGTGGAACCAACAGGGAAATCTGCACGATGGAGTGGACAAAGCCCCCCACCCAGGAGGCCACTATGAATCCAATGCAACGACCTCTACTCATGATGGTCATGTAGTGCAGAGGCTTGGAGATGGCCACATATCGATCCAATGCCATCACTGATAATGAAAATACATCCACCCCTCCGACAAGGTGGAAGAAAAACATCTGGGTGAAGCAGCCATTGAAGGAGATGGTCTTTCTCTGTGACAGCAGGTCCACCAAAACCTTGGGAGCAGTGATGGAGGAAAAGCAGATGTCGGCAATAGATAAATTACGGAGCAGGAAGTACATGGGGGTGTGAAGGCGAGATTCACAGGACACAGTGACCATGATGAGGAGGTTTCCCAGCAGAGTTGTCACGTACACGAGAAGCAGGAAAAGAAATAAGACCAAGCTCAGCTCTTGATTCTGGGTTAGACCAAGGAAAGTAAATTCTTTCACCCTGGTGCAGTTTCTCAGCTCCATGAAGTCATTTTCTTTTTCCCTTTTGTTCCAAGCTACTTCCTATGAAAGTACTTGGCTGTTTATTTTATTTTCTTCTTAAGCACTAAGACCGCAATTCAGAATCTTGCCCATGTGGATGTAGTGCTTGTGATTTGTTGAGCCGTCCAAATTTTTAAGATTGCAATCACTTTGGTGATCAAATCAAATGATCACATGCAAAGTCATTCAATAATTCTTTTCCTATAAAACTAATTTTGGAATGAATAAGCATTTATGTTAGTAGGGACATTTACATAGCATATTTTATTTATTTTGGTTTTTTAAATTTTACTTCTTTATTCCACGCAAATTGATAGAATGTCAGGACCTGTCTGAAGCATATGAGGTTAGACATGTTTCCAGCCATTGCAGGCTTACAGTCTACAAGTTTAATGTTCATATTGGCAAATATTCTGTTGACTTCAAAAGGGTCTTGTCTTTCTAGACAGGGATGTGTTTCTGTTCCTTATTTCAATGTTGCTGAGTCACTTTCCTTGCTCTTGGCTGCTTTATGTTGAATTTCTTAAATCTGCAACCTATTATTCCATGTAGATAACTTGCTATTGTGATTATTACTTTATACTAATCAGATTATTTGCTTAATAATTATTTAAAAATATTAAAAAATTGTTACTGGAAAACAGATTAAGACAAGGTATAAATCCAAATCTCAAAGAATAACATTTTTTTATTGTGATAAAAACACTGAAACATAAATCTACCCTCTTAACAAATTCTTAGGTGCACAGTATTATACAGCAATTTTCTAGAACTTTTTCATCTTCTGTAACTTAACTGGTCCTTGCCAGAGTTTGAGGGAGAGAATAAGGATAATAACCTGATTTTGAGGAGTGGTCTATTCTGTATCCATCACACCTTTTTCTGCCTCTTTTTTTGAATCACAGCTAAAAGAGGGAGAGGTCACACAGCGAGAAGAGACATTAGTATTATTAGAATTATGCCTGCTTTTTAATACACTGTTATTGATAATTCTTAGGAGTTTTTGTAATTATTATTTGTTCTACCTTATACTTAGTAAGGGAATATTTATTGCAATCTTTGTATAAGATTAAGTGGGACCACTTTGTCCAAGTGTTGACAGCCTAACAAAAGTGGGTGATTAGCATACATTGATGAACATGATGCATGATAAAATGTGAAATGGGTCGTGAGAAAAGTGAAGGTAGATTTGGTGGGAGAGGAGGGATGGTAGAGATATCCTGATTTCCAGGAGCATCAACAGCTCCTACTTCATGAATGCTTATTATGTGTGAAGAGTTATAAAAAGTTAAGCCATTCAGTGTTTCCCACCATCCTTTAGTAAGTATTAATGCTATTCTTGTTTTTCATATGGAATGTATTATGAATCTACATTTGGCTGGAAGGAAGGAAGAGATGGAAATAGGAAGGAAGAGATGGAAATAGGATGGAAAAAATAGTATTTTTCCCCCTTCGATCTTTTTTTTTTTTTTTTAAAGTTTGTTTTGGGAGAGAGAGAGAGAGAGAGAGAATGAGCAGGGGAGAGGCAGAGAGAAGGAAAAAGAGAGAATCCCAAGCAGGCTCCACAATATCAGTGTGGCAACTCGGGGCTTGAAATCACGAGCTGTGAGATCATGACCTGAGCTGAAATCAATGTTTAACCGACTGAGCCACCCAGGTGCCCCTCCCCCCTTCAATCTTATTGAGAGGGTCTAATTTTAGATAATAAAAGTGTCTGTCCAAAGATAGGAATTTGGCAAAACGGGGCTCTGGAAACTCTATTTACATCAATCTTAACCTGAGGTGGCTTTACTGATAAGCAACTCAAAGGGTAGCAACAAATGCATGATGTCCTCCCTTACACTGAATGGGCCATGGTTCTGTAATCCCTTTTAACACAGCATCCCTCTTCCCCATAGTGAATACCTACCTTTATTGTTTCTATCTTGCGAAGATCATCTCGGCTCTGAAGTGTTTAAAATACCTGGAAAAATATCAACATCAAACTATTTATACATAATCAGAAAAACAACATGTCAATTTCACTATGCATAATCTTAACCTTAGCTGAAAGTTTAACATCTTTCCTGGATTCCGTTGATCCTGAAATTCCAACTAAAAATTGTATGCTTTGGGGAACAATGCAGAATAGTACACTTGGAGACAATAATTCTTAAAAATTTTGTTTCTGAAGGTAAAGCCTTTTGGAAAACTAAATTGTAGTATCTTTGCTTTCCTTTCAAGAGAAAACGGGCAGATTCAAAGCATCACAGATTCAAGAACTTCTACTGTATCTCTATCTTATGTACAAATCCCTCAGCCTCAGGCCTAATATAAGAATTGCAAAAGGAATATTATTGGGCAGGGAAGAAGTCAAGTGCCTGATTGTGCTGGTGGAGATGAAGTTTCAATGGGATTTATTAAAAAGTCACCATGATAGGCACATGCGTAGACACACGCAGATGGACACATTTTGATTAGTGTCCAAATTATTTAGAGGCAGTAGTGGAAATCTATTCTCTTATCCACAGCTCAATCAGAACATTGTTAAAACATGCCAAATATGGTGTCCAAGAGACCACAAGGGTCCAATTTTCATGGCTTGCAAGACTCAGAGGACACTATATACAACTGAGTTTCAATTAGGTTGCCAGAAAACAACAAGAGAACTGGACTTAAACTCCTTTGCTGCTAGTTCAATTTCTAATTATACACAGGATGATTATAGTCTCATGATGTTGTAAGTCTCCACATGTAGAGAAACATGATTTAGGTGGTGTTTGGGGAATGCACATTTCCCTGTTTTCCTATATTCTGCACATCTCTCAATTTGGATATAGCTAGATAAGTATGTTAGTAAAGCTCTCTAAACAATAGCTATTTAAGATTAACTCAATTTATTGAATGGCTTGACTTTATATAGAATGCACTTCCACTGTTTCTAGAATGGTAATGGGTTTGGATTTACCTGCTTTTCCATTTTGTTTGTGTTTAAGTATATTAAACTAATCTACAAAGATAAAAACTGCATGAGACAGGTTGTATATTTGAGATAGGTAATCCCTCCACTGGCTTTATTGAGATATAATGACATATATCAGTGCCTGTTTAAGGCATATGATGTATTGACTTGATACATTTATGTATTGCAAAGTGATTATTACTGTGGGGTTAGCTAACACCTCCATCACCTTACATAATTACTAATTCCTTTTAGTGGTGAGCTCACTTAAAATCTACTCTCTTAGCAACTTTCAAGTATATAATACAGTATTGTTAACCATAATCACCATGCTTTACATTAGGTTCCCCTCAAATTTTTCATCTTATAAATGAAAGTTTGTACCCTTTAACTAACATCTCCCCAGTTCTCCCACCCCTCAGTACCCGGAGAGCACCATTTTATGTTCTGTTTCTATGAGTTCAATTCCACATATAAGTGAGATCATACAGTGTTTCTTTCTCTGGCTTATTTCACTTAGCATAATGACCTCAAGATCCATCCATATTGTTACAAATGACAAGATTTCCTTCTTTTCTATGGCTGAAAATATTCCACTGTGTGTGTGTGTACATATATACATATGTATATACATATGTATAATATACATACATAAATATACATATATTTATCCATTTATGGACACTTAGAGTGTTTCCCTGTATTGGATATTGTAAATAAGGCTGCAATAAACATGGGTGTGCTCGTATGTATTTGAGATCTTAATTTTATTTCCTTTGGATATGTGCCCAGAGATGTGATTGCTGGATCATATGGTAGTTCTATTTTTAATTTTTTGAGGAATGTCTATACTGGTTTCCACAGAGGCTGATCCAATTTATATTTCTGCTAACAGTGGAAACAAAGGTTTCATTTTCTCCACGTCCTTGCCAACACTTACCTCTTGTCTTTTTGATGATAGCGATCCAAACAGGTGTTAACTGATATCTCATTGTGGTTTTGATTTGCACTTTTCTGGTGCTTAGTAATGTTGAACATGTTTCATGGACTTGTTGGCCGTCTGTGTGTCCTGTTTGAAGAAATATCTTCCATTCCTTTGCCATCTTTTTTTTTTTCTTGAGACAGAGAGAGGGCTCGAGTGAGCAAGGGGCAGAGAGAGAGAGAGAGAGAGAGGGATGAGAGAGAGAGAGAGAGAGAAGTAGGGCTCACCCAATGTGGGGCTCAAACTCATACACCATGAGATCATGAACTGAGCAGAAGTCAGATGCTTAACTGACTGAGCCACCCAGGCACCCTGCCATTTTTTTAAAAAGTTTATTTATTTATTTTGAGAGAGAGAGAGAGTGAGCAAGCAGGGGAGGGGCAGAAAAAGAGGGAGAGAGAATCCCAAGCAGACTCCATGCCTCCATGCTGTCAGCATGGAGACGATATGGGGCTCAAATTCATGGACTGTGAGATCATGACCTGAGAAGATCCAAGAGCCCGGCGCTTAGCTGACTGAGCCACTCAGGTGCCCCTCCTCTGCCACTTTTAAATCAGATTGTGTGTGTGTGTGTGTGTGTGTGTGGTTTTTTTTTTTGGGGGGGGGTTTGAGTTGTATGAATTACTTATATATTTT